>NC_136534.1:9504900-10126150 GCF_910591455.1 Pholis gunnellus | reverse complement strand
ATAAACTCTTGTCAACAAACAGTACGTTCCACTTTCCCCTCGGGGATGGTTAGAGTATATTTTCCTCCAACAAAATGGCACCAATGAAAAAAATACAAAATAAATCTGTCATAGAGTAATGACTGAAATTACATGTCTTGTGGTTTAAATAAAAGTGGATACATAATTTGGCAATTTCTTTTTCAATGAGCTGGTTCCTCAGACGTGGCGCCGTGAGTGGTTTTATCTGTTCGTGCACAGGAATATATTGTGGTGCTTGTGTATCACTTGTACAAACAGAGAGAGTGAACATTTGGAGTATGATGGAGTGTCTGAACCGCCCACAGTACACACAAATTATCAAAACCCTTCAGGGCTTCTTCTCTGTACTCGTATCATTTAAATAGCTTAAACATTACAGGACTGTGAATGCACTTAATGTCACTCTGAAAGGAACTTGATGAGTTCAGCTCCCTCTTCGTCTCCTCTCCCACTGTGGTCTATTCAGCAGAATGTGATATGACACCTGTACTGTACCAGAGTTCCCACTCTTTGCAAACTCGACTCAAGCTGATTTAATTTCTGTGAATACTTTTTTTTCCCTCTCCCGCTGCACTGTCACTGCCAGACCTGTAAATACTCATCCTGACCTCGAATAGCCCGACAGCCCTCCGAGATAATCCCGCAGCCTCGCTGAGGAGTGGAGGAACAGTGTAGAGAAATCCGCTGGGAGAGAGTGACTGTTGGAAAATTCACACTGACTTCTTCTTTTGCTTATTTATCTTTGTGACAGTGGGTCCAGAGAAGGGGATGACAGAGAGAGAGAGAGAGAGAGAGAGAGAGAGAGAGAGCGGTGTGGTGTGTTGGCCCTGCGTGTTAAAGCGAGAGGCTGTGATCATGAGTGGCAGTAGAGAGACAACAGTGAAGGAAAGGGACGGCGGGGCCTGTGACAAGAGCTGTAATGGTAATGCATGTCACATCGATGAGGCCACGCCAAGGGAAGTTGGGAACGGGGGTCATCTCCACATTCCGTCTCCCAGCAACTCTGCTCGGGGCTCTTACTCCAATTTTCACTGCTATCATTTGTTTGGTCCTTCTCTGTCTCTGTATTCATCTTTTCCTTTTACCCTAATCTTTCTCTGTTTCACTGTGACTTTTCTTTCCTCTACTCTTTCTACAATGGACACTATTCATCCGTCACCCCTGTCTTTGTCTCTCTCCTCTCAGTCTCTCCAAACTCCTTAAAATTCATTACTTCGTTCTGGACTCTAAAGTTTTTCAAGTTAAGGAAGTGAAGCCAGGTTTAAACGCAGCCCCTTTATTAAAGCTGGTGTAGGGAATTTTTGGAGAGTAAACTAGTGTTGTATCTAACCCAAAGAAATCCCAGCCCCTCCCCTCGGGCCTCCCTCCAAAGCCACTCCCACAAAAAACATAGAGGAGGCGTCCACAAGAGAGCGTTGAGGAGAGGAGCGCAGCGTACCTTTGTCACCGCTAACTGTATTCAACTATGGCGTGTCTCATTCAAATGCAAGAAAACACCTAATATTATCATAATGAACGTAAACGTGAACATGGCTATTGTTGGGAAATTTTGTCTGTCTAGACTTGTGAAAGACTGCGGTCACGCCCAATGATTGCACTGGCATATAGTGCGCGCAGGTACACAGACATGTGGGCAGAAAGGCAGGGTAGGCCATTCATGGACAGGCTTATTACAGGCATTGGACATGCAATTTTGTTTTCTGCAAATTCTTTGCAAAATGAGAGGTTTTCTAAAGGGAATCTCGTGGTCGGAAACACTATTCCTTTTGCCCACAGGCACCGCCAAAATCAACACACAATGAAAGTTCCTCTTAGCATCTTTACATTTGTTTAAAACGTTTAAAACGAAGGCTCTTTACTTGTAACACAGTGTTCCCTGTATTATGTTATTTCTGCTTTTACTAAAACTTCTCTCACGCTACTGGTGATAATCTACACCCGTGTTGTCTCTCTGCAAGTACCCTCATTTCCACAGAGCGCCAGACGGGGTGGCATTAGTCTGGGTGGGCGACACCAAGGTGTCCAAACTCTCTTTGCGGCCCACTGCTCCATTGAGCTGCACAGAGGAGCTTAGCAAGAAAGGAAAGAGCGCTAATCATTACCCACATCCACACCCACAGCCCTTCCCTTTCCTCTGCCCGTTCCCACCTCTTTCCTCTCATTAAAATAAGTCAGAGAGAGCTAGCCTGCATACTGATGCTTTGTTAAGCACTCTTAATTGAACTTGAGGATTCTTAATGTGCTATCATTCAATTTCTTAGTCTGTGTGCTCTCAGCTGCTTCGGCCTTCTGTCCTGCATTTATCGCCACCTCCTCCACTGCCCGTTCATTCAGCTTTTGGAGGAAGGGCTCTGTGTCAGATTTGTAGTGTGCGGGCATGGAGGAAAAGGGCATTGACTCTTTATACAACAGAGGGAACAAAAGCGCTCACTTGGTGCCAGATGGGAGTTTCATCATCAGCCAGGAAAGAGAGAGAGAGAGAGAGGACGGGAGAGAAAGGAAGCCGTGTGAGAGAGCAAGAGAGCGAAATAAAAAAAAAAAGTTATTGGAATATATTGGGCAAGGTGACATCAATAGCATCGCAAGCAGGGGCACAAATTAGCCGGGCGAGAAGCAGCGCAGCATGGGAGCCGACAGCTGGGGCCCCGCGCAATGCCACCAGGGGATTAGCGGGGTTTCAGGATCTGACACAGAGGGGATGAGCGTCATGGGCAGAATAAAGAGCAACGCGGGGATTAGAGAGCTTCCCGACACTCCACCAACACTCATGAAAGGCTTAAAGGGCTATAGATATCATTAATGAATGGACAGAGAGAGAGACAGGGAGAGGTTGGTGGGGGTCTTTTTGCTTTTATTCAGTCTGACCCCCCTACCTTGCCACTGTGATTTTTAATGATCATACATTCCATGTGCATACATTAAAAGGCAATGAGCGGCTGGCTGAAGAGGCAAACTGCCTGTGTGTTGATCACTCAACATAACACACAGCGCACCAGACAGAGATGGCGGGCGCTGACTGGTGTACGTTCAGTCCATGCCACCCTCTGAAGATTAGACCTGAATTATTCATCTGAAAGTCGTGGTGAAAATGCCGAACATTTATTTGAGTATACGCTTTTGTGTGAGTACACTGGAACAACAAGATAGCGTACATTGTGATGTGCGAGTGTGGGTGTGCTGCCGGGATATGTGCAGGCATCAAATTCTGCATTCAGATGCCGGGCATGGGGTGATTTGAGGGGCCACAAGTCTGTGTCTTGTTTTATAAAAAGGAAATTGCTTAGTTTTTTCTTATAAGCCGACCATGCCTTTGGACAGGCTCAGCCCGTCTACACAACCGCTGCAGGGATTTGACACCGAGATAACCTTTGTTCCAGTTACTCACAACACTCCAAAGACAAACTCGTGGCGTTAGCCTAATGTGATTTTGGAAAATGCCATGCAGAAGTGAAAGTTTGCAGAATATCATCACGATCTGTGAACTTAAAAAAACCCCGCGTGCAGCCTTTTCCATGATAATGTCATTGCCTCTGAGCCAAATGGGATATCCTGGACAGGAAGGCATGGGGAGATAAGGCGGCCCGTTGTTTAGGAACATGGCGTTATCATCTTCCCCCTCGTCGCCGGAGCTCTGTGTGTAGCTCTAATGGAGTCTTTATAGTGACAGAGCTAACCACTTATCAGCGGTTCGCTGCCGCAGATCAAGAGCACAACTGGATTTGCTGAAGGGGCGGAATGCTCTTTGATGAACTTCAGTCAAAGTTTAATGAAAGTAAATCTGCGTCCATAATAAGGCCTTGGCTTGCTCCTTTAGCAGTATCCCAGTCTGTGGGTACAGGATGGGTGTTTGTGGATGGAAGTATTCTGTGTAAAATACAGCCAGAGCTCTGTTTATCTGCTTGTGTTTGTCAATCCACCAGAAATAGATATACAGGGTCGTGGACTTTGTCACGTCTGGGGATAAAACAAAAAGATCCTACAAGGAGCCTTTTATGATTATTTTCTTCTTTGCAGCGTGGACTTGGCGACTCACATCCAAGTTGTTTTGGAAATGAATCCTTTGGTGTGCGGGAGTCCCTGCCTCCCACTGTGGGCACACACACAAAACTGCGTCCTGAGTCCTGCTGCATCAGAGGAGCCACACCTTGTCCTTGTGTGCGGTATCCTACCATTGTCCTTACAGAACCCCTGAGAAGGGTGTGTGTGTGTGTAGGTGTGTGTGTGTGTCGTCTTCCTCTGCCCTCTGAACAAACATATAGTGAATAACCTGTTGTAATATGCCTGAGGAACAAAGAATATAAAGCTCTGTATAAGAAGTTGTTTTAATCTACTGTACTTCTTATATCATGATTGATGTTACACAGAAGAGCCTTGTTGCAATTATTGTTGTTCTGTACTCTTGCTGTGGCGGCACCGCGTAGGAGAAAATAGAGACAACATTAAAAAAAAAGAAACTCCATTGCAATACCAATAAAATAGCCGTCTGTAATTGCAATGATGATAGTGTAGGCGATTTCTTTTTCTCAAACGTTTTGATTAGAAAGCCACCTTAACAAGGTGTGGAAATTTCAACGCTGTCACGATTAGGCTTTGCCTCTGTGTTCTGTGTTTTTCTACCCTCCTCACTCTACCTGTCAGTCACTCCCTCAGCCTATTCCCTTCACCTGCCTCTGATCACTAATCAAGCACTTCCCCCTCATCAGCACAACTCCTCTCACCTGTTCTTCCCCCTACATAAACTCCTGCCCCTCAGTCACTCCTTGCCAGATCCTTGCAATGTCTACCCGCCCGTTTGGCTTGTCCTGTTCCCGGGTTTCCCATCTGTCGTCCCTGTCCTGCTGGAATTTCCTCCCTTGTCTCTTGTCTATTCCGTGGATCTCCTGCCGTGTCCTGTAGGTCTGCTTGGATTGTTTTGTTCATTAAAATTACTTTCTTCACACTACACTGCCTGGTCTGCGCTTGAGTCCTCCACCATGCCCCGTGACAAACGCAGCTTCATTGCTCCTTTGTTGTCAACACACTTTGTTAGAAATGTAATCGGGAGTTTTGTTGACAATAAACCTCAAACTCAGACCTTAAAGTGAAGCATTAGTATTGCTTCGCAGCAGACACTCGGACTCGGGGAGGCAGTGGTGTAGTCATTACCACCTCCCAATTTCACATTGAGATTTTAATCACCGGCTACAGTATTTCTGATTGGTGTGTGCGCGTGTGAATTGTGTGTATACACATATATCCGGGCACACAAGGGGGGTTTGTAATACATCTTCGTAATTAGTCTCATAATTATAAGGCAATAAACTGCAGTACACATGGGAGACTGATCCATCTCTGGGATACCGCAATTACCCTGCGAAGATGTGTTGCTGTGACAAATCTCCAGAAGCAAAGTAGAGCTCTGCACCTTTCCGTCTGAAACAACATGCACAACACAGGCTTAGTTCAGGTTTGTGTTTACAAATGCGTTTGCACGGAGCGTTTGGCCTGGTCATAGAACCAAGTTATTCCCCCCATAAAACATCAGCCTGATTTCATTTTAAATTCCAGTCCTGTTGCCACCTCTCGCTCTCTTTCTGTACATTTTATTTTCTTCCGAAAGGCTGTCTAGACTGCAATCTCTGAAATGCTGATGCACAACAACTCGTCTTCGAGCTCTCGTCAATCTGGTCGATGTGGCGATATCACACGGCCACTGAGTGAGTCTAAATTGGCTTTGCCTCCATTAGCTTCAACAGGGCCTCATTATCAGCAGCTAACATCTAGCCTGCAGGGCCGGACCTCTGCTGCTCTGCCACCCATCACGCACACACTTACACACACATGCACAGACTCACAGGTATGCACGGGCACACACATACAGAGATGTTCTCATTGCCTCTCACGCTCACACCCTGTAATAATTCCATTTCCATGTCTTTGATTAAGCCAGCAGGACGTTTCAGTTTGCTACTGAGCACACCTGCTTTCATAGCAGACACCCACAAAGGATCACGGGAGGCTCCTCAGCTGGAAATAGAATAGGAAATCAGAGCCGGGGTGGTGTGACGTTTCGTGATGACTGCATGACGGTAGACATTATTGTCAATGTGAATGATCGTCCCCTCCTCTGTATTTGCACAGCAGTAAAACAGAAACAGGTTGATTAAACACATGCCCGGTACATGTATGTGCACAGAGCAAAGGTTAAGTTTGCTTAAATTCACACTCAACTACACACAGAAAATGTCACTTGCTGTAACCTTTTCTAAACAGCGTGCAGACCTTTTCCATTCAGCATCAGCGGTCACAGTCTGAACATGGACGTCATGCTTGCAAGTCATCCTGCAAAATAATGGATCAGTGGTCCTAAATCTAGTTTTGTGTTTGCTTGTGGTTGTACTGTAGCATGTCAATGTCTCTGGTCAAAACTAGTCGTGTTTTATCATCAATTAACCAATAGGCACTTTTTAAATCAGCAAGGAATCTTCCATTCATAGATCAATTGTTGACCTTGTTTTCAAGGAATAGTTGAACATTTTGGGGAAATATGAGTATTTGAGTTTGATGAAAAGATTCATATGACTACACTGGTGCCAGTTAGCTCAACTTAGCTTAGCATAAAGACTGGAAACGGGAGGAAACACATGGCATTCGGCTATGTCCGAAGGTTACAAAAAACCGCCTACTAGCACCTCTAAAGTTTACTAGTTAACAATTAGCTGTTTCCCTGTTTTTGTTATGCTACACTACAAGCCGAATGTCTTCTGAATGCATATTTAGCCAAAGTGTTATACCACTCAAGGCTATTGTAGAACAAGCCTGCTTGTGGACTCCTCTAGACGCTTGATAACGATCATGACTCTGTAGTCGGTCAAGTGTTTCGTAGCAGTATTTGCTCCACTGCTTCTCATACTGTGTGGTGCTCAGGAGAACAGGACTTCTCTAAACCACCTGCAGTCCTCTAATATCTGCAATTCATTAGAAAGAATGGGGCACAGTTAGCACAAAAAGCAAATGTCAAAAAGTCTGAGTCATGGACATCATCGGGGGTCAACTGAAACTACTTAAAATAAGAACAGCAGAATAAAAGCAAAAAGGCAAACAAGGAAAGAGTGTGTCCAGGAAGAGCGGTACAGCATGAGGGCATACCTGATTTTGTTAATTATTATTATTGGTGAAGGACATAAGAAAATCCAGCTCTGACCCTGACAATTAAACTCACTGCACAGGAGCAGCAGTGTGGAATTGAAATTAAAGAAGAGCATGAACTGTGATAAGCACTAATTTGATTCCCTGGGATCTGGGAGGAAGTTTTGTAAAGACTGCCGCGAGGGTAGGCTCTATTAATTGCCAAAATCACTGTCGGGGGATTATGACTCTTGCTGCCAGGTGCAGCACACTCCAATCACAAAACTGACACTTTTCCAAAACTGTGGGACTACTTTACGAATGTTTTCATGAGTCTAAAATACTATCAATGTACTGTATGTATGATTTTATATATATATACATTTATAGTCTTTCTATTGATCTCTGAATATTTTAATGTAACTCAAGCTAAACTCTCTGTAAAGTAGTCAGATACTAAGGCAGAACAGAAGAGTTTTTTTGTGAAAGGCCTACAACTGTATAATTGGCATAATTTGACATAGCTTAAAAAGTAATTTTGCAATTAGCCAGCAGAGCTGAAGATGCAGGGCAGGATTCTCTGTGGTGACTCAGGATAAGACGAATGTTGATAACTATTGAATCAGCCATAAATAATTGAAGTGACAAACAGGTCGGAGTGCTTGAAGGCAACAAATCTCGGTTCAAGTATGAGGTTTTAATAACCACTGTGGTCTCTGTTGCCTTTCTCTCGCCCAGGTCTCAAGCCTCCCATCCCTCTCTTTCTTTCTTTTATTCGTTCATTCATCCATCACCATCCAAAGGAACAGGGTCAGTTTATTGAAGCTTCCCGCGGGCTCTTTCTTGCTGTCTGGCTCTGCTTATGTAAACCAGACAGGCCTGGCTGACCGAACATGACAGCTCAAACTGAAAGAGGGCCTGACTCCATTCTGACGAGCACAAATTCTACACTCTTCCTCTCGTCACAATGATCAAATCAAAGATATTCTTAGATTGTCTTACAAAGCTATCCTTACACATGATGTCTTGCAGCTTCACCCGGCCTGACTTGCTACGTTGGTATTCTTGTTTCCTTTGTTATTTCGTCGAAAGCATCATGATGTCTTTAAACTGATCATTCAAAGCTCAGCACTTCCCCCAGTCGTAGCTGTTAACAGAGGCTTTACCTTCACATTCTGCTCAGTCCTACCAAACCACATGTGTCAAGGAAAGTGAAAGAAACCACAAAGGAAGGAAGGGAACATTAGTTCCCGTCTGTCTGCGTGGCAGCATACAAACTAAATTCAATTGTTGTGCAGTTGAAAGGTAGCAAGGGCAGCACAAACAGTGCAAAACTAAGTTATGGGAGTGTTGCTTTGAAAAAGGAGAGCAACGCTACAACTCCATAGAGCTGGGAAGGAATGGACTTTGCCATTGTGCAGCTGAAAAAACAAACGGTCGTCCCACGCCTGGACAAGAAAGAATCACAGTCTGAAACGAAACAGTAAACACAGTTCAGTCCAAGTCAAACGGCGAGTCCCATGCTAATGATTGACCACATGCAAGTGGATGGCGCAAGAAGTAAAGTTTACGGTGAAATGTGGAAGAAGAAGAAAACAAAGTTGCATGAGTTGCAGCACTGTGGATCAATAATTGCTAATGAATGCAGTGCCGTTAATTTTGGAGTTTCATTACACTCGCTCTAATTCACAGGAAATGGAACTGTCTCTCCAAACACAAGCATAAACATGATTCAGGTGAGTGGGCAGTTAAATTGGCCTGACAAACATAAACCCCGCAGCACTCTGCTTCTGTCTATAGTGGATGTTTTTAATCTGAGAAAACAAATTCATATTTTTTTTTTTAAGTGAACTGTTGACATGACTGGAAAGTGGCGAGTATCAGACTCTGCTGTTCATCAGTGCTGGCACAATTTGGATTAAAAAAATAATGGTTCAATCTAAGGGCAATCTGTTTTCCTATCTTATCTTACAAGTTCACTCTCTCTCCCAACAGCCATTCATAAATCCTATTCTTTGCTGCTCAAAGAGGAATCCTATTGGCAAAAACCTTAGCAGCTCATAGATGCTGTTTGAGTAGCAAATAAAACTGGGAATCTATTAAAATCCCTAAAGTGAGATTCATATTCTAAATAGTCGAGCACATAACCTGAGATTGTCAAATGTCCTCACACTATCCATCTCTCAGCTCCACAGTGTTTTTGTCCCACACGGATAACAATCTCACTGTGGCTTAAAGCCACGTCCAAAATACACACTCCCACTTCCTGTAGGCCTGTCAGATAGAATCTCCTCATAAGCACACTCCTCTAAAGTTCAGACATGTTTGCGGGTTGGAAGAAGTTGTTAGATAATGACATTCTGTAAACACAGGGTGGGTTTGATTTGAGCTCTGGCTCGTCCCCAACTTCTGTAAAGTTGCCAGTTGTGCCTGAAGGGTGTGGGCTTTCCTCCAATCCTCCACGGGAAACATGACAGACTCGCTGGCCAAAAGGCTGATATGAATGAGCCAATATGTCAAACCCAAAGCTTCCCCATGGTTTCACACGTTTTTCTGTGTCGCGGTAAAAAGATCTCTCTCTCTCTCTCTCTCTTGCAAGTCGCATCTAATCGAGTTGGGCTGCAGATCACGCTGGTGGCCTTTTTTCTGGAGTCATTAGAGTTTAATCAGGAATGCACTGGCTCAGCTTTCTTGGGCTACTGGACTGAATGAAAGACAAGCTAAATAAAAGATAACCCGTGGAGTTTTCATGATCGGGTCCCTGTTTTGTTTGGTCTGTTTTCACGCGGTTCGGCCGCTCAACAGTTGATGTAGTAACAGCTGTTATCACGTCGCGTCAACAAAGGCGGCGTAGGAGGTGACTGCAAATGTTTTATGAGGAAGAAAATACGTATGCTAGGCCTCAAAGACACACACTTTGTATTTTGGTGAGCAACACTGAAAGTGAACAGAAGCTTTTGTGTACAGGAAACTCCACAGGGCAGCTTTAAGAGTTGACAGAAAAGCGGCACAATAAAACCATACTCCGATTATTATTAATTCAGCTCACAGCTTGGTGCCTTTTTCTTCGCTGAGAGTTATTGTACCACTTTTTTTTTATAGCTTGGGAAATCATAGACAGCACACAAATGTGTGGAGAAAGAACCAAATTGAATAATGCTTTGTCTCACATGATGAAAAATGGGAGTTCATATTCACTATTGTACTCTACTGGAAGCTGCTTTAACATCGTGGGCTGTGACAAATGCTGCTCGGAATCTGTTGCTGCTAAAAAGAAAAAAAATATGACTGATTATCATAAATATACCTCCCATACATACACACACACACACACACACACACACACACACACACACACACACACACACTTTAGATTTCATCACTGGGGTAGACCGTAGAGGATTGAAGAAATGGTAATGTGTCCGGCAGCTTTCCTATTCGGTACTAGTGCTGATGATGATCCTGCTTTGGGTCCAGTGGGACCTTACCTGCAGCAAAATGACTACAGTATTATCTCCATGCAAATATTACCAGAGGAAAACAAACAGGCCAAGTAACTCATGGCTGGCTATGAGCGAGTCATCAGCTTCCTCTGAAACACAGAGCACAGGGGGGGGGGGGGGGGGGGGGGGAGAAAAAAACAAGATGTCTCACGGTTCAAAACAACCTCAGAGCCTGCTGTAATTTCCGTTGCAGCCTCTGTATGTGAAAGTACTGTTAAGTGTTTCACCGGCTTTCATTGTTTGCCACTACTCACACATTGGCATTTAAAATGTCAGAGATATCTACATTTTGACCTGTTGTGAGCTGATAAATAATTGACATTCCTGGCCTGTTTCTCATCACAATTTAAAGCTTATCAAGTTATATAAACTGGAATTTTATAACATCGGATATATATATTATGCTTTTTTTACACAGTGTATAGAAACTGAATGGGGATGTGATTTGGCCGAGTTAAAATTAAGCCCATTTTGACCAAAATGTAATTTAATTCCAGCGGAAGGAGAGAAAGCCAAATACTGTCGAGGAACATTGTGAGCCTGCGGCTAAACTTTGAAAAAATGACTTTATCTTCAGTCAGCAGAGGTGTAAACAAAGCAACATGTCCAGCACGGCTGGAACACAACTTAACACAAGCTCACAAACCTGATGCGTGAGTAGTTTGGGGAGCTGCTTGCTCGGAGGCAAATATTTAGATCAAAACTAGCAGCATTAACCGCTTTAACTGTCGGGCAGCCCACGCTCTCCACCCCAACAAACAAACGGCAAACCTGGGATCTTACTGGTTGAACAGGTAGAGCCGTGGCTCCTCTGGGGTGTGAAGTGATGGTGTTGTTGCTTTCAAAAGAGTCTGTGCAGTGAAACACAATGCTGGTGTTTAGGATGTGGTGAGCTCATATAAAAACCTCTCCTACTTTTCCTGAGATGTATGGTTTGACAGTATTTATTAGCATTGTACCAGAAGTGCCATAAATCATTTAAAATGTTAAAGTTGCAATCCTTTGCCCAAAAAAAAAGAAGAAAAAATAAAACTGTTCAAATATATATTTATTTCCATATTCCTTCATACAAACATCTTTTTTTGCTCCAAAAAATAAACTGTTGACACGGGTGAATCAGTCAAAGTGCAGTCATAGCTGTGTCCACAAAGTGGTCAAAGAGTGGGTAAAGCTGAGTGATGATTGGATAGAAAGCAATAAGAAGGGCACCCCCTCAAGGTTGGCACACAATAACAAAAAACAAGCATTCGTCTCTCGTCCAATCTGTATTGATCGCCATCACCTGAGTCGTACAGGACCGAGGGCTTTCAGCACTCTCGTCAGGTACAAGTACATTGGAGAGGTTTTGCTCCTCTGTGCAAAGATTCATTGGACTAGAAAGATAATTATGGGCAATTCTGACTTCATCCCCAAATGATTAGACTGCAGGTGCAGCTCCGATGCAAATGTATCCATCATAGCAAGTCACTTAATCTTGGGGGTTGAGTGTGTCAAAATCACATTTTTCTTAGGAGGGAGGACATTTGCCACTTCCAATTTCCATTTCGTTCCGCAGCAAATCAACATGTGGGGATTTTGTCTTTAACCCTCGTGATCTGCTTTGCTAGCGCGCTTGAGAGTGAAACAAGTCGGGGCCTTTCCTCTCATTTTGGAGGAAGCAACTGTTCAAATTGTAACTCCCTGTTTGGATTGTGATTTGTTTGCAGTGTGGCACGGTGCAACAAAGCCCACGGGAAAAAAAGCAAAACTGTTATTTGCTCCCTCAAACAACACACGGGTTTTGTTTTTCCAGCATGAAAAGTGTGAATGTGTCTCTCCCCCCCCCCCCCCATTGAACACCTCCTGTAAGCTAAAGCTCCAACCAGCACCAGGTGACCAGAGCATCCGCTGTCAGTTGACAAAACGCTCCTCTTTGTTTTCATGTGTTGCGTTCAAGTGGTTGGCCAGCTCTTGCGTCACAGCATCTTTGCCGATCTGATCGTTCCTCCTCTTCTCCATGATCACGTCCTCCAGGCTTTGAAACTCCAGGACGTGAGTCTTCTTCTCCGAAAAGAGCAATTTCAACCGGTACGGCTGCTTGCCTATCCGTATCTCCCCTCCGATTTTAAACTCCCGTTTGCCAAAGCGGCACCAAGCGGCAAAGCACTCAGAGTTTCTCCAGTACAGCTCTCGGTCCCTCGACCCAACGTGGTCCAGGGCGTTGCGCACGATCATCTCCGGCGGGAGCGCGCGGTACCTGTAGAGGCCGTTCACTATCCTGCCTTTTTTGCCCTGGCTCACATCGGTGAGAAAGTTGTTCTTTATCTCGGCCCTGTGCATGTGGACCACCTGGAAGTCCCCCACGTACACGGCCCAGTGGGGATACTGTCCGGTGGCCACGAACTCCAGCAGGTCTCCCGGTCTGCACTTGTTCAGGAGACTTTCCGCAGAGTGAGTCGCGGCTCCGGCGTTCGTCTCGTAGACGCACTCCTCTCGGTAGTAAATCGCGCACTCCAGCTCGTCCCGGGGGTCGAAGGGCTTCTCCTCGTGGCTCACCGCGTGGCGGTCCAAATTGTCCTCCTGCTCGTCGTCGTCGTTGGAGAAAATGTACGAGACGCCGATCCGCGGTCCGTCGTCGTCTTCCGGGTCGAACCCATTTGGGTCAGACGTTGGCACCTCTGCGTAAGTCAAATGCGTTAGTTTCTCCACCTGGTTCCCCATAAAGGTGACAGGTGGATGCTGGGAGGTGGATTCAGACGAACGCAGAAACAGGATCCACCTGTTCTTTCTTCAACCAGGGGAGGAGAGACGGAGGGTTTAAGGCGCAGCGTTGTGCCGTGTGTCAACTAAATCCAAAGCAGTGAAGACGGACACCAATAATCCATGTCCGGCTGGGCACGTCCTCCAAACGAACGCCAACTGCGCCGACCTGTACACAAATAAACAAGACAGAAGCGTTAACAAAGAACTCAGAGAACTACTCTGCGCTGTTTCTACATTCCCAACAGGTGTGACCTGACACACCTGTTGGCTCACAGTTTCCCACATAGGCTACTACTCACCGGATATAACTACTGCTACATTCACTTCTTACACCGCCTCAGTAGCCTACTGTTTGACATCACCTACACTTCTGCCGTCATGTTAAGTCTCTCTCACCGGTATACCCCACCACCAGTCCGGTTCATCTTCTACAGGTCAGTCCACAGTAAAGTCTCAGGAGAGCAGACGGACTCACCTGCAGTTCGGCTCCTGGCAGCAGCTTTCTCACGCGCCCCTGTCGTCACATCGGTAACAAAAAAAAAAAAAGCAAAACAGGGTTTCAGACGGCGCTGGCGGACGCTCCTTCCTGTGCGCGGAGGAGGCTGTTGTGTGGTTTGCTCTGCTGTACTGTCTGTCTGTTTGTAGTATGAACCACAGTGTTGCAGCGAAACTCACCCAGGACCCAGCGACTGCTGGGAGGTGCATTTAAAGCGACAGTACGCCTTTTATTCCTCTCTCCTCTTTTACATTATTCAGTCTTCACTTTACTTTACATAAGTAGAAACAAATCTACCATATGAGATTATTATGAGGTTATTGAAAGGAGTTTATCACTTCTTTTTTTTTATTAATTAATTTAATCAATATAGTGTAATACATGTTATGTGTTCAGTATACAGTATACTGGATGAAAATACAACAAAAATATGTTTATTTATATAAATATATTTTTTCATTGCAACCCATAATATGGAGATGTGGGATGTTATAGGGATACATAATTTAAAAAACAAACAGAGTTCTCATTACAACACATACACACTGAAGTCAACGTGTGATCAATACAGTGATTTTTTTTGAAGGGGGGAGAATAATCACAAATGGTCCAAAACATACAGCATGGAGCATACAGTATATCTGGATTATACATCAATATCTTTGATAAACACGTTTATAGCCTACGGAAATAAGAAAATAAAAAATGTATTCAGTAACAATGCTCCCTTGAACTTGAGGTTGCGTCATTAACAAAAACAACCCAGATATACAATCAAATACAGACTGACTTTAAAGAGTTAAATGATGCTTTCTATATAACTTTGCACTGGATTTGGACATTTTTCCTCCAAACCTCTTGAGCTATAATGATCTACACATCACTGATGCCAGCGGGGATATCGCAACAGAAATGTTAAGTATCTCTGAGATTCACTCTGCTTGCATTGAACTTCACAGTAGACCTATTTTCTTTCCAGCAGACATTTTGACGTGTCATTGTAGCAAAAGCACAGGTGTTGCTAATTGCCATCAACAATGTCTCTGTCCTTTCTAAATGTCCCAGTAAGTCAACTTGCTCCCTGAAAACCAAGGCAGCTAAGTGAAATTCAGCACTCATTCACTTTATCATTTAGACCTGAGCATTTAACGTGGCGACGCGTCAACATGGCAGTGAAAAAGGAGGATATTCCAAGTTTGCAATTAACAGTACAAGTAGGACCACGGGACTCTGAATGCAGGATTAATCATGAAAGTAGTAGTTACATCAGGTACAGTAGTGTTGAACATTGTTTTGTGTCTGTGCACAATTCACAGTACTTTCTCACTTGCAACCTTAACTGTGGTGTAAAGGAAATAGTTGTATTTACTTTAGAGGGGGAAGTCATGAGGGCAGTGTGTCAGCAGTACAATGAACCAGACTCTTGTTTGGATTTAGCCCCAGAAAGCAGTGGGGACAAAAGCATGACACCTCAAATCAAACCAGAATTTTGGACCACCGACCGGTCTGATCTGAGCCGCGCCGTTCTCCCCCTTCTCCATCCACCCTCTGCGCCAGGACTCCTGAGCCACAAAGTGAGACTACGTTCACTTCCTGCCAAAAAGGGTAAACCCCTCCTTGGACAAGCCAGCTATTGAGGCTTACACAGTGTCTCAGGCAGCCATTACACATACTTCTTGGAGCTTTTGAACAGATGAATGTGAATTCCTGATCAAACATAACCAGAAGAAAGCAAACATCTATGGGGAATTGATTGGGTTTTTTTCCCCCCTCAGTGGTGCATGTCTGTACAATATTGTGATTGAATTTCTGAGGATATTTACAGCTCTGCCTCCCTCCAAAGAAACAGCTCAATGGCTCTGCCGGTGATACGGCGAATGCAGTGCGGATGCTTGTTTGCGTGCACTCTCCACTAATTGAAGTGTTGTTGTTAAATTACCTGTGACTTCACATGTTGTGCAGTAACCACGATTAGCTTCGCAGAATGCTAATTCACAACGAAGTAGAGTGGAGAAATGAATGAAGATCATTTGTTGCCGGTTAATATCTCGATGGGCTAAATGCTCTTAGTGCTGCGTGACGTACTCTTCGGAGGGGCAAGAGCAATTAGAGATTTTTTTGAAAATGCGTGATGCAAGGTTATTAAAAGATTAGCTTCACCTAGTTTCATCTCAACACAGCCTTTTGTTTGTTTCTCTTTTGGAACAAAGGCCCTTTACAAGGAGCGAGAGCAGGCTGGATGGAGAGATTTAATCACATAAGTGCAAAGTGCATTCCTGCAGATGTTTGACAACGGTTTGTTAATGGCTCATTCAAATAACTTTTTTTTTTAAGGAAATGAATTTAGTATCTCCTGAAGCTTAGCTTTTACTTCAGTTAGAAGAAACTGTTATTTTAATAAGGAGGATCACAAGTCACATTAAGATTAACATTTTTAAATATGTAAAGTGCATACACTTCTATATGCTCGATGATGAGCAAAGACTAAAATGAGCACTTCCTGGATTCATAGTTGCCAGTAGAGGTCACAACGCTATTAATAATCCTCCATCACACCTGGAATATACAATTTATAATCCAGAGATGAAAAATGTATTTCTGAACATAGATCCTGTGTCCTCATGCAAACACTGCTCTCTTGTGGTTCTGTCAACGTACTGCATAGTGTTACGATGATACAAACATATCTACAGTCACTCCCAATCACAAATGCAACTTTGGCCGTATTCATTTATCAAAAGGTCTGCCGCTTTTATTTACATAAAAAAAATACTCCAGTTGAAATACAAACAAATCATCACTTATTAAAATCTAATTTGCCGGATGGCAGAGTTTTCCTCAGGTACAAATCTCTGAGTAGAACTAGTTTCAACCGACGACTGATGACAACAAGTGGCTCATAAATACTGCCAACAACATACTCCTTCCTAAAATGCAATTAATTCCCTTGGCACGGGGTATATTATTAAAGATTCTGCCACTAGAAATGCAAAACAGTACTACGTGCGGCTGCTGTGTCTCTTTTGGCTCTGGATCTTTCTCCTCAGCATCTGGTCAGGAATCAGATCCGACTGCCTCACGTCGGTGTTCCCACAGCCCACCACAGGACAGCTAGAGGGCAGACAAAGATCGCTTAAAAGGCCGTCTAAACGCACAAATAGAATATGCAAATTCGCTCCAATGTGAGCAAGCGCGAGTTAAAAACATCTCTGCATTGATACCGACAGGCACTTTGGGGAGGATGAGGATAAAGTGCGGTTACAAGTGCAACAGCATTTCATCAGTCAAGACACCTAATCACAATACGGCCCCTTTGAGCATTGCTGCTATAATTGTGCATGGAAGGCGTGTGCGGTGACCACAGTCGGGACTCAAGACGATAGGACGGTGTCTTTGACGACAACAGAAGCCGGCGCTGGGATTTCATCAGAGTTCCTTTAGGAGCAGCCACATTTAAATTCATTCCGACATCAAAGCAGGATAATAAAGAAAATGTGAATTAAGGCCGACTGCTGGTCTCAAGGCAGCACGCCAAGTTGTTTACTTACAAAACAGTCCTCCAAGGGAGAGTGTGTCTTACCGGCATTTCTTTTTCTGGCCTTGTTTTGCTTTGATCAGGCCCAGTATGGCAGCTTCATCATAGTGGTGGTTACACTTCTTATTCTTCATCGGGTTCACCATTTCCACCTTCAACACAGATTCACAGCGGCGTTATCAAATGTTCAGCTGCTAAAACATCAACATCAAGGTGGTTTCCTATGTCTTTGCGACACTGCAACTAATACTGTATGTTGTTGTCAGAGATCAGGTAGGGTTGTAATAAGATGCAAATGTTTTGAAATAAGAAGAAAAAAAAAAGCATTCAACTGGAATATGTAAACTGGTAGAAATAACACATGAGCAGGCTGCAGCAGTCTACCTGTGTGAGTGGGCAGGTCAAGTTGACTTGGCTCTGTGTAACAGCGACGTCTTCATCGAGCTCCTCCATGTTCTCCACCGACTCTTGGTTGGCTGAAAACACAACATGCAGACGGTGAGCTTCCAAATGTCCGACCACAGTAATAAGTGACGTACTGGATGGATGACACGGTGGCCGGAGGTTCTACAGCGAGAAGGACATGGATATGGCTGAAACTATATTTATGGAATACAGAAACGTGGTAATAAATTCAGAGCTAATTCAGCATGTAATGGAATGCCATAATGATGTAAGAAACACAGCCGTATACATTTACAGTAGCACACATAGCCTAGAGACATTACACCAACAGATACATGTATGTAAGAAGATATGCTCACACAGGCATCCAACACACACACACACACACACACACACACACGAAGCAATCTCCCCTTTTTTTAAAACATGAATAAAGTTCACTTTATACAGTGTGCTCTTCCAAGCGTTGATGCAATGGCCAAGCCAATAAGGTTACATATTCCAATTTTTAGACGTTAAGAGAGCAAAATGTAAGCTTCATAAAGTATCCCTCCGTGCGAAAAATTTGGTGATTTGACACTCTTAAAGTGAACAAGAATGATGGTTGATGAGTTAAGGCTTCACAGAATACATTATGTTGACCGTACATTAAATGATCTCATAGTCTGGGTTTTTTTTCCCCACAATGCAACTGTTGGGAATGAGTCAGACTGGGGAAATAACATTGGAACAGAGAACCTCAACATATGGCCTTGCCCAAGCGTGGCTACGTTTTTAATATGGGGTATAATAAGGACAACAATTAAAAAGCCGAAAATAACAGCTACAGGGTGACAGGCAAAGTTAATTAATCAACAGTGAACAAAGGGAGTTGTGCGTTTTAAAATTCAGCTAATTATTCTAAAAAAAAAAAAAAGGACCCCTCCCAAGACTTCTCTCTGCTCGGCTGAGCAGCCCTCCTGCAAGCACAGCTATGATCAAAGTTTATTAAAAGTCGTGAATACATTGCGTTGAGTCCAGCAGTGCATACATTTTGGATTATTTCTCCCATCTCTCCGGGCCCCTTACCTTGGTTGAGAGAGTTCTTCATGCTGTCCATGAAGGCCATTACCTTGGGGTGACTCTGCAGCTCGGCGTCAGAGAGTCTGGCTATTCTCTCCGCGAACTGCTCCTTCACTTTGGCCGACAGGCTGAACATGGCCTCGGGCTGCTGTGTGTTAACCTACACAAGCGGAAGTAGATTAGGCCGTTTCCTTGACCTTTACAATTAGTCAAATTCAGTGTTTTCCCTGACATTTAAAACCAACACCTTGACATTAAGACTTGCCACTCAAAAAAAAAAATCGGTGTGGACGCAGCGAAGCGAGAGCTCAATGACCTGACAAAGAACCACTCGTCTATACGCACTTTTTGTACATCCAAGCCCTTATCCCGGTGATGCATCTTGAAGCTGACCCGATCCTTTAGTATAAGGGGAAATGTTTTCCACTCATGTGATTAGACGGCGGCGGGTTGCTCTCACCTCTGATGTGACTTGTTGCACAATGTCAACAAAGTGGTTGATTTCTCTGTCCAGCTTGGCACACTCCAGAATCATGGCCTCCATCTCCTTGATGCCCGGATTGTCCCCTTCATCTGTAACATAACCGCACACACACAGAGTGATGGGCGTATTCAGATCATTTACTCGAGTACAAGTAGTAATACCACACTATAAACGTACTACATTGTGTGCAAAAGTCTTGCATTGAACATCTTTATGTTAAAAAAAAAAAAAAAGATGTATTAGCAACAGATGTATCAAAAGTACAAATATATACTCATCATGCAGATTGGCCCCTGCAAGTATATTCATATATTCCAGAATTATTATTATCATTGATGCATTAACATGTATCTTAGCTGGTCACGGTAGAGCTAATTTAAACTACTTATTACTGTTGGGTGGTTTAATCTATTCTAATGCATCACATGTTATAACCCTATGATGGATTTTGCTTGTAAATTATTTATATTTTAAGTACACAAAGCTATAGATGCCACATAAATGTAGTGGGTTAAAAAGTACAATAACTCCCTCTGAAATGTTGTGGAGTAACGTTAGCATTAAATGGAATAGTAAGTAACTTTCCTCAACATTGTAACGTTACTCCAAGTACTGTAACGTCATGTACTTTTCATTACCACTACTGGAAATACACTTGTTCAATCAAAAATAACGTTACTATCATAGCCAGGTACTTTGGGAATGTCCCTGGTGACTGTAACGTTAGCGTTACGGTAGACACAAACAGGCTAATAAACGTGTCCTCTTTACCCTGTGTTTCCGCCAGGTCCATCGCCACATCGGTCACTACGTCCATTCCTGTCCCGATGTCCGCCTGACACGACTTCAGACTCGACAGTGTTCCGTGAACGGCGCTCAGAGACATCACGATCTTATATCTACTGAGACCACCGACTAACTGCAAGCGACCCAAAGTTGAGCTGCGTTAGCCTCGCTTGCTAAAGTTTACGTCCTAGCTTCTGGTCTGGTTAGCCTAGCTAGCTAGCTAACGTGAATTGACGAGCTACTTCCGGTATGAGTGTGAAGTAGCAGTGTCTTTATCTGTGTCCGTTTGTTGTACTAATGCTATTAAGAAGATAAGCAACCGTGAAATGCATTACAAGAAAACACGCAAATCACCCGCGAAAAACTACAACAGTAGCTACTACAGCCAAGATACTTCCAGGTTTGTTTTTGTTCTTTTCAAAATAAAGGCCTTGACCAAAAGATCCACTTATCAACTGAAGAGAAACAACACAAGATATTATGAACAATCGTATTTATTACTAAATATTATTTGAAAATGGCACAAAGTGATAATACATAAAGTAGGCAAATAAGCTATTTAAATTTTATATCTATGTACAATCTATTATTAGTGCATTAAGACATTAATGGTCAATGAAATGTGTAAATGTGTAAGTAAAACAAGCTTTTTCATGGTAGACATTGAAGCACAGTCTGTAAATAATAAAATGAATAAAGTGATTTTTTTTCTAATTTTGCTGCTTCAGTTTAGTTTTTACACACCTATGCTTTTCCTAATGTGACAAGTCAAAATGTAAAACGTATGGCAACAAAAGCATAGTGGTGCATGACGAAGATGCTTCATCCAGATCTTCACAGTATTGTTCTGAACTCATCAAAAATGAAACTGGGCACATGGGCTTCGGCCACCTTAAGAATACAGGAAAAAAGGAGAAATATACATTACTATCCCACAGTACGTAAAAATACAAGACAAAGTGCTCAAAACATGTCTATAGTCTTATTCAGGGCATGGTGCTTTATGATAAACTTTCTCACAGCTGAAAGGTAGTACATACATAATAAAGGTATTACATTACAATACAGCTGCTCAACATATAAGGGTAGAACTGTCAGAAATCAAAGCTACCCGCAGTTTATATCAATTGTTATAATTTACCACATTTGAACAACCTTACTATCAGCAATGCTAAGGTCAAAGTTGGCCTACCTTGCGTGACAGTTTTGTGTACTTCACATAGTCTTCCAGGAACATCAGCGCACCCACCACATCAGAAGGCATGTCAGGGATCTTCTGACTATAATGGGGTCAAATGTAAACTCAAACGTGAGTCCATAAAGCCATAAAAAGGATAGACTTCATAAAAGTATTCGGATCAAGCAAACAGAAACAACATTTTAAACCACACACACACACAAAAAAAAAATGTAGTCAAGTCTGACTTGTTACCTTGTGCACTGCTCCATGATCGAGCGGATGAACTGACCGATGAGAGACAAGAACTGCTGTGTGTATCTTGAGTGAAACTGCTTGAGCAGGGTGAGCACGCCGAGCACTAGCGGAGGCCAGTCAACTGGATCTGTGGCTTTCTTGCAGGTCATTCCTGGGAAAAGTCGAGCGGCCATTTACATGTTTGATGCAGCCTTACGTACCAAGTCCGGCACACTGACTGTAAAATCCACCACATCACTCATCACTATTATAACAAGCATCTGGTGGGCTCACAATCCTTAAACCTTCGGGTTTAAGGATGAAAAACTACATTGAAACTGTAAGAGGTGCCTGTTATACCATGTGGGCACACTGGTTTGACCTGTTGCACTCACGACTGTACAACTTAATAACTCGTGAACCACGGTGCGATAAAAGCTGTAACATAGTAAACTGGAGAAAAAAAAACATGCCTTGGTTTTTGTTGTACTGAAGTTTAGGCAGGTGAGCGATAATAAACAGGAAGTTGATGATGGGGAAGTACGGAAGGCGCTTTGTGGTGATGTAGATCTGTGAGAGACACAAATGCAAGAAAAATGGTCAGACAACGACAGACACGCTTCAGTTTGTGGTGGTTTCTGAAAAACAACTATTATTTGTCAAACAACGCTCATTATCTCCGGACCTTGTTGAGTGGGTTGTGAATGCCGGCGGCCTCCAGGTGGGCAGTGATGTCATACAGAAGAGTGTTGTCCTCTTTAGGGTAGGGCAGCGATGGATCCTGGTAGTGAGCTTCAATGTCGGCCAGCAGAGACCTGGCAAGGGCACAGTAAGAGTTGATTTCAATTTTAATCAGGAAAAATACACACCACATATCTTTTTAACAGTCATTGATATACTACCAGTACTTGGCAAAATAAATGGTCATAATAAAGTGGTGAGACTTGACTGACTTGTTGAGGTTTTCCAGGGCAGCAGCCAGGTGTTTGGAGTCAAACTTGCAGGAGTAGTTCAGCTCATTAGCGATCTGCTGTCTGAGAATCTGCATCTGACCAACCTACAACAAACAGAGTGGCAGGTAAGCACAGGACGAATATCTAAATTAAAGTAATCAATAATCATTTTCTATTCACACCATTAGGGAACATCATGGACCAGTACCTTCATGATGGCCTCCAGGTATGCGCCCCAGATCTTCTGGGTTTTGCCCACAGCGCTCGCGTACACTTTGCTGGCATTACCTGTTGCATAAAAAAAACAAATTAATTCTCCTTCAGGAATAAAAAAAGACGCTGGCAGGTTGAAGGATTTCCGATAATGAATACCTACCCACGATACCCTGGATCGGGTTGACAGCACCCAGCATGGCTTTGAAAACATCCACCGCAGCTTTGTCCTTCAGGATTGTCCTCTGAATCCATATCAGGAAGTTCTGATGGGAGAAACACGTTGCTAACGGTGCAAATATATTCAGGTATGCATAGTGTATGCATTAAAGAAAGCCCTTACACACCTGGATTCATTCATTTTTTTGTCCCCGATAAGAGCCTTAGGGTAGCTTTGTTGCACAGCCTGAGAGCTTTATTGTATGCTAATTACCTGAAGTTCCTTGACAATCATGAAGCAGAGCAGGCGGTCTAGTCCATTGAGGCCAAATGTACCCAGAGTGTTCTGGATCTCAGAGAACAGCCTGTTGTTCGTGACCTCGTGGTGGCTCCTCAGGTCGTACCAGGTGTTCAACTGGTCGATGTAGCACGTTACCCTGTAGAAAGGACCAATGTTTGTCAGGGAGCTGAGGAAGACTGCAACATTCAGTATCTACGCACATGACAAAAGCTTGTTTCTTCATCTAAAACTCAGTTGTTCTGAGAAAGAAAAGCACATGTCCCCACGTACACGGGTTCTCCTTTATCTCTTTTGTGAGGCGACATCTGTGAACAGCAGACGTGGTCAAATAACTTGCCAACAAGACTTTTTAGCACATAAATGTAAGTTACTTAGTTCTTATATTTGAGGAGACATACTTGGGATCCGTGATGCGGAGGATCTCTCTGCAGAGACGGCCGATGAAGGTGGCAGACTCATCCACGGAGGGAAACTTTGGGATGGGGATGTGGGTGGACTGGTGCACGCTCTGCCAGTCCTGGATCTGATTGGAAGCAAGGAAAGAAACCGGACGAATCAACTCCCCCGTTACTGACGAATACGCAAACGACCAGAGCGTTTTCTTATTGATTGTTGGTGCACTGGTCAGGGATGTGACCAGAAACCCGCAAGAAGCGTGCTACTGTGTTGAGCTGGGCTGACCTTGGTCCTGAGGAAGCTGTTGCATTCCTGTTCCACATTGTAGTTGATGATACGGGACACCTCCTCCTGCCAGATTTTAAGGCCGTAAATGCTGACGTAGTCCTGGATGTACTCAAACGACCTGTAGAACCCATCCATGGTGGCCGCCATGTCCTTCAACTTGGGCATCAGCTCACTAGGCTGCGAGAGAGGAAGATTCTTGTTTAGTCTCATCGCTTTCATTTTTCACTGCTGTTATAAAAGTATTCAGCGATCAGCAGATCTGAAGTCTGACTTTAGCCCTGAGGTTGAAGATCAATCCTTTGTGGAGAGCGTAAGCTACCCTCTTCACCAGCTCCTTCCTGATGCCATCCTCCAGAAGCTGCTTGGGATCCACCTAAAGCATCACAGTGTGTTGGAAAAGTAGAATCCAGTTACTTCTTCTTCAGCTGCACTGAGGCAGATGTAGACAACATATCCCTGCCTGCATGTTGTAACAACAACTAAACGTCTTTTAATATTCCATCATAATGCTAAAAGTAGGAAACCAAGTCCAAATAGCTGTGTCACATCGTCTACCTTAATGATCCCAACCAGAGTTGTCTTCATCATCAGGATCCCCTCAGTGAAAATGGAGATGTCATGGGTGAGTTTAGCCACCTGTAATCACAAGAAGCAGAGGGATGTTTAGTATAAAGAGAGATGAACGCCAGCTGACGGTGTACTTAACCTGCGTAAATAGAAATGTTCCATGCTGCTTCGTTTAAAGTTTCAATTTGAAATTCTACTCAAAAGTTCAACTCTATAACGATCACGTTTGAGTGACATTTTTTAATTCTCAATATCAGCCTAATTAATGCAATTCAAGTAAGTCTCTGAGCCTTCTTTTCTAATTTGCATTCACATCAAATGAAAAGTAATTTCAGAAACGCCAGCTTAGTATGATTACTGCAGCACACAAGCTTTATTAGCTAATATCTAAAGATGTTTTCTCACGACTTCAATGACATTCTGAAGCACACTCCAGGAGCTACGTGCACATTGTGAAGTGAACGGTTGTTTTACTTCATAGCGAGCCCCGAGCTGGGAGTAGTCCTTCAGCTTGTCCTTGTCTAGCCGCGTCGGCACCTCCATGATGTCGTGGATCTGAAGCTTGATGATCTTGGCCAGAGAGGTGAACATGCTCTCTGGGATGATCTGTAGCACCTGGAAACAAGAAGATAAAAAACCCAAAACTGAGCACCAACATGAATCCAACACCTTGTACCTTTGAGGGGTTTGTTTTTAAGACAAGAAGAGTCGAGACAAGTCTTCAAAAGCAGATGGTGGACGGTGCTGGAAATGAAAAATCTTGTGTACAGCTAGTAGGAGCCAGTCCTCCAGCATAAAGTAACATAGGATGTGGATGATGACACCAGAAGGCGATAGCATAGACGTCCACTAAATTGCCGTTTTGGGGGTAGATTTGCAAAACAGATGGTTGTAGAAACATTAATCATGACCGCAGGTGTTTCTGCAGCCGCCACAATAATTTACAGCATGCGGAGCTCATTTGTTAAAGTCGTGAAAGAGTTTTGAAACAGTGTTCATTTGTGATTGCCACAGGACATGTCAAAGACTCACGTCCTCTCTGCTATAAATCTTTGTAAGCTCATAGGTGGCAACATGACTTTATTTCACTGTACCTTTCGGACATAAGCCACCAACTCTCCAGAGTAGAACTGTGAAACACTCAGCAGGTCAGCGCTGTTGGCCTGGTTGATCCGCAGCAATGGAAGGTCCAATGCAGATGCCAGCTGGTCACACACACACACACACACACACACACACACACACACACACACACACACACACACACACACACACACACACAATCATTATTTTAACATCACAGGTAGCTCTTCTCCAAATCAAGGCAATCAAGTTTTGGGAAGAATTGAAGTTGTTATTCTTTTGTCTTTGTGTGAGCGTGCGCACATGGTCCTAACCTTCAGAAATGTAGCTCTCAGTTTGGTGACCATGGACGGGTTGACTCGAATGCTCTCCTGCATAATCAATGTGAAGCTGCAGAATAAAAAAACAAACAGTTGAATTCCTCTGTAGAGACGCCTGCAACACTGTGTTCTTCTTGGCGGTTCATATTAAAAAGGTAAGCAGACTGTCTCATTGTCTTTGAGTGACAATGTCAAAGACACATCTGTCCCTATATTTATGTTGTTGAGGAGCTTTTCACTGAACCGTGTGTTCTCAAAGCTTAATTTCCTGCTTATTCGCGTTTGCATTGCCATCTTCTTCTTTCCCGGGATTTCTTGGTATGGCTTTACTGTTTATCAGGATGTACTGACCTGTCAATTATCTGCCATGCGTAGGACAGGTCTCCAACTATCTGCATAGTAATGAGCACTTCTTCTTTGATGTTGATGGTGCGGATCATTTGGTGCAGAAACTTCCTGGTGTCAGCCAGGAACTGACAGATCTGCAGGTTTGACTCCAACTGGTGGAACTCCTGGACCTGAAGACCAAACAACCAGCACTGCAGTCACACATCTGTATCCGATGGGTGGGAGGCACTCGCCTGGCAGTCTTATTTTCTCCATGTCTCCATTGGCCTCTATTCAACTTCTGAGTACATTTTGGTGCTGGCTAAGAAGAAGGACGAGCTTATTGTGTAAACAGTTTTCAATAGCTGTAAAAATAAACACAACCCAGTGTTTATGTGTAAATCATATTTGTTCCATTTCGTATTTTACGAAAAGAAAATGAGGGCATGACAATCCACCGTGACAACAATACAAATCTATTATGTACGTCTCTATTTATATGCATTTCATAGCAGTTTGTTTTGTCTCTTTAATCTGCTACCGTTTGCATACATTGTTATTGGATCCACTTATTAGCTATATGCAGGAAGTCAAGGCTATCAGACTAACTCTGCAATATAGTACCAAATTATTCAAATAATGTTATCAAATTCAAATTATACGGTCAGAAGACTTCAATGAAATTTTAGCAAATCAAATCTGGACGCTCAGCACTGTCGGTCTTATGTGAAAATGTAAAGCCGGGGTGAAATGCCTTCATGTCGCTCACCTCAACGAGAGCCTGTATGAGCTGAACCGTCTTCCTCCCGGCAGCCGTGGAGTCCTCGTAGTTCAGAGACTCGATCTGCTTTGAGATTTCTCTGAACCAGGCCTGCAGGTTTTCTGCGAGGAGCAATACAGGTGTGTGGTGCGGGTGGAGAAAGAGTGTTATCAGTATTTCTCACAAGTGGTGGTTAAAAAAAAAAAAAAAGGGTCTTTACTAGAGCTAGAGTCGCAAAACAACAGAAGTTTGACTGATGTAAATGTAATCCGCCTCTCCCTGCATGCGTGTCCTTGATGCATTTCTCCCTCTATGTGTCCCTGCCTCAACATTTGACTTTGAACAGCTTGAAGCTTAAACTCATTTAAGCATTCTGAGTTCCAACACTGAGATAATCCGCCGCATTCAGAGCATGAAACGCAGCACGGCTGAGGTTCTTTTAGTCGGTACCACTTCTTCGCTGTGTGTGTGTGTGTATGTAATCCTTTCACCTTATCCATCCTGACAGTGCAACTCACCGTTTTTCTCCACTCTGGTAAGAGGCTTGACGCCAGAGAAGACTTCGGCCAGCTCAGTCATTCTCTCTGACCCCTCCTTCTGGAAGCTCTCCCATTTGATCTGCTTCTCTGACAGCATCTGCTTGAACATCTGGAAGAGGGACGGGCACAGACGCTCAGTCGATGTGGAGGGATTAGTCGGACGAGATGTGTAATGAGAACATTAAATTTGCGTCCTCTCCTAATGATAGACCGGCTAGCCATATGTTGTCTATGCTAATAGACGACAGCGGGGACGCACCGAACGAGAAACACAGTTGGCTGGATCAGAGGAATTATTCTGGTATTCATTTCACACTTTCACTCTGGCTGGAAAAAAAGAGAAGCGCTCGGTATGTTTGACAGCAGCTTGAAGGCACGATGAGCAGGATTTGTGGTTGCGGTTTGTAAACACAACTTTCAAAGTTGGCCCATCCTCCCCGGCTCAACGAGGGTCGCGGTGCTCGCCAGTTTGTGAAAGTCAACCCCAGATTCTCTCTCATTTAGGAACGAGCTTTGTCCCCGTGGTGTTTTTTTGGCATTGTGTCCACCTTTTTTCGTAGCTTCCTCTTGGATGCGTTCTTACAATCTAGCACCTGGTGACTACGTTTTTTAATGGATGTCGACAGCGGTTACATTGTTTTTTAAGGAAAATCCTACTCATTGTGTCTTAAACAACACCGTGTCCATCCTCCTTCGTTGAACATCTTCCATAATATTAATGACAATTTGCTCTCGACTCTTTATCTTTCCATGTTTTCCCCGTCGTCGTTCGCTCACCTCTTTGAGTGTGAACTCAAACTGAGCAGTGTCCAGCAGCAGCTGGAACAGGATCTTGGCGTTGTACTTGGAGTCGTTGAGAACTTGGTCTTTGATCTGACGCAGTCGCTTGTTGTTTAGGTCATAGGCTGTGAGAAAAGAATTGGAAATGAAAGACCTATTTTTTAGAAACATAAGAAAAAGTCACAAAGTTGGAAGTCTGCAACAAACATATATGAACTTTCCAGCTCGCACCAACTAGAAAAGGACAAAAGTGAAATTTGCTGCATAAATGAAGTAAAACATACATTTCTTACAATAAATTCTACCCGACGTTCTCACCTGACTCTGCTAAGTGCAGCATCAGCCAGCGGATAGCGACGTTGCAGTCCCTCAGACAGTTGAGTAGTTTGGGAATGTTGTCCAGGATGATCTCCTCCCTGAGGAAACCTTCTTTTAGCAGCTGCTGCACTTGAGGCCTCAGGCTCTCCATGCTCGCTGCATATCGAGAGGCCTAAACACACAGCGATGGTGGAGACATGTGGTTAAAAGTCATTCATTCACGCCCACAAGAGGCCTTTAGGAAGCATGGCAATGTCTGCAGATGACTCACTAAACAAGGATTACTTGGCTCCCTCCTCCTGCTATGGGTGCAGAGTTCTTCATGACTACGATGCATCTTTGTTAGAGCCCGTGCTTCAATTTGAGCTCATCTGCATTCGCCGACTTTTCCCAAACTTTTCAAGATAAGTTTAAAAATGTCTTTTCTAAAGTCACTGATTTGATTAATACCCTCGTGTTTCAATTTAAATTCTGGCGTCGCACTGGATGACTTGCAAATTCTGCAGACGCAGTTATCAGTACCTGCATACAATAGTGTGTCACACTGAAGGACTGTAACTTGGCAAAGCTGAAGGCTGAGCGACATTGAAGCCAATCCAACTTTTTTTTAATACCTGCTCTTTGATGTTGGCAGAGTCAAGGGTGTAGTTGAGCGCGATCTTGGCCGCTTTGTACGGTTCCCAGGCCTCCACCAGGTTCACTGTGATCCCCATGTAAATACTGATAACCTGAGGACACACACAACACATACACTTCAGTTAGAAAAGCCAAAACCCACCACAGTACACGGCATAACATTCTTGTTACGTTGTTTACATTCAGCTCTCGTCTACTGGCATGACATTATTGGTGCAGATTCCCACCGTGTACCAAATGTCTTACCCAGTTGTCAGGGAAGTACTTGTCCACTATCTCCCTCATCTTGGCCTGCTGGGTGTGCAGTATGGAGGGGCTGAAGTAGAGGCAGACATAGAGCATGGCGGCCTGGTTAGCCAGCGCTGTGCTACGATGCTCTGGTAGAGGGTACGCAGACACCTGACGGGACAGGAGGGGAAATGTGCTTTTTAGGTCCCAAACATTTCAAACAGTCTCCTAAAAACCTACAACAGGACATTTTCACAAAAAAAGTGAACTCAAATATTAAATAAACTTAAACTCTAATTTAAAGTTTTAAAATTATTTTTAGCAAAAGTTTAAAGTTATGCTCGGCCAAATGTTGTTTCTCACTTGGTTGTATATGTCGTCCGAGCGCAGCCTCCCAATGACCATGCTAATGAAAGTGGAGCTGATGGGAACTCGTTGGAAGTAGCTCTCCGGGTAGTTGGCCGGCCGCTTGGATCCAGGCTGACTGGAGTAGCCGGTGCTGCGCAGGAGCTTGCAGATGTCATCCAGGTTGGAGTCGGCCGATGAGCGGGCAGCGCTGAAGGAAAGGGGGGGGGGGGGTTTACAGACAGAGGCAAGTGAGGATAAAGGTCGCATGCTGCTTGTTGTTATCACCGGTAAAGCATAATGTGATGATTGAATAATTTTGCCATAAAGAACTAAAATGATCAATTCAGATCAATTCTGTGTGTATCCCGGCATTGCGGAGATGAAAATTTATTCAAGTATGAACATTATAATTATAAAGAAACAAATATTTTGACGTAAGATAATGTCTGAAAACAGTAGAAAGGAGGAAAAATATCCCATTTCAAAAACATAAAGAGTTGATATTGAGAGGCAGAAAGAGAGGGATAAACAGAGATCAGGTACACCAACGATAACGTTCATATTTTAAGCAAATCCACATGAGAGTCACGCAAAGTGACTCAACTTTGCTGTGAGCGAGGCTCACCGGCAAACGAGTGGATTGAGTCCATCGAGCGCGTGAGTCAGCGAGACGGTGTCGTGAATGTGTGTGTGTGTGGGTGTGTGGGTCACAAGCGCACCTGTATCTATAGTAGGAAACAAGCATCCTCTCTCTGACCTCGCCTTCAATCTTTTGGTCAATAACCAGCAACATGACTCCATAGAGGTAGAGAGCCTCACACTGGGGGGGGGGAGAAAGAAAACATACACAATCAGCTCCCTATGTGTCGTTGTCGGTTAGTTTGAATGCGTTTCGGATGGAAGTCAATCATCAAAGCGGCGAAACAGCCAATTCATTCTGATATGACCTCATCACAGATACTTAGAATATGCTAGCTTGTTCGTGTAACGTTAGAAAAATGAAAAAAACGAATTTGCATGTGTGTTACTTACTAAAAGCTGTTTTCCATCCTCATTTAGAAGCACAGTCTCCAGAGTCTGCTGAATATAAACACCCTCATGTAGGTCATCCAAATATCTGGAGAGAGGAGAAAATTCAATAATAACATCTTGTAATACAGTCTTCATCGTGTTTCGTGGTTTAAAAAGGATGAGGAAGGGGGAGGGGCTTTGAATCAAGGTCGGGGACTGTGTTTTTGTTGTTTCTTTCTATAGGACAGCTCAAAACACAATTACTCTTAAATTGACTGAACTGAATGTGAGCTGAAAAAACAAACCGAAATAGCCTGGTCTTGTCTTACCTGTTAAGATCCACTATGTATTTGTGGACACTCTCGAAAGCCAGATAGAACCTCGACAGAATCTCGATGTTGTTCTCTCTGAACTCTTCATCCAGGTCTTGAAGCTCAGGTTTGGCTTCCAGCTTCCCCTCGTAATACTCTGGACCCTGGCGGAGAAGAAACGTCTTGAAACTCAGGAGGAACTCACTGAGGAAACTCAATCGATACTCAAACGATACATGCTGATGGATATACGGTTATTTTAACTGAACAAATATATATATCCACCTCCTTTTAGTCAACCAAATGCACATGGAGTTAGGTTGTCTCTTCAGCACTTGTATATTAAGCTTTAGACACTATAACTAATTGTCCAAGGCCCCAAAAAATGCATGCCCTGATCACATCCATACCTTAAAGTAGCTGAAGTCACAAATAATGTCTCCATATTTCTGCTGGTCGCTCTTGTCCTTGAGCCTGAAAACTGTCGGGATAAAGTCAGAGAGGCGCAGGAGCTCGGCAATGATGGCATTTCCTCTGGAGACTATCCTGAGGACGGCCTGGCCGCACAGGTTGTTCTCCGCCAGGAAGTCCACCATAGCGTCTGGAGGAAGAGGAGGAGGACGGCGCACGAATCAGCCACACCGTGACCCTGTGTTTGGCAGCAGACTGGCTGCTCGAATACTCCAGCTGGGAAAAGAAGAAGGAAAGGCAGGATGTTCGAAAACAGCAGGTAGTTCAATTCAACACCTTTTGATGCAGTTTTTTCATCTGGACAGACTAGTTTCATCCGCCCTGCTCAAGTGTCTTTGAACAAGTCCATAAATGGCATCATCCAGACTGATGCTGGTTCTGACTTCTCCTGACAAATGCAAAGATCAGGTTCAGGAAATAGCTTATTACATTAGTATTACCGTTACTTAGCAAATGTCTAGTAATATCACATACAGGACTGTCTCAGAAAATTAGAATATTGTGATAAAGTTCTTTATTTTGTGTAATGCAATTAAAAAAAAAAAAATGTCATGCATTCTGGATTCATTACAAATCAACTGAAATATTGCAAGCCTTTTATTCTTTTAATATTGCTGATTATGGCTTACAGCTTAAGAAAACTCAAATATCCTATCTCTAAATATTAGAATATCATGAAAAAGTATACTAGTAGGGTATTCAACTAATCACTTGAATCGTCTAATTAACTCGAAACACCAAGGGGTTTCCTGAGCCTTGAAAAACACTCAGCTTGGTTCAGTAAACTAAATCACACGTATGGGGATTATCACAATATTCTAATTTTCTGAGACAGTCCTGTATATCTCTGTGTATGAAAATGGAGGTTTTCTCACTGGGAATATACCGCGACAAGCATTTAAAGTACTTTAATGCATTACAGTTACACTCATTCTGACAGGTTTTAACGTTAATCCTGTAATGTCTGCGTTGGTACCGTTTTAACACGCTGAGGTTTCACAATTCCCAGGTTCCTTGAAGACACATCGACACACATTGAGAATACTCGTTTAGCTTTTAATGTATTTGTTTGGTTAAACGGAAGAATTTGAGGAATGTAGTCATTATATGGTCATGCTAACGTTAGCATAGCCTGCTAGCTACTTTGATTAGCCTTCAATGCTGCAGACGACCCGACGTGAAAAGATGCAACATACCGTGGTAAACAGAACCTTTTTGTCTTTTCTTTTTTTTACACCTGTGTGATTTAATTTAAATATCCGGACATTTTAAAAGCCATAGACTGTTGCAAAAGCACTCGCCTCTTTAGATCTTCTCTTCCCTGTTTACTTCCTCATGACCAACCACATGACTCTGCCGGTGGGTGTGTTTGATTCTGTTCACTCAGCGCGCCGGAGGAGAGCGGGGTGTATGACTTCCACCACCAAAAGTACATTTGCTTTTTTTTAGAAATCAGTGTTTTGCTCTCCATCTTTATTTGCTTTTTTTAAAACGATCATAACCTGATGAACCGTTTGAAATGTCTTGCGGTGATAACACACGCCAATGTAAATCAAAGATATTTATATCAGCCGAATCTAAAAACTCTTTAAATTCCGTTCCTCAAAGACAACATGGGTCTGCTGAGGTGGGTACTCCTTCACTGGACACCCAAGTCATGAAACTCAGCTAGGGGTACATGTTTCTCTAGATGGCGACAGAGATCCACTATAGCATCCCTTTCTCTCTCTCTCGCTGCTGCCTCGCTGCAGTGAGTGTAGTGTGCTGTGAGTGCAGATTTCTGGCTCCACGGGGATGCAGTGATTTACGGGGGTCGAGGAGTGAGAATAAGCTTGAACTGAAATGAAACCAACCTACTGTGGAACACCTTAGAGATAAATCCAAGGCCACGAAACATAACACCCTGTAGCCGTCAGTCCACAAATTTAAATAAAAGTATTTTCCTGGAGGCCTCCGAAGGGACTTTAGTGTCCCCTTAAAAAGCAAGCCCATCATTATTCATCGTCATCTGCACAATGAAAATCAATTTGGCTGGAGGAATAATGAACCTTGCTTGTAAACACCGGAGTCTACCGCCCTGCCGTGTCTGACAGGGCCCGCAGACACTGACAGCCACCTCGTGGTCAACGTGGATGAATAAGCACAAAGCCCTCATGTTTCCTTCAAATTCTGATTGAATTGGACTTTTAGTGCCAATACGTCTAACATGCTGGCAGGCACTTCCTTTAAGCAGTGTGAACCAGAGGTTAATAACAGTCATGTGGAGGGAGCTGTTTGTTTGACCTGCCAGCTTCCATCACAATCCTGAACCAGTTGATGTGTCGGTGTGAGAGATTGTCTGTCCTCACCATTCAACGTTCATGTGGTGAACATCTTTTGATGCAACACTGCTGCGTAGTTTTGATTGCATTTTAGCTTTGATATGCAAATCATTTTTTACAGATTATCTTCATGACACTTTTACTTCATTCATGAGTGCAGCGTGGTGATTGACGGAGCCTTGGAGGCCGAGGGTGCGACATACGGCAAGGTGAGCTGCGTTTTTACGTCCTGAATAACGTGCTTCTTATCTTGCCGAAGCCACCGGAGCGCTATTATTTCTATGCATTTTATAGTGAGGAGGAGGGAGAAAGACGGACAGGTGCACTTTAAATTCTCGCCTCCTCATTGAACCGACAAACTTGTCCACAAACTACACACTGTGTCCCCGTGGCCGCTGGATTTATTACCCGTTTACCATCACACCAAGGTCACATTCTCAGCAGCACCTGGGTCAGCTATATTGGCTTCCTGGGAAGCATCATGATAGGTTTTCACTAATGAGGTCTGATTTGATTAACCTTCTGGTGCCTTAAGGGTTTTCTCGACTTGTTATCTTGATTGGTGTTGTGAGGAATCTCACTTGAGAATGGCTTCTGTTGGGAAATGCTAGATTGTTTGTGATGAATCAAATGCATGTACACTGCAACGGTGCAATCTTATCCCAAAGAGCGATAATCCGAACGCGCCTTGTATTCATTTAGCCATCGACTAAAGAGTGACCAAATGACCCTCATGTCTCTAGCCATTAAGAGCATTGATGGATCTCAGTTCTCACTCCCTGAGTAGCCTGGCGGCCGCTCACTGTTGTCTGGGGTACTTATCGTTTGCCAGTGAAACCCTCGAATTGGCTGACAAATGATGATTGCCTCTTACCTGTGAGCTTCTTAATGTGCTAACAAACTCCCCTTTAGATAACATTTTCAAGTGACTCTGAGGTTTATAAACGGGATGTTATGATCATTATTCAGCAGCTGTAATTGGATGCATTTAAAGTCCCCCGTGTGCATCTACAACACAAGGTGTGTATAGGTGCTTTAGCAAACGTATACACGCCTGCGTACATGTGTCCCCTCAGGCCCCGTGTGCCCTTTATTAGCAGCAAGTTGACTCCATTCAGCTTGGCTAGTGATTAAAGCTTTTCATGGCGGGAACTTTCACACCGCTGTGAACCATGTGAGGTGATTAAAGGCTGCTCAATTTGTAGTCCAGTCCCACTGCTATTCCTCCTCATTGATCTTTTTCAGGCCCTTGAAGTGAGATCCGCTCCTCTCATCGGAACACGACGGGACACACTCTCTGCCTGCCTGTCTCGGCAAATATTTCACAGACGTGTATCAAATCCAATCACCAGCTAAAATTAGCTGCCATGTACGGCTGGTATTTAATAACGCTTATGTGATTAACTTTGTTGTGTTTCTTTTGATTGTGATATGAATTTAATTACGCTCTATTATGTTGAACAGTATATCAAGCAGCGCTCCATAAACGACGTGCTCAGAGTGCTGACATTTATACGATGCATAACTCAAGAGGAACAAATGTTACGGCCACGCGTGATTCTCGTTTTAACAAAGAGCCTGGGACCTCATTATGCTAAAAGCTAACAACAGCATGCAAACCTTGCTGACAATGCCACGGCTAACATGCTGATGTTAAGCAGGTGTACCATGGTCATTCTAGTATAGCGTGTTAGCGTGCCAAAATGTTCCAAATGGCAAGAGGCTGATGAGAATGTCACTAGTGTTGCAGGTATCTGGTCAAAAATGTCCTGAGGGGAAACATGAATGTCTACCAACATCGCCACGTTGTACAGATTTTAAAGCCCTTTAAGATACATTTGTTATTTTAGGCCCATGTAAATTATACCGACTTGACTTGACACCCTAGAAGAATGTGTCCGCTTTCAATTTCCACCCCAGAAAACACAGCTACAACACAGCTACAACACTTTCTCACACTGCGGAGAGACGCAGTAAAGGCCAGGGGAAAGGGTTATTACATCACCGATGCGAGATGCCAAAACACTTCCCACAAGCAGTTTCCAATCTAACAAGTGGTTTCAGGACAAATAGAAAAGACTGATTGTGGTAATGTTCTGATATCAGATTTGATCAAGCAGCAGATGTATTTTTATTGCAGGTCATTACTGCTGCCATACCTATTAGCATACAAATGGTTTCTGGGCCTATGGAGACCTAAAAGTTATTGCATGTGTAATTGAACCAGATCTCTGCTCTGTGATTGAGATGTTCCAGCACACACACAGACACACACACACACACACACACACACACACACACACACCCACACACACACACGTTGCCGTGCACACAAGGTGGTGAGCATATTGTGTGTACGCACAAATGCGCCCACTCACAAGTGCTTTTTTTTCTATTCAAGTACAGAGAAAGTAGAAGATGAAGAAAAATAGGACAGAGGAATATGATCATGTCATTGATCAGCACAACACATTAATCTCCTGTAGACTGTTTGGACACAGTTTGGTTTATGAATAACACCTCAATGATGCAAACAGCTGATTGATAGATGTAACAGATATGATCCTGAAATCCACTGTTGAACGGATGAGTCTGGGGGATTGTGAATGCAAGGAATCCGTATTTTAACAAAACTATTGCATGCAAATGAACAAAAAAGGAAATTAACGAAAGTTCTGTTTCATTTTCTGCTCAAGGATGTCTCTGCCTTCTTTTCATTTCCAAGAAGGATTTAACAGGGTCATAATGGGGTGGGTGCTTTTTAGTGCTGCCGCTCAATTTTATGTGACAGGTCGTTATGACTGCGGCACGTCACAGGAATTATTGCTGGGATCAGTAGCAGACGTTCAAAATCCAATTGAGTCGAGAATTCATTGTGTTTCCCGTATGTCAAATTTCTGTCGTTGCCCAGAGAATTGTTTTGTTGCTGCTGTCTCCCGTCCTCAAGACGCGACTTCGAAAGCTGCACTACATGTATGCATGCGCTTCTGTTTTTTTCGCATTGTTTAGTTGTTTGTCATGTTTTTTTTCTTGTGTGCAACCCTGTGTTGTATAACGACAACACATTTGAATGAGCAAATGTTAGCATGCTTGATCGTACCACTCTCATGTCGTCCGTTAAATGTGAAGCTACGGCCAGAAGCTGGCTAGCTCCACACGACAACTGGAATCAGAGGGAAACAAATAGCCTGGCCCTGTCCAAACTGAACAAAACAATCTAGTTTGTTTGATCCGTAGGCCGCTAATTGGTTTAGCTAAGCTAACCGGCTGCTGCTACTTTATATTTAATGCAAAAACATGAGAGTGGTATTGCTCTTCTCATTTCATATTCAGCATGAAAGTGAATAAGCACATTTTCCCAAATATCAAACTGTTCCTTTACTAAAAACTCTGTTCGGGGCTACAGTAGGTGACTAGAGAAACTATATCATCTCCATGACTCATTCCCACTAGAGGAAAGGTGCCAATCTCCAATTAGAACCTTGAGGGGGATCCTACCGGCCCTCTGCACATCAAGACGCTGGCAATTCCATTTGTCTCGTGCACCTTTCATTTCACTGTTAGTCCTGATGCACTCGGATTTGATTTGTGCATTTCAGCTTCAACAAAGATGGATGAGGCTCCTCACCAAGGCTGTCAGTCTCAGCCAGGACTCAGGAGGAGACATTGAATTACCACATCCAAGGCTGCGCTCTACATGAAAGAGCCACACACATACACAGCATTCACACATACACAAAAACTGTGTGTGTGTGTGTGTGTGTGTGTGTGTGTGTGTGTGTGTGTGTGTGTGTGTGTGTGTGTGTGTGTGTGTGTGTGTGTGCCTGTATGTGTGTACTCACGCATATGTCTGCACGGTTCTTGCAAATATCACAAGTGTATATTTTTGCGAGTGGAATTTTTCAAATCTGCACCGCATTACAGATATTAACAAAAGTTAATGACCTCAAAATGTGCGAATAAATCTCCATTTGGCTGTTTAGTTGCTCGGCTGGCTGACTCGCCGGCTGGCTGGGATAGCTATGCTGACCTGGGTGCATCCAAATTAGATATTGGCATGGTTGCGTGTGCTACACAGTGGGAGTGCTGCTCTGGCTAAGTCACCCTGCTGCTCTAAATCTGGCCAGTGCTCAGCTCAGCAAACACAATGCAACAGCAGGGAGAGCGCATCTCCACAGTCTCATTAAGCTGCAGATAATAGCGAGGCAAAAGCAGAACCCGCACAGATGTTTTTTGTTTTTTTTTCCCTTGGATCCTACATTGTTGTTGATTTGTCATTACACTGTCATTTGTTGGTTTTGAAGTGAGGCATCCAAAAACGCCTACTGGAAGTGCAAAAAATAAATTTCAGTCTGTAAAGTGAAGGACTGTCACAATTACGCATGGGTAGACCACTTTAAAGAGCTTCAATTCAAATTCAGTGACATATAAACAAAGCGCATCTGATGATATAGTGGCAAAAGCTGAGGAACATCCATACTCACATCACTCACCAGTGCCCCCCCCCCCCACACACACACACACACACCCCCACCCCCACACACCCCATCGTAAATTAGTTAAGGGGATGAAAGTGAGAAGAGGTGGAAAGAATGTCAGAGAGGAAAAAGGCAGAAATGGGGTGAGAGAGGGGAGACAAAAGAGAAAAGGAGGAGGTAGAGAACGAGGAGGTGGCCATCATATGCCTCCATGTCTTTGATCAGTGGTCCATGGGGAACTGAGGCAGTGCAGATAGCTGGTCCACAGCTCCTGAGGAACGCAGCTACACATTCCTCCTTGCTCTTTCCCCGCTTCTGCAAAATCACTTCTAGTCTTTCAGACCACAGCAGCTGTGAAAACACATCATGGCTTACTACATGCCAGAAAGGACCTGGCTAATGCACTGTGGTGCCATTGTCCTGCTGGTCCTCATCCACTGGTGCAATTCCTCTCAGGGCAAACTCGTTCTTATTTAATTATAGTCTTTTTCTATTCAGGCAGAACATTTTTCATTTCTCTTGTTGCTAATTTCTCCCAACGGAAGGGTCAGAGGTCATATTCAGCACTGGTATGACTCAGGGGTCCAGCGTTTTGCTCACGTTGATGAAGAACCAGTGCACCTAAATATTGCAGATATCTTGGTTTTTGTTCAAACGATATAGCCAATCTCTCAGCTGCAGAATCCCCCGTTAATCCAGGGACCTGAACCCTAAATCTCTTTGAAGCATGGTCTCAGTCCACCAGCCTCTGCCGGGATAATTTATGGTAACAGTGCAGCAAAGGGTAGTGCTGCCCTCTACAACTGCAACTGCTAATAGTCTTCTGCCTTTAAAGTTAAACAAAACCACAAACAACAAGCATTGGAATACAGTATTTTAAGCTAGACAACATTAATTATGCACTAGGTCAGCCAATAACGCCATGTTAAAAAAGTGCAAATAGAAGCTGTTTTGAATTAGGCTATAGCCATATACCCAGATTTCTTTTTTTTTTTAACAATACACACCTTATATGAACAACAGTAAAAAGCAACCGTAATGCTTCGAAGTGTACCCTAAAAGTGTCCTTATGGGCATTTGCTGAATTTGCGTATAACAATCCAAGAGCAACTGAATTTACACTGAAAATAATGTTGTGATTTATTTCAGAGTTAATTCTTTAATTCAAAACTATGACAGCCATCTTATTAAATGCCAACATGCATGAAAAGTGCTAAAAGAAAACTTAATCTGCTAATGTCGATCTAAAGCCAATAAATGGACCTTGAGGTGACATTTGAATGTATGTTACTGACTGTTGAAGTTATTTAATACTTAAAAAATCGAATAAATTCAAGAACACTCATTTTCTCATATGGTCTAGCAAGGTTCAATAGGCAAACCACAAACCTCCGCTCATATTTCCCTCTGGTAAATCAGTGCGGGGACTATTCTTCCTCTCCCCTCTCTGGATGTGAATGGGTGCGCAGGAAGCCCCGCCCGCCCCGGGTGTGACGCGAGCCAATGGAAACGCACCGTGCGCCGTGGAAGAACGTCACATCATCATCATCAGTCGTTCTGCTGGGACTGCTGTCCGGGCTCTGCTGCTTGGCTTGCAGTCTCCACAGTAGCTCTTGTTTTTGTGTGTGTGAGCCACCACTTGAACACTTCACACGACCGGAGACATTAAGGGACAAATTAGCCTGTCGGCTTCGTGGGAAGAGCGAAGAACACGTTGTGGACGAATGAAGAAACCTTGTTTCAGAGGAAGAAGACAGAGTGGCTCCCTGACTTTACTTCCAACCAGCGTCAACGCTACTTTGATGCAGCCGCTTAGCTAACAGGCTAACTGGGAATGTTTTCAGAAATTAGCCTAGTCTGCTAGCTTGCTAGCTAGCTAAATCGGATGGAGAGATTTGCTGTAGAGATTTAGCAAACTGTAATAATGATATGTTTTTATCTTTCGGTACATTAAGTGAAAGAACCGTGTGGACGTCTCGAGCCGGGTATGTTGAATGTTTAGGGCTCCAGTGCCCGCTTGGTTGCTAATTTCCAGAAGGGACAATAGTTAACTGCCCAGTCAACAAGTCTGGTACACACTACTGCTTTGACATCACTCAGGGAGTTTGTAACGTACTCTTTTTGTGCAGTGTTGTTATCAGTTGTCACATGGTTCTAGTTAGCTAAACATGGACGATGTGGTAACAATTAGCGTTGTGTAGCACAGTGTAGGTGATGTTGTACAAAGGAGAGTGGGGTGCCACTTTAACGTTAGATCCCCATTTCTAAGTGAATCGAGTCACTGCTGCACACGAGGAACCGATGTCACTTAGTCGATACAACTACTGACGAGGAGGCGAGGTTGGGTGAACATTATAAGTCGCCCACATGCTTTGGATCAGGTCCCGGACTTGTGAAAGGCATCTGAAGCAGGAGGTGGGAGAAGTGAGCGCGCGACCCTTGCAGCCCGTGGGAAGATGGCGGAGGAGCGCTCCCGCAGGAGGTGGTGAAACCAAAAACTTGCAGACTTCTCGGATTTATCGCCACACATCTTATCTCAGATCGGAGGACACATGCAGGCCAAAAAACGGTACTTAACTCTGTTCTCCGCCGGCGCGTGTCTCATTCTGTTGTTTTGTTTTGGGGGGATACAAGTCCCGCTGTCCCGGGGGGGTCCCAGCCGGCGCGATGACCGCAGCCTCACCGGCTATCGTCCCGGGGCGCGGTGGCGTCACTTCCCGGGGTCCCTGCGGCCCTTCAGCACCTGGGAGCAAGACCGGAGCGACGATCACGATGAGCACATATCTCCCAGACAGAAGAGGGACGCCAACTCGGGCTTTCTCAGCGGGAAAAGCTGCAGAATGGAGTCCTGCTTTGATTTCTCCCTGTGCCAGAAGAAGGGATTTAAAGTGTACGTCTACCCGCTGCAGAAAGGGGAGAAGATGTCTGAGAGTTATCAGAACATACTGTCCTCTATCGAAGGATCCATGTTCTACACGCCTGACCCGGGACAGGCGTGCCTGTTCGTCCTGAGTTTGGACACTCTGGACCGGGACCAGCTTTCGCCCCAGTATGTGCACAACCTGAAAGTAAAAGTCCAGAGCCTTCATCTGTGGAACGGGGGCAAAAACCACATCATCTTCAACTTGTACTCGGGCACCTGGCCGGACTACACGGAAGACCTGGGCTTCGACATCGGCCTCGCCATGCTGGCCAAGGCCAGCATCAGCACCGAGAACTTCAGGCCCGGCTTTGACGTTTCCATCCCTCTGTTCTCCAAAGAACACCCCAGGACGGGAGGGGAAAGGGGCTACTTGAAACATAACACCATTCCCCCATTTAGGAAGTACATGCTTGTTTTTAAGGGGAAGAGGTACCTAACAGGAATAGGTTCAGACACCAGGAACGCTTTATATCATGTCCATAACTCTGAGGACGTGGTCCTCCTCACCACCTGTAAGCACGGGAAGGACTGGCAGAAGCACAAAGACGCCCGCTGTGATAAAGACAACGCAGAGTATGACAAGTAAGTACTATCCAGTTGATTTCCCAGCAAGAGTGTCTCAGTTCACACCATCCGGTCGCAGTATGGGTCTGTTTCCCTTTGTCGTTATACTTCCCAGAGATGAGGCATTATGATGAGACTATTTACAAACAAACTGTCTGAGGGACCATCTAGGTCCCACCTTTCCCCTCATCTAACCCCTCTTCATTTTGCACATCTGATTTTCTCAACAGCGATTAAAAACGCTTCAGTGGACACGAGTGATTTGTTGCTTTTAAATAGTCCTCATATCACATGACTTTATTTCCCAAATTACACATCACGAGGCCCGGCTGAGTAGATTCCTGTATTAATGTAATTCAATTGATATCTCCCTCTGTCGACAGCCTGCAGCGGTGGATAAATCTGCTTCTCTTGCTCTCAAACGTCGGTGTATTACGAGTCCTCTCTGACAGGAAATGTCAAAACAAAAATGCGCACAGATAATGTCTAATTTGCTACAACTCTTAACAAGCCTGAAAGGTTATACATTCCTCAGTAGTCCCCCGCTCCTCCAGAAGGCAATGTTGCACCGCTCCATTGCCTCAGAAAATTGCTCCGTGGTCACCACCCTGTACTGCAGTTAAGCCACGCTTGTTTTCTGTGCCCAGATCTGACGAGCAAACCGGCGTCTGTCTCCCCCCCCCTGCTCTGGCCAGTGGGATTCATGTCGTGCCCCCCCCCCCCCCCCCCCCCCCAGACTGTGCCGTGTTGTCACTGGTGGCTGTGTGGCGCTGGGTGTTTGACCGTGGCTCTTCGGAGTGGATTAGCGGGGACAAAAGCGCTGGTGCCAGTAAGGGGAAGCCACTCGGGGCCCCTGTTTGCTCAGTCATTTCCCAGACCAACCCAGCCGCATGAGCCAGGAATGCCCCGGCCCCAACCCGTGTCCTCCGTGACCCCTCCGTTGTTTTGGGGGGGGGCCTGTCGTGCTTGACCCCCTTGTCGACCCTTTTATCTAGTGGTCAGTTGTTCAGTTTGGGTAACAGATTTCAATGTATGTTGGAAGGGGTCTGATGTGAAACCTGCGTGCAACATGGATTACAGTGAGAGTGAGGTGTTTTCTTTCCGTCTCCAAATTTATAAACTGGTTCTGCTGCGTGTTAATATCAGCATTGATGCTCGGGGGATTCTCCTCTTTGTGTGGGTAGGTATCGGCTTATGAGGTTCATTCGTTGGCTCAGCAGAATAACATTCTCAGTATCACTCTTAAGACATGAGCTATCTGCTCTCTCTCTCTCTCTCTCTCTCTCTGCCAGGGAGTGATTTCACATTTCACACAGTGAGATGGGTGGCGTCAGAGTCGTATCCCAGAGGAGGAATTAATCCTCCTGTCATTAAGTAGCATACGGGGAGAAAACGGGCTTCGGGTACCTCGCTAGCCCTCGACGGCTTAGCTTCTTTGCATGGCTGCAGTATGTTCGGCGGTTCTCAGTCGGTGCATCCTCAGTAAGCCACATCGCTATCAGTCAACAGGCCTGGGTTTGATCCCCATGACACTGGGGAATTCCTGTTCAATTAAATCAAATGAATATACTGATCCGTGCCCCTAGTGCTGGTAGAGGCCTAACATTCATCAAAGTCAGTGTGGCACTTCAACTAATATGGTTACAGAAAGTTGTGCACTTAAATGGAGAGGAGCGTACACTAGTTTAAGCCCATCTGTGACTTTTATCTTGCTGCAACACATTTCAAATCTTACTGACATTATGATCAAGTTGGCCAAAAATCATGTCTTTTGGACTTTCCATCATTCAGTCAGTAACACAAAATAAGGCTGCACATACAGATAGAATACCGCCGACAGTAGCAGTAAACTATGCTGGTTAGAGTGGATACTCACTACTGAGTCATAATTTAAAGACCAGCGTTTTCACAACACGTATTTTCTAATGGTTTGTGTACATGTAAGAAGTGAAAAGTGCATCTCTGAGCCAGATATTATACATTTTTTATGAGAAGTTTGTTTGGAACGGATCTTGTAAAATATATCTTGCAATGTGCAGTGATTTTACAGAACACAGTTGGGACTCGTGTGCAATAATAGCCCGTTCTAAAATGTTACCACCAGTGGACTTTGCTTTTATACCTCTTGGTGTCCAACCTGTTTTATCCCTTCAGATTTCTTTGTATTGTAGCGGAAGCTCCAGATGCGGTGGCTCCCATAATATCAAGTGCCAATTAATTGCCTTTTTTTGGCTCTAGTCAGCAGCACAGTGGACCAATCAAATCCTATCGTTGCAATGCGGTTTCTATGAAGTCTGTTTGGACTAAAGGTTGGGTTAGGGTTCTCTCTTATTTTAGGGGGGAATCCAAATGGGTAACATTACGTCTGACAGAACTGATTCATCAGTTCCCGACAGCGAAATCATTGTCGGTCAGTAATCGCATCCAGACCCACGCTGGCTCCATGGCCCGGCTTGGAGCTGAACCGGGGGCTGAGACTCAGAGGGTGGGTGGGACAGTAGTCAAGGAAGCCAGTTGTCAAGGAGATCAATATTTGCTTTCGGGTCTCTGACTTGTACTGTGCTGTAGACGACACACTAGTGCGATCAGGCTGGTTGCAGCAAGCTGCAAATTGGGAAAATAGCAAATGAGCTGAGCCCAATATCTTCCTGATTAAGCAGCTGTTTGTTGGACGGACAGGGTTAGACTCAGGTTAAGACATTACCCAATTTTGTATTAAAAAAAAGTCAAATATTTTAGCAGCTGTATGTGCACTACATTTATGCTTACTCCACACTATATCATCTCCCTTACACAAAGCAGAGATTAGAAGTATAGCTTCAGATTTTGCTTAAATGCATATGTACTGTTGGTAGTACTGAGCTCTCCATGCAGGTTAATGTGTATTTGTGAGTGAGTTGTATTGTCCCTGTGGGTCAGACAGTACAGTCTGTGGTCTAACTGGGTGGAAGTAATAGTTTCTGTGCCCGGCTGCGGCCCTTTTGTGCAACAAATCCCTCTTATCCTCTCCCACTGACAACACGGAAGTTGTGACAGACTGAATGCAGCCTCTCGCCATAATTGCCATGTAACGGCCATGTCTTTTTGTGTACCACTGAAGTGTTTATTCTCCAGATGTTGGCTTGGAATGTGTATGGGTTTTTGATATACTTTGTGTGGACATGTGTTGCTTGTTTGAAGGGAACATTTGTACATCTGTTACATTTGGACATGGCATTGCACGGTACACTGTCTGATTGTTCTTGTTTAGTTGTAATTTTAGTGTAAGCCCAATTCTCCAATCTTGAGATAACATGGTCTTTTGACAGCTTAAAGGTCTAGTGTGTGGGATGTGCTTGTTTACCTGTGATGTCACACTGCTTTTTATTTTCTTTCGGCCAGTGGGTAGAGTCAACTTCATTTGCTTCCCTCCCTCTCCACCACACTGCCTCAGACATCTGCACTCAGCCACTGTGTGTACACAGGTCTGTGATACAGCCAAAGGAGAGAAGAACGGTTCCAGCAGGAGGCCGGTCAGATGCAATTTTAAAACCTCCAACTGAAAGCCCTCTCACAGCTTGTTTCCAATTAAGAGGCCCTGCCAAGCGAGAGAGTACAAGATGGATAGAGGGAGGGATGCAGAAGAGTGGGAGACGAACTGAGAGTGAGTTGGGGGGGTGGTATAGGAACACAAGTAGCAAGACGGAGGGACGAAGTAAAAGCAAGAGAGCAGCAGCAGAGCGGAGGAAAACAGCCAGACACCCAGCAGTGCGAGGTGAGTGCAGTAGCTGGCTGGGTGCTGCCGCTGGTCCGCTAGGTGTATTTATAGACTTGCAGGGTTTTAATCCTCAGTATTGGCCAAAGCCCCTGGCACAGGGCTGCCGGCCAACCTGATGCAGGCTTTACAGAGCTTGGGCAAAACGATAATCGGGGTTTTTCTGAGTAACTGAATATTTACTAGTTTGCCACCTTTTCTCAGATTGCTTCTAAACAAAAGTGGCACTTAAACATGCAAATATTACAGCGGTCGTTCAGATGACCGACATGCATGTGCGTCCTGTGCATGTACGAGAGATAGAGGGCTAGGTCCGTGTTTGTCTTCCAGGAAATGTCACAGAAGCATAAACGGCTACAAATGGCACTGCTTGACAAAGGTGTGTGTTGCATTGGAGTCTCGGTAAAGACAACAAGAGAGGGCGAGGCAGCACATAAAATACGATCGCACGAAGTGGGTGAAATGTCTGATTCATAAAAGGCTGAATAGCTAGCCAGAAAGCTCTTTCACCGACTGCCTCCGCTACTTATTTGCTCACCGTACACATTCCTAAAACTGCAGGCCCTGTTTGGCCAGAATCCCATAATGACACACCCGTGGGGCCCAACTGGCTCGGTGCATCAGGGCTCTTTAAAGTCTGTGATGCAGTGGTTAATTCCGTGTCTTCAGTTTGTGAACGGACACCATTTTTTTTTTTTTCTTTTCTGGAAGGCTTCTTCATTCGCCGTCCTTTATGACTCCGCTCGGCCACTAAACCGTTGACAGTTGGCCCTGAATGATGCAGCAGGCAGGGAAGGAGGCTGGTGAACCACAAACCTCTCCACACAGATTATATGTTTGCACTCTGCCGACGCAGGCCGAGAAATTACATTTACACGACCGCACGGTCATTTTGGGAATGGCCAGTGTTTTAAATACTGTTTCATGTGTTGTTGTTGTCCAGTTTCTGTATGAAAGTGAAGACCTTTAGATGCCAACACGCGTTGACTGTACACGAGGGTCCAACAAGTAAACTCAAGTCCCTTTGTCACACAAGCAATACTGAAGTGGCTGTTGTATGTGATATGTGTATCTCCAATACACAGTGTTGTCAGTTTGGTCTGTGACTGGGAACACCTTTTTATATCTTCTGTCTGCTGGTGTTCATCTTTTGTAATGATCCAGACAAAAGAACAGGAACCGTATGTCAGTATTCTTGTTTGCATATGACTTTTAAAGTAGTAATATAATAGTTAAGATTCTTTCACGATAGCAAACTACATATTTCACTTCAGCCTGTGGCTGATGAATACTGTCTAAGAGGGGATTTATTCATCCTACAGGTCTAATGGTCCTGAGTTGAGGGAGTGAAGGGCTAAACTAGATGGATGATGCACAGTTGCCTATAGAGCCGGGGGGGTTAGGGTTAGTGGTAAGTGATACCTATGGAAACAAATGCAGGAAAGCAGATAACAGAGTAGCCAGGCTATCACATGACCGGCGTTGTTGTTCTTCATACCGGCCTCATGTCGTACAAAAATGGCTAAGCTGACTTCTGAGTAAAGACGGGGGCGGGTGGGGCTGACCTATTGATTTAAAGCTCATCCTGTTCACCCTCAACATCATTGGTTCGAGGTAAGCCGATGACTTCTGCAGAATATCGTCACCTTCGGTCTTACTTTCCGTAAAGAAGAGATGCCGTGGATGTCCTCTGAGCTGCAAATATACAAAGATTTAGAGTTTTAGATGCTTCAAATGATCATCAGTAAAGCAAAGTACACCAAGGGAATTTGATTTTGTGTTTGCTCTCCTGTATGAGTTACAGATATCTTCAAAGTTGCCTTCTTATATAGTTGGTGTGTATGTGCTGATAGACGTAGTATTTGACTGTTAAAAGGGAGAAAGACTCACTGTATTATTTTTGGATTACCTGATGTACTGTAAATCACAGCTTTTCCCATTCATCAATCATCTTTTGTTTTCACGTGATGCCACAGACAGACAGACAGACAGATATATATATCTCTGCTTAATCCCGGAAACTAGAACTGTTTTTCCCAGAAGCACGCAGTCGACTCGCCGTCTCATTTTTCACTGCCAGGATTTATAGAGAGGGAGGTCGAGGGTGAACAGAGGGTATTACCATCAAAGTTCCCATCTCATCACTCAATAGTTACGACCGGTGCCTGTGAAGTAGCTAGCTCTACGTCACCTTGACTTCAGCTCTCGGCCAGTCACTTGGTGTGACCTGGTACGACCTAATTCAAGCAATCAAAATCTGGCAACTTGTAGCAATATTATTGCGGTCATTTTAGTCTTGTGTGCTTTAGTGGAACTCTCTTTCACACTCTTTCTCTGATTCAAATGCTTTGCCTTTACCTTTGCTTGAATGGGCTTCAGCCGCACTCTCTCTTTGGAGGCAACTTGTTCATGACAGAGGGCAGCGCCATTTGTTTGCTACGCCTCGTCTCTCTCTCTCTCTCTCACGTCCGGACAGGATGATGTATGCCTCGGCCTTGGCAGACATGTGCAGGTGATGCTGGGAGAGTGGGGACGAGGAAAAAGGGGGACGTCCCAACGTGGGCCAGACGCAGAGTGCGGTCCATTCCAAGGAAGCGCTTTTTTTCTGTCATCGTGTGGAGGCACGTGTCACAGTTTCCGTGCTGCTTGACAGATGTGTTCAAGTCGGGCCGGACGGAACGCTAAGGCAGGGGAGTGGATCTAAGTCGAAAAAGTGAAACGTATAATGAAACACAAGCAGCACTTCATGGTGATTGAGATGATGAGAAGGGTAGTAACAGAGATTGATCTAAAATCCATTTTTATTTTATTGTGTCTTGACACTTTGGCCTGATTAGAGAGGGCATTTCCAGACCTCAGGCAGCTTTTTTTCGTACGTTTGCTTCAGTGTTAAAGCTGCTCTTGTACCTACACCTCAACCCATTGGTCTCGTCCAATGATATGAATAATTTGATCGGTTGAATTGTGTATGGGGAAGAAAAAGTGGACCAGATCTTGAAACTAAGTGTTATAAAATATGATAAAGAATCTAAAAAATGACTAAATAAGTAAATCCCACGTTAATATTTGATGGGTTTCTTTAACAAAGCCATCTGAAGTGCCACCGATGGAGCAACTGAGGACAAAGATGTAACTTTCTGGAAGTGATCCATCACTCAGCACGCCGGTGTTTGCGTGACACACAAGGCACATTTAAAGTGCTTTCAAACACTCCGATAAGTTGCTTGCTCGGCATGACGGGGGTGGGGGGGCTTTCTCAATTATCCCTCATGTACAATTAAGTATGTTGTGAGAGCTACATGCAGAATTAATCGGCACTTTAAAATCAAGGCCACCCAAATCCTATGGGCTTTTAATCCCTCAGTCAGTGTGGAGAATAGACCTGCCAAGCCCACGGACGTCTCTTGACTCAGTGCCACAAAATATTCAGTTTAAATATTGCATGTATAACTTTTTGGTAATGGAGGAGGGGATTACAGGACAATAATACATAGCCCCTATCTCTGAGAGAGGAGCTGACTTCTTCTGATGAGTTGGTTGTCCTCGAGTCTTCTCGAAGGGACTCTGGAGCTGCATCACCGTCACCGTTGGGCACCATGTTGGGCTGTATTCGTGTAACCTCACAGAAATTACCAGCCACCATGTTGTGGGGCTTGGCTGGGTACTGACTTGGATCATCAGATAAAACTGGCACACACACACACCCACCCACCCACACACACTAACAGATATGCTATCTCTTGCTGTCCTCTTTGGACTCCACTTTGTCAGATAAGGGCTTTAATCTGCACGTTGAGTAGACGGGAAGCTCCAGCACACGTGAAGATAACCCTCAGTATGTGATAGTCTCAACTCTTCCATGAAATGAGTGCCTTATTCAACTTCTTTGTTGCAGTCTTTAACTGATTAAGTCATCATTTAGACTCACATTAATGTTAAATTCACCAAATTATGTCGAGAAGAAAAGCAACGTAATAGCTGAATGAGAACAGGTGAATAATGCCAGAGACTCAAAGCTGTTTTATCAAAAGGAAAAGTTCCTGCTGATTCAAACTGAACTGACTTGGACTCTCATTGTGTTGACTAAGCTCAACACAGTTTGGTTCCCTCTCTCACACGGTGAAATCGGCGACTTCCCCTTGTGAGGTCACAGCCTGAGGGCAGGCCAGGAAGTGTTTGTCTTTGATCTTTCCCGCTGTTCAAACTAATTACCTGCCTGCAGCAGCGAGCACTGCTGGCCGTGGAATTCATTAACAGATGGTGAAGCGTTGCTCTGGACCGGTCTGTGTCTGAGAGGATGCAGAGGGAACTCGGCTGCCTCGGAGAGTTATCGTTACGCAGCACGTTCCTCTCTGAGATCAGGGTAACCGGTTCTTCATCGGAACGTTGAGAGGTTCTTGATGATGTGCACCAGGTGGGCTCCCCCCCCCCCCCCCCCCCCCCCCCCCACACTCCTATTAGCAATAATTTGGTCCAAATGCTCATTGTTGTAAACTTTTCTAAAATAAAAACTCCAGAGGTTTTTGGCAGTTTGGTAAAAATGACCTCAGTGGAAGAAGGTTACAGTCTGAAAAATATCAATAATTAATATAGTTGACTGTGGCAGATGTTTGCCACCTCTCGACGATGTTAAACCGTGACTGTACACAAGCAGTTGCAACTCGGCATCCTTTGCATAGGGCTGATATATAGTAGGCGTGGTGTGCATGTCCCGTTGAGTAAAAAGTGACGACTGTGCTTTAACTGGTTTACAGTCATTTACAACCCCTCTGCCCTCACTTTGATCTCACATGCTTTTATAGTGTCACCCATTCAACATCCTGTGTTGTGCAACAGTGTTGGTATTTCCTGTTTTTAAAAGGACAGTTCACACAAAAATTAAATACATATTTATCAATCAGTAATGTTTTGGAGCCGTAGGGACGACGGCCTTCTCTCCGATATAATGGGACTATATAGAACTTCTACCCCGTCCTCTTAATTTCACTTACTTCACCTTGTGAGTGTATGAAAAGTTTTAATGTTGTGAGCTTGTGCACTCAGCAGGGGCTCACTTGTGGTCGGTAACAGCCGGTAGATGGGTCGGTGTCTGTGTGTGGTGTATCATGGCACCAGTATAGGATTAGCTCCTCCCCCATGGTCCTCACACCAGTGAGTGAGGATTTATTAGATGGGTTCAAACCTAAGGGGTGGCAGGCAGGGGCACACGGCAAAGCTGACCCTCCATTCAATGCAAGCCTTCGTGAGAACGACTTCCAGAGATGCCAGTGCAGGTCGTAAACGCCATTCACGCATCGTATAAGTCAAGTGTTTGTATTTAGCTAAGTGTCACACATTTCCGATAGTTCCTGCAATTTTGTGTATCCTCCGGGATAAACTGCAGTATATATTTTTTTCTCCCTTCCCCATCATCATTAGTACCGCCGCCACCCTGTAATCTCTCTTTCACGCACTGAGGCAATGGGGCTTCTCTCCTCTGTGGTCTCTTAATTGTGAGGTAATCATCTTCTGCCTCTTGAGAGTGAAAAGACTGTTTACACTTGGTTTTTTTTGGTGGCTTGACTTGGCGAGACGCTCATTTACTCTCTCGGCAGCAGAATGAAGCCGCTCCTTTCACGACTTCATAGTAGCTTTGGGCCTATAGCCATTCTTCTCCCCGTGCATTTGAGGCTTTCCGTCATCAGGTTGGATGAACTCCCATTTTCTCTCTTTTTCTTATGTTTTGTTTTTTAAAGGGTTGGTTCACCACAAATAAAAGGACCTCCCTTACCTCTAGTGGTGTCTATACATCCACTTTAGTTTAAGTTTCCAGATATCCATTCATCCATTTCTTCCTCCTCCCCTGGTTTTTCACAAACATAATTACATTTTCTAACATTTTGCAGCAACATCTTCTTTCCAAAACTACAAAAATTGGTCTCTTTGGATAACCTACTGATCACCGGTGAGTTCAACCTTCGTTTCCACTGGAACTACTTTCACTTTCTGAGGGAAAAGTTGCTCTTTAAGATGGTTTCAGATGTTTTCCAGTGAGCTTGAACTTTAACATCGTATCTTACCTCTGAGGGTTGTGTGACATTTGGCGGGGACAGTTTTGATGATCCAAGCTGGCTTTGCGGCGCTATCACCTCCACTGACCTCAGCTGACCCCCTTTGGATATTCGGCTTTATATTATCCCTCGTGGTGTCCTTGGTCATAACTGCCATATGGACACACGCTCATGGTCGCACGCCCGCAACCCGTTTATGATGTAAACAGCCAGTACATGTAAAAAAACAACATGAACTCTCTCCTTTTTCCTCCCCCCTTACTACTCACTCTCTACCCCCCCCCCGGTATGCCCTGAATAAAACCTCATGCCTGTACACAGCCACACATGCTCGTACATGGTCCTCCAGTTTGGCTGACGCACCACCGCTCCGATATCGTCCCAAATCACACCCACACACACACACACACACACACACAAATGAACACACACGAAATGCTTCAAAACGGGCCTCTCAGTCCAGGCAGATGCTCTCCTCAGCAGGCAGGCTTTATCTAAATCCCTCTCTCTTTCTCTCTCTCTGCATGATGGATTGCATCAGATCAGACACGGCTCACAAGTCCATTTGATGGTGCATTGATGGCAAATTCAGTTGACAGCATCCCGTATTCTGAACTTAGAGAGACATTACAAAGCCTTCTTCTCCCCGTCGCGGCTGTTGTCACATTGTTCTGCCATTAAAAGCAGGAGGCTGTCTCGGAGCTGACAGGAGTCTTCACCCTAGTAAAAACAAAAATATATATCGGTCCACATGCTGATGCATTCATACATAACCATCTATTTCATCCACAGCTTTGTTCCTCATTTTGCTGATTTCTTCCCCGTCTGTATTCCGTCCTCTTTAGCCTCCGGTATTCTCCCGTTTCCGTCCTTTCGCCCGCCGCTGGTTCGCAATACATTCGTCGCTCGTTTTATGTACCCCCCCCCCCCCCCCTCTGCTTCACTCGCCACCTCTGTGTCATTCAATCCCTCTGTCCTCTTCATCACGATCGGCCTCCTCACATCCTTGTATCTCTTCCCTTCATCCGTCGCTGCTTGGCCCAGATCAGAGACATTCCTGACCCGGACTTATCTCTCATGCAGAACAGCCGGTGCGGCGGCAGCAGCACCAGCGAGGCCCTATCTCTCGAGCTCAGGGACCGCTCCCATTACTCTGCTCAACCTTCACCTTTTTGGTTCTGGATGAGACGCACTTACTGGGACTTTCATTCATCCTTACAGTGGGCCATTTACCAGAGCCATGTTGTTGTTTTTTGACCAAGAAATCTGTGTTTGTCAGCTCTAGACAATTCCTTTGTCGTCCCCCCCCCCCTTTTTTTAGGGTTTGCTACAAAAGCAATGTCCTGGTTGGAAATACACGATACGTTCTAAGTAAATGCATAACACTTCGCATTCATTCACAAGTCTCTCCCTGGCCACTGAAGGCCAACTAGTTTGACCCCGAAGTGCCCGACTGACATCTTTATGTTGCCTGACTTTACAAGTCAGCCTTGACATTCTCGGCGCTAATGGCTGTTCCATTAAAGGGTTTATTTCATTATCTCCAACACTCCCTTGTTGGGTTTTTTTGGCATCCGCAGAGCACTTCAAAGCATCCCTCTCATCAGCCTCATCAAGCCGATGGATAGCTGATTAGAGATGTGGGCCGCTTCCTCCCAACTCGGGGGAATCCAGCAGCAACATTTCTGGATGGATGTTGATGAATCTGCGTGTTTTGGTCAGTATGTTCTGCGCTTACTGGAACTAACTTGAGGGGGGTGTATGACTCCATTTTGAGGGAGGGATGTTTTGTAGAGATTTCTTTTTTTTTTTTTTTTTTGCTTTCTGGTTCTGCTGGTTGAGAGAGGGCTTAAGATGGATGGATACAGAGGAGGGGGGAACAAGAAAAAGAAGCGTGATAGAAGATTCAAACCCGAGTAATTAGGTGAATTAACCTGGGGTCATGTAGAACTATGGCAGAGCTCGAGACCCCCCCCCCTCTGTGCGTCTGTAAATGTTTTATAAAGCCGTCTTGGAACTCATTAAGCAGAGGAAGACGGGTGAGCCAGAGGTGCCTTGAGGAAATGAGCAGATGCTTTGTTTTTCAAAAAGTCGTGTCGGGTGGAGCAGGTAGTGTGCTCCTCAAAGCCCATTAATCAGCGATGATCGCTCTCACACCGTCGTGAAGTGTCTCTAACAACTCTGCACCTTCGTCTGTTATGCGTACTGAAAACAAACGATGTCATTTAAAGGTCAGGTTGGTGATATTCTTCAAAAACATTTTTGTAGTGGTTTGTTGAAATTCTCATTACACCAATGTGAATCAAATGATGAAACAGAAAAAAGAAACATATTCTGTGGCTGTTGCGAGACTGTAATAAGTCATTTTCATTCGGGCCGAATGAAATGATTGGACGAGCTACCAGCCTGTCTTCCCGTCAGTATTCCACAGTCTGCTAGCTTTGTAGCGGTGAGGACGAGTCAATAGTCACGTTTGGTGGTTATGTTCATTATGATCGTTTTTGGGACGAAGGCCTGAAGGCACTTGATTTAGCCATTCATGGAGCTAACGTTGCTAGCTGCTTTCATTGGAAAGAGTTGGCCACACAGGGCTGGGTTTTTGGGTGGGATTGTTTCTAAACACTAGTGTACTCTTGCTAGTTTGTCAAACTTACTAACCCTAGCCTTAAGTGTACTTTTGTCCACTTGTTGCCACTAATAGGGCTCAGAAAAATTAAGCAATTATCCTCGCGTTGAACTGCCTCTGATTTTTCTTATGCCTGTTTGTTTAGACAATTCTATTTTCTCATTAGTCAGAAGTTATAAATAACCATGAGGATGTTTGTACTGCAGTACTTGGGTTCATGCTTCACCACGAAGGGAGACATTTCCTTAATTTGTTCTTTTTCTTTTTAGATGACTTCAGAATGAAACTATGCAATGTGTACTGGATAATCCACCACAGAAACCTTTTTACTTATAAACGCATTACTGGGCAATTTACATTTGGAAAAAAATGATGAAGTTAAAGGATAAAGCAGAATAATTGAATTATGCACCTTCAGCCTCCAGGTGTCATGACACAGCCACGCTTGTGTAATCAAGTCTAGTTGTTGTTCAATAAATACAAATGTTATTTTCCCTTTAAGCGCTGCTGCTATCCACTTCACCCCCCCCCCCCAGTGTTGCATCCCCATTCCTGCTCGAGGCAACGTTATCGAGCTTCATCGCTTAAACAAAAAGTTGCTCATCTATCATGGCTGCAGGTAAAACAGTCCAGATTAACTATGCCATAAAGTACAAGCTCGTGCAGTGAAGCTCATTCATACGGCGCTCCCGTCCTGAGGCCAGTGGAGTATTTTCAGCTCCATAACTTCAGGCAAGTAAGTGTCACACTCCTCATAGTTATTCTGTCCACTCTCTGTCCTCTCTCTTAAAGTTAACTTGTTAACTGTATTGCATTGCTTGAATAGGTATCAGTGACATTTTTATTCACACACACACACACACACACACACACACACACACACACACACACACACACACACACACACACACACACACACATCTAACATTCTCTGGGGGGGGGGGGGTTCTTGCTTATGATGAGTGTACCAGATCCCATAAAACCGCTGCTGACGTCTAATGTGCCCACAATCCTCAGGGATCTCTTTTCTCAGAGGCCTGATGCACTCTTTTTATACCAGTCTGCTTTCTGACATTCATCTTGATGGCTAATGAACCCCGTGGAACACGAGTGTGCGGGCTGCTCATTAACCCCACATCTCCAGCAGCCGTTTGATCGCCTCGGGGAGATCAAAACAGCCATGTGACGATGAAAACGCGGCGTGTGAGTGTCGATCTTTACGAGGCGGCGACCTCCGGCTCTGAAAAGTGAAGCCAAATGCAGAAGTGCCTTAAACTTGCTTTCTCTCTACTGGCCATCAGGGGTCGACTCCTCTGGTTGCCTAACATAAGTCAGATTGTATAGAAGTCCTTTCAAGTCTTCTTCAATACCGCATGATGTTGATTTAGTAGATTATGGTCCCATTTAGAGTCAAATAGACCATATGGCAGGGTGTGCTTTAGGGCGGGTTTTCTTATGATTGACAGGTCGCTACCACAGTGGTATACCGTGTCTCCACGTCACTCGTCCGCAGTCCAAATATGGCCACTTCTGTTCACTGCCTGCAAAAAAAAAAAAACCAAGCTGGCGACAGCCAAAACCCATAATGGCGCTGGCCAAAATGCAGAACTTGAGGCCTCAAACCACTACTTATCTATGATTTTTGCATACGAGGTCTAATGCAAGTCTTGCGGAACGGGAGGTTTATTTGTTTCCATTTGATGCTCGTCTTTGTGCGTGAATAAAGCACGCTAGCTCTCCCTCCTTTGGGCCTGTCACCATGTGTCGCACATGTCCACCTCTCGGTGCGCCGTCCTGTCAGGGGGAAAGAAAGCCGGCCGGTCTGAGAGGGTCCGGCAGCGTCCCGAGCTATTCAAGTCACTCTGGTGTGTGTAGAGATCAAACTGAGGCTTTATGTGTGCGTTTGCGTTGTGTGTGTGTGTGTGTGTGTGTGTGTGTGTGTGTGTGTGTGTGTGTGTGTGTGTGCATGTGACATTCTTGCCATGGGTGGCTCTGGCTGTGTGGGGCTCGGATACAGCAGGCGATTGTCAACCGCTGTTTTGTTTTTTCTCCGTCTTTTCCTTTCTCATCCCACGACAGTCACTTTCACACGGTGCCTTTCAGGCTGGAATTCCTCTGGCTTGAACTCACAGTCCTGGCAACGTCAGCTAGGCTGGAACGTGACAGAGAAGAGGAAGCGGGAGATGAGATGAGACGTCTTTACGGGATGGGAGACGGCTGAGAGAGTACTAGAGTTGCCATCTACATTTTCCCTCCTCTGAAGTTCATCTTTGGGAATTCCCAGTTGTTGAGGATTCTTCCTGTGACCAAGATGAGGGATGGCTGCACAATGAACTGGGGGCAGTATATTTACAAGAATCCAGGCGTTGGCATTTTCTCTGTCTGGAAGTCATTTTGGATTATTCAAAGGAACATTTCTAAGCATTATGTTTCATTCAACTTAACTACTGACGCCCCTCTTTGGACATGTTGTGCATCATGGTACAGATGAAGGAACATATAGTAAATAAAGCCACAGCTGAGCTTTCCAAGAGGTTAAACTGTTGATGCCTGACTGTATGTATGACCGTTTATTTGCACTTTTCTAATTAATTAGTCCAGCTTACTGTATTACAATAACTACCAAAGAGAGATGCGCAGACTCAAATAGCTGGATCTGGTATCGGACACCATATATTTTGATACATAACTCAGCTCACTTATGAAGGAGAAGGCGGTTCGGGGGGAGCCTGCTGTTCATTACTGTGACTGAAGGTCTCCTCTGATTGAGTTGTTGTGTTGTGAATGTGTGTGGTCCACACACATTATGAGAGACAAACACTTGGGCTGTTCTTCTGAGTCTCTTCGGGCTCTTGACAGTGAGACGTGCATTTCTTTTTCACACCATCCATTCTTGTTGCTAGGAGACTGGTTGATCTTTTTTTTTTGACCCAGCTCTCTTCCTGTTATCCTGTTTTCTCTTTCAGTGAATCACACCGGGTTCCTTTTCATGCGATAATAATTGAATGATCCTTGAATTAATGGGTTTATGTAGAGAAAGCATAACAGTACATCTCCCATAGAATTTAAAACAAAAGGTGATGTTTTACTGTTTTTACCGTTAAAATGTATATATGTCCCAGAATAGACTATTATAGATAATAGATTATTGATACGAGATGTGGTGGTGAAGTCAACAGATGTTTATGATTTTGCTGTTGTTAAATTTACTTGAATTCATGAAGGATTTCATCAGTTTTTGGCCATTTTATTGATTGATATTAAAAAACAAAATGGTCATTTGGTGGGTGAAGTATCCGTTTAAGCTTATACACTGGACCAGAACGGCAGAAACCAGAAGTGGACCCAGCTCTACTTGTCTCTTTCTCTCTCACTCACAAACACATTCAGTGTTCATGTAAAAGATCTATCGTCTCTAAATGATGGTAGTTTCTAACCAAGAGCGACTGCGTGGTCAAGAAACACACCCACAGTGTGCTCACACCGAACAGTTGGTTGAGGTTAACTCCTCTCCTATGCACAGCTCTACAGTAGGACACACTGTTTAATTCTCTTCTTTAATTATTTACATAATCTCAATTTAGGATGATCAAGATAACGCACATAAACAGATTTCGATATGCTTGGGGAATACCTGTGTTGTTTGTTCTTTTTCTTTATATGGTGACATTTTTACATGATAATGTGCACGGAAATAATTTCTTCAAGGGTAATTATGATGCTGCATTAGATAATGATGGTGCAGCCTGTTGTTGAACAGTAGTTTATCTCCATATTAGTCCTGCAGTATTGATAATACCCTTAATAGTAATTTAAGTAAGCTTTATTACAGTGTTTATTCTATTATATTTGCACTGTATCACAATAGGGAGGTGGCAAAAATGCCTATTTGAAGCTCAATGGAATCTGCTGCTGTGAGACTGCTCTGCTCACCAGCAGCCATCTGCATGTTGGGGAGGGGGGGGGGGGGGGTCTGGGAAAGAGCATGGATTTACCTCTCATGTAGAGCTGATGACTGACATCGCTGTGACATGCAGGGTGTGACTAACTCCTCCTCACTGACATCTATCCTTTTATTTTTTTTTGCTAATGAGACCAATCTGTGGAACATGCACGGGCAAAAAAAAAACAACAGAGACAGGAGCCGGGTTATGGAGCCGATATTTTTGAACGCTCATCCTTAACGTCTCCAGTGACGTGCGGTAGCATACCGGGGAGGCTGCTCCTCCCCACAGGCAGCCATCTGGAAGACTAGAGGAGAATGGAGGTATGCAGGGAGAGGAACATCTGGTCCCTTCTGACAGTTTGCACTGACAGGAAATGGGATGGATGGGAGATTTACGGCCAGCCAGGGCCCAGATATGGACCTATACTTTAGTTTTAATAGGCCTGGAAAAAAAGGGGGTCAGTTATTCTGTGCATCTGGCTGGATTATTTGTTTGTTATGCTAAATGATAGCCTGTCACGTAGCTCAAACTGGTGAATCACATTGTTGTTTCATAATGGACGCACAGATCGGAGGAGCATCTGTGAGGCTGCCCGGCCTTTAGTGTTCTTTACTTTAGCCGGCTAATATGTGCTGGTGGATAATGGATTTCTGATACATTAAAGTTTATTACTATAGATGGCATCAAGCTTAATTGTAGTTTTTATGCTTTTTTTTTTTATGACTGTTGATCTTCTCTAAACTCACCGTGGTGGCTGTTAACTGTAAATGTGTAGTCTAAGGCGGGATTATCCCGATATAGATATTGCATAATCATACACTGCACTCATTTGCGACCCCCATAAACACGACTTTGTGTTTGGTGATTTGTGTGTAACGGTTAATGTAATTAATGGAGCCTAACAGAACTCCCATCATGTGCTCTCTCTGCCATGCAGAGAATAAGAGCACATGAAAAGATGCTTATACACCCGGAGAAACTTTAGATGTCACACTTCAGGAATTAAAAAATCCTTTGCTCGACATTTTTTTAACACTCATTATCAAAAACTAAACCCAGCAGATTTCAATATGGAACATGACAGCGTGTGGTAAAGAACGATGGGTCTGTAGTTGGATGTATTGGAATTGTTAAGATGGCCCAAAAATGGCGCCCTGGGAATCAACTCTGTCTCGTGTCTTTGTGTATATTCCTTTTATACTAGTATACATTTAGTTTGCTGCCTTGTGTGTCTGCAGCAGTCTCTTCTCTTTATTGCAGTAAAGTATGTACTTGCAGACACCTTCTTGTGATATATTGTACACTACAATGTGTTTCAGATCAATGCACATGAGGCAGAGCATTGAAAAGTGTCAAATAATGAACTGAGAAATAGAACTTTCCGTCCTCTCTAATGAAACCCACCCCAGGCAACACAGAGATCCACTCTCGCATGTAATATTGACACCGAAGGAATTCCAAGCAGCTCCTTAATCCAAGGTAGTGCTGACTGAGGTTTAGATTGGACGGAGGGAGAGCTGTTGAGATGTGCAGGTGAGAGGCCGAGGGGTTTACAGAGGGGAGAGGAGTCGAGATCAAAGTTAAGGGGTTTTTCCTGAAAGTACTCGCGCCGCTTTCCAGGTATTCCGTGGTTAGAGGTGCCTTCTCTGTTCTCTCCTCTGCTGCTTTTAGTACATTGTACATGTGAGTACACATTCCTCTGTTCCTGATGTCTTCTCTTCTTTGCTGTCCTACAGGTATGACTACAGAGAGATGCTGTACAACTCCACCTTCTGTCTGGTACCTCGAGGACGGCGGCTGGGTTCCTTCCGCTTCTTGGAGGCTTTGCAGGTCAGTGACGCGTATGCAGACGTTGCTCCTTATTGCTGAGCTGAGCTGTCAGTCAATCAGAATGTGTTACGGTCGGTTTTTGGGATCCTCAAAAATAGGATTTTTTTTTCAGTGGGTGCAACCATACAGGTACTTATATTAATATGTCATATTTTGAAGGAATCGCTGCAATATTTGGACCCAATTAAACCCCAAATCAAAGGAGGGCCCACATAGATCCTTGTGCTTCAGTTTTGATGGTGTGTCTATATCAGTACGGGTGGTTTTGGCAGCTGAGCATCGTGACCGAACACAAGTTGAGCTGAAATCTTGAAGCTGTGGTGACCGAACAATAAAGCCATTAATCAGCGATTGAAAGTGGAAAAAGTGATGCGTTGCGCTACTTCCAGTAGCTCTCTCACCCACTGCCAGTCATTGTGTTAAAGTGTTGATACAGCTGCCTCTGACTCAGTGTCTTCACTGCTGCTCCGGCCGTATATCTTCTCTCTTTCTCGATGTTTTCTACTTTTCAATTCTGGTCCTGCTTTTTCCATTTCTTTAAGTTTCCTCACCCACACCCTCGAGTCGTCATATCCTCTCCTTTAACGTTACACTTACTCTTTTTAATCCCGGTACCGTCTTCAACCAGTGTGCCTGATCCCCGATGGCGTTGAGCCCGTCTATCTTATTGGCTGATTCACTCAGTCGGCCTATTCACTTAAGGTGGACCGATATGGTAAAGCTTCTTCAGTGACGGTGCTTTAGGCTCAGACCATAGTTATAGGATGGGTTTAATGAACAGCTTCATGTAAGGCAGTTGTGTCGTATTTTCTCTTCTTTGTTGATTTACCGTTGCTGGGGATGGAGGTACAAGGCTTGCCACATTTTAGGGGCATATTAACCTTTAAAACAATATTGATTCTTCAAAACAAAAGTTATTAGTCAGTAAATCCCAATGCAGGTAGGTGAATGATGAAGATGTACGTTAAGTAAATGACTATACCGCGAGTGAGTATTTGCTATTTATGATCAGAACGGGTATCTGAACATAAACCTCTGTTGTTTGGAATGTTCCATCCTCTCATTGAAGCTGCAGGACACTTGGGGGGGGGGGGGGGGGGGGGGGGCATATTTAAACAGTGTTTAGGCAATACTTGTTAACACCAGCGAAGAAGAGTGAAAATCATTGTAAATGCCCTTTTTTTGTCTTCACACAGAAACCAAAGTAATGGCGTCATTTTCCCTCTGTGAGTCATGTTTGTGCCAAGTGCTGTAAGCACCAGTCTTGGGACAATAGCGGCGAAATAGTCCGGGAAGAGAGAGATTTTAGCTTTTGAGAGAATGATGACTTTTGAGTTTACAATAGAAGATGGGCAGTGCCTCTTTATCGACTGGAATGGGGAGATAATTGCACCGCTGGGGAGCCGGCAGCACCGAGGCGAGGTCAGACAGCGGACTGATGGATGAAGCTGTTGAGGTAACATGCAGAAGTTGGCTGGACCACGGCCTGGAGGTGTTATTGTGTCTGTTCACTCAGCCTTATGCTGGAGCGCAGTAGTTGAAGGGGGGGGGGGCAGGCAGGCACACTTTTGGGGAGATTTGGCTGCTGCATTAGTTACATTGGCTCAAGTGAGTATTCCTGCAGGCCAGATAGGAAGCAGTGCAATAAGTCAGGAGTGGAGATTTTCACATGATTAATCTGGCAGCATCAGGTGGTGCAATGCAGATGATGGGACAAGCAGTAGGCTAGAGTCGCGTTGAGATTCTCTTGTTACGCATAATGTAGGAAGCTCACAGCAGTGAGTTGTATTAATGAATGTTTGTTCTCTGTGTAATGTGATGAGCTGGGAGAGGATTGAGCTTTACGGGAGCCTCTCGTCGATTGGTCTGTGAGAGCGGATAGGTAGCGAAAGCACGGCAGCGTTTCAGCAGATTGCTGCCTTCTCTAATGACAGCGAGGAGATTAGACGAGCGCTGCTTGTGCCGGGACGCGCACGTGTATATAGTGAGCAACCGAGGCCAATCGGTGAACGGTGCCCTGCTTAACAGATTATAGGACCGGGCGCCGCAGGCACCACGCTGCACATTTAGGGCACAAACGTTTGCACGTGGACGTTCACAAACATGGACACACACACTTCGGTTTAATTTCATTAATCTTTCAGACAAGGGTGAGGTTGAATGTTCAAGTATGTTGTTTTCTTTTCCAATGAACATAATGATCGTTTTTGTGAAGCAGCACTGCCTAGTCATCAAGGTACCGCAGCAGTTCTGATAATGGAGATATTTTGGGAGATACGTGGCCTCTCTTGGTTAAATTGCCTGATTTGATTGCTTGGGAAACGGTCCCTGTACACTGATGACATGGGCTGGCAGAGCACAGGCCATATGCCATGCATATGTCTTTATACTGTTGCCAGTAGAAATACAAACTATGTTTATTCATTTATTAGTGCATTATTTCTTACCGGTGTATGTTTGCATTTTTACCAACGATACCGGTCACGAGCATCACAGGTTCCGCAGAGCAGCTTTTCTTAGACAATTGATCTCATTAACGAACAGTCTATTTTGTGTGTGTGTGTGTGTGTGTGCGTGCCTTACTCTTACAGGCAGCCTGTGTGCCAGTGATGTTGAGTAATGGCTGGGAGCTGCCCTTCTCAGAGATCATCGACTGGAATACGGCAGCCGTGATTGGAGATGAAAGGCTGCTACTACAGGTAGGTGCACGTACAGCTGCTACAGCTGTAGAAACCTAGAGGTGGAGACTAAAGTCGTTTTACATCAGAGGATTCACAAGTCATCGTTTTCTTCAGGATAACAATGTTTGTGACCAAAGCTCCTCGAGGCTGATTTCCTGCATATGACAGCTGAGTTAGTTATTGAGTCAGAACTTGCACTTTTTCTGCAGACCCTTGCATTTTGTTGGTAAAATGACAATACCCAGTGCATTTCTACAGGACGACTGTCTTTTGTTTTTGTTCGGCAGCGGGTAAATATGCTAACGTGTATTTCTTTCTTTCACAGATCCCGTCAACAGTGCGCTCCATCCACCAGGATAAGATCCTGTCCCTGAGGCACCAGACCCAGTTCCTCTGGGAGGCTTATTTCAACTCTGTGGAGAAGATAGTACTGACCACACTGGAGGTACACACATACATATTAATTGCATGTTTGTAATATATTGCTGTAGAAATTGTTCTACATCCTCTACATCCATCTACATCCTTCAAATCAGGTGACGGTGCACACAATCTGCCAGCTTGTATGAAATGTTACTTATTTGTGTGTGAGATTTCTTTGCACTTGACTCCAGCACCATCTGTTGTGTTTGTGTTGCATCCAGTAATTTGGAAAATATCAGATGTTACTGCTGTGATTCTGTTGTTTTCAGCTGTACGAAAACAACTGTGCTTGATTGCACACAAATACAAATATGGCGTGAATCCATTGTTGATTTTATTTTTCCGAGTCTCTCGGTTCTGTTCATCAGTTATTGACTTTGCACTGACTTTGTATCTTACAAGTGCAGACCGTGTCGTTGCAGACATATTGCCCACAATGAAACCGTTCCAGACTAGATTTTAAAAACCATAGGAATGGTGTATATATACCGTCAAACTCTACCGTAATGTTTTTTTGAGGCTGTTTCTTGCTGCGGCTCGGCTATCAATCATGTCAGTAGTTTGTTCCTGTCAGATTCCATTCATCTGTCTTCCTCCTGCTGAGTAGCAGGTTATCTCACTGCTGTTGGGCTAGAATTACAAACAAGCACAGATGAGAGCAGGGAGGAATGTGAACGGATGAAGGGAGCGAGAGGATGCGTTAAGGCTGGCGGTGAGTAATGCAGAATGTTTCACTGCATTCTAAGTCATGCTTCTGGGCATCCCCAAAATTCACCAGCCACTATCGGCACTGGCCCTGTGAATAAAGGCTGCTGTTTTAGCTTTCGGCTGATGTTTATTTAGTTTAATAAATGTTTGACTCTAACAAACAGGAGAAGTACTGCTGGTTTTCAGTTGTGTTGCATGTCAGCCGTGTTGTTAGCCCATTAGCTGCTGTCCTTCAGATAGTGTTACAGAGGCCTCGTCCCACGAGGTCGGAAGGCAGGGCTGGGATAAAGTTACACCCCGAAGAAGCTGATCTTCGATCTGTTTACACTCTCAGTATTTTAACCCGTCTCCAAAACATGCCGTAGTACGAGGCTGGTGAGATGTCAGTGCCTTGGCTTCGGATTATTACCAACAGCTACCCCCCATGCCTTAGAGAACGCTCCGTGTTTCATTATGGTATCCGCTCACGTTCTAAGAGCTCTGGTGGAGGGGGGAAAAACCGACACATTGTATGTGATATTGAGCTAAACAAACAAACTTCTACATTTGGATCAGGCTTATGGAACAGCTGAAATGATGTTACCGCTGACTTCTAATCTTGAATTTATGTTTTTTCTATGCAAAGGCATGACGGCATAATGAAAACCACTCATTTGTAGTCTGCAGGCTTTTTGTTTTGTTTGCTTGAGAAGTGCCAGAGGATCTGTGTCTGCCTTCGGTTTCCAAACAGCATAGAAGACTGATGTGTGATTATTGTTTAGTTTGAAGGAAAGCGACGTGTAAGATCTGGGCTCAAGCTGACATCTTACCACTGTTAACACTCCTCCGAATACTCAATCTTGGCCTTGTGGTCTTTTGTTTTTTCTTCTACAAGTCACACGGGACGTATTGTGAGCAGTTGAGTGACATTCTACCAATTGCAATCTATTGACCACTCTACAGAAGACATAAATGTGGATCTCCTCCTCCTCCTCCTCCTCCTCCTCCTCCTCCTCTGTTTCTGCAGATCATCCAGGACCGGGTCCTGCAGCACACCTCCAGGAGTAACCTCATGTGGAACAGTCTGCCCGGAGGCCTTTTCACCCTGCCTCAGTACTCGACGTACCTGGGAGACTTCCCCTTCTACTACGCTAAGCTGGGTCAGTTAATCACTTGTGCATATGCTATATGCTGAGAACCACGTTTATGGCCCCCCCCCCCCCCTAAGGTTTAGACTGATTTTTATTAAAGACGGAGCACTGGAACAGCTGGTGCGTGACAGCTGTTGAATACTCGTAAACGTGAATCGGTGACATTGCGACACACGTAATGAAGTACGTCTTTATTAAATCACCATTTATCACAGAGGAACTCTCCAATTAGACCTGCCATGCTGTATGTGTGCTTGGTTAATTGGCCCGACATAGGGCTCGTTGTTGACATTGGGATTTGGTTAACCGGCCCCGTTTCCTCTCCAAGCCTAATTAGACCGGTTCAGTTACACGGTATGTCAAGTCAACTCGACAACTTGAAGTAAACAAGCACCAACTAAGAGATGCTCGACGCTCTCAAAGAAATGCTATTTATAGATAGAATTCAGCTTTGTGCAGTTCAGTTTAAGATTTGTGATAGTAAACCGGTATGACGGTAATGCCAACCAACTATGATGATACTTCAACATATATCCGAAGGGTTGGTGCCGTTTCCATGCTCACGTGATACTACTGTGTGAGTGAACACGATGCAGATAATACTTTGCTCCTTTGCTCACCATCTCCGTGTCCCGGCTGTTCTCAGGTGTTAAGCCGTACACCAAGTTCACCGCGATCGTTCACGTGGTGAGCCCACTGGTCTCCCAGTCCCAGCCGGTCATGAAGCTCCTCGTGGCTGTGGCCAAATCCCAGTACTGCGCTCAGGTAACTAAAAAGAAAAACACCCAACACATCACACCTCATGACTCACTCAGCTGTGATCAGATTGGTGACTGCTTGATTCTGATGGGAGGGTGAGTAGATGCTCCATAAAACTATAACGGAGACCTTTTATCCGATGAGTGTTTTAAGATGTTAAAACGGAAAGAAAAGTGAGCAGAGCTACTTTGGCAGATAAAAAGGTCTGTTTGTCTCCGTGTCGGTGTCATTTCTCAGGTTTGTCACATCACCGGTGTTTGCTGAAAACTGCTTTTGAAACTTTTTCAAACCTTTTCATGCTGGAGATGAAGGGAGCCTGTCTAAATAGTTTCCAAACGTTCCTGCCACAATAGATCCACCCTGCCACTCGTCTACAGATGCTATTATCCTACAGCAATGTGAAACCATTACCTGCAGAATCATTTCAATGCATAGCTGTTCAGCTGTCGGACGATAACTGTCATTTTTCAGTGAATTCACACATATTAGGCCGTTTTAAGACATTAAAAGGGACAGTGTCCTGTGTTCAATAAATATGTACACCCCTGGCATTTTGCAGATTCACCATAAATGTGGCTTCTGTTTTTTTTTTTTTTTTTTTTCCTGGATTTAAAACTGCTTGGCCAGCATGAAGGTGGCAGCACATTTTGTTTTAACATTAACAGCGATGCAGTTTGTCGCTGTCACGTAACTGTAGGCGGTGTGACAGTTTCTGAAAATAGTTCTGCTGTAGAAAGAGGACGTCTTCCACATAAATAGAGACTAAATAAATAAATAAAACAGAGCTTTGAATTGGGACAAAAAGTCCTCATTGTGGGGGTTTTGATCTGTACATATATTTATAAGCCAGACATGGATTGTCAACCATGAACACACTTCTATTTTAACATAGTTCTCATTAGAATGAATATGAACATGTTGGGATGACTAAGCTTTAAACCTATTTATCCCTTTGTGCAGGTGATCGTTCTGTGGAACTGTGACAAACCTCTCCCTGCCAAGCACCGCTGGCCTGTCACCTCGGTTCCTGTCATTGTTATAGAAGGAGAAAGCAAGGTAAAAAAAACAAGCCATTTCACATTCAACACTCAAAGCCTTCAGTTGAAAATAATGAATTCATCTAGATGTAAAATTAATGAAATAACGAAAGTGGTTATAAAACCTTTCTCTGTCATTGTTTCTTCATTTAAACCTACAACCTTCCTGCCCTTATTTTTGATGACTTAGCGATCAGTGAAATGTTGTATTTCTGCTGTCATTGGTCTTATGTCTGCTTGTATATTGAATATGACTTGCTCTGCTGTTAACGCGGCAAGATGCATCAACTCTCGAGCTCATATTGGCCGTGTTTATACGCTGCTTGTTGTTGTTGTTGTTGTTGTTGTTGTTGTTGTTGTTGAGCTGCACGGTAAAACGTTTTACCGTCTTTTAGCAACCAGTCACATGTTGCTTGAGCGTCTGTGTTTTTTGCAAATCACGCCAGGTGATAAGCAGCCGCTTCCTGCCCTACGACACCATCCCCACCGACGCTGTACTCAGTCTGGACGAGGACACCGTGCTCTCCACCACAGAGGTCAGACTAACAGAAAACTTACATTTACGGCCATTTGTATTAAATAAAACATGCTGCAGAAGTTCTTGTTGTACATCTAATTGTATTACCACTATTATGTGTCGCTTGGACACAGTGGATGTGTTTCTGGTTTCCTGGCCTCATGTCGTTCCTGTCTCTTCGTTTCTCTCTGATCTCGGTCCAGGTGGACTTTGCCTTCACGGTGTGGCTAAGTTTCCCAGACCGCATTGTCGGTTACCCGGCCCGCAGCCACTTCTGGGACAGCAACAAGGAGCGCTGGGGCTACACCTCCAAATGGACCAACGACTACTCCATGGTGCTGACCGGGGCTGCCATCTATCACAAGTACGGACACTTTCACTCCTCTCCAGCTGACATTCAGTTTCACTTTAGTGCCGCGCTAACACAATTCACTCTCCTTTTTATGTTCTCCCTTAGATACTACCACTATTTGTACACCACCTACCTTCCAGCCAGTCTGAAGAGCATGGTTGACCAGATGTCAAACTGCGAGGACATTCTGATGAATTTTCTGGTGTCGTCTGTGTCTAAACTACCGCCCATCAAGGTCACCCAGAAGAAACAATACAAGGAGACCATGATGGGACAGGTGAGGCGGAACATTTATCCCGTAAAACTAGTTCATTTTATAGTATGCCTGAAGGTAGAACAGGCACTATTTCTAAGAGAGACAATACAGCACGTGTTACTTGAAGTACCCTGTTGAGATGTAGTGGAGAAAAACACCTGAAGGATGCAGACTGTTGGAGGCAATTTATCTCGTAGATTAGAGGAAGAAGCTATTAAAAAACATGAAGGACATCCTTTACTTTTAGGAGACTGTGGAATCCAGCTAGATGCTTTTTTAAACATGATACACGCCTTTAAACTGTACATTGATGCTCAGTATTGAACAGACAGGGACCCGTGCTTTTCCTGATTATGGTAGAAACGTATGGCCTTTAGACATATCGCACCACTTAAACCCTAATAGTGTTTGCTGTTAACCCAGATCAGCAGTCATTTGTGAATTTAAATTGAAATATGTTGTTTTTTTTGCAATATGGCCTTCAATTTAAATACACTCATGAATATTTACAACAGGCTCTAAAAGGTCAGAATAATTTGTGATGCATTATTCATTTCTTATCTGTTGCTCTTCCTTGCACTGCCTGTGTCTCTCTCACTCACTCTCTCACACTCACTCTCTCTCACACTCTCTCACTCACTCTCTCTCTCTTTCACACTCTCTCACACTCTCTCACTCACTCTCTCACTCACTCACTCACTCTCACACTCACTCACTCACACTCTCTCTCACACTCTCTCTCACTCTCTCTCACACTCTCTCTCTCTCACCCTCCTTCTCACCCTCCAGAGCTCCCGGGCGTCTCGCTGGGCCGACCCGGACCATTTTGCCCAGCGTCAGACCTGCATGAACAAGTTTGCCAGCTGGTTTGGCACCATGCCCCTGGTCCACTCTCAGATGAGGCTGGACCCGGTGCTGTTCAAAGACCAGGTGTCCATACTGCGGAAGAAGTACAGGGACATCGAGAGACTATAACCCCTCCGAAGCTCCCCCCCCCCCCACTAACCCCCCGGCTCTCTGAACACTGGACAAAGACAGAGTGAAGGGGGGCGGTGACGAAGAGAAACACAGAGCCGTTCCATGATTGCATGGCTGGATCAGTGGGAGTGGGCACAGGGGGGGGAGAGGAGGAACAGACCCTGGAACAGATGTGGAGGACACCACATGCATTGGTCTGCTCCGTTGTGTCCATTTCTCCTTTCTACCCTTTCTCTTATGTGTATAGCTGAGCACACACTATGAGGACCACCTACTGAAGGACACCAGAGGACGACTCGTCTTTGAACTTCAGCGGTCAAAGTCATGGAGTCGGCAAACATAGATTGCTGCTTCCGTGTCCCGACTCGTCTGTTCTGCTCTGTGCACACAGGTTGCTGAAAAGTCTTTCATGACAGAATATTATTGATGATTATGATTATGAAGAGGATGACACTAATTTTGGATTGTGTTTAGCTATTTTTTGTTTTTATACAGTGAATGGATGGCCAGCACTTCTCTCTGTATTCTCTTAATTGGAACCAATAGCAGGTGGGCAAAGAGAGGAATGAGTTCTGATCGCTTGATTTGATATTCACAGTGCCTCTAGTTTGTCTAAGGAAAGGTTGTTGTGCAGAAGGAGCACCTTGATATCACTGCTTTGTGTTTTTGTTTGTCATGATCGGCTTTATGATTGATGGAATAATGGATCTCGTAGTAAATTCTTCAGGTCAGCATTTGCATTGCTTCCTTGCTAAAGTTTAAATTTATTTGTATTCAATTGACAAAACAAAACAATCATTACGTGCCATTCTGACATTATTTTTTTTTTTCGTGGTAAAACTACAACAGTGTCTCACAACTCTCTACTTCATTGGAGCTAGAAGTCGTTGGACCAGCTAGAGCTGGTCCTGGAATATGTGCTGGCCTGAAGGACAATAGAAGATCACAAGAGTTGCCTTGGTGTGAAGGGAGGCTGAGCTTGCTAATCAAGCCAACCCGTGGTCTGTCTGAAACACGACCCACTGTGAAAACCTGGGAATGGATCTTTTTGGGGGTTTTGTTAGCAGACGATATTTATATACGGCCATTGTCTTCATGCCATAGACCCAATTCATGTCGTCCAGTGACGAGTACCTGACGTGGGCTTACACTGCGTTCATCTCAGAGCATCAAACAGTGCTCGATGCTTTCAACGTCCGAGTTGGCGTCCTACTAAATAGACTGCTGCGTTTCCCCAACTTGTTATGAACAAATAGGACCAGATTGGCAAGAATTCTCCAAAGTGTATCTCTCACTATCACAGCCATTCATCTCTGAGGTTTGGGTTGGTAATGTGCTCATGGGCTTGGGACAAATTCAAGAGGCAAACCAGGATGTTAAAGTTCCATGATTCGATATTCATAATTAGAAATGTCATTTTCTTTGTTAGTTTTCTCAATCTGATACTTGTATCTAATTTACTGCAACTCTGTACGTGGAATGGGGAGTCAGTGGAACATGAAAGTTATTGTTATTTTTCAGATGGATCACAACGCTTTTTGACTGAAACTATTTCTAAGTGTTTGGTTTCATCAACAATCATGCTTCGTTTTAGTTTTTTTTTTTTTTTTTCCTGTACTCATCCGTCATATCAGGTGATCTGAAGAATGTTGACAGAATTTGATAAATTTAGACTGTGCACCTGCGTTTCTAAATCCCAGTACGTCTGTCCCTGAGGTGTCCCTGTAAAGCCAGCAGCGTTTCTGTAGAAGGCTAACCACACCTGCCCCAAAGAAATGATCATTTCGGTAAGCTCCATCTCTCTGTACCCATCACCACTATATGTGCCAATAGATCACACATGGTTTTGCTTTTTCCAGTTCATACAAGGAATGCTGTGAATTCCCAGAAAACATTTCCTGTCTACATAAGAGAGAAACGTGGGGGGTGGTGGTATGTGTGAAAGGAAGGAGCTGCATGGTATTTTTTTTTTTTCACAGCTTGAGAGCAAATAAACAATCCTAGTATTACTAAACACAGCGCTATCAAACAGCTGAATGTGGTCATAAACAGAATCAATGAACTTGGTGCAATATTTAAGATGACATTTTCTCTTTATCTCCTTCGTGTTGTTTCAGAGGGCTTGAGGGTTTTATATATATATATATATTTATATATATATATATATTAGATTGATGTGCCTTCAGAAGAAATACACTTATTAGATTTTCTTTTTTTCCCCATCTGCCTTGTGCAAGAAACAGGTCCCTGTTTTCATTTCTTAGTAGGTTTATTGTTTTCTTTATCAACATCCAGTAACACATAATGGCTCCCTAAATGATTTTGTTTAACACTGGAATGCTACTAAGACTTATCACCACACACCTGATACTGACATTCCTGCCTTTTTCTGTTGTAGGAACTGTTTTTTTTTCTGGTTATCTTTACACGTACGGCCTTGTATTACTTTACTTCCTGGTTGACACAAGTATAGTAATACATGTAACACACGTAATTCAATCATACACAGTATTTGTCAGACAGGACTGAATCTCTGCCTGCTTCCTTCCCTCTCTTCTGTAACCGCAGACCTAATTTTATAGAGATTAAAATGGAAAGATAGAGGGGGGGGGGGGGGGGGGGGGGGGTCACAATTTTGTAAAAGAATTTTATAAAAACAAAAATAAAATATTTGATATAAATTGCCTGTGTTTTTGTGTATTTATTATCTGATCATTTATATTTCTTTATTGTCATCCTTTGGGAATGTTGTGGTGCGTCTGCTTGTCTTTCAAACAATTATTGAATCCAACGTCGGGTATATTTGTGTGTGTGTGTGTGTGTGTGTGTGTGTGTGTGTGTGTGTGTGTGTGTGTGTGTGTGTGTTGTATAAACACACACACACCTCTACACCTCTACACTGTGCTGCACAAGACATGCATTCCCTCTCTGACCTGCTGGCAACCTATTTTGAGGCTTCCCAAAACATATTTTGCGTGCTGGGTTTATACAGCGCACCCACTGAGGGAGAGCCAAACTAAATAATACCTTTTAGCTTCGTGTGTGTGTGTGAACCTTATCCTATGCCAAGAAACTGCTGTGTTTACATAAATCTGTGTCAGGATGATCGGTTTAGACACGCTGCATAAATAACAGCATCTATCCAGGATGATCCCATGGTGCATGAGAGCTGCCAACTCAGCTGCAGCAACAGCTTCAGGAGAGATACCCCCAAAACACACACACACACACACACACACACACACAGACTGACACCAAACTGGGTAAAACTCTAGAAGCAAAAAGCTGTGCAGTATGTTAAAGCTGGACCAGTGCCTACACCGCAAAAATGATATAGTGACACACCAAAAGGAAAACCATTTGGACATCACACCATGACCACATCCACTCTGAATGGTCTGTGGACCAACTTTTTTTGCATGGAGTGAGAGGAAATAAGTGATTCGCGATAAACCAAAGAGTGAAACTTCACCGCACTGGAGGGCTGTATCCTCTGCCAAAAGTCAGCTTGTATGATTTAACGGTATGCTAATCAATTCCACATCTCTTAATCCTACCGATGCGGCGGAGATGGATCTCAGCACGCATGGGTTCTTCCCAACGGTTGGACTAAATACTGTGACTCCAGGCCAAATTTGACCAAAATGTCCCTCCTTTTTTATCAGCTTTACATCGTGTATTATAGCAGCATGTTTCAAGTTACACTCGGCCATAAATGAAGAAAAAGAAACCCATCCCGTTAGCCCAAGCACTCGATTTCACATGATTAAAGGAATGTGATGCTTCAGATAGCATTTGCTTGGATACAAAGCTGTTGCATCTTTTATCCCATACATATGTGTTCATACAAGAATGCTTCAGCATATCCGAACCGCAGGATGTTATATCTCACACAGCTGTGCAGATAATGATGTGCTTCTGTTTTGGTATGTAGAGAGAATCAGATGTTCAGGCTCTGTGACTCACACCGTGTTTACGTCAACACGGTGGCTCGTGTAATGCAGAGAAGCATCGGTACTGAAGCGGTTGCTTTCTCTGAGGCTGTTTAGATGTCTTTGTCACACGATGACAGCAGCCAGCAATCGGCTATCTGGATAAAAGTATGGTGTTTAGCAGATGGCAGCCCAAAACGGTGTCACCATCTAGACACGGCTGTGCAGCATTGTGTTCAAATGTGTCATGTATACCCATTTCTGTACAGGACATCAGATATTTACAGAAAAATAGCTTGATTTTTTTTTTTTTATATCGTGAATCAGCAACACACTGAAAAGCTCCTTCCAGCTTTATATTAAACACCATTTTTAATTAATTATTGTCTCTCTTGCATTTGTTAGCTTTCAATTCCGGAATCGTGTTCAGTCATTTTTGGCCGAGATTAAATATTAATTGATCTTACAATGAGCCGGTGAGTCTGTGCAATGATGAAAAATGAGTTTGAGAACGACGATGTGATTGATTCTGGAGCATATTTGCACAGATTTGATTACATTTAGTGAATTAATTCTTCCCTTAAAGTAATAAAAATGCTCTCTGCCAGTGTGATCATCCGGTGATTATGACGATTATCACGCAGCTCAATGTACCTTGAGAGTTTACCTTGTTTTCCATCTGTACAGTCGCTGCAGATATCCAGCGATGCGTGAATATGACTTAAAGGATTTGATGAATCGATTCTCAAACCGTGCTGATAATGAGAACTGTATTTAACTATACAGTGACATGGAGCCCTGCTGCTGGTATGTCATGATCATGCTCGACTGGAAAGCAGTTCTACCACGGCAGACACCGCCGCCTATGAGACAAATCAACTTTACCGCATACCAATTTACAATTTGACTGTATGATTCCGTCTCTCGTCTCTGTATCTGTTTGGAAGTTGTTTTTGTTGTGGGCATGAACGTCCAGTTCTTGTACTATTCTGTTCAAAGGACTGAATTTGTTTGGTAGGCTGGTCGGCATGTTTGTGTTTCCTCCTCGTGCTAATATTGTTTAGATTAGAAATTCGTCTTGATAAGTTCACCCATTGAAAGAATAATTTAATAGGCCCTTTTCACAGCAGCTATTTTGACTCATTATAGCAGGATTAGAGTGTAGTACCTTTCCAGTGTTCCGGTAATTCATGTCAGCATTCAGAGCATGCACTATAGTGGGGCCCTGCAAAATGAGGCCCCTGAATGGAACAATGGACTGCGATGACATGTCAAAATGTCTGCTGTGAAAGAGGTGTGTTAGGAGAGCCCAGTTTGTTTTAGGCCACTCTGTTGATGTACCGGATGTGAGAGTCACATTAGGCCCGGGTCATAACCAGTGCTACAACATGGGATCTGCTGTTTTTTTTTTAAAGATTAGCGGCCAGATGGGACAGCTGGCGATGGGAGCAGAGCAGGCAGACAATCATATCCACAAAAATACAATGAGTACAACATGAGTTCAACAGCCATGTGTAACCTCAGTGGGAAGTGAACCCTGAGACAAAAATAAAAGGAATATGTTACAACAACGATAGTTTTGTAACAATAAGCAGATGATTCAGTGTCACTTGCATGTGTACTACGTGTAAAACAGACACACACTGTGCTTTCATAATCATATTGACTTATTTAAGATTTTAAGCCCCTTATATGTCTCTGGTGAGCATTGTGCCATAGCGCCCCCTATCTCCGCTTGGCACCCACAGCGGACTGTCTGTCGGCCTCAGCAGACTCCTCCTCCGCCATTTTTGACTGTAAACATCCTGCCGATTTTAAAAGGACAGCGGTGAGCGGGAGGAAGGCGACTGGCGCCATCTTGGCTGTTTTAATGAGTACAACAGGGGAGAATACGCGGGGAGAAATCACATAATCATTGGAATTTCACTGTAAAGGGGGCACTGTCGGTAAGTGTGTTTGCAGCGGAAATATTTACGCGTGGTTTTGTGTGCTCTACGAGCTGAAATAAGCATGCACGTTTGTGTGGATTCACTGCGGCCTTCACTGTACAAGGAGCCGTTAGCCGCCAGCTAACGATACAGTTGTGCTGAATGAGGGAAAAAAGTATGAGTAACGTTAGTGTTTGATGGGCGCCTCGTTCCGGCGCGCTTTATTCTTTTTTCACGTGTGAACTGTATTTTTTCCCGCTGTTTTGGAAAAGCTATATCACATTTCAATTAACTTAAATCGGTATGAATCGTTTTCCTTGCTCATGTTGTAGTTAGCTGGCGGCTAATTTAGTTCATCCCACTTGATGGCGCCGACTATTTGCTGGCACCAACCCCTTGGCGCTCTTAACGCATTAACGTTACATAACCACGCGCGTTTCTCTTTAAACAAAATAACGATGCATTTGTGCAAATTATGAATTCGTAAGAGAAGAGCACGGGGAAAGTGTTTAGTTACCGCTACCATTGGCAGGCGTGTGCATTTCCAATGTTTTCCTCCCTGACTGGGAAATAGGCGGAACTTGTAAAAAGTCAGCGCTTGTTTTGATTAAAATTGCATTTTTTTAAACTACCGTGCCCTGTCCTGTTTCCGAGTAATGTTAGCGTAAACGTTTAAAGTTAGCGTTGACCAAATTAAGCACGACAAGGGACAAAAGATCTTAGGGTTAACGTCATACGTTAGCTAATGACCCGACACAAGTTTAGCTAATGTTTCAATCAAAACCAGACCCCCGTCCCTGTCAAGTAATTCCTAAGATAATGACGTGACTTACTAATAACCAAAGTTACCTAATGTAACGTTGGCTAAAACCAATTGGCTTAATGTTTCTTATCTTTGCAGTGTTGTTGGCTAACTATAGAAAAAGAGATTCCTGTTTTCCATAGAAATGGATCGTTTTATACATTGTTCAGATTTGTTTGGGTGGCTTTATGACTTCCTTCGTCAGCCAAGATTATCTGCATTTTTTTTTTAGTAATAGTCTGGTTCTTCTGATCGAGCTTTCCCACAGGATTGCCTACAAGGGCGCCCCCCCCCCCCATGGCGTTTGGGGCACAGTAAAGATTATTCTTCATATCAAGTGAAAGCATTCATGTTTTATAATTACTAAATATTGATTCTGTGCAGTAGTCAAGCTTCTGCTTTAACTGATTCCATTTTCATGAACTACCAGAGATATCACTGATAGAATTGCTGACTTTGGCTAAAAGCAACATTGTTTTTCAAAAGCTTGGGATGGTACAGTGCAGCTACCAGCAAGTTTGTGTCTTGCATTTTGATTTTATTTTTAGAAACGCATCTCCTTACACACAAACTAATCACTGATTGTTATTTCTCCTCCAGGTGAACCATACCATAGTGTTTGTGTGAGCCAGGGGAACCGGGGCAATGTTCTACGCCCACTTTGTCCTCAGCAAACGTGGGCCGCTGGCCAAGATCTGGCTAGCGGCCCACTGGGACAAGAAGCTGACCAAGGCCCATGTGTTTGAATGCAACCTTGAGAGCAGTGTGGAGAGCATCATCTCACCTAAGGTAAGGAGATGAAAGTACAGTCTCTGCATTGTGGTGCTCATGTTGCAGGCCTTGTACTTTGCAGCCTTGCCTGTTGCTCGGATCCTCAGTTGTTGCCTTGTTCTGCTATTTTTTTTTTTTGCCTCCCAATTATTAAAAGCAGTAATTTTAAAAATAATTTTCTCCCAAAGAAGAAAAAATAATAATTGGAAACTGATTACAGCAGAGTTCATGCTTGCAGCTGTCTCAGTTAAACACAATGTTTGCTTTATTTAAAACAACAAATTGCATTGCCTTCATAATATTGTTCATGTCTTTGTGCTGACCTCTTGAAAGTAGCTTATTGTTGATGTATGCTGATGATACAGTTCAGTGTTCCTGAACAAAGGAAATGTACCCTCTCAACATGCCGTGACTTTGTTACATTTTTTTTCCCGCTTAGGTGAAGATGGCGTTGCGTACGTCAGGCCACCTGCTCCTTGGGGTGGTGAGAATCTACCACAGGAAGGCCAAGTACCTGCTTGCTGACTGTAATGAAGCCTTCATCAAGATCAAGATGGCTTTTAGGCCAGGTAATGACTGGTGACAAGCCAAATTAGTACTGGAACAAAGTGCTTTCTGTAATTTGTCTTCTGAAGAAAGGAGTTGGTGCATTTTGTTTTGCACCGATACAGACACAAGGCTGAAAGCAAAACAGAAAATCTATAGACACGAGGGCTCCGGGGCTTTTTTCTGCTGCTGACCAGCAGGGTTATAAAAGCCTGTAAAGATGAACCGCTTTTGATGAACATTTTTATGAATTTGTGATCATTTCCCCCCCCCAAAAAGTGTGTTATAACTACATTATTACTTGTATCTATATTCAGGTGTGGTGGATCTCCCCGAGGAAAACAGAGAGGCAGCGTACAACGCCATCACCTTACCGGAGGAGTTCCATGACTTTGACCAGCCGCTTCCTGATTTGGAGTAAGTTAACTTCAGTTACGACTCATTTCATTCCCCAATTTTTTTGTGAGTGCCGGCTGTTGTACTCATCCTAGATGTCTTTTTTTTTTTTGTAACAGTGACATAGATGTGGCCCAGCAGTTCACCCTAAACCAGAGCCGAGTAGAAGAGATCACCATGCGGGAAGATGTGGGCAACCTCAGCCTCCTGCAGGACAATGACTTTGGTAGGACACTATATATAATATATATATAACGTGGTGTACACTTCCATCACCCACTAAATATGTATGAGGAGATAATTGATTAAAGTGTATCGGACTGCAAAATCATTTAGGATGATATCGATTTTAGATCGAGCATTTAATTTTTAGAATAATACAACAAAACAGACTTTCCCTGTTCATACTTTATATCTTCTTTCATCTGTACTGCTCAGCTGACTTTGGTATGGACGACCGAGAAATGATGCGCGAAGCCAGCACATTCGAGGAGGATATCATGCACGGTGCCGCGGCCTCTAACCTGTTGCTGGAGGCTGAGCCTGGCCCGGCCAACCTCCCCGACAAGTCCAACCACATGGAGTATGATGACTTTGGGGATGGCTCCCTGGGCAACAGTGATGGGGGAATGCTGGGTGAGCTGCTCTATAGTGTTCTATATCCTGTATTGAGCTACTGTTGAAGTTGTTCTGCGAGATCTTTTATGATTAAGTTATTAATAGTTAATCCTAATTGTTGTTTCCCAGTGGATAAGCTACTGAGCTCTGAAGACGGAGGAGGTATTTTTGATGACCCTCCAGCCATCACAGAAAGCGTCATGATGCCCCCCGATCATGGCGACGACGAGGACGACTTTGACAACCTGCAGTCACGTAAGTAAAGTTACGCTTTCTGTGAAACAGAATGTACAGATTTTTCTCATGTATTGTCTCCGTTTATCCCTTATAGCGGTGCTATGTTTCAATAAAGTGCATTCACTTGATTGCGGGGCTGCACATCCACACGCACACACACGCATGCATGCCTTCTGGCTTGGCGGCATAGGCACCCACCCACCTTATGCCCTCTGTCCCGCATTGTGAGCATGAGTAGATTCCTGTTGACGGTGAATTTGTCATTTTTCTGTGTGCAGCGGGTCCTGACAGCCCAGACTCCGGCCCAGCAGAGCCACTGCCAGCAATGGCTGACCAGACAGAACAGACCACACTGGTTCACAATGAGGAGGAGGCCTTTGCCCTGGAGCCCATTGACATCACTGGTAAGACCCCCCCCCCCCCCCCCCCCCCATCACCTTTCTGTAGCGATGGCTGTATTTAAAAAAAGCAATGTCGCAAATGACTAAGCAGGAATGAACTTGCAGAATTGACCTACGGAGCCCTTACATTTAGCATTTTTAAGGATGGAGAAATATGAATAAAGCAACGAGGAATTTAGTATTTTATTTCCTTCCACCTCGTCTCCAGTGAAAGAGACCAAGGCGAAGCGTAAGAGGAAGCTGATTGTGGACAGTGTGAAGGAGCTGGACAGTAAGACCATCAGGGCTCAGCTGTCTGACTACTCGGACATCGTCACCACCCTTGACCTGGCCCCTCCCACCAAGAAGCTCATGATGTGGAAGGAGACCGGCGGCGTGGAGAAGCTTTTCTCTCTGCCCGCTCAGCCCCTGTGGAATGCCAGGCTGCTCAAGGTGACGTGTTCTTGTTAGATATGCATGCATTTGTGAATAAACATGTACACATATTACCCACCAGTAAGTATTTGACAACATACCGGTGCGGTTTGAAGCAGTATTACCACTTTGGGGAACGGTACTGAGCAAGCCGGCTGTCTGACTCTCCAAGTAGGTCAAACTCAGGTACTTTTTTAATGGAAGAGGAGAGAGTAGATTTATAATATTGTATCTTTCATTGACATTCTGTGCAGGTTGTGGGATTTAAAATGAGAACATTGAAGGAACAGGAGGTGGAGGAAGTGATTGGTTTTGTCTGTCTCTTTCCCCTATCCTCTCAAACCCACACGGTGCCCCTCCAGAATACTGAATGGAAACCGTGTTGCTGCATAATTTAGCAGACCTCTTTCCCTTTCTCGCATCTTAACACTCCCTGCTAGTGATGTTTGGATTGCCGTTCTAACCGGGCACACGGTTAATCAGCGGATTTCTAATTAAAAGTGAATGGGTTACGGGTGGCTTAGATAGCACATCATTAATGAGGGAAAGCAGTAAAACAATGGCTTAGAAGCGTTCTTCAAAATAATCACGGGCTCTGGGAATGAACCGTGTGTGTGTGTGTGCGCGTGCGAGACTAGAAGAATGTCAGTCCAACACGGTGTGAGCGGAGGGCATGCCACCATGGTGATGGATGATTTATGTGAATTCGGATGACATCAGAGCCGAGATGCGCATATTTTCTTCTCCACGTTTCTTAAATTGTTCTATTGACTTTTTGTACTGCTGTTTTTTGTCTCTTCTTCTTCAATAAAACCAAAGTTTAACTGTTAAACCTCTGATGTCAGATGTTCACACGCTGCTTGACGCCTCTGGTGCCAGACGAGCTGAGGAAGAGGAGGAAGGGCGGCGAAGCCGACAGTCTGGATGAGTTCCTCAAAGAGCTGGAGAACCCAGAGGTGCCGAGAGAGGAGGTCCTGAGTCAGCACAGGGATGTAATTGGTAAGTTGTGCTTTTGAAGAGATGAGAGCAGGTCATATCCCAGACATGTCATCAGTTATTGAATAAGACTGTCATATTTCATATTCCCTTAAATATTTTGTCAACAATCTCCCTCATCTGTCCCTCAGACCAGACTATCATTGAGGAGCCCAGCATGTTGGCAGCGTCTGCGATGGAGGGCAGCAGGACGACCCTGGATGAAACGGTCATGCCTCCTCCGTCGACCCCTCGCGGTGTCAAACGCAAGACCCTCGACAAAGAGGGCACCCTTCCTGTGAGTGCGCGTCGCCTACATTTTTATTTTTCTCTGTCAAAACACTGGTGTTGAGTTTCCTCAGCACTTCATGTGGCAAAGTGTTTAATGGCCTCTAATGATTGGCCATAATCCATGACAAATCCCACCCCTTGATTCAACCAGATTTGATTATTTCATTTAAATCAGGTCACACTGATCTTATGTTATCTAATTTTAAATATTACACCAGATGGTGATTTTGCAGTAATCTTGGGAAATGCTTGAAACATAATTAAGTCAGTGGACTGAACAGTGTGTCCTAACCTGCTCTCCGTTTTCAGATGACTCCCTTGGAGCCTCAGCATGTGGCTGACCGCTCAGTGTTGTCTCAGAGGTTAGACATGCATCAGGTGGATCTGCCCCCAGAGGAGAGCAGCCTCAACCTCACCCAGCTGATCCCCGAGCTTGACCTGCTCAGTGACAAGAAGGACAAGAAGGATGATAGTGATGAAGAGGAGGTGAGGTGGAAATAACTGCTTTCACTAATACGCTGACAGGATGTGGCAGTATCAAATGACTACTACCAACTACACTTTGTTTAATAACTAACCAAACTGATGTAAAAGAAACTACTAACTAATGGAAATACATTTTAAAAAAACACAACAAAGTTAAGCAGTTTACAGAACATGCCTTTCTGTAGCGACTTTGATTTGATTGTATGAGTGTTGTGATTTGAGTGTGAGCCGGTTGATGCTGATGATTGTCTATTGTCCTCAGGATGAGGACGGTCAGACCGGAGACCAGGATCAGGAGGAGAAGAGATGGAACAAGAGAACCCAGCAGATGCTGCACGGTCTCCAGGTACAAAAAAAAACAACTAACTTTTAAAATTATTTAGAAAAATGACTTTAAACTGAAACAGTTGTCATTTTTTTTTGTGTAAAAATCTGATTGTGTGCAGATAAAACTTAAAATGTAGCTTTATTTTCTGATAAACGCATTATCTCCCGTAAAGCCTGTGGGAAGGTGTCGGATTTTGAATGAATGTAGGCTTCACCCTGCTGTATCAGACCTGTGAGGTCTGTGAGCCTCGGTACGCAGAGGGGCGGGACTAGGGTGTTAGGTGGCTGCTGGTTACACAATCATGTGGGGTCCAAAAACAAACACACAGCAAAATATGAATATAGAATACAGGCAGAGGGGAGGGTCTCTGCAGATACAGCCAAGTAACACACTTCTAGTGGGTCATAAGTGATGATTCAGAGGGAATATTTTTGTATCAATATATATATACATTGGTGCATATTCTATCTTTTTTTTTTTTTTACACTTGTGCTTCTGTCTCTATAGCGCGTCATGGCCAAGACTGGCGCAGACTCGGTTAGCCTGCTTGAATTGTGCCGGAACAACAACAAGAAGCAGGCAGCTGCCAAGTTTTACAGTTTCCTCGTCCTCAAGAAGCAGCAAGCCATCGAGGTCACCCAGACTGAGCCCTACAGCGACATCGTTGCCACTGCCGGACCAAGATTCCAACTTATTTAGACATCAGAGGAACAGACAAACACTCTGCTTGCAACAGACATACTTTTTTAATTACTCAACTCAACCTTTTGCCTTTTTATTTTGTGAGTTCCTGTCCCTTTTTTTTTTTTTTTTTTTTTTTTTTTTCCTTTTGGGTAAGGGGGGGAAGGGAAGCGGGTTGGAAACTTAAAAAAAACAAAAGGATTTTACTGTACTTCAGGTGGAATCATGCAGTATTTCATTCGGTTGAGACGAAGTGAGGAAGAATGTTTTAACAAGTATATTTATAAAGCAACCCTTTTTCAGTCACTGATTTGTAAGCTTTTCTTCCTTTTTTGTTTTTTTAAATTAAATTTTCATTGTCTGCTTATTTCATAAGTCTTCATACCATTGGCCCTCGCACCTGAATCATTGCAGATTTTAGATAAAGAGCCCTGTATTTTCACATGGAATCCTGTATTGACTCTGTACATGTTCTGGAAAGGTACTGTTTTATTGCTCAGAAGTGTAACCTCCCATCTTCTCCTCGTTGCACTTGTTCTTTCATGATAAACAAAATGATTAATCTGTCGAAACATTGGGAACTTATACCCGGCATTAAATATCATGTGTCAGATGTATAATTGAGGCAGTTTGTCAAATCAGTTTTAGGTGAATTTCTTTTTTTTTTGTACCTTACGTTTATGCTTATTCATATTTTTGCATTATGTAACTAGGTAATGTACTTGTTACAGTTAAGTTCAGTATCCCACCTTTTTAGTCTTCGGGTAACCTCTAGTTGTGATACATCTGTAAAGATTTGAAATAAAGTGTTTTAAGTACTTGGTAACTGGATATTATTCATTCACAGTGCCCCTTATTATAGTATACATTTAAAGTGCCATTTACTGATATGGTCTTAATGAAAGCAGGAAATAATAAATATTAATATAGAAACTTATCCTAGTTTTAACTCACCTGTTGACGGACTAACCCGTCATTTAGAGTCCTTACCTTTTCATTGCAGGTCTTAATGTAACGGGGGCAACTTTGGTAATGATAGTCCAGATAGTATTTGGTTCGCTTTCACAGCAGCGTTACTTCAGAACGGGGCCTCCATCCTCTCCTTCTGTGGTTATACAAAGAATTGCCAGTAGAATACACTGTGTGTGTATATGTATATATATATATATATAAATATATTTATCGTGATATTATGTAAATTGGCAAATTAATACAATTTTTTCTTATTCAGCCACCAAATAGCTGAGTTATTGCAATCCACTGGTTGCAACTAAAGAGGCAAACTCAACTTAGCCCTCGTTTCTCTACGGACAGGAGAGCAGACGCATCTTTACCGGAAACGTCCGTCACGGAACTCTTTCCTCCCCTTTTCCGCGTGTGGCTGCTTACAGATGGCTTCACGTAAAGAGTCTACTTCAGCATCTACCGCCGTGATGGCTTCTACAAGCGGCACTTTGGACTCTCCCGTCAAACAGATCCAAATTGAGGGATTGGTAAGTGTTACTGCAGCGCTACGTGTTTAATGTCGGCAGAGAGACCGGGTCCTCAAGTGTTACCAGAGGTGGATGCTAGCTAGCTACAGTGTGAGCATCATCATGGCGGACAGATCATGCGAAGCGGTATTTTGTAACGAATATTGCGGTTTATAACCTTAGCTGATGCCTGCGGTGTATATTGCGTTACTTAAACGCACTTTATTGACAAACAGATACTATTTTGCTGTTTAAAACTTCTCAACCGGCTAAAAGGCTAATAATAGGCTAACCGTTTTAAGTTAGCGTTAGCGGCTGCTGCTGCGGGGAAACCAAAGAGGCGTTTAATGCTAAAACAAGGACCTCACTAGTTGTTTCATAGGAGCATAATAGGGAAACGATGCTTGCTTCACACTCGCATAAGTCTGGTTTCTTACCCAATTTCGTGCTCACAATCTGATGCATACTCGTTACGTTTACAGTCAGTCTACAGTCATGTAACTGTAGTAACTATAATCATAATTAATCATGCCATCGTCGCCTTTCCAAATGGTCCACGTGCCCTCTTTGAGACCGGATCTATTAAGTTTGAGTTGGGCCTTTCGACTAATTCCACTTTTTAATTAATCATAGGAATTACTTTCCTGGTCCCACAACGGAAACACCGATTCGAGTAACATTCAAACGGTCTTAATACAACAATGTAAATAATAATAATAATAAATAGCCGAGGTACGTGTTCCCCACTCTACAGTTTGGACTGATATCTCCTCTCAGCTCACTGCTGATGTTCTCAAACTTCAGATAATGAACCATTTCGGGCAAAGAGGCACTGTTAAGTTTAGAAACGTTGTGGAATTTGCTGGCACAGTTGCATATCTTGGGTTTTTTAATTGCTCATTGGTTCTGTGTGTCCTTTTTAACAAGTACATTATGATACCATTTTCGGATTAAATTTCTCCCAACCTGAATGTGTTAGTATTCTTCTTCTGTAGTACCTCAGTACATACAGTAGAGGACAAACTTGCTTCGCTGCCAGGCACCGATGTTCTCCCTCCTCCTGCCCGATGCTCTGGACACAAAGCAGCTCATTTGCTCTGTGTTTCTGAAAGCAGTTGCAGGACTCAAAGTTGCCAGCTGCTGCCTTCCTTTTATCTTGCTCATTAAAGCTGCCCTAGAGTCTCAGGCCCTAATTTCAAATCTAAATATTTCACCTCAATGTGTATTATTTAGCTCTCTAATGAGTTTTTTTTTTTTTTACTCAACCAAACCTTTTTTTTTCAATTCGCAGCAGTTTGAAAGTAACAAAACAGCGTGTGTGTGTGTGTGTGTGTGTGTGTGTGTGTGTGTGTGTGTGTGTGTGTGTGTGTGTGTGTGTGTGTGTGTGTGTGTGTGTGTGTGTGTGTGTGTGTGTGTGTCCGACCGACCTCATTTGGCTGCAGACTGTTGACGGAAAGGTGTCTCTTTCAGGCAGAGTTATGAAACGCGCTTCACCTGGACGCCATTGATATGTGGCTGCTGTGTTGTGTCACGGCCTGCCTGTCAGAGGTTTAGCTGGAGGGTTGCCCGCAGCGTCGCCACAGCTGTGTGGTGGAATTGGATTGTTTGTTTCCTCGCTTTTTTTTTTTTGAAGAGGCTGCAGTGGATGCTGTTGCCACAGGAGTGGAGTGCTGCGCAGCGACGGCTTCCATTAAACTCCTACTGAGATCACACAGCTCACTGTATGTTTGAAAATAACTTACTTTAATTTAGTGTGACGCACGTCAGACCCAGGCCGGATTCACAGACAACATTTTACAGGACATCTAGGCTTTGTGGTTTGAAAGCTTTTGGGTGATGAAAAATGGCAGAAAATGTGTCAAAATGAGGTACATAAAAAAAAAAAATCTTTTAGCAGTGTCAGACGTTTTTCTTTTGATTGTTCAACACTTTGCCAGAACAGTCCTTCTCCCCCCCCCCCCCCCCGAGGCGTTTCCTCTCGCCTCCGGTGCTTTAAGCCCGGGCTCATCAGGACGTTGTTCACGCGGGCACGAGAGATAACTTACTACCCAGTAGGGAGACATATGTTCCCATCTGTTCAGTACAGTTACTAACTACTGTGGTGTTGTTTTCAGAAACTACAGTTTATGTTTACTTGCAGAAGTTGGAATCCTTAAGAGACACCTGTCAACGCTGAGGGTATCAATCAGCAGAGTGTTTACAGCAGCCAAACAAACTTGTTTGGTTTCAAAAAAATATGTAATTCAGAAATGATTGTTGCCGCAATCTGATTTCATGCGGGCCGCTGTTCCATGCAACAACGGGTGAAGATGCGTGAGTAATGTTTGCTGCAAATTCAATTGAGTAGCAGCTAATAAAGAGTAGAGCAAGCAGAGTTTTAAATCTTTCTTCTTCTTTTTTTTAGCTGAACATCTGTGAGCAGCAAGCGCTGTAGATCAAACCCTCTGTTCTCTAGATTATTGCAATAATCTAGAGAACAAAAGTGTTGCCAGGGGTGGCTCTTGGTAGTCTTGGACTACTTCACACAACAAGTCTGACACGGCCCAACAAAATCAAGACACTCTGGGAAATTAGTGTGCGAGTGTGTGAAAAAAATGATTTGGGGGCACCGGTGCGAGTTCTGACACCTTTTTAGCGCCAAAATAGACGGAGTCACTGAGCTCCCACGCTAACAAATCCATTGATAAATCTCGTATATCGCTCCTCTCTCTCTCTCTTGCTCATTGGCAAAGGGCAAGACAGTCAGGAGCTGACCGTTGCTCTCACCGGGTAAATTGACAAAGCGACGGTGGCAGCAGCAGGTCTGATCAACTCAACTCTACCCGCGAACGTGACCGGATGGCAAGCGAAGACGAAACTTGGCTGACGCTGTGTATGTGTGCTCAGCTAATGCTCATTTGTGAGGAAAACGCATCTGTACAGTTGGGAGTGTAGCGGGTAGTTCAAACAGACTGAAACGTCTTCTCTCTAGTAAAACACGTCCGTTTCAGGAGTCAAGTCCTCTCCAGTTAAACTTTTATTCAGTAACTTAAGCATCAGCTTCTGAATCAGGACTTCCAGCATATGGACAAAAGTGAAAAACAAGCGGGGACCTTCTGCCTACTGTTGGTGTTATTTCAATGTCCCAGATACATACTTAATCACCATTTCATATCGTCTGTTACTATGAACATCGATTTTTACTTCAAGCATTGGCACAAAAATGTCTTCTGCGACAAATTGAGTTGCAGCGTATCTAATTGAAGATATCTAATGAAGTTGTAGCTATAGGTTCTGAACCTTTTTTATAAGGCCACTAAAAACTGCGGTTGCAACAAAAGTGATATCAGATATCGGTGCGACAGTGACTCTCATAGCTGGACCGGGTATCTGGGACAATGAGCTGTCGCTATTGTATGGGCCCGTGCAGGTATCGGGACTGCGAGAGTTGGATCGGTGCATCTCTACCCCAAACTGTTTGTGTCCTCTCAGCCGTACGGATTTCAGCTGAATCTTTTGAGTCCCATTCATTTGTGACTTAAGTTTTCTCTAAAATGTTGAACACCAAACTTTTATTTTTTTTCCAGTATGGAATTTGAAGATTCGATGCTGGTTTCAGATTTGATAAAATGCAATCAAACCCAGACTCCAACGATTAACAGCCTCTAAGGTGGGACTCCGCGGTGGTCTTCGTCCGTGCTCTAATCCAACTGAAGCCGCACTGTCAAGTATATTCCAGCCAACGTTGAGTGTAGAGTTCGTCTACACATCAGTGGCGCTGAAAGAAAAGTCATTACGGGATCGTGTCTCTCTCCCTCTCTCATACTTTCTCATAAGATGAGCCCCGTTGTGGCGGGAATATGAGCCATTTAGTGAGCGAGAGAGAAGATTTATGATGAGAATTATGTGCAGCCAACAGGGGATTTGGGCCACAATTGATTTTGCACAATTCAATTTTAAGCCTGTTGATTTATAACACGCTGTCCACGTATCAATCTTGGGCCTCTCCATGTGAGGTGAGCTCACTGGGCTAGCTTCTGGTGCGCTAGATCAATAACATTGTATGCGTTTGGTTGTGTGTGTGTAAGAGAGAGAGAGAGAGAGAGAGAGAGAGAGAGAGAGAGAGAGAGGGTAGCAGGCAAAGAGATTGCTGGGGAGAGTGAGCCTGTGTGCATGTATGTGTGAGTGTGTGTGCACATCCAGGTTTGTACAAAGTCGGAGCTTTCCAGGCTTTGCTTACAATACCGTATGGCATTTACTCAGCACCAGGAAGCCAGCACAACAAATCCACTGAAACCTTCCTTCCCTTTTTTAGTGCAGACGCCTCTTCACACTACCCCTTTAAAGCTATTCTCTCGATTCAGGACTTTTTTTTTTTCAAGCTCTCCTGGAATATAGCTTTATTTATTTGTCTTTCTTCAAGTTGTTTTTGTCCATCTCTCACCCCCTCCTTTTCCTGACACGAGTTCATGTCACACACACACGCACGCACGCACGCACGCACGCACACGCGCGCGCATGTATTTCCAAGAGTTAGATGTGCTATCTGCTCTCACTGATGGAGGAAGACGAGAGAAGCTATTTGCTGGCAGCAAAAGGAGGAGGGGGGGCCGGGGGGCTGCCACAGTCCACTCTGAGGACTTCCAGTAACCCTCTTCTCCCTATTCCTCCCTCGCTGCCATCGGCTCACCTGGCTGCTCTCCTAGTACTCACCTGGTCCCCTTCTGCTCTCTTTTTTGTCATCATCACTCCCTTTATCCTTCAGGTTTCTCACCCTTACATTTACTCTCGCTCTCCCCCACCCCACCCTTCCGACCTATTGTTCAGACCTTCCTCCCCTCTCAGTCAGAGCAGGCAGGCAGGCAGGGAATGAGATTTGTTTTTCTACCCACTCCACCCCATATCCCCACCCCACCCCCAGCTCTTTTACTTGTTGCATGACAGGTCCAGCACTCCGCTGAAATAAATCATCTCCCGCGACAGATGCATGTGTGCGTATGCCGCCGTGTGTGTGTGTGAGCTAGTGAGACGAGTAAGGGCTCCATCATGGTGATGATGTGTGTTTTGTTGCGAGCATGGCCCCAGGACTGCGTGCGTGCGTGCGTGCGTGCGTGCGTGCGTGCGTGCGTGCGTGCGTGCGTGCGTGCGTGCGTGCGTGCGTGCGTGCGTGCGTGCGTGCGTGCGTGCGTGCGTGCGTGCGTGCGTGCGTGCGTGCGTGCGTGCGTGCGTGCGTGCGTGCGTGCGTGCGTGCGTGCGTGCGTGCGTGCGTGCGTGCGTGCGTGCGTGCGTGCGTGCGTGCGTGTGTGTTATTAATGCCTCTGGCTGTGACCTGCCCACACTGTTATCGGTGTGATTTATGCTCTCCCGCTCCACATAGTGGCTTCAGCTTCTCGTCCTGTTCATTTAAGACGCTTTGCCTTATTCTCTACTCCTTGCCTGTTTTTGCTGGTCAAGGTTTCCCATGATTGGTAGGTGTGCGTTTGAGTGTGTGTGTGTGTGTGTGTGTGTGTGTGTGTGTGTGTGTGTGTGTGTGTGTGTGTGTGTGTGTGTGTGTGTGTGTGTGTGTGTGTGTGTGTGTGTGTGTGTGTGTGTGTGTGTGTGTGTGTGTGTGTGTGTGTGTGTGGAAGTAAGCCATAGTCCTTACCTGCTGTCCTTGGTGTCGGTGACGCAGCATTGGAGCTTAAACCAGCTCTTCAATCATGTGGAGACTTGTCCTATTGGCCCATTTATATCCAGCATTAAATATTAAGCGCATATGATGATGCATGAACACCCTGTCCAGATGAGGCGCGGCAATGTGGGATATGAGACTACAGGTCCAAATATACCCTCCTACTGTACGTGGACTTTCACTAGATTCAGGTTTTTACTCCTCCTTACTTTTTGTGTCAGGACACATGTAGGTTATAGATATGCTGCAGCCATTGTAGTTCAACATAATTGAACAAAAGGAGATGAAGTCCGATTTGACATTTGTGGAAACGGCCTCAAAGCTTCATGCCTCGGTGGGCAGGTCTCTTGGCAGCGGTTGACTGACATCCGAGGGCCGGTTCTGCTAAGAGACGCTGTCAGTCCTGGTTGGCTTCTGACAGAAGCTACTGTCATATCAAATGTGTACAGTACGGACTTTTTACATTAGATTTGATGTGATTTTAGAAGTGGTATTAAGGGATCCGTATCAAGATTGTTTATGTACGTTTTGTTATGTTGAAAATCAAAGATTGTGTTTTTCCCGGGCTACAGTAGAGCTCGCTAATGTCAGTGCTGACAAATACAACTTGCATTTCTTTGTTTTGGTTTGTACAATTTTAACACAAGTCGGAACAAACATGAAGGACACACACACACACACACACACACACACACACTCACTGGCCACTTTATGAGGTAATCCTTGCCATCACCGGGTTGGACCCCTTTGCCTTCAAAACTGGCTGAAATCTATTAATATTTAAAATTCAATTCTGTCACAGGGTTTATAATGACAATGGCCTGAAGTCACTCTTAAGCTGTGTAATGGGCTGAGCAAAGTAAACTCATAATGAAAATATTTGTAATAACAATGTTTCCTTATTGAATAGACTTTTTTTTTTTTTTTTTAATCAAGTTCTAAATCAACATTATCTCGTAATATTTTTTATTCATTAGAATATTGTTTGAATGCGTTCTGGAATAAATGCCATGGTTTTGCCACTATTCCCATTGGTATTAATTTCAATAGTTTAATATTCTCTCTATGTATTGTGATAAAATACAATGTGTAAAAGGCCACAGAAAGAAATACGGCGATTCAGAAGCTGGAGGGATGAAACACCCAAGCGACTGTAAGAAAAGCAACAAAAAAACGCGTCTCAACTAAACTAACCTGAAAACAAACTAATGACCACAAATCAACATGACGAGCAGACACACAATTGGGAAAACATGAATCAAAGGACGAGAAAACACAATAACAAGCGGCGCTGTAACAGGCGCAGAATGCATAAACGACAGCCGTGATAAATAAATTGGCCCCGGATCAGAAAATGAAATCCTTTCCTTTTTAGAAACTGTGATTGAAAGGAGCGTCTTCACCCCTTCTTCTGGTGCGGTAAGTTTGATTCTTGCTGTCTTCACAGGTACTGCTGAAGATTATCAAGCACTACCAGGAGGAGGGCCAGGGCAGCGAGGTGGTGCAGGGCGTCCTGCTGGGCCTGGTGGTCGAGGACCGACTGGAGATCACCAACTGCTTCCCCTTCCCCCAGCACACCGAGGATGACGCGGACTTCGACGAAGGTAAACCAGAGCCGTGTTCCCTTTCCCTCTGTATTCTAAATGACACCACAACCACACAGTCTGAAGTGAATACCCGCTGAGCACCCGTAGAACTTGTCTGTAGTGGTTGAAGTGATGCGGTCTGCGAAGGCTGCTGCATTTTAGGAGATGATGATATCTGAACGCTTCAGTAACAAAGAGGCTTTGGTCTTCGCTTGATGAAACCTCTAAAGATTGCTTTTTTTTTTTAAGTCATTCATTATTTACTGAATGACAGGAAAAATTGCAAATCTGGATGAACACGTTTTTAATTGGAGTTCTTGAGTTGACGTACCGAATGTCACTGACTATATAAGGATGGAACATTTCTGTGAAAATGGTTAGTTGCTATTTCATTTGACCACGTCCTTGACGGGTGAGCTGAAAACATTCCGACATTGAGTCAACTAATTCATTAAAAAAATGCTCACAGAAGCAACTTGGTCATGAAATGCAGCCAAGCTGTGCCTCGGAACCGAACTTTTCTCCAAAGCCCAAACCAAAAGTCTGATAGGAAGCGCTATAATGACGACCTGTGTTCACACAACGCGTTTGTGGGTGATAGATCACCATTCTTAGCCCATTAAATTGCCACAAACCGGTAAAGAAAGAACAGACCATCGAGGCCAGCAGCCGTGATCATATCATTTGAATGTCTGCGTGCGGGTAAGATGTCCCCGGGGCACGGCGTTGGAGGACAATGCCGACTTTTAACTAAGCTAATTTGGTGCCGGGCGTCCTACGCTGTCAGTGTCGGGGTTGATGTGCGAGGGCAGTGGTGCAGGGAGGGAACGGCTCCATTGTTTGCTTTACAGGTGGGTGGTACGAACTGCACAGGGTTTGATTCAGGGTTGTTGTTATTCTCGCACATGTGCTTTTTTTTCTTCTTTCCCTCCTCCGCCTCCCGTCAGCTCTCGTATCAAAGAATGCCATGTCCTCTGACCTCAACCCTTCCCGTGTCAAGCCTTGTTGTTACCTGCTCCTTGTTAGCGCAACAATATCTGCTACAAGCCAGACCGCAGGATGGGAAGGTGAGCATGTGCGGAGAAGATCCCGCTCCAACAGGCCTCCGCGGCTAACGAGCAACTGTCAAAAAATTCGGCACAAGCGCCGATGGTGGCTTAAGGTCGTTAGTGTCAGGAACAGCTCACTCTGTGTGTGTGTCTGTCTGTCTGTCTGTCTGTCTGTCTGTCTGTCTGTCTGTCTGTCTGTCTGTCTGTGTTGGTGAGTGTCCTGGCTTGTTGTGGTGTTGACTTTTGATGCTTTGGATTTTCCCATCTGTCACTCCCTTTTAGTTAACAAGGGCTTCCTACCTTGCCAGGAACGCTTGGAAAGCTCACAGAACTACAACAGCATTCCTCTTCAGCTGGCTTTCTTTTTTGCAAAATTCTGTCACTACGCAACCCGAGTTCCAAAGGGAAACGTCGCGTGTGCCGTTTGTCGAGGAAATGGTTTTGCAAGAAGTGACTACAGAATGCTCCTGTCTCTGTCTACAAAGGGTGTTTTTAGAAAGGATTCATGACTTTATCTACGAAATCTCTCTCTCTCTCTCTCTCTCCTCCCCCTCACATTCTTCCCTGTTGCAACTAGTTACAAGAGGGCAACAGTCTGTGCTGATGTTCTGGCAGAAGACAACAATAGTGTTTTCTTGAAGTGAGAATAGGACTCTGCATGTGAACTCTATTTAGTATCATTGATATTCTACTAAAGATCCAGAGCCCAACTGTGATAAATGATGGGAGGCCTCGAGAGTGTAACTATCCCACATTCAGACGTTGGGATGCATATGTAGATAAATTGACTTGATCGATTCAAACCTAACATTGGCTGAAAACCAGACGCCTCTAAAATAGTCTTTATTGCCACATCAAGCATGACAAACGATGGGAAGCAACACTCTGGGTAGTGCGTTGCAGTAATATACTGCAGACCGGCAACACCTGGGTCAGTATCATCTGCCTAAATCCAGTGTTTTCACTCACCCGAACACTGGACAGCTGTGTTTTTATTATTGTCTTAAACCAGGAGGCGTTATCGTCGAGGCCAGTGTGCTTCGGAAGTTGCCGCTCGCACTTGCGATGTTGTCACTAGTGTCTACAACGGCTGTCGGTAAAGTTTCAATCAGCACTTCATTATTCTGCACCACACTAGCTTTCTTTCTTCCTGGAAGTGAATGGCCTGAAGTGGGTATATGATTGGGAAACTTTGCGGGAGAGTGGACGGAAAAACACTCTTGTACTCTCTCCAGGCACAGGAGGATATTTGGCCAAATAGTTTTAGACGGTTGCATCGTTTCTTTTGATGAATGTCTCATAGAATGTGGTCTGAATCTCGCCCTATCGCCGACGATCGTATTGACTGTCTGATACATACCGGTGAATCGCTGCACCTCCTACATGAAGCTGTAGTGAGATTCAGCAGAGCGGGATGCACCGTCTTTACCTCCAATCAGGCACCGTGGACACGTTTAGCTTACAAGCTGTGCGTGTATACCTGCATCATCTCACACTGACTCATTGCCTGCTGGAGACCCCTCAGAGCAAAATTCCTCCTATCTATCTCTAACGGAAGGATGGGCAGGTGTGTGTGTTTGAAAGTACGCATGTCTCGACTGTGTCTGCTATGCTGCCATTTCATCAACAGGTGCCAGTGTGGAGCTGCGCTTGTAGGGCAGTCCGAGGCGACGAATGTGCCCGACACGAGGGAGAGAAAGATGGAGAAAGAGAGTAATCGAGCGCGCACAGCAGAATCCGCCTCAGATAAAAAATTTAAAAAAAAACTACACTGAACCCCAGCCCTCCTATTTCCCATGTCCTTGCATACTTTGTCCTTGTATCATTAACACAATGTATGGAGGGAGATGTGTGGAACTGCAGGCACTTATTCTCTCGGCATTTTGTGCAGTAGAGGCAACGCAAGCCGCATCTTAATAATGTGCTCTGGCCCTCTTCTTTTGTTGTGATATGAGCGATAACATAAAGCAGAGGTACAGAGACCGGGGACGGCTGCATACGGAATATTTACATCAGACCTGGCAAGCTAGTAATTGTGACCCTCTCACTGTCGTGGAGAGGTGTTATGTTTATGAGCTGTGACAAGGATTCGTTACATAAGGGAAGAAATTGCAGCAACATGCACAACATTACACCCATTGTTATGGTTATGGTTGCATTAAGCAGTAGGTTGGTATTAACATTAAATCATATGGTACTGCTGAGAATCACCACCGTACTCTGCAGCCTCTCGGCTCATTATTTTAGTGCGGTCGACTCTCTATGGCTCTCACCAACCGCTGCAGTCTGTCAACACATGGTTTATGTCTGTTGTCACTTCAGGTTTTGTGTGTGTGTGTGTGTGTGTGTGTGTGTGTGTGTGTGTGTGTGTGTGTGTGTGTGTGTGTGCGTGTGCGTGTGCGCGTGCGTGCGCGTGCGAGATAATGTACAAAGCAATTGGGGAAGCATTGGGGTCAGCCATAGTTTGTTCCAAATTGATTGGTGGTTAGGTTTGACCATATGGCTTCAGTGTGGCCCCCCCCCCCCCCCACAGACTTGATAGTGTGTAGCCTTTCCTTTTAATAGAAGTTTAAAAAATGTAAATGACGGTTGTTGTTGGGGCATAAAACCAATGATCTGTTGATTTTTACGAATCAAGACCCGATAGTTTAACAATGTAATAGTGCTGAACTTAAAAAAAAAAAACAAGTGTTAAAAAGAATCGCGCCACCCTTATTGGTTGAACAACTGATGAAGCGCGGCTCGGTGCAATTATCAGGCTTATAAAGCATGATTGGGCGGCCCGTTTGACTCGTAACGAGTGATTATATCAAACTAACGGTTGCTCAGGACCACCTTTTTGGAAAAAATCCCTTTGATATTCAACCCGCGTCACTAGCATTCAGCAGCAGGACGAGGTATCCTAAAGGTAGAACAAAATTAGCCGGCTCTTTCCGGCTCTTTCCCTCCCTTCACCCTCCACTACCCCCCCTCCCCCAGTCCTCCGCCTCCCCCTTTTCCCTCCCCCCCTTTTCTGTAACTCACTGCAGGTTAGAAAGCTGCCTACGCCATCCTCTCTGACCATTTCCCCATCCTCCTCCTCTGCTACCGCTCACGATGCTTACTTCCTTCCATACTTTTCTTCATCCTGTCTTTTTTTCCCTTCTTGTTCTTCCTTCTTTTGGCACCCCTTCCTGGGCTTCAGCGAGGCTTCACATTGGCTCAGTCAACAGTTGTCACACTGGCAGAACAAACACATTTTTAATGGAACTTGTTAATGCAATGTGTGGTGATTTCAGTAATTAGATGTGTTTTCGCGGGTAGGCCCCCTTGACGGCACACGATGCTCTTTTTCTTGACCGCGGAGCGTTTCATTTGGACATTTGATTTGACAACATATTTCAACGCTGTAGCTATTCCGGCCCTAACACGACGCTTAATTAAAAACGAGCATGGGAAGTTGCTCTTGATGTATAAACAACCTGTAGTCCTTAATGAGGTTGATTTTGCTGATTGGCACCCTCTTTTCACTTTATTTGTTTGTTTGTGTCACTCTCGCTGCCACTGTTTTGAATTACTCGGCAAACCAATTAGCCGCACAACTTCAGATTGAAGTGAAATTGATTGGGCTGCGAGATAGCGAAAAATGTCTGCGGCCGCTAAAGCACTAAAAGGAAGAACTAGAGCAAGTCCTTCAAAAGTTCCCAAAGGTGCTTGTTTTTTTCCTCATGGACATTTTTCAGGATTATTAGGGACACGGAGCATGTTAATAAGATGTCAGTATGTTTGGGGAGAGGTTGCCAAGCAGCATCGGCAATACCTTGTGTGTGCATCAGGCGGCAACTTTTGGGTCTAAAAAGTGAATCTAAGTGCCGTAAACTTGCATTCAATCTAAAGACGGGCAGGGAGCGACTCCACTGGTTACAGAAACAAGCTCCGATTTATTACCTCAGTAAACATGAATTTATGGTCTCAATCGCTAGTTCAACACAGCATGGTGTTTTCATGCTACCTTTGGGGTGGGACAAATTGCATTTGCACCATTTATCTCACCATACGATGAAATCACAATAGTCCCAACAAAGCTCGAGCCAACATCAACCGTAGCAGGGGCCTAATGACCAGAATAAGTGCCATAGGTGGTTGTGAGGAGAGAATTATATTATCTGTCCAATTGTATGCAAAACCCTTTGCATTCTTCTTTATTACTAATAATCTGTTTTAGTAACGCCCAATAAAACACAACCTCATGAAGATAACTAATTTATGCAAATCTTTCCCCACTACTCTTCATTAGCTTATTCCACAAAGGTGGGGAAAAACAGTATGTATGAAGGAGCCTCCGCTCCCTGTAAAGTCTTTTTGTTCTGGAAGAAAGTGTGCAGTTTGAGAGCAAAATATAGAAGCTGGATCGATGAACGTTGTGCTCTTGTTCAAGCAGTGGTGGAATGTAACTAATTAACTAGACATCAAACTAACTAATAACATTCCTTTTGGCCACATTCCATTTTCAGGTTTACTGGAAGCTGAAAAGAGCAGTCATCAATGATCTTGGTTACACCTGTGACTTTCATGCTGTTATTACTGAGAAAAGTACCCTTTATGCCTCTGGCTGCCACATAACTCCACAGCATAGTTAATCCACTGCAATGTTGAACAGTGTGCAGGTTTTTTTTCCTTTTTTTTCTCTTCCTCAAATGCCTCTGTCAGACATACATTTTGTGGCCAAAGAGTTCAATTTTTGTTTCATCAGTCTGCAGCACTTTGTTCCAACAGGCCTCTGCTTCATCCGAGTGTTGTGTGGCATACTAAAGGCAAGGGTGCCCTTTGATGGCGCTACAATGTAGATCATTGTAGTGCGAGCAACATAGTACGAGGAGTGCGCCATCTAAGATGCTTACATTGACATAACATGCAATAACAATTTATACCATTTATTATTTACGTGGATGTAGTGCAGGGGCTCAAACCAAGTGTCGTCTTATAAATGAGATAGACTGTGGCGCATTCAACGATTGTTAGTTTAAAGAGAATACTGTGGCTGTGCATTTATCTCAGTAAAGCGAAGGCTACATCCACACCAATACTTTCTCGTTCTAAAGGAAAGCGTTCAGACACCGTTTCAGACATTTCTTTCTCAAATTTACTTTGGACAGTTTCAAAGTAAAGTTTTACGACGGTATGGGTCAAGAAATTTGGTCTCCCTCGTTCCCCCTCGGCTTCCTCAGGGGTTCTAAAACACCACAATAGTGTGGACGTAGCAAAAGTTATGCGTTTAGAAACAAAAAACGTGTTTGTGTTCGCTGTATCGCGCTAAAATGTGCGACAGTATAGTGAGTGTTTGGTCGGGTGGCGCAGTCCTCTTCAAGCCATTGACAGACAAAATAACACCCCAAGTCTTAATAGTTGTCATACTAGTACTTGTGTTGGGTGATCTATTTAAATAAGTACTTGGCATTAGCTCTGTGAAAGTGACATTGGTGCACCACAAAAGCAAATGACGCAGCAAATTCTGGGATCAACCGCCAAGTGCACTGAAAAGAGTGCCTGCCTGAATTACTGATGCATTTGCCCTCGTCATTCTAAAGCCTGTTCTTGGTGTTAGCATTCAGCACAAAAAGCAACTTTCTGTGGAGAATTTCCCTTCAAAACTGTACAAATGACACTTTTATTTGATTTGATTATTTTTCTCAGATAGGAGTTTATCATGCAGTGTTCAGCAGACACAGGCAATTCCCATCAGCCTGGCTATGCTAGTTGGATAACGTTGTGCTATCTAGCTGCGTTGCTCAAATGTCTTCCTCTTTTCCCATCCCACCTGTTTTCCAGACATACACACTTTTAAATATCTTTGCCTAGTGTTCTCCTTGTCGGAAATACTAAAATGTGATGGGCAATTTAGGATGAGACCATTAATTATTATTCATTTTTCGGCGGCTAACTAGGGAGCTTACAATATGACGGAGGAGAGCCGGGCCCCCGGTGGAGGGAGCTCGTGCTTAACTCTGCTTTGGCCGTGGCTGGCAGGAAAGCTGCAGCATCTGCTTCAGATTCCTTTGGCTCTTCATCCGTCATTGTCCATCCAATGGTCCTTGACACCTCCTCTGAATATTCTCCTCCTCTTGAGATTGTAGATGATTGCAGTCTCCTTACCTTTCATCCTTTTTCTTCCCTTTTTATTATTCATGAGCTACCTAACTTGCCCCTTGTGATATCACAGAAACCCAATTGCAAACGGACGAAGCCAGTCTGAACTATTCTTGGCCAAGAGTTGGCTTGTTTTTTCCATCTGTATGCGGAGTTCACAGATACTCCTCATTGTTGGGAACCAACATACTGCCCGTTTGTTTGAAGTGTGTGAGAAGTGCGTTTGCTTCAACTGAATACAAAGGCATTACTTTTAGATGTGGAGCACCACCATCATAAAGCTTGGTTTGTTTTTTGTTTCAATCCCAAAAACGACCGAACAGAGTTTCTCTCTCGATGGTGATAGTGAAGTGGTCCCAAAAACTAAATCGTGTGCTTCGGTTCTGAAGGACTTAAGATTGAACACGAGGAAAACAATGCAGGTTGAAACTCCTCGCATGTATTTTGTTCCTACTTCTGCCAGAATGTTTTGCTGAAAAACAATATCGATATTAGCTGGACAAGGAAACGAACATGCTGAAAAGTAAGTGTTTTGAAAAAAAAAAAAAAAAAAAAAAAAAAAATCTTAATCTTCTTAAACCGAGGCAAAGCAAAGGAAGTGAAAACACAAACGGAACTAATTAAGGCCAATTACATCAGCTTTCTCCTCCAGTGGGGTCTGCGAGGTTAGTCTGTGGCTTTTTTCTAAACTTTAATTGCAGTCCGTGGCAGACATTTTCACAGTGGATTAATTGAAGTCAGGGGGATTTTAAACGCCTCTGCCATGATCTATTCGCTGTACATACACTATTCGGTATGCAGTAAGGCGTGTACCCCTGTGTGTGTTTTCTAAATAAAAAAAACGTGTCCAGATAAGGTCTTCCTCAGGGTTAGACCTTCAATAGATCACTCCACCTGCCCCAAATGGGAAATTGATTTCCTCCGTTTTTCCCGTACTCTCCCTCAGTGAGGCTAATTAGAAATCACTTTGCAGCCCACCTTTTAGGGGGACACATATAAACATTGAAGATATCATGTGCACTGTATCTGTATCATGATCTTGGGGTACTTTACTTTCTCCCAAGCGCTTAAAGATTCTTACACTCTGTCTTTTGCTCCTTGCCCGCCTGTCTGTCACCTCTCCTCTCTCTATCTGTCTCTGTCACTGTAGTGCAGATCTGAGACCAGCTGTTAGCAGCGAGCTGGGGCGGTATCTGCTTTTGAATGCTCACCCGGCGTAATAAATCAAGAGTGTGGGTCCCCTGGGGCCCGTCACCATCGCCATCAGTTCCACTGTTTTATTCATCCGCTCCTTTGTCTCATCACGATTCTGCCCCACATTAAATTTTGTGTGTGGACTGTGGAAGGGGGGGGGCGGGCTGCTGCTAATCCAGGTGGGCTGTAGGGAGGAGGGGGGGAGGATGAAAGGTAAGGAGGAGTGAACGATGTGACAAGGGTGGGAGAATTGGAGAAAAGGGCTGAGGTCTGAAGTGTTGGGGTCGGGAGATGAACAAAGAGAGAGAGAGAGAGAACGTTATGAGGGGAAATTTAGAGCAACACAGCAAAAGGGTGAGAGATGGCGCAGGGGGGAGGAAACGGAAGAAAGATGGACGGCAATCGTAAACGGCTCCGAGAGAGATGCCGGGCCAAAGAAACGGTCGAAAAAATGTCGAGGAAGAAGAAAAATGGCGATGATGAGTAAATGGGAGAGCTGAAGAGTAAAGGGAGAAGGTAACCATTTTCATGACATGTGATCAAAGTGGAGGAATGAACAAATGGGAACTCAGCCACTGTGGGAGACAACTGAACACCAGTCAGACTTGTAGGGGCTTAGTTCCTCCTTTAACCTCTATCTTGGAAATGAATTGTGTGTTCTTTTGACTTTTTATCAAATAACCAGATGTTATTTAACCCGGTTGCTCATATTTTATACGTGTGATTCAACGGCTTATTCAAACTTTTAAAAGTGCTCAAACTGGCTAAGACTGCCAATGCAGAAAATGAACACGTTTTCCAGAAGCCCAGATGTCCAAAATACCACTTTGCTACTATGTTGGGCGGTGTTGCTGTCCTATGTTTACTCATGTGAGTCTGACGCTTGTAGAGTTTGTTTTTGATCAGCTGAGGCCACACAAATGATGGGGTGATACTGAAGCGTGTACGGGAGAGGCTAAAGGACCGACTCCTGCATGCATGGAGTGTAGTTGCTGGGTTGTAGTTGTCTTTTATGCCAGTCCCAATGCACCAATTGTTGTAACTTTTATTAAAACGGATTCATCACGTGACATGGTATTATCTACGGCTGTGGGCTGCTTTAATTCAATAAACTCAACAATATAACCATGCTATTTTCAGCAATTTGTTGTTCTGGATTAATCGTCCTAATTGTAACTGTGTTCATAATGTTACTTTGTGAAACAGAACGGACCCAGTTTGCGTCCCTCGGGCCCAATGCAATCCGTTAAGCAGCTTGCCCGTTAATGAAACCAAAGGCCATTCATTTTGAGAGCGGCCGATTGGCGTTGCGCTATCGCTCACTTCGACCAATTGTGTAACTTTATCACTCGTGCACTCTGGGACATACTTCAGCGTTTTAGGGCTATATATTGATATGCCATAAAAAGTCAAAATACCTCCCAGCCCCCTATGTTGAACGTGTATTGGCAAGTCAATCAAGTGACTTTGTCTCCCATTTTAAAAAGATGAACTCTGATACGTGCTCATGTGGAGCAAACAGTCACACCTTAGTTCCCCATCCACACAATCTCCACATTCCAACTGTAAGAACAAAGCCCCGTGACAAGCGGCGCTGTCAAATGTGCACATGGTGAACCCGTCCGCGTGACATGCACATAAAGCAGCTGCTTCTCTGCACTATCGTGCGTGTGCGTGTGCGCGTGCGCGTGCGCGTGCGCACAAAGGCAGGCAGCTCTCCGCAGGGCTTGCTTAACAAAGATTAATTGCACCTAATCCACTGTGCCAGGTGGAACATGGGCCGCGCTGGGTTCGCACACACAGACGCAGTCACAACCAGGCACACACACATCCCATTATAGCCTCGCTGCTGAGAATTAGCCTCGTACCTCTCCCGACACCCCGGACCAGACCACAACTCGATACCACCATTTACTTCTCGACAACTGGCGCATTTATCACTGTTCCCTCCTGCTGACGGATGAACACGTGGACGGACGAAATGCCACGACAGAAGGACAAGCTGTCTGCTCTCTCACATCAGCAGCAGCTGACCTTGACAATGCGGAGATAGAAAGTGTTTGTTCTCTTTTCGAGGTAGAAGGGAAAGAGCGTGCTTGAATGTAATGTCTTTGACTGTGCTACCCAAGAAGCAGCATGTCTGTAGGAACACGTTTCACCGAATATGCGGAAGTGAGACGAGATCAGAAACCTGTTTTGTGAGGTGATGTTAATAATTAGCAACAGAAATGAACAGTCATGATGTTCATTTTATTTATTTATTTATTTATTTATTTATTTAGTCAGCTGTACAATAAGAATCTTTAAATGAAAACCTGTTCATTAAAACCATAGCTAGCTACTAATATGATATTATAATCCTTTTATAATTATCACTAATGATTGATATTACATGTTGTCAGATATTTGTCATCGGTCTGCTTTCCCTTGTGCCGTCTTTCCCACACGCGCACGCACACAGTTGTGTGCTCAATTAGCAAATAGCATTCACAGATGAAAGACAGGCGGACGCCTTCCAAGTACCTTTCGCACTTTCTCCTTTCTCCCCCCAGCGTCTCCTCCTTTCACCTCTCCTCTCTATTTCTGTCTCTTGTGTATGTCATAATGATGTTGAGTGGTAGACCTCATTAATCTTGTGACTGTGTTGTCATGCAGATAATGCATCTACATCAATGCTTCCCTGCCTTGTTTTTCCCCCTTATGTAACCACTCAGTCCTGTTAGATGAACTCGAGGGCCCCTTCAACAGCACCGCTGGTCTGTTCGTTGTTTGTCTAAAATGGGGTCACTGTGAGATGCCTTTGAACTGGGTAATGCAACACTACTGATCTACATGTATCCAATCTATAGAATCTTCTTTCAAATGATATGAGTACCCTTGTTTGAGAACCCCTGGTCTGCACAATAAGAACCTCTGAACATGGGTGGTTCTATTGTCTGGTCATTTTATTTTCTTTAGGATTTAGCTTACCTTGCATGGCAGCTGGACTCTCGCGATGGATTCTACCAGATGTGTGTTTTTTTAGCCAGTGACCGGACCAATCAGCGTTGTGTGTGTGTGTGTGTGTGTGTGTGAGACGACACAGAGGGCAAATATCGGCACTGAAGGCTTTTTCTCACTGTGTTTCCGCTCTTCTCCTGACTCGCTTCGGCAATAGTTTTGTTGACAGATGGTTCATCCGGTCACCTGCCAAATATATTTTGAAAGTGCACACTCTTTTTTTTTTTTTTTTTTTTTTTTTCTTTTTCTTTTTTTCCAAAACAGATTCCAGTGACTGCCTCTCAGATGGTTCTGTGTAACAAACCATCTGGTGGGTCAGGTCAGGGCTTAGTGTGAGTTTGAGAATCTATAATCTCAATAATTTTCTGTCAGCTGTGCGCTTTTTCTGTAACGGTTCACTTCATGGCTGCAGGGTACCGACGCTGCTGTGTGCATTCGGTGAGTTCAGATCGTCGGTGTCCTTGAGAGAAAAAAAACGTAATTTCCCCTTTCTGTTCATTGTGGAGATATTGTTTTCACTCTCTAGCCTGATGACATTTCAGTCCACAAGGATGGAGCGTTCCCCTCAAAAATGTATTATATTGACCCCAAAAATGCACAGGGCTTCAATGAACCAGCGTGTGTTCAGAGGGTTGAGGACATTACAGTTCACCAGTGATGTGATGAACTCGGTAGAGCAGAAAAAATGCAATAATATCTTCAGGTGTCCTCCGCTCCTGTTTAGGGACTTCCGAGGAGTAGCACGGTCGAAGGAGGCTGAGGAAAAAGCAAAGCAGCAGTGGAACAACAAGGCAGAACAGGCAGCTGGTCTCAAGGCCTTCAAACGTCAAGATTTACTTTGTTCTCCAAACTAGAATATACCAGAGGTGGTGTGTTGTTTTGTTGTATAAGCGGTAATGTCAAGCTAGGTGTGTTTTCTTTGTAGAATGCTTAACAGGATTGTCACGGAGACTTTTCAAGCAAACTGAGGAATCAAAATAAATGTGTAAACACAGAGACGGTAAGAACCACTCTCTGTTTATATCTTTTACGAAACAGCTTGGGGTTTGTGTCGAGGTTGTCGGCAGTGGGTCAAGAATGCGGACTCCTTTAACTTACGGCCTGGTGTGCCGAGTCCTGAGGGTTTTTAGACTGTAATGCACCTAAACATTTGTTTTGTTTTGTTTTCCCTCTCGGGCTCTGAAGTATTTATGACATGCCAAGATGAGCACGCTTTGCTGTCACCACTGAGCACCACTGGCAAAATGTGAGGAATTAGTCATTTAGAGCAGCCTGTAAGGCCAGCAGTCCGATCAATCATCCGAAAATGGCCGTTGTTTTTGTGTTTTTCAGTGTCGACTTTGAGAGGATATTGATGGGTCAACGCAAAGTCTAAATGTATTTTGTATGTGCAGGGTAAGCGAGGGAGGAAAGCCAAGCCTTCTTCTTGACTTTTACCATGCTGAACACAACCACTACTCCGTAGAGTGCACTTCAATCACCGCTGTACGTTTCTGTTCTGAAACCAAGCCTTGAAAAAAATATATATTTTGCCATTTCTCTTAAATTATCCTTTTTATCCGTGATGGATTTAAAGCTCTTCATTCTACCTTTTTTATTACCTAAGAGAGCATTTTCAAGAAAATGTAATCAGGTTATTTTTGGATAGAGGTCTAACCTCATTTTAAGCTATTCAAAATTTCTATTCACCAAACGGAGGAAGTAGAGGAGGGAAATGAAGGGTAACGGTAATCTAGCTCACCAATTTCCGACCTCTGACGTCATTTTATATTATTATTTCATATTATTCATGTGCTCAACTTGACATTAGTGGATATAAACGTTGGCCCGTGCTTACTTTGTGTGTGTAAAAACTGCAGCAGTCGAGGCCCAGTCAGCCAGTCAAGGTGGTGATTAGAATGGGTTGTGACTCACTGATACGTGCATCCTCACACTCAGAGACACGTACACACTCACACACATCTTGCTGCCTGCGCTGAGATGTTGTGGCCTGCAGCAGCATGCGAGTTCTGATGCAGTTCACCTCTTGTGTCATTGAGTATTAGAGTATGGACTATCTATCTGGTTCATTGCAGAGACACACACACATGCGCACACTGGTAGTGCCGCGTTGATTATGACTCTTAACCTCATTGCCCACGGTGAGGAGTTTAGCTCCCAGCTGATAAATACCTCCACTCTACCATACAGAGAGGCACACGCTCGCTTTAGATGTACAGCTTGCAGTACGCGGCGTCCTCGGGCTTCACGCATCTCACACTTTCTCTTTCCCGTTGCGCTTTCCAGACACATAAGAACACACACACACACACACACACACCCCTGCTCACTAACGCACACCTGCTCTCGCACATTTTGCACCTTCACTCAGAATCATGTCCTGTTTCACCATTCTCTCTTGCCCATACTATTTTAAATGCACTTTTATTTTGTCTTAGTCTTACAGCCCCTGTCCTCTCCCTGAGAGAGAGAGAGAGAGAGAGAGAGAGAGAGAGAGAGAGAGAGACACACACACACACACACACACACACACTCTCAAGCAGCGCGAAGGGAATGGGCAGACTCATTCCCTGTCTGGCCTCGGGACCCAGATTGATAGATGGGAGCGGAGGCAGGGCAGCATAAATGAATGAGGAATAGCAAACGGTGGCGCATGCTCCCACCTCTGCGCCTTGATGATATTGTGAAATTGGCTATTCTCTGGCTTATGCTGTCGTTAATGTCCACACAATGTTAACGGCTGTCTTTGTAATGCGACAACGGGGAGCAAGAAGGGGTTTTTCTTTTTTTTCTTTTTCCCAGCAGAAAATAGAGAGGGCTTGTCATGCTGGGACCTACGTTTTTTTAGGATGGTTGAGTCTGACCCTGGACAGGACATTGACAGAATCCAGATGTCTAAGGTATTGTCGTAATGTGATGGAAACGCACAGATATCAAAGCTGATTTGCTTGTATTGCAGATGAACATCCTTCATTGTACTAAAATATTTGCTAATATGATTCATTTATTTGTCAGAGCGTGCGCTCTGATCATCAGTGCACGGCTTTCTTTAAGTCGCACATCTGTGAGCTACCCTGTCAGCAGCTGGATTCCTCTGTAGTTGGACAGAGGCTCTGAAGCTTCACTTTTAGGTCACCTCCCCCTCAATGGGAGCTGAAATAGCAGAGACCTTCATTCACGTCCCGCCGTTCAGATTACCTTCCTCCCATCACACTCTTTGGCCTTAAGAAGACAAAAGAGGCGGACACCTTTGTCTTCTCTCTCTCTTTGTCATGTATATGTGTTTGATTCTTGAGGTCATAGTTACTTTCTTCAATGTCTTTTATCGTTTACAGCACAAAACAATAAGTCAGCCAAGAGCATATACTGCTATAAATACAATTGTTTTATTCACACCTACCCTTTTTATACACCAAATATCCTGAGAGATCTCCGGAGGCTTGTATTGTGGAGCATGCCTACACATGTATACCCACCTACGTCACGGGGGTCGTTTGTTTTGCCATCTTCTTTCACAGCGGTTGTTCTTTGTTTTTTGAAACAAACAAGGTAGTGATCCCGTGGCACTCTCGAGGCTCTGTGTTCTGTATTAGATCTGCGCTGGATGAGCTGGCTGGCTTGCCACCGGCTTGTAGTCTCACTCAGCCGAATCTTGGTTCAGCCGCCGGGCCGCACGCCGGGCCGGTTGTCTGTGTCTCCCGTCTTATCTCCTCCTGACCCGAGTACAGCGCGTAGTAGTTTGTTTGCAAGTCTGCCTGCCTGCTGGAGTATGGAAGCGGAGTGTCATCCAGATAGTAAGAATACAAAGAAACATTCAATCTCCTATTTTATTTCATATATTTTGTGTGCTGTAGGATTTCATGCAAATTAGTTACAGAAGTGTACAATGTGTACAAGTGTTTTAGCCAATATTTTGAGTGGTCTGCATACAGTACGGGATGATAATTCCTTACAATACATATTTGGCGCTTTCATTTTTCAGCATAGTTTTTAAAAATGTCTATTTTAGTTCAAATGAAATCGAAGTGTAACGATTAATCGTACATTTACAAGTTTACAATATTAATTTAAAGCCTTGAAATTATTTGCATAAGCTGCATGCTGACGGACATTTTATTTAGTCGAGTTAATGCAGTTAAATGCAGATATCCAAATACAGTTGAACCTCAATTATTAGCCGAACCATTTGGCTCAATCAGCTGGTTCTCTAACAAATTGGAAAATGATCAGCGGAGAGCTACACGTTTTGGTTTCCCTGCAGAATAATCACTCATTTCAGCCAACAGTCTCTTTGTGTGGGCACTTGGTAGCTTTCGGCGGCTCGGGGAAACACTCGCGTAGTCCCATGTTCTTTGAATTTCTTTGGAACCTACTCTGCGCTTTTTGAAATAATCAGCACTTGAGAAGTGACATCATAAACTCTGCTAAGACACATGCCTGTTCACAGTCGAGTCAGAATGACCCAAAAGGCAGCTTCTCATTTATAATACAAAAAAACATCTTCAAAGTCCTTCTGAAATCAGATAAGCAGGTTTATAGAGAAGCAAATCAAAAGATTGCAAGTTGTGTAAACTACCACTTACCAAGAAACTGTCACTGGTTAAGTGGTTGATTTAATCTCAGTAACACAGTTATTCATTAATGTCTTTTGATGTGTTGTCGTACAACTTCAGTATCACAACTGTACTCTCCTCACTGCCTCAAAGGGAACAGTTAATGTGGATTTCACACATCAGTGTTGATGGTAAATATCTTCGATTGAAGCGATAAATTCTTCAGTGCGTGATATGTTGAACGAGTTTGCAGTTGCAAAATCAGTTTTTCTTCCTCCATCCGGCGCCGCCATTTGATGTGAGTGACGTAGTTCAAAGCGAGGAAGAACTACAGAGATTTTTCTGCTTGGATTTCTAATCTGGGGAGCGCATGCTGTAGACGCCGCTTACAAACGGAACTTCCTAAACCTGTTGTAAGGTCCATTGTGTACATACAGTTCAAAAACTAAACGGTTCTCTTAGTTTGTATTGCAAATAAGCTACCTTTCCCATCGTGAACATTGCATCCCAAAAGGTGCAGAGGATGTATTTCACGGTGTTTTCACTAACTCAGATGTTCATATGTATTCGAGCTGAAGTATACAGCAAAGGAAAAGCACCCCCATAATGGCTGCGGGTGCTTTGTCCGTGCAGAAGGTTATGACCAGAGAGGACCCTGGCCGCTAGAAGCACTCACGTGTTGCATGCTGGTAAATGGAGGCTCTGCCGATGCGGCTCCGCGAGCAGGAGAGCTACATTTCAACGCTGATTGGACACCCACATAAAAGTTTTTACTTTTAACTGCAACGACCACAAATTCTGCTGAATATAGATATGAGTATGATGATGGTGATGATGTAAACACCATGCAAAGTAAATACTGTTAAATTAAACAAATTAAAGAAAAAAAAAATAGAAAAAAAGACCAACAGCACTATAAAACGGGAGTTGGAAAGAGTTATGAAACCAACTGACTTGGCATATAAAGATGTCGTACTCTCATTCAATTTATAAAGAGCTAAGAAGGGCGTTAGCGGTCGGATTAGACATGAGAGATAGCTGATTGGTTTTTCCTGCCTCCGTTGTCAGTCCTCCAGCTTTCACTTCAGAGACGGATCACTTTGTGCACAATTTCCCAGCTAATGACGGGGTGTTGGGGCATGTATACGCATGGGTGCAGCTTGAGATGCAAGCACTCGTACTGATTGGCATCGGAGTGCAGAGACCGATACAGTCGTACGGTGGCAGGAGGCAGTCACTCTCCGCTGAGCTCTGTGTGTCTTGAAGCCTGCTGCTCGCCTTCCCCCTGGGCAGAGCCGCTCTCTCCGACAGACAGACTCTGCCCGTGACAAACACTTGCACAGTTCCAATCCGGCCCCCTTCACTCTCCTGCTCTGTGACGGGGTGAACGAAATGAAGCGCCCCTCTTTGATGTGTAGGCTATGGATACCAACTACCCTCTCACCCGCTCCCATGTTTCTATTCTCACCTACTTCTCATTTGTCACAGTAGACTCAGAATTACAAAGAAGTATGCTCTACACACATACCTCTAGTGGGTTTGCTATTGCGCTTAAAAAACACGTGCAACACACACACAGTGTTAGACACCGCCTGACACCCTTCCCTCTGTGGTTTGTCACAGAGTTGCTACACGGTCCGCAATCTCGCTCTTCCCCCTGATAACACCCAATCTTCCTGAATTCCTTTCCTTGCTTCCCATCTCCTCCCCCCTATATTATCCCGTTAATCTACTCTGCTCTGCTTTTATCTCTCTGACAACGTCAATCACTAAATACAAAAAAGGCCAGATAAGGCTAGATTGGTGCAGCCACTCCATCCCGGCATGGACAGGCCGTGAATAGGGCCTCTTTGTCCGTCTGTCCCCCATCCAGTGTTCCGGTCCAGATGTTCTGTGTTTAATTTTCGGGAGGAAGAGGCACCTCAGCGCTGCCCTTCGTCTCCTGCACTCCTGCAGGGGATCAATGTGTAATTGTGGGCAGACCATTGCCATTTGTTTTCAGCGTGGAATACAGCAGAGGCAGTGGAATAAAATGACAGCGAGCGAAAAGAAAGTGTGGGTGTGCTTGTGGGAGGTTGGTTAATGACTGGATAAGTCAAAGCAAATAAACCCGACGATGTCGCATGCGTGACTCCTCTCTTTGTGAGTGCCGCGTGTACTGTGACGAAATGAAATGTTCACGTGTTTTTGACTGAACTCACTCCCTGCTTTACATAACATCACCACCAGGGGTCAAATTCAGGACCCCCCCCCCCCTTCCTCGTCCGTTTCCCCCTTTATTCCTTTCTCTTCTCCCTCCCTCTCTTTCACTTTAACTTCTTCCTCTCTCTTCGCCATCCTCCACCTCTCCATCGTCTTTGCCCTGTGTCTTTTTCGTCTGCTTTCCGCCTCTCCAGTTTGTTCTCGTTAACAGCCCCAGCAGGAGAAGGATGTGCTCTACAGGCTGGGGTCTAGGGGGCCACAGCTGCCCGATAATACCTGATTTATCAACCTCCTCCAGCCAGCCTGCATGGAGATGCTGTTTTGCTTTCTTGCTTTGGTTGTTTCTTACAGCCGACGCGGCAGGTTGTTTGTATTTCTGGCTGCCCGTCCTCAGGATGTGTCTGATGTAATGAAATGGCTCTCCTTGTGATGTATCTAGCCTTCTCTCCAGTAGCTGAATCCTGTCTGTGTATCTATCTCGCTATCAGTTTCTTTTTTTCCTCTCTGCCAGGATATATTTTCTGACATAAGGAATGAAAGGGTGACTGGTGGTCCCGGTTGATGTTTGTTTTTGGAATATCTACCGCACCCACTTGATAACGGAAGATGAAGCTTTTGTTTTTCTCCGTTTCATTGCATTTCTTTGTTGCTTGTTTACTTTTTTCTCACCACCTTCTGTTCGTACACCATGTCCAGTTACAGATGGAGAACAGATACTCAGACCCCCCCCCCCCCCCACAATAAATCCCCAAGCTGATTTTCATGAAGTTCATTCTGAATTAAATGTTTTCTCTCTCCCCTTCTCTCTATTTGTACTTCTCTCTCTGCCTCTAGTCCAGTACCAGATGGAGATGATGCGTTCCCTGCGTCACGTCAACATTGACCATCTGCATGTGGGCTGGTACCAGTCCACCTACTATGGCTCCTTTGTCAGCCGCGCGCTGCTCGACTCCCAGTTCAGCTATCAGCACGCCATCGAAGAGTCCGTCGTACTCATCTATGGTAAGTAGACTGGAAGAATATGCAGAACACTGGAGAATAACTGGATTCATTTTCCCTCACCACGATATCCTACTCGAATAAATGAATAACTGTTTATGTAATTGTTAGGATACAAGATAACTCCTCGAAAATGTCCATAGATGCGTCCTGTCGCACATCTTGTGGTCTCCCAAGTCTTTTTTGGGAAAGGGCAAAACATTAAGATAAACAAATGTAGTTGAATTGTCAAGTGAAGCCAATGCAGAAGTGCCTGAAACTTACTCCTCTGGTTACAAAAACAAGTCGGGTTGAATGGAAGTCTATGAGAAAATGACCCAAGATGGCGTCGGCCAAAATGCCAAAAGTCGAGGCTTGAACTACCTAAACAAAAACACAAAAACATTAGTAGGGTATGCAGTTGTCTGTTTCAATGTTAACTAGGTAGGACGAAGTTCAGTCCAGGGGTCCACCAACAGAAGGCAGGAAAACATAGACCGGATTAACAAGGTAGCCGCTAACATGACGCGTGTTGGCATTGTGTGCCTGCACCTGCTTCACAGTAAAGACCTTAAAGAGCGGCCCATAATTCCATCCCAGATGGTGTAAGCCTTCTTTCAAATTACATCAAAATAAAACCTGTCACTATTAAAACCTGTGCATTTAACTCCTCGGTGTCTAAATACACGATCACTCGCACTACATAACTACTCCAAGTGCTCATTGACTACAGAGGCGGTATAGTAGTACATTGGACATGGATTGGTACACATTTAAGTAAATTACAAAAGTCTTTAATTTGTGGCTGGTTTCATTAGACTTTTACACAATCAAATATAGACGTGGTAGCTCCTGCCGAGGTTGCATACTTCATAATGTGCTGCGTTTACCTCCTTCAGGTTCGTGAACTGAAAAGTAAGCACGGCCAGAGTGACACAAAAAGTCTGAGAAGCTCACTGACCTGAAATCTCAGTCTTTTTAACAGCTTAGTGTTTATCCGCTCACTTGTAGTCACGAATGAGGCAGCAACCCAAATTTTCATTTTTCTTTTTTTTTATAAAAATGATGAAAACGGCTTTGAATTTCATCAATGTTTCAGTGCCGGTGAGTGTAAAGGAACTCCCCTCGGCCCTGTTCTTTCTCTCCAGAATCACTTCAGGGTTGTCATGTTCTCTGATCGTACAAATCCGCGACAGGCAAAGATTAATTTTAACCAGCTGACATATGAACCCCTCTGATCTCGTCCTGCCAGCCAGCTGGCCCGTAAGACAGACAGACGGGCAGTCAGTGCTTTCTCTTCCTAAAGGAGGGCTCCTGTTAATGTCAGTCAATAACGCTGCTCTTAATGGATCAAAGCACCTCAAAGGAATTGACATTATCTCTCTTTAAAGACAAAGGGAAGGCACATTGATTTCTTTTTTCCTCTCTTGGTCATTAGCTCGCCCGCCATTTTATGCCGATTGATGAATCAATCGGGTGCCTAGCTGGCGAGTTAATGCCTTCCGTCCCATGACGGCGTAGTATTGTAGTGGGTTGTCAAAACCAAATTAGTTGAACGTGTTCACCATGACGGCAGCTTTTTCTCGCATGAGGTGAACAGTTGAAGAGGTGGACGGGCCAGTTCAGGAGGCTCCTAAGAGCTGCATTTTGATATAGTCAGCAAGGAGAACGTTGGCTGTCACCAACCAGTCTCAATGGAGATTGGCCAGCATGGATTGAAATTGGTTGCATCTTGTTTGGGAGTGGCTGTGCTGTTGGAACATGGCTCTTCACAGTTGGCTCCTGGGAATGGTATAAGTCACACAAACAATTCTGGCAGTTTGGTGTCTGTCAGCCAGTCTGAGCCACTATTATCTCTCTCTCTCTCTCTCTCTCAGCATGAAAGTGGAACAGAATTGGACGACTGAGCCATTCCTCTGAGCCGCTTGAGATACTTTTACATTTTCCTGTCTTTTTAAGTGTTCCTTTAGCTTGACTCTTCAGATGGTTGAATTGGTTTAATATAACAGCGAGCCTGCTGTGTAAATGTCATTTTGCAATGGACAGACCACTAGCTCCTCCACTCCCCCTCCTATACAGACCCGAGTGTTTTCCATCCCTCAAATGGATAGGAACAGAATTCCTGTTGAGTGACAAAATCAATCAAGTGAGCGCTCTAATGGGGAAGGACTGGATGGTTTTAATGGTAGCTCCTCTCCAGCGAGCACCTTTTCAACAGGACTTCTTTCTATGTTTGTAATAATTAGTAACGTGACACTTTTGAGATGTGTGAGAGTAAAGTGTAGTTCTGTATACATACTCTTAACCGCTGGACACTGCTTTCATATTTAAAAAGGACAACAGACATTCTGGATTAGAGACAACATTGTAACTTTGGCCTGTGATGGTGTGCAAAATGCAAACACACACCACTGCATTCCACGAATAGAAAGCACACTTTAGTGTTGCTGTTGTCATATTATATAGATTCCCTTTGTAGATCTAGTTAAGTTTAATTTATAGGAATTTGTTAAACTTTTGTTAGACCTCTGTCTGTAACGTCCTCACCAGGCTCTTGGTTAAACAACATATTAAGCAAATGATTGAGTCTTAGTGCACCATATCACTGAACCATATCGTGGTATAATCCAGGTATACAGGGATCCTCTACTACCACATACACTACCCTACTATGTTCATTCATCGTCTAAGGATGCTTTGGGTTGTGATTGTGTGTGTCTGAAGCAACTCTCACTCCAGACCTGTGTAAACAATATTGAATAATGAATGGATGTCAGCAGGTGATTGTCTAGGGTACCTTGGAAGCCGGAGGAAATCAGATTAGATGTTTGTTTGCTGAAGTCGGAGAATCTGATTTGAAGGAATACTTGATCATGTGTATATCAGTTACTAACCCCGTGTTACCTTTTTAAATTCTCACAAGCCTCCACGCTGAACGGAGAATACGAAAATAGAAAATGATGAAATGGAGTAAATGGAGACCAGATTTAACAACAAAACTATATCAAAGCATCAGCTTACAAACTCTCTCACAACTTGTCGAGGATAATTCAAGGCTCATTTATCTTGTTGTATGCTCACTACTTCCCAAACATTTTCTTCCGAAACACGCATGCATTCTAGATAACACCGTACTACGCTTGAGTCTCACGCCTGCACAGGTGTGCTACTCGTCTGGACGGATATGGACAACTAGCATGCCTGCATGTTTTGGCAAAACTGTTGGTGAAGTACTGAGCATACAACTGGATAAATGAGACTTGGGATTGTGCTGCACTGAGTTGTGTGAGAGTTTGTGAACAGATGTTTTGATGTAGTTTTGCTGCTGTGAAACGCCGCCCCATTTACTTCAATTCATCAAGACCTCTCCCTGTTTTCGGGAGTCTTCATTCACCGTGGAAAATTCAGGGTAACACATGGCGAGTAATTTGTGTACAGATGGTCATTTTGGAGGTGAAAAAGTGCCGTTTTACATATATTTTTTCAACTGTCGTAACTCTCTCTTGTCATTGTAGACCCCATAAAGACGGCACAAGGCTCCCTGTCCCTCAAGGCCTACAGGCTTACCCCCAAACTCATGGAGATCTGCAAAGAGAAGGATTTCACACCTGAGGCGTGAGTAGCTCATAGCGGAACACACAACATGCACACAGAAATAAATCTGGTTTTGGTCATAGACTCGTAGGCTAACGTAGCCGTTGCTCGTTTGGCTGTTCACTCGTTCGACTCTGCTTATTCATTGGAAGCAAACATAGGCTTGTGCGTCCACAGGGGAGGCATTTAGTAGCAGTTGCAGATTGATGCTGATGATGATGATTTATCAGTTCGCCCTTGCCTGTCAAACAAATGTACCATGTTTACGCCTTTTCTGACCGCAAGGCTTATGGTAATTGCTTTTAAATTGCAGCTAAAAGTGAATGTAATGAGGGGACTATTTTCCAGGCAGCTTTGGGTAGTCCGAGTGCTCAAACTCACACATGCATAAACGAGCGCATGAAGAGACTCACGCGTCTCTGCACTGACAAATGCAAGTAAACAGCTCCATGAAGAAGTCCCAGAGGTATCAAATTGCTGTCCATTCAGGACCTCCCGATATACACTTTTAAATTCACTAAAAGCGTATTTGCACGGAGAAGAGACAATTTAACCGCATCATTTCCTTTCCTTTCCTTTCATATTTCCTCTGTACTTCTCCACCTGCGTGTCTCTATTGCCAGCAACTCCGTTATTGACCCAGTGTGTTTGACTCCGACTCGGGATCCTTCTCATTTCTTCAGCTTTTCATTAGTTCTTATGATTTATTACGGCTCCGATCTGTAGCTATCGTTGTTCCCAATAAGCTCATGATTGAGAGTGGGCAGCGCAGCGCTGGGCAGGAAAGGACAATATCTCCACATAACGAAAATCTTGCCTCGATGCTATTATCTTTCAGAAAAGACTGGAAATCTGAATATCAATAATATTTTTTTTCCCCCTCCGAAGATTCAAAACTTCAAAAGCGTTTAATTGTGTGTCAAAAGCGGTCTCTTTCATGTTGGTGTATTTGATGTTATATAAGCTTGCATATATTGTGCACCTCTCTTGAAATGAAAGGCAGGGATGGATGAGTGCTGAATAGCCCGATCCCTTTGAACTGCCCTCCAAGTCCGCTGGGCTATGGAGGCAGTGGTCAATAGCCTCCACTTCAGCACACAATATGAAGCATCAAATTAGTGGGCCTGTGGAGGCGACCTTTGGCTTTGTCCAGTGGGGCCCAACTTGGAAAGAGCGTGGCATTAAGTGCGCCCAAGTCCAGTAGGGTTGAGCATTCTGTCCTGCCCGGAATGTGCCGTCTCTTCTTTTTCCTCGTGGACAACTTTTTATATCGCTCTGCAGGCATTTGAAAAGGTCATAATTTTCAGGAAATATTGTTAAAGCGCTGCAGATGGAGAACTGTGCCGATATGTAAAACAAACAGTATTTATGGAATATCATTATAGATTTTTACTTGTGGACTGCTGCTATCCATATTCATTTTTTTTGTACTTCCCACTCAGAGCCCGAGGCAGGACTGTCCACTTCCGCTGCCTCAGAGTCTCCTCTTAAAGGTCGCCTGAGGTGATGCTCATTTTTCAAAATGACCTTATCAAAATCAGATGATGCTCCAAACACACCTATATTTATCACATGGACAATCGCAATATATATATATATATATATATATACGTCTCTGGTTCTGGGACAGTGCGCATAGGGAATTAATGCAGCCGGCGTATTGATTCCATAGCGAGCGGGACACCTCTAACAAGTCAACATTAGACATATACAGACATTAGTCTGTACCTCATGCACTGTGCACAAGTGACAGGCTGAACCAAGGCAGTCAGTCAATGCTATTGGATTTATGTGAGACATTAAGCAAAGTTTGAAGTTCCATTTCGTGTTAACAGGCCCATGTCAGAGAAAGAGAGAGCGATGCAGCCTTTTCTCCCGAGGAACAAGAAGAGGTGTTTAAAAGCCGGTGCTTTGCACGCTTATCGGTAGAGCCCATAAAAAAGTCATTTAGGCGACTGGGTCTGACATTTGTCGCGGCGTGTAATGTGGACATCCTCTCGTGTCACAACTTTTTCAGATATCAAAATGCAACATGTATAACATTACTATTTATTTGGCTCGGGTCCAATTTACTGCAAGCTACAAGCCGAGCGGTAACGGTACAATGCTCTATTGTAAGCACATTGTGCGAACGACAGCTGACCTCAGAAGATCTCTGCCCTCCACTAAACAGATGTTCAAAGCACGGAGCTGCATTCGAGCTCGAGGTTGAACAACCGTTAACCCCAACCAACTCTCTGTTCATTTACAATGACTTCAAAATGGCTTTACATCAGCTGAGAGCATAGTCTTCTTAAGCATAGGTTTTGTTTGTTACAGGCTCATTTCCTCCACGGATGTGTGTTGTGTCATGTGTGTAGTTTTTGCATAAAAGGACAAGTTATCCCTTTTTTAAAAAGTATTTGTTGTCTCCGACAGAAAACTATGTTCTGCTGCTTTTAGTATAAAAGTATGGGTACTTGTCAGCACAATAAAAAAAAATATATATATATTCCACTTTGGGCTGCATGATATGGTTGAAATATGAATGAGATATGCAAAGAAATACACGGTAATACTCTTTTGGGTCTGTCATGTGTTAACTGTATGTAGTGTGTGTGTGTAACTGTATTCTAAAATAGATGATGATGATGAAATGTTCTTTGTTGGTGACAAATTGTAACTCCAGCTCTCTTCTCCTTCCTCTGTGTCTCCCGTCCTGTCCTTCACTCTCTTCAGCTTGAAGAAGGCTAACATTGGCTTTGAGCATATGTTCGAAGAGGTGCCCATCATCATCAAGAACTCCCACCTCATCAACGCCCTGATGTGGGATCTGGAGGACAAGTCCACGGTCGCCGACAAGCATGAACTGCTCAACCTCTCAAGCAGGTCAGACGTGAGCTCATGCAGCCATATTGCAAGAAGGCCTGAGGCCAGACACCTTGATTGTTAAAAAAACGTTGTAAAAGAGTGAATGCAGGTACATTTGCGATCTAAATCAACTATTTCCAACATGTTTTTCTCTGGACACCCAACATTTACAAGATGTTTCTGCGTGGTCTTGTGGGGCATTGTGTGGGTTTATCAACATCTGTCCTCCATAAAACAGCACGACCGTCGATCTCGCTGTCAATTTTGTGGGGAGCATGTCGGTGATCTCACGGATTTAACTGCTGTAGAGGCTCATGAGTGATTTTTAGTTTCTCCCTCAATTATAATTCCCATATTCTCTTTGTTTTGTTTATTTCTGAGTTTCAACGCTCCTGTTTACAGAACATGCAAATTAATAATCTTGTATTGCACTCGGAGAGACACGTTTGAGATCATAATGGTAGGAAGCGTGTCAATCTCGGGACCTAAGAGTCCAATTTACCGTTCATGTTTCATGCCGTATGAATACATTACAATATCATCTATTTATATGACACTGCCTGCATCAAGGTGTTTTGTACGCCCATGAGCAATTTAGGTAAAATACTGTCAGGTTCATCAACAGACCTCAGTGCGTCTTATTAGCCTCTCTGTAAAATCACTCCACAATTCAATCCTGGAAAACGGCTTATTTATGGAAATTCCATCTCCCCAAACCATCAAACACGATGCAAAGTGTCACCTAAATCTAGTTTATTTGCACATGGTTACCGTAGAACTGGGCATACATAGAACTATTTAAGAATAATGTCTTCCTAGAAACATCTTACAAGCTTTACAACCATGACGTGGTATCTCTTTAAATCGGCATGCCTTCACAGACATGAGTTAAAGCTACTTCTAAATTAAAATTGATTTGAGATTAGGGAACGCCTGGGCATTAGTCTGCGTCTCCTGCACTGTTCTAACGTGTACCACATTGGTGGAAGGAATACAAAGTCTATTGATGTGTCTGGCTTATTGTTATCCACCGAGGTTTCATTGCCGTTTTCACACACTTCTAAAGAAGGCTAGTTTACATTTTTATCTTTTTATTAATATCACAGAAATCCCATGAAAAGACCAAATCTCACAATGCGTTTATCTTACTAAAGAGGAATAGTTTGTGTAGCCAAAGCTGACGTCTCCGTGCCACTGTCTTCCAAAACCTATTAAAAATGCATAAAAGAGCCATATCATTATGATTGCATCGGGTTGACGTATTACTTCATTACAATAAACACGGCCAGTGTAGTTCATTCTGAAACAACCCCGTAATGATGACCTCGGCTGCACTTCTGATCTCTGGAAAGCAGATACTCGCGCGCGCTTTGTTCGTTTGCTTTACCATTAGTCATTCGCATCATAGCTTTTTATTAGAGATGTACAGTGTGTGGGTCAGATTCGGATCAGTTTCACACAGCCGACGACACTAATGAAGAACGGGTCAGATTTGGTGGACCTGCGATGTCATAAACTAGCTGAATAACACAAACTCCACTGGTGTTTGCTGCACTGAAGGAATACGTCACTCAGTGCAAGGCTACGGCTCCTTTTTTGTGTGGTTTTAATCATTTTTAGAGAATAATGGGCGTCTATGGCTCGTAGACGTAAACTGCATGTGGCTTCTCAGAAGCTCCTTGTTAGTGGGAATGACTCTTGATTGGCTTTCTTGATGATAATGAAAAGATTAAAGATAACACCAGCCTAATCCTTTTTTTAAAGCCTATGTTAACCTGCTTGGACTACAGTACCAGATGGGTGAGGCATCTCAAAATGTGTTACTTGCCAGTCATGGAAATGTTTTACTTCCACAGTCGGAACAATTCAGTTTGTATTGTGCATGTTGCCGGTATGAACCCCCCCCCCCCCCCCAACATGTATTTGTTGTTTGGATCACATCTGTAACGCATCACGCCAACACTGCAGTTCACATTCTGGTTCTTAAACATACTTGACCACTTATCTTATTCCAGGAACTTATTGGTGCACCCTTGGGTTAGCATCAGACGTTTGATTGCATTATCCGGTCCAAAACTAGGTACAGTAAATGCCACGTCTAAATGTCAGCTATATATTTATTCAGAAACGGCTCCAAAAACAGCAACCTGCCATCAAACTTTGTCTTCCATCACTAATGAGCACAATGTGACCGAATATCACCCCACCATATCAACTCACAGACTGGCACTTAAAAGTCTCGCATTCAGATCTCGGAGGCTCTCAGCATCAGTCTCGGGAGAATTCATCAGCAATCATTTATGGAGATAAACCGCTGCAATTGGAGCAACAGCTGTGAAGCTTCCCAGGGGCAGGTGTGACAAATTAGCACTATAATGACTCAAAGTGCTGATTTACACTCTGTTAGCTCGCAGAGCACTCTGCGCTTACTTATACACCGCATCAGGAGCTGTTGTGATTCTTCTCATCTGTGTCCTGTAACACATGAGTCATGAATTAAATGAACATTCCTATGTACAGAGCGCCGTAGGATGCGTGTGCCCGGCCAAGTAAGTGCGGCAACAGCACAGTCATCTGTCAGAATTGTCAAAGAGACAGAAGGAGAATACCTCACTTTCCTTGCATATTGTTCCATTTTCCCCACGACAACTCGGAAGTTGAAGCGTAGTGTTTGATATGACCCGAAATGGGGCAGAAGCAGCCTGGCTCTCCCCATGGGTTTCCCGGCATGACTGCCGATGGGATGTCTGGCAAGATGAAATTGTTTCCTGAAGTTGTCAGATTGCGGCGCAGCTCCGTCCTTGTATTGGATTGCGGCGTCCGTCTCTCTACATCTTCCACTGACAGCCCCGCCCTCTTTCTCCTCATTTCCACCCCTTCAAAAAGGACAACGATAATGGGTTTTATTTAATGTTTTTCCTTTTTGTCTCATTTTCCAATCTGCAGACCCATTTGTCAATGTCATCTACGTCTAAGGCTGAGTGAATGCAGTTTCACTCCAGCACACAGGGTTGTTCTTACCACAGATGATGATGTTGATCGTGGTGATGGATTGCATGAATGTAAATTCATTTATGTAGCTATTCCCCCCCCTCCCCAAAAAACAGACTTGAAATGCATCCAGTATTTGCAATGTTACAAAGCAGCCTATATTCATGTCAGGCTAAGCTTTTCGCGTGTGGGCCGTTTAACATTGTCTTCATCCGTATTAAAGTTTGCCCACTGTGTAGTGACGGACATTGTTCATTATAAGTCATCCGTTGCACCCCATATTTGCTTTTTGTTCGGTGTGAACGAGCAACTCCTCAGACCATCACCTCCCGTCTGCTTAGTGTAATTGGCCTTCCTGGACAATGGACGCATAGGTAAACAGCTTTCTGCTCTACAGTACTGCCCTGATATGTATTCAGTAAGGGAAAAGGTATTGTTGAGTGCAGGGAGAAAAGATGAGAAATGTAAGGCATTGTTGGAGCTGCAGCAGCTGTAAGAGGAATGAGAAATGTTAAGAGGCATAACTCCAAGTCTGGCCACAAAGACAGAAATGTTGCCTTGAAATACTCTGTGGAAAATGTTTTCCTTGGCAGACAAACTTCATCCATTGAGATGGACATATATTTGTTATGCTCATACAGTTCTTTGTTGCAATGAAATAATGATAATGGGCAATAAGCATGATGAATTTGTGTCAAACCCACTATGAATATTAATGTCATGCGTACTTTTTATCCTACATTTTCAGCGAGGTAATACTATAAACTTATGTTGGGACACTGTTGGATCTGGGCTCTTTCATGTCCTCTTTAAAACCCAATTCCTGCTCCAGGTGCAAACCGGAGATCCATATTGTGCCTCAGTCCATCAGTTAAAAAGGCTCCATCAGAGTAAAACACTCCTTCTAAAAATGGAAGTCACTTCCTTGGCAGCTTTGTTAAAGAACTCCCATCTGAACTCTCAATTTACTGAATGTCAGCTCATTTTTTGCTCGCACATCAATACAGCTTTAGAATTTGTCCTCTGTTGTCCTGTGCGACTATGAGCATGTAGGCCCGAGCGCACACACGCAGCACACTGCATGGGCTGCCATTGAACCTGACCTTAAAACGGAATCGGTGATGATAGGCAGTCCCTCCGTAGACTTTGATTTCTAATTCAGGATTGATCGGCGGGCTCGCTGACCCGTCTGAATAATTCAACCCTTTCGGAGCCTATGACCAGACACTGTGTAGTGTAGAATGCATTATCCGCCGTGCAGTTTCTCCATCCACATGTAACTGTGTTTTTATCATTTTGTGCACAATTCTGAGCAGCAGTGTGTTTTCTTTGCATATTCAGCCTTTTTTAAACGTACAGCAACAACTGAGCATGCGCAAAAGAAACGGTAAAGAACAGAACAAACTCTATGCAATTGAAAGTAGCAGCAGTAGTAGCAGCAACCACTAATCGCCAAGCATGTGTCAAGGACACAGAAAGACACTCCGAAATTCTAAAATACAAACTGGTAAACAAAATCCAATACACTGAATAACACACACACACAGACGCACATTTCTGTCCAGCTCAAACACTTGACGCATGCATAAACGACAGATGTTTTGAAGGATCCTGCTCTGACTAAATGTGTTCCTCTGCATATATTATGAATGCACACCACACAAATTAGCTACCATATTGCTCGATGGAATAGCTTTAAATGGGCTTTTCGTCAGGGAGAATCAATTTTGACACAGTGAGAGGGACTCGGCGGGGAAGTGCTGGGGCGAGCTTTGGTCCTGGGCCATCGGTTTTCATGTTTACAGCTGACACTGCAGTGGAGGGTTGACAAACTGATCACACAACAGCCAAATACAATGGGACCGCGAATGGTTCGGCACTCTAAACTAAGGGAATGACGATCTGAGCGTCTGAAGATCATACATACACACACACACATACACACACACACACACGCCTCATACAGGGGCCAAGCCATGATCTGGTGTTACAGGTTGTCATGTATGTGACAATAACATAACGCTGTAAGTCATCAGAAGCAGTGTTCATAAAATGATCTGCATGCGTGTGGTTACATTAGTTTTATCTCTCTGTGTAAGTCAGCTTGATGGACTTCATCTGTATGTGTGTTTGCATGTAAATGTAATTAAGGTGTTGTCAGCTGAAGGCGGTTGATGGCAGCCGGATGCTGAGAGGATCTTGATGAGTGGCTTCAAGGTGTGCATATGTTTTGCATATGTATGGGTGCTTAAATTTATGCATATGGCTGTTCTACAATGTCCACAAACTTTATACTTCCTGGCATTTCTCTAATACGTTCCGACAATAATACTAAACATTGGAATGCATTAGTACACTGTTCTTCAATGCTTGCTGTTTTTTTATAGTTATTAATAGCAAAAGGTGCAAAACTACGGTACCTTTTGTAAGATTGTAATTTGATGTCATCAGTCGGGTATGTCTGAGAATTATATCACTCCATAACAATTCCCTTTTTAATTCATTTCTTATCACCTTTATAGCACCGAGAACACTAAATTTGTAGCCGGTGAAATTAATGTCATGAATGTCATTCATACTTTAATATTGTGGACCCCCTAAGGCACCTGTAAAGGTGTTCTTACATTGTTCCAAATGACACATGAGGACCTTCAGTTGAGTTCTGCCTGCAGCGGCATAGTGACAAAATTAAAAAACTATGACGGTACGCTTTTCGCTACGCCTCCCTCAAACAGCAAGAGACTCATTTTAAATAGTAAAGAACAAAGTTGGCACAAATGAAAAGGGCGTATGTGTTTTTCTCAGGTTAATTCTGGTTACATTGGAGCTTGTTTTTCAGTGGCACAGATGGTTCGTGGCAATTAATTTTAAGTTCAAGACTTTGCACAGTCTAAGAAATTGAGGGTTGGTAAATTATGTCTTGATGAGATGATTTTTGCAACAGATGAGTGTGAGGAGCCGGGAGGGAGGGAGGGAGAGAGAGAGTGAGGTAGAGAGAGAGAGAGAGAGAGGGAGGGAGAGAGAGATTTATATATTTGGTCATTGAAAAATCTTGCAGCAACTAAAATCACCCAACACTTTCCACTCGTCCTCCACATATTCACACAAAACAGTTGCATCAGCGCAAGTGTACACACAGCCAAAACATACACAGTGCTGGCAGTCCTTGCGGGGTACACTTGCCATTTAAATAAACATTCAAAATCTGTTTTCCTACAGTACATGCTGCATTATGTAGCACCCAAACACTCATACAAAACAATATAATTCCACAGAGGAAAGTAAGGGGGGGGGGGGGGGGTGGCTGAGAGCACTGCAGCCCTGTCAAGGTTAAACTTAAGGCAGTCGTGAGACATTGTGTTAAAAACGTGGCTCATGGGAGGACAGAGAAGGGGAATGCTGCGGTAGAGTTGTGTTGAGAGTTGTCAGCAGGGCAGTGTTTTGGGGGGGGGGGGGGGGGGTTCATGTCAAAGGATCTGTCTGGGCTCTTAAAAGTTTCCCTTCACACTGGAACGGTCCGTTCGTGGCTCTCGCCAGATAAGCTGGAGATAAAAGATGAAGCGGGTGGGACACCTCCAACTTGTTTGCTGTACAGGAGAAGGTGGTCGAACTGTACAGATTGACACCTGGCTAAAGATTTGCATCACGGTGAAAGCCCAGACCGCCTGCGGATATGATCCGGCTGATCGGAGAGCCTTCGGACTGCACGGCATTCTGTGTGCGTTTGTGCTCGGCATCGAGATGGATGCAGAGCACAAGTTCACACCAGCAAGCGCACCGTATACAGCCAGATATCAGGGAAGAGTTGATGATCAGATGGTAGTTTGCTGCCGCCGGCGTGTGTGTGTGTGTGTGTGTGTGTGTGTGTGTGTGTGTGTGTGTGAATGCTTTGTGGTATGAATGCAGCATAACTTAGGCTAAGGGTTGAATGAACATCACGGCTGATCACGAGTGCTGACGGCAGCACAAAACCGTGTGATTGACTTTCTGCCGTTTCTCTTCCAGCAACCATCTGGAGAAGAGCCTTCAGCTTCTGATGGACAGGGTGGATGACATGAGCCAAGACATTGTCAAGTACAACACCTACAGCCGCAACCTGAGCAAGCAACAGCAGCAGAAGCACCAGGTAACTCTCGAAGCCACGTACACACAAGCATCCGTGAACTGAAGCGCACACACCACCTACAGACACAATGAGCAAGCAGCAGCAGTAACATCAGCTTGCCAGCATGTGTATAAGGGGAAAAGGCGCACACACATACACACCCACACACAGGAGTATTCACACAGATGCACCTGCAGACACAAAGTCAGCAGGAAAACAGCAGGTATATTCCTCTCAGCTATGGACACAACCAATTGTAGCTATAATCACAGCAGGCAAGCAGCAAGCTCTGGGTAGCACAAACACACACACATACACTCTCTCTCACACACAAACACACAAACACACACACACACACACACATACAGACTCTCTCTCTTACACACACACACACAGAGAGAAATATGGTACTTAAGGCCAACAGATAAATGTACATGCACCTACTGAGGACCAGCCAAAGTAACTACAGTAAACAGCAACGGTTATAATTATATAAACATCTACTGACATCTGTAACTATACCCACATTAATACACAGGCATGCTACTCGGCAAGTAACGCTGTGTTCATAAACGGTGTAAAAAGAAATCCAAAACTTGAGATCATCAAATGCACATTATTATCATTTTTTTAACCATCTGATAAGGCTCATGATAGTGATTTGAATGGCACGTATTTTTGGACATGTATTACTTTGCGTTTTTGGCTCCGGTGGGTTTTCCGTGGATCTGTTTTGGATCCAAACGACTCAAAAGATCACTTGCTTATTTAATATATATACTGTCAAAAAAAACATGGACTACAAAATGACTGCTTTGATTTAAAAATAGAAGCTATGTTAACCTCAAAATATAAATTAGTGGACAACAAGCAAATCAACACGGACACAGGTTCAAAGGTACTTGTTGTTGTTGTGAGCTGATGGGATAAGCTTGACTCATGCTAACCCTCAAATATCTGTCATATTGTTCATCCCTCACCTCACTGCACGAGCTGGCATGCGCCCACTGAATATCAGCATCACTAACATTTCTGACACGTTTCTCCGTCATCTGCTGCTTTATTTGTCCTCTCAATGAAATGGTCGTTTTCATCACTAGAAGGGCTACTTCTGTGGTGCAGTAATTTATTTATCCTTATGTGAAGAAGGCTAGGTTCAGGAGGTTAAATACCTTTGAGTCGCGCTCAGACGCCACCAATCTTCAAATAGCACCCAGGGAGAGCTGTTCCATATGAACTAAAAGCTATTATTAATAAACAGTCTGTTTATTTTAATGAGTAAGTGAAAGTCCTCTGTTTTTATCCTTTTGCGGTACCAGCGAGACACGTCACAAACTCCAACTTCATTTAAAAGCAGCAGCAGTAGCACTTTGTGAAACACAAACACAGTCACGCACATACTGTGCACAAGGACTCTCAACACACACACACACACACACCACCTACACACACAAACGCGGCCAGAAGCCCCGAACAGACCAGAACAATCGTACACACAGAGGAAGTCAGCCACGTACCAGCTGCAACTGTAACCTCAGCCAGATGCATCATAAATATTTGGCAACACATGCAAAGGCAACGAGTCGCATACATCACTCAGGAAAATGGAAGCGCTGAAGCGAAAGGTTCACTCACTGATCTTCGTGCGCACACACACACACACGTACACCTACGTTCAAACAGCTACATTATTCCAACGTCACTCTCTGTGAGAGGAAATGAGTCTGAAGTGATAATCCGGGCTGACTCACCGCGGCCTCTGCTGACAACCGCGGCTAAATTCACACTCAATAGCCGAATTTATGACAAACGTGCATCTGTGATCACAAGTAGTCTGCCGCATGCACACAAGGCATTCACGACCCGGGCCACGGAAAAAAAGCCAACACCTACGTAGACACACAACCCGGGGCCAAAAATCACCCACACTCCAGCCATTATGATCCATCATCCTCTCCTACCGACCTTCTCATCAGCACAGCCCGCAAGCCTCACACACACACACACACACACTTTAATGGTGTCTACCGTTTCCATGTTTCACTTTATTCCCTACAATGAACAAACAGCGCACACGGAGACAAAGAAAGTGGGCCTCTATTACACCTTTCAGACATCTACAGTACTTGCTCCATGTAATCTTCTGTTATTGACCCAGCTGCTTCCCGGACAAATGGAACCTTATTAATCATCATAGAAAAGTTGCAAAAAGGCTGCGTGTTCAGAGGGCTCCATTTTTCATTTATAGCTCTCTAAGTTTGGTAAATAGCAGGTTCCCAGGCACAATCTGTGGCCAAGTTAGTCTTTGTACCACGGAATTTATGTCTCACTCCTCGTGATTTATTCATTTTTCAATTTTCTTTTTCTTATCTTTACCAATCGATGGAAACGGGCAACACTTTGCAGAAGATTAGATATGGAGCAATGTGTTAATCCTACGAACCGAGGAGACATGATTCACGGTTAATGATACAATTCAGCTACTATTGGATGACTCTGCAATATTTTGCCACATCATTTTTTCGGGGCCACATCATTATTTTGATGTATACAAGTAATGGCTGAGAGTGTATTTGGTTATAGTAGGCGCTAAATGGACACAAAGCCCCCAAGACGTCTATGGCAACCCAGAAAAAGGTTCAAGCTTCATTGCTTTTCAAGCAAACTGTGTAAAGGTTCAGTGTTCTGATGTGGAGACCAGTGGAAGTGCTACCTGAAGCGGACATGCATAAAGTAAGTGTTTAAAAGAGACCTGATCAGACGATGGCCCGAGGATTATCAGACCAGGTCGCTGGACCAAAAGTCTAAAAAAAGCAACCGTATAACGATAACCATCATAACCATCATCATGATAATAATATACAGCCCCAGACATAAAATAATACTTTTCCAACTATAATGTATATCATTCAATAAAATACTTTTTTTTTTACATATCAGTACATACTGATTTCCTAAATATATTTACTCCCATGTACCTCATGACCAGAGCTGATACTGCTCTGTATTAGACTGATTTAGACCAGGGCTCAACAGTAAGTGTTGCCAGTTAGCCATTGGCAAATAGTTATTGACTTGTTGTCAGTGGCAACCTGTTTTGAACGTACAACAAAAGTAAGGACAGCAAACCGATGCTTTCTGATGCTACATAGCGTGTCGGCGGCTCTCCCAGTCTCTTCAGCCGTCTGCTTAGAATCACCACAGATCGGAGGACATCTCTGAAAGTAGAGATAGTTGATGGACACACTGATTAGGTGTTACTAAAGAGAGCGACACAAATCAAGACTTCAATGCTAAAGGGCCAGTGGATCTGTGGTGAGAGTCGGCACCGAGGTCCAGAAAACCCAAACTTGAAAGGGAGAGACCTGATGAAAAAGCAACCAGTGACTTTACTTCTGTAAAGAACATGATCAAAGCTAAACTACAAAGAATTCTGTATGGTTATTATAATAAAGCTTTCATTCTTTTACGTCACAATTTCTTTATTAAAAATAACTTTTAGCTGCATCAAAATATAAGCTGACTAGAAATGGCCACTGATGTCTGGTTGCACATCTGGCCCTTTTTTTAAAAAGGTAATGTTGAGCCCTGTCGACTAAGAGCAGTCCGACGCTGGTCCCAACAAAGTCCTCAGAACAAAGTGGCCCTCTAGTCCTGATGCCAAAATGTATATTTTGAACCGTCATACTAAAGCCAAACACAGCACACATTGCCAAAGAACACACCATCCCCAGCAGGAGTCGCGGTGTTTCCAGCAGCGCGCGGTGGGGATGCTTCTCTGCAGCAGCACCTGGAAGGCTTGTGGAGGTGGAGGGTAAAATAAATACGGAGAAATCTTGCTGCAGTCTGTAAGAGAACTGTGACGTGGGACCGGATTATGTTCCACCAAGACAACGGACCTCAAACATAAAGCCAAAGCTACATAGGAGTCCAGACCTCAATCCAATTCAGACTTTGCAGCAGGACTTGAAAACACTCGGTCCCCACGCAACTCGACAGATCCGGAGCAGTCTGTAAAGAAATAACAGCGAAAGGTGCCTCTGCTTAATGCTGACTTGAAAGAGTATTTTTTTATTTGCATTAATTTAGATCCATTTACATTTTTTTGTTTACTTTGACTTCTAATGAAGAAAGGTAAATATGTTTTAGGCATTGTATGTCTATTTATTCGTGGAAGGTGGAAGTGCAAAACTGTTTTGTTTGCTTGCTTCTAAAATTTGCATATATTAGCTTTTTGATTATGCACAGTCACGCTGAGACACGTTGGCAGGCAAAAAAAAAAAAACCCCACTGGAGGAGTAACGTGTCATTTGAACAAATAGTGGTCTCTTCTATTTATCGCTTATCTTTAGACACCCGTACAGGTGCGTAGCGGGGCGCGTGGTTGAAAGTACGAACGTTGCTCCCACGTTCGTTTTTTCCCTCATCTGCCGCAACCTCCTCTTCCACTGGCCTGTGTCAGTCTCTCCTCCATCTTGCCAAATTAACAAGGCTTTTAGGATCTCCAGAGACCCGGCACCTCGCTGATTTACCGACTGTCAGCCCTCTACAAATCACTCCATCCCTGTCAGCACTTATAACTCTTCACTCTCCGTCTGTCTCCTCTCTCTCCTTTCATCGCCACGCTTCTTTACAGCTCACTTCCTTCCCGTTAATGTTTCCATTGTCTTCTTTCTTCTTATTTTTTCTCCTCACTATCTGCTGCCACTTTGTGCTCTATGCATCTCTCTTACTATATTTATCGACCTGAAGTTCCTCACTTTCTTACTTAATACCGTCTTTTTTTTTTCTTCTCACTTTCTCTTTACTCCCAACGTAAATGTTTCACTCTTTCTTCTCCTCATATTCTCACCCTGTCCTCGCTCGCCTCACCCATCTCCGTTTCTGTCAAATTTTTTTCCATCTATCCGTCTATTCCATTTTACATTTCTCTCTCTCAATGTGCTGTTTAGTTTTTTGCCTTCCTTTCTTCTCCTCCCCCCCTCTTCTAATGCCCCCCATCTTTGTCTCTGTGTCCCGCCCTCCAGTACCTGCAGAGACGTCAGCAGGAGAACGCCCAGCGACAGAGCAGAGCCGAGCCCCCGCTGCCTGAGGAGGACATCAGCAAAATGTTCAAGCCCCCTCAGCCTCCACCGCGCATGGAAACGCTGCTTATTGCAGGTACGCACGCACGCACACACACACACACGCGATACAAACACACAACCACTACGCACGGCCAACTCTCGTCGTCTCATAGACCTCCCTCTCTCCAAACTCCATCAGCCGCCTCTGCTCCCCTCACAGGAGCTCAGGTTCTGTTTTGTAATTATCTCCGCCATTATCTTGAAATTACATTAATTTAAAGTTTATTGACTCAATCTCCAACTCGACCGCCCCTTTCCCTGCTGTTTCACGCTGTTCAGCTCTCCCCCGCCGCCTGACAACATTCTGATCCTTCCGTTTACTCTGTTCCCCACTAATTTGATGTTTTGCTGTGCTGCTCTCTCTCCCCCCCTCTCTCTCTCTCTCCCCCCTCCTCTGTCTGTTTGTGTGCATGTCTGTGTACAAATGTATGTATGTATTTCTGTGGGTGTGTTTTTGTGTGGGGGCGCGTGGATGCATGTGGCTACCATCCAACAGGGCAAATTAACAACTACTGCCAGAACGTGAAGGAATTCACCTCGCAGAACCTCGGGAAGCTGTTCATGGCGGAGGCTCTCCAAGGCCACAACTAGAGAGAAACAAAGGAAGAAAAGAGTGCGCAGGGGGGGGGGGGGGGGTAGAGAAAAGTAACGGAGATGCAAAAACACCTTGAAGATGACTGGAAGACCGCAGCGCCTTTATTTGTTTTCTAAGAATTTATTCATTGTTTTTATGCCCAGCTCCGGCTTGAAAACAAAATTGTCTTTGAAGAACATTTGATTTTGATTTGAATAAAAGTCTGGCGTCTCCACATCTTGCCTGTGTCTGTATGTTTTCACAGTTGAACTGTATACAGATCTTGATGGTAATTGCAGCATATTTTAATTTTGTTTGTGGACTCGGGCGTCATTTAGTGTTTTTGCTGTAGTTTTTGTGCACAATATTAATGTGAAAACGGGGGCTTGTGCACCCAATTCTAAATAATTACACAATACGATGGTACTTACACAATTTTATTGCTACACGCTTTTCATCTTGCAGTTCAAACATCAAGCAGGTGGAAGCAATTACTCGTGAATTTGCCGAAGTGTCGGTTTGCACGGTGGGAACAATGATATCCTTGTGAGCGGAACTGCAGCAGAAGTATCAGTGAGAGCTGAGCGTCAAATGAAATGCCAGTTACATGACTCAGCTCCCACTGTCTCACTGCACCAAATAGTTTTTTCCTGGAATGAAATTACACGATACATCAGAATCTGCCTTTCTTCCACAAAGATAGCAATTAGCACCTGTTTATTTCTAGGATGCAAAAAAATAATGTCCCAACGGTGAAATTTGGCTTGAAACAAAGATTTTTCATTTCTGAGTTGTGAAGACAACATTTGAAAAAGGAGCTGGAGGTGAACCAAATGACAGACTGATGGGATTTGTCATCTGCTCTCGGTGGCAATCCTTTTTATTTTTATTGTTTTGTTTGTAAATGCCAATAAACGAGTGTTTTACACGATGATAACATGGGAGCCAATTAAGTGTTTTTGAAGTTTATTCATAAAAACACACGGGCAGAAAGATTTTTAGAGAAATGTGAGCAACGGTTAAAGACTAACGTCACAGAGAGCGTTCTACATGATCAGAGTTGTCAGCTCTTTCAAGGAGGTGTTCATTTTGTGTTGCGTCCAGCTGAAGTGGGATGTAAGGAGAGATGATTCATGCGTGGCCATCACGGAGTTCCCCCTTCTTCAAAACTTTACAGCTTTTCAGTCAGTTACTCTTGCGTTTATCAATCGTTTGATAATTCACCGTTTTATTGTATTTGCTGGCTTATCAGAGAAGGCCATGCGCAGCCTGAGCAGTGTTAGGAGCCGTTCAATAGTTATGGAAGTCAGATGGAGGGATTTGTCTTCTTCTTGTGACAAATCATCAATATTGAACTTGCTGGACCTCGTAGGAAGCAAATTGTCATTGTTGCATTCAGGATGTTGCTATGCTCTAACTGCCTGTAAAAGGAATCTTTGTCCTCCATCTGCTATCCAACTTCTCAAGGCTTCGCTCTTCATTTTCATGCTTTTGTACGTACTTCATTTACGTGTATAAACGAGACTATAATCTACAACCATGCTAGTGGCTCTGAGAGGCTGTACCAGGAAAGGATGTATAATAACTGGATACCAGACCTCAAGGTGGCGCCCAACAGTCCAGTGGGAATTGCCCGCCTGACGTATACAAATAGGTCGATCTGTGTGTGCTGTATTTCTGTGGACACACAGATGGACCTATTTGTATACAGACCTCAGTTGCTGTTGAGGTTTCCTGTCAACAGTTTTGCAGATGTCTCTTGTACAATGTTGGCCTATGGAGAAAATGCTTTTTGTTCATATTTTGTGAATCTTTGATGCCATACCACAGGTGTCCATTGAAACGAATTGGAAGCAAGGCTGAGTGGCAGCACCGGATTCAGTCTCATGGACCGTTTTGCAACAGTACAGTTTACTATGTTCATCATTTTAGTTTAGAGTGTTAGCATGCTAGCGGTACCGTCCATAGAGCCTTGCCACTATTATAGCTAAAATGAAAGATTAAGTCCGCTAAGATATTAAACGGTTGGTATAGTCTGCTGGTTTCTATCAGATTTCCATTTGAAAGACTGTAAGTCCACCTCAACAGTTCTGTCTGTCTACACTATCAATAGGAGCCAACACGTTTGTGTTTTTATCAGATATTTGTGTTTATGTATCTGTTACCAGAACTCACAAGTGGTTATTAAGCTCATATATCCTTTGATTGCTTTTGTTATTAAGTAGTTTGTCGACCTGAGAAGGCAGAATGAGGTACAGTTTCCATTAAAAAAATAAAGTCCCTGCTTATTCTTGCAATAAGATGCTTCACCTTACCTAAATAGTAAAATCACACCAGCGCTGTAAACCGAAGTGAAATTACAATAAAAAATAACCTTTCTACTTTTTATGGTACAATAACATTATATTAAGCCCAAAGGGGGAATTCTGCTCGTCCTGTACCCTTCACACATTAAGAGAGTGTCATCCTAAAACAAACTTCTGCTGACACTTGACTAAAACATAACCTGCAGCTTGATGCAGCATCTGACGCGTCCGTTAGTAACACGTCCTGTAAAGTGTCTTTGCGCCAGCATCAGCATCAGTTAAACACCTCGGATGTATCTATTTTTATTTTTATTTTTTTTGTGATGATACTCCTCAAGTCATAAAAGCACAGCTCATTTTGTGGCGCTTGTCACCAGTGTGAACTTCACCCAACAACAGGAAGCTGAGCGATGGCTCTTCCCGCTCCATTTCATGAAGAAGCTGCCAGTGAGCGCTTCATTGTAGAATAATTACACTGCGGCTCTATCTTGTCGTGTGCTCCGTTGTTCTTCCTCGACCTGTGGTTAAAACAGCATTATCTTATTCAGCGGATGATGTCATTTAACTTGTCATCAGCATCGCCTAGTCCCGAGTAATAACTTGTAGTGCTGCTGCTTGTCATCAGCACAATGTCATTAACAATAATTACAAGTCAACCAGCATGACGAACGGCGACACGCGAGCCGGAAATGATTTCTTCCCCAAATCATGAACACGTGTCCTCTGACAGGCGGGGAGGACGGGACATTTTCATTCGCAACACAGGGGCTCCGTTGATATTCATTAATTAAGGTTTGGCGTCGTTTGACAGGTGCACACCTGTGCTCGTGATCGATGTGTTGTATGATGTGAGGCAGGTATTGATTTGGCGTTTGATTGGTGGCTTCTGCTCGAGCTGAATCTGTGTCGCTTGCTAATTCTGAAGCAGCACTGTATGGGTGACGTTGCCCTTGAGGGCTGACTGGGGCACCGCCTCCCTTGTCCCTAATCCCGAGGTGTGTGAGGAATTAGTAATCCTGAAATGCCCTCAACAGATCCACCAAGCGTCGTGTGAAGCCGCTCGCCCCTGCAGAGTGCAAACACAGTGACAGCGGGTTCAGCTTGTATTTAAAGTGACAGTGTTTTGTTTGGAGTGGAAAGCGGTTTGGACTGAATCATGCAGTCACGACGTGGCTCAAGGGCAATAAGAGTGGAGGTGCATGGGAGTCCAACTGGTGCACAATACTCCGCAGTCATATAAATATAAATAGACATTAACGGTTTATTGTGTTGTTTGAGCAAAGATGGATAGATTTATAAATGTGTTCGCTACAGCAGCAACACATATACTAAGCAATCAAAGTGACAGGGTAAAAAAAAGTATAAAAAATGCACAATATATACAATAAAATAACAGTAGAACATATTAAGTAAAATATAAAATGCAGAATATACACAATAAAATAGGATAGTATTAATTTAACTAACTAGATAAACTAAACAGTAGTGCAAAGACAGTGTAGTGATATTGTAAGTGAATGATGATTTGGCCAGAGGTGATTTAGTCTTATTGCAGAGGGCAGGGCTGTTCTCCTGTATCTGTCCTTGTGACAGCGGAGCTGGATGAGTCTGTTGGAGAAAGTGCTCCGCCGTCCCTGCAGTAGGTGGTGGAGAGGGTGGTCCGGGTTATCCAATATGGATAATAGTTTCTTCAGTGTCCTCCTCTCCACCACCGTTTCCAGACGGTCCAGTTTGCAACCAATGATGGAGCCGGCCTTCTTAACCAGTTTAAGTCTGTTGGTGTCTCCGGCTGCAATGCTGCTCCCCCAGCAGACTACGGAGAAGTACAGTGCACTGGCCTACAACAGACTGGTAGAACATCTCCAACATCTTGCTGCACACGTTGAAGGATCGAAGTTTCCTCAAGGAGAAAGAGTCGACTCATCCCCTCCTTGTACACAGTGTTGATGTTGGTCTTCCAGTTCAGTCTGTTGTTGATGGAGACACCCAGGTACTTGTACTCCTCCACCATGTCCACATCCTCTCCCAGAACTCTCAGCGGTTGTGGAGCCGTCGTCTTCCTCCTGAAGTCGACCACCAGCTCTCTGGTCTTGGCCACGTTCAGCAGCAGGTGATTTCTACCGGTCCACTCCACAAAGTCATCCACTACTGCCCTGTACTCCTCCTCCCGTCCGTCCCTTATACACCGGACCACTGCAGAGTCACCAGAGAACTTCTGCAGACGGCATGACCCCGAGTTGTACTGGAAGTCAGTGGTGTACAAAGATGAGAGATGATCGATTATTTACGAGTTAAACCCGGAAATCACAGGCAAGTGAGAAGCCAACTGATGTGGTGTTTGGAATCTAGCTTTAAATTAAGAGGCATTTTCATGGCGTTAACAACATGACGACATATATAGGTACATGTTTTTGTTTTTTTTAACACATGCAGTCTCAAGCAAGTGTATAACTTCTACTTTGAAGCATTCACAATTGATGAATAGACATTTAAATGAATGATAAATAACAGTATAACGAAGCTATAATCGTAATAAATGACATGAACACAGGAAAGCTCCTCAGCCCTCTCAGCATGTTAGAACACATTTAAAATTTATACACAATGTCATGCAAATCATTCACAGGCAAGGTGAAATGTTTGAATTCGTTAAAATGACACCTGTTGCCTCCACCTTAATAAAAACTATATCTGAATATCTGAATGTTTTTTAGTTTCAACTGCCGGAGACAAGATGTCTCCATACCCGCTCTCACGATACTGTCTGTGCCTCGCGTTTCACCGTCACTCTTATGCGTGCTGCATATTGGACCTCGATTGGTTAATTGATCATGATCACAAATCCTGTTTATGATGTGATTATCTTATAACTACGTATCATTTATATTGTTTATAAATGCTAAAGAGGGGATTAAAGAAAAGTCTTAGCCTAACTACTTTTTTTTACAAGTAGTTGTTATTCATGTTAGTTGCCCATTGAACAGAATTTAATGAGCTACCCGCTGAAGTACATCCATTTCTCCACCTTGAGTGCATGCTTTTTAAATGCAATAGAGGGATTCTGTTGTAACGCACTTACGGTGTGTGTCCCTCCATATGTCCGGACACGTCGCCCTTTTGTTCCCGCTCGAGGTATTGATGTGGATTCAGTGCTGTGTGTATTTGCTTCATTGTGCTACTTGTTTTGAAATGTTAAACTGCTCGGAAGGAGGAAAAAAAGCGCACAGAAACCAGCAGCTGCATCTGCAATTGCTCTCCCACACTATCCTGCTCAATTGACCGTGAGACTGCTGTGAGTCGGGGGAAAATGAGAATCCTCAAATGCGAGGCAAAAATGTTTCACCCACGGCGCAGAAGCTTAGTCTGTGGTCTGCTGACGCAATACTTGCGATTCAACTTTCCACCGCTTCCTCCAAAGTGATTTTATTTGCTCTCCCAATTATTATTATACATTTTTTTTATCACTTTCTGTGATGTCACTTTTCACTTTAGCATTGGCAGAGATTACTCTAGACCAGGGGTGTCAAACATACGGCCCGCGGGCCGGATCCGGCCCGCCACGTCATTTTATGTGGCCCGCGAATCCGCCAGCAAAAAAAAAAAATGTAAAAGTCGGACAATTTACAAATATCCGTTGTATCGCGCACGCCGGAGCTCCTCCCCGATCCGCACGCGCCGCGCACACCTCGACCAGCGTATGTGGCAGCAGCAGCAGCAGCCCCCCCCCTCCCCACCGAAGACGAAGGAGTACCCCCCCCCCCCCCCCCCCCCCCCCCCCGCGCCGACAACCGGCCCTTTGGGGGCAACCATGATGCTGATGTGGCCCCAGAGCGACAATGAGTTTGACACCCCTGCTCTAGACGATATGTTTGAACTGAGCATGGGAACCGAATGAGGGCTTTAGCTGTGTAAACAGCCAGGCGTTTTGCACGCCGCAATAGGAGGAAATACTTAATTAGGATTATAGGATTTGTCTCTGCACCTTCAGATTCCCGAGAAGGATGCTGGGAGATGTCAGAGGGATATAAGTTTGGTTTCATTTAATCAGGGAGTGCGGCCTGCACGGCCCTGACCCCAGCAGTAATTTATTACTGCTCAAACGCAAACAGAAGCTCTTTCACCGCGCCTGCCGTCGCCCTTTCATTGGTGATAGAGACAATCAGCTGGCTGAATATAATGAAACCAGTTATTTCCCTTTCAACTCTGAATACTTTTCCTTCCCCCCCCCCCCCTCTCTCTCTCTCTCTCTCTCTCCCTCCCCCCCCCTCTCTCTTTTTCTGCCACAGATATTGCCATGGCAACTGTGGATCCTGTATGGACTAGCTGTTGATGATGTAAAGTAGTTCCCGTGGAAAAAAAATAATCTTGCAAATCCCCAAAACAAGGGCAGTAAAGGAAGGCAGATGCAGTTGTGGGAAGAGGTGTGGGTATGGTTGGGGAATTTAGCAGTTATGGGATTATCCATGCAAGTCCGGGCAACCGGCATGTGAATACATTTCTCCACATAACAACGCTCTACCTGCCACTGAAGCAGCGCTATATTTTCCTCATCTCTCTTCTTCTTCTTCTCTCCGCGGTCAATAGATCTGCACCGTGATTGGCGACTGTATAGATTGAGTGCTGTGTTCTAGTTGCAGTTCGTCTCTGCCTGCCACCCAATTCGACGGCTGTCACCCGGCAGTGGCACAAATCCCACAGGCCATTATGAGGCTGGTTTAATCCCCACAACAGCAGCAACAGAAGCCTTTCAAGAAGGGTTTCGGAGCATGATACCCTGTCTGTCACATGCATCCGTGGGCTTCAGGCAAGGCTACGGTGCATTGTTGTCATCCCACTCCATCACTTTTGTCTCGTCTTATCCCCAAGCCACTGAGACAAATGTACTGGATGTCCTCCTGCTGAAGATCGATCACATGTTGCATGTAATCTTCTGCTATTGATACTCAGATTTGGCCGTGGCCGTTGCACACGGCAAATCGTGTTTTTATCGTTGTCTTGATTTTGCAGGTCAAGATTGATTTGTAAAATAATGCCTCTTGGTCCATTTGTTCAGCGCGTTAGTTATTTGTTGGTTTGTGGTCTGTGATTCAAGGGTATTTGCTGGTATAAGTACCCTGATCTTTTTATGCATATTTGCTTCTTGTAAACTCTCCTGAGTGTTGCATACTTGTATTCTATTTCAAAAGAATAGTAGAACATTTTGAGAAATGCAGAGCTAGATGAGAAGATACTACTCTTATGTCTGTACGATAAATATGGAGTTTCAGCCTGTAGTCAATTAGCTTAGCTTAGCATAAAGACTGGAGGCAGGTGGAAACAGCTAGCCTTGCGCTTGCCAGTTCAATAACACTCCTTCCACCACCTCTAGAGCTCACAAATTAACACATTGTACCGAGGTTGTTTTATTCGACAATTGTTATGAAGCTAATACTTCAGGAAGTCACTGTGCTCGCGCACTGGTACCCAGTTATTCCTGTTTTTATTTTTGTTTGTGTACGGATTAAACAAACAAAACAATATACATCAGTTTAAAAAATGAGCTTTAAAGGTACTGCTAGGCGTTATTGATGAACTGTCTTTGTGCTAAACTAAGCTAATCAACTGCTGGGTCGAGCTCCAGTATTAGCATGCAGATATAATAATCACCCGACGCTGCCCCTCTCCTTAGCTCCACAGAGACCTTCAGCACTTTTTGAGCTCATTGTTTGGGTTTTCTAGCCCCCAACTGTACTTTTCTGCTTCACTGTCAACAGCATTGTTTCCACCAGAGTTGATGGAGACAAAAACCGAGCTAAAAGGAGAGTGAATATTGGACTGTGGAAAGAAGCACGACTACAGTGCGAGTGCCAATAGTGCTCTGTATCTGCAAGGTGTGAAGATTTGCACGACGAGTTCACCATGTCAACTTCCAAGGTGACGATATGTCAATGATGTATCCACAGCTTGATTACTACCCCCGTGTGGATAAAAACATCATTTAATCCTGGTTTCAAAGTGCAGATGTAGCCCCAGTTGTGTGCGATTTTTATTGCGAATATTCTGGATCAAACAGATATCTATGTGGTGGTCTGCAGAAGTCTGTGACCTCACCTAGATATGAGTGGATCTCATACGGATTCAGTACCCCGGGGTTTCAGAGGCTCACAGCGTTGACCTGCAGAAACAGGAGGCTGAACCCTTTAGTTGTACGTCATTCTCCAGCTGTGTAACAGTAAAACTTCGGACACATGTACTTGAGGTTTCTGGAGCACACATGCTGTTTGTGACCTCCAGTTTATCCTAATGCGGTTTTAATGTGCCTGTTGGTTTTTTATTCAGTATGTAAGCTTTGTGATCGATCATCTTTGTTGAAACCTTGAATCTTATACTCATACTTTTTTTATTTGCTGGCTTAGCATATTAATTATAATTCATAATCAGCTTCTCTATCTTCCTTTAAATCTGGAGGTGCCAGGTTACCGCGGCCGCAGTGATTGATGAGATGATTGTGACCTGCAATAGACAGAGCCACAATTAAAGAGCACCTTATATCCCAGCTGGGAATCTTAAAGATAAATGCTGATGGCACACTCCCCTTTGATGTTCAATCATGCACTCCACGCCTTGGTCTCAGCTTGTGTCCTAAGAATGAGTGATGTGCATTTGAATATTTCTCTGGCATAGGTAAACATTAACATTCTGTTCACCTATTCCTTCACTCCTCCTCACTCTAGCTTTAATGTGGCCTGCCTGTTGCACACAGACATTCTCAGGGAGAACCAGCACCTAATTTAAGCTTTTATTTTCATGCTTTTCAACAATAGAACTAATGTACTGAACATCCTTTTACTTTGGAGTTATTAATAACATCACCTGCATGTCCTTTGTTTTTGTTTTCATTCGTTCTAGCTTCTTTTCACTTGGCTCTGTCCCTTATATCTTGTCTTGGACATAAACCTTTGACCACTGTCTGTTTTTTGCTCTGGTCCTGGGATACATGTTGGGCCTCAACCCATAAAAGATAAAAGATTCATCTCTGCCGGCTCAGTTGCACCAGATTTTCTTCCAGTAGGTTTCCTTTTCCCGGGTGGAGTCGAACCCGAATCGACTCTGGGGCATTCTGAGTGCACTTGATTCTTCTACGTCTGTCTGAAAATGTATTTCGCTCAATCCAGTCGATGGTTATTGGGAGTTTGAAGGGGTGATGGCAGCATTGTTCGTATTCTTGATTCCACTGGAGTCCAATCAGAGAGGTGAACTGTCAATGATGCTACTTGATTCAAAGAGGTAATCAAACCGCTACATCAGTGTAACAGTGTAATCCCCTATAGTGTTGCCATGCACAGTGTGAAAGGCTTTCAAGGGCTCCATGCTAGCACTAATCAATTATCTGTACATACTGTGAACATTTTATCAATGCTTCCTCTTTCATTCTTGATTACGTTTTGTTTCTCCCTCAGTTTATTATCTATTTTTACTCTCATCACATCACAAGTTAGACCATACGAGCTGCCCCGTCTGCAGTCGCTCAGCGGATGTCTCTCATCTGCAAAATAACGACAAATTGCATTCGGAACAGTTTTTAAATGTGTGTTTCACGTTGTTTATATAAACTGTCAGAGAGGCACACAGAGCAGCTGTCACTGACCTTTTTGCAGTATGAACTACCACATCGTCCCCCAGGTGACAACAAATTAAAAAAATAATTGGAAACTGTTATTTTTGTTTGTTTTTTGTTCCAGTTTTCACCTTCAGCTTTATGTTTCCTTCCCACAAGCATTTTGACTATCACAAATGTTGATTACTGGGCCCTGAACCTTGTCATTTGGTGTCCATTTATTTCCTTTGAGGGAAGCAGCAAGCCCACTGACATTCAATCACATTATTTTGGCTCAACGATTCGCTGCCTCCACCTGTGACCTGAACCACACATAACAGTGCATGACAAGTGCCGTGTAAATCAAACCAGCAGGACACATATACACAGATTCCAAACTGAATCTCATGGTGAGACGCTGCCCAGCAGCAGAGATGATCACATGCGCATCAATAGAAAAAGCAGCCGGTTTTCTACAATACTCTAATTCAATTTCTTCCAAGCCATCTGCAGGGTGATGCTACACCTATTGGACGCAACTGCCGACGTGTTATTGTGGGAGTGCGCTGGAGAGTAAGCTTATGGCAGCCATAACAGGGTAAGGACTTGATTGCCTGCAGGTAAGTGATTTAGAGAAAATCAGGTTGATGCTCTCCCAACCCTCTGCCAGGGAAGCACGGGCCAAGGCCAAGCAGTTGTAAATTTTCCTAAAGTGTCAGCATTTTCCATATCGCAGACCTTGGGGCTTGGCTGGAATAAATTCTCGCACTATTTTCAGAGCTGAAATTGGTCATTCCTTGTGCGTTTTCTCACTCCAGGACCCCTCCAAATTGTCTGAGGCTGCCGTTCGGAGGCTTGTCTCACTGTATTAGGTGTGGCACCTGATTCATATACTATAGTAAAGAGAAATTTCTGAATCCTTCACCCAGTTTAGAGGGAATTGGTTTTGCTGCACATGGCTGATTTGACATGGTCTGTGCACAAAAAGGGACCATATCTGATGTGTCAGGCTCACTGCAACTGGTCACCTAGCCTAGCTATATAAACAGATACCACTGTACACTGGAGGTCAGTGTAAAATCCCCACACGCTCTCCACATCCTGAATAGCAGTATAGCAAATTATCCCTAGTGCACGTGCACCGTTATTCACATCCTATTTGCCGTTGCATGACGTGGGATCATTTAAATGACAGATTATGACCTTGTTGAGACCAACACATAGCTAACTGGCACGGTGACTGATAAAGGATATCTGTTTCAAGCTTGTAGGTGTTCTATCTAACATGAACTGTCAAATACACTCCTTATAGAAATAGGGAAGATATAGGTGTAGAGAAATGTACACTGAATTAATGAAGGCCTTTCATTGAAAAGGATGTCTTTTGTACTGTAAGTTTTATAGAATTTTCAGAGAAACTGAGTTATGCGGGACGAATTAGATTTTCAAGTATAAGGTATGAGCTGAATGACAACTGAGTTCAATAGTTCAATAGCTTGGAAAAAAATAATGGAGGATATATATATATATATATATATATATATATATATATATATATGGAGGCTTTTAAATATTTCCTCAATAGCACAATTTGCCTTTTAAAACAAGGTCGTTATGGCCCCCCTGTGTCTCCAATTAGTTCCGATTTGAAAAGGGAAAATGTATATTTCTATTCACTGAAAGAGACCCTGCAGAGAGCATTAGGTGAGGTTCGGTGCGGGGCCGAGAATTAGCTGCTCTGCGGTTTGTCACATTTTGACGCGTGTCCTTCAACAGTTGCATCTGCACCAACACCGGCCCTGACACGGAGGCCAGTGATCTCACACTTTAAATCACTCTTAACGCGAATCAGAAGGGAAAAAGATCTTGGTCTCAATAAAGACTGACAAGATTGACTGTCTGGTTTATCTGTACAGTCCAACGTAATCAAAATGTCTAAAAGGACCAGCTAAAGAGTCTGAGTCCAAGAGTTGGCAGGGACGTGACTCCAAATGAATGATAATGTTGCTCTGTAACAGCTGGGTGTATAAATGAGCCACCATACTAACAAATTTGTGAGATTATTATATGCAGTATTTGCACATGAATGCAGGTTTTTGGCATTGGAACCCTATTGCTTGTAGTTTGTGTTGTATTGATCTCTTATTGTTATCTTCTCACTTTTCTCACCAAGCTGAAAGAAGACAACCAATGACAAGATCTTCCATGTTGTTTACAAAATGATCCTCCACCCCTGTTCATTTACGCAATGTTCCTGCATCTTAGTTAATGCATTAGATGCAGGCTTAGGCAGCTGCAGTGGTCAGCACAATTGTGTATGATTAGCAGATTTCATTTTTCCCAGTCTTTCACAAACCTGATTTCTTGTTTGTTTTTTGCCTCTTTGACAATATCATGGAATCTGACACCTGGCTGAGAGCTGTCATCTGGCACCATGGTAGGTTATGATTTGTTTTTTTCCTTCGTTTACCTGCTTGCCAACAGTCAACACAACCCCCCCCCCCATCTTGAGCCAAGCAATTCAAGGTCCCTTTATTGCGCAGGAGAAAATTTCATGGTGCAGGTGCAGGTGAAAACCCATAGTGTTTATCGACTGATATGAGTGATACTGATCTGAAAGCAGTTATTTCCTCTCCACCAGGCTGTCATTTGGCTGGTTGAGTGAATCCAGCTCGGGCTTTAGCCTATTCTTTTACTGCCAGACGGCTGTATGATTAGTGCTGTGGCAGTCTGCAGTCGGCAGCTCAGTGCTGTTGCCTGATAAAGGGGTCAGGCTCAGCCACACACCCACTGCCAACCTACCCCGCCACTTAATAGTCAGTTTCCTGTCGGCCTGCTTGCAGTGAACAACGCCAGGCTGCCTGTCCCACCTTCCTGCCGCGCCACCTCTTCTCCCAAAGCCCGACTCTCACAGCTCCTGTTTGAAACCAGTGCAAGGAAATCCTCTGATTAATCTTAGTCAGCGTCAGAGCTAGAAAGCCAACAATGCAGACCGCCTGTGGCCAGATTCTCTTCATTGATTGCACAAGAATAGGACCGACCCACCTACGCAGAAAGAGAGAGAGAGAGAGAGAGAGAGAGAGAGAGAGAGAGAGAGAGAGAGAGCAAGAGTTAGTTAATTGGATATTATATTGAACAGAAGTAGTTTAGAGCTGAAAGAGAAAATAACTTTTCTTGGTAAGGGTGCAATTGCAGCAGCATGGGGAGATAAAATGGATGTGATTCTCCCATCAAAGAGCGGGTTTATTGTGTCTAGAATTGTCTTCTAAAGAGGATTGAGATTGGAAAAAGAGATGGGGTGTTCATCTTTTCACAAGATGATTTACTGCACTGATATAGTTTCTAATACGATCTCACTGGTGTTTTAGAAGCTTTTTAACATCAAATCTCTAAATAAATCCACCTCAAAGTAAAATTCACTGGCAGATGTAGCTAAGTCCCAGCATTAATAGCCCTGCTGCCTTCCACTATTGTTTGATCCCGGTAAGATTCTTGTGTGGGAAATGCTTTTTTGAGCAGTTCAGCAAAAATCTCTTTGCATTAAATTAACGGGTTTTTTTGTATTTTATAACCCCCAAAAAAGTGTCCTCAAAACTTTGAACAGTCCTAAAGGCGACTTCTTTAATCTGTCATTACATGCAGCAACACAGCATGGAAACATTTAGAAAATGAGCAATTATAGCATCCACAGAGCATGTGCAGAAGTCATTGCAGCTCACCTTGGAGGCTCCTGAAGGGTCAGCGGTAGGATACTTTTAATCTGTTAGTCCTCATATCCTCGTCGCCACGACCTTGCAGACAGACCATGGATTTCATTACATGCTTCTTACCTTTGACACGACAATGACAGTTGCCGTTAGCTCCCTGAAAAATGTATTCTTTGGGCGTCGCTCACAAGCCGGGAAATCCATCAAGTTACAGGCCCATTTAGCAAAAAGAAAAATATTACTTTCAGCTCTGCTTTGAGATTCATGGCTCAGTCAGAATTCAGTCAGATGTAACTCTTTTCAGAATTCATTTTATTGTTTCATTTTGTAATCACACACACACACACACACACACACACACACACACACACACACACACACACACACACACACCAGTTCAGTTCCATTAGTTTGGCTGACTTTTCAGAGTGCATTGCTAAGCATTATCTGAGACTGCCTCATGGTTGCTGCTAATTGATGCTGCAGTGAGTTCATTATTTCAGTCTCCCATGGCTGCTCAGATATCTGATTCATGCATACACCCTGCATTTAATCACTGTGATCACACAGCCATCCAGGGCCGTTTCTAGCTCCTGGGGGCCCTATGCACAATGTTGTTTGCAGGCCCCCTTTTTTTTTGTGAAACTACGGTGGTGGGATGGATTCAAAATCCCCTGAGGTGGTCCGGTGGCTGGCATTTAACATTTAAATTCATCAATTTGGTGCACTTTGAAAGGAAAAGAGGTTAGATCCGTGAATAACTATTAAAATCTTTTTCCTCTCAAATTCAAATCAAACATTTCAAGTTGACGCCAGCAATTTAAACCTACAAGGAACTCCTGAACATGTCCAGGATCAACCTAATCTTTTTATAATCTCACATATATATATATACAGTTTGAGAATCTGTTGAAAAACAGGAGTGTTGGCAGGTATGGTAACGTTGCTCGTTCAAATAAGTCAATTGTGCTCATTTTGCTGCTGTGAGGAGGATTTGAAGAATCAGATGTGACAAACGTCTGATTGAGCCACATTTGATCTGGCGCTCTTTAAATCAACATGCCGATCACGGACAGTATATTGTAGGATGCCATTGCCGCTGTTCACACATGGTTTGTACTGCTCGCTCATGAGGCTACAGCACTACGCACGCCCTCCTCAAAAATCTGATATTATCCCATTTGAGCTTTTACTAGCCAACATAAAAATGGAGTACCAAGGTTATTAATCAGAATTATGATTCTAGTGGTGATAAACATTGGTCTTGCCCACTAGACAGGAGCAGTGAATGCCAGAAACAGTTGCCATCACAGAGCTATACATGAGGGAAATCCCTCAGCTGGTGGGATCACACCAAGCATAATCCAAAACAACCATTATTAAGTCCTTGTCTTGATAGTTGACTCAGAACATCTATCAGCTATCAAAAGGACATCTAGAATTACCTTTCAATGACAGGCAGACTGAATTGACCTCATTTAAACGCATTATTATGTGCATAGCTTTAACAAATGATGCATTAAAATGCCATGATCAACACGTAATACGACCTTACGCCACTGGCAGAAATTCATTCAAGCAACAGAGACTGTATCCCTCTGATAAAAAAGCAGACAAAAAGAAAGACAATTAGGATGTGAAAAAGAAATTACCAACCTCATTGATGGGCCTGAATGCGTCCCAGAGGAGGAAGAGGTAAAATGTAATGCTTCAACAAAAGGACATTAACGCAGATCCCTTCATTACTTTGAGTATAATGACCCTTCCTCTCCCCCACCCACACTCCATCCATACGACCCAGCAAGAAAAAATAATTTGCAGTGGTTTAGCGGCAGGACATGTCCGTCAAATACATCTCTGCTCCATCCAGACCTCGACAGATGAAGAAGAGTCATTGTTGTTAATTAATCCTTTGACATTTTGGGAGTTTTCTGTTCCTGGAGCCGGTCGCACCTTTCTTTTGATAAGTTCAGACCCATAAGTTCAGACCCAGCCTGGTTATAATATGCCTAAATATGCCATTAAAGTAGTTCCCACATAGAGGTGAATTCTTACCAAATATAATTAACTGCCAAGGGATAACTGTTGCGTGGATCTGACAAAACTATTGTTAGCATGCTGATATATGAACTGTTAAGACTGAAGATTAAAAGATGTAATATGTAATATTGACCTGACCTGCAATTTGATCAAAATGAATTCTGCAAATGAACCACAATACAACTCAATATCCCTCAAATTACAAAGTGTTGTGCTAATAACACCAGACTACACAAGACAACAGACTAACTCTAAAACACAAATCCCCCCCCCCCCCCCATGTACAATATGCATCAATTAAACCATTTACAAAGGCGTGTTAAGATTAATTTGTTGTTTAATTGTTTTTTGGCAGTTTTGTCACAGCTCACGATGCTTCAATGGCTTTCTGTTTAGTTGATTGCTTTCGATTGCGATGACATTTCTTAAATGTTAATGATGCAACCAGATTAGGTATATCACTAGTTTTATATTAGCTAGTGGTTAATAACTTAGAGATGACGTTACATATATACTTAATATGGATTTATGAATAGCTAGTGCAAACAATCCTGGGCTCATTGACCTCAGTGCCCAAGCAATACATCTACAATCAGCCTTATCTTATAAGATGGAATACCAATAAGCACCTTAAAATTATTTCATACAGTTCTACTTCTTCAATTTAATAAAGCGCTGGAATAATTCAAGTTCAAGTCCGTAATTTGCTTTTGGCTGCCTAGGCCCTTCAATATTGAAACCACACAGGGTTTACTTTTTGCAAACACACCCAGTATGATATTGATCACCTTGAAGGCAAATATTAGGGAGACATGAAGAAACGTTTCTCATTACAGGGCCTCGGTTCATAGAATGTAATTACCCTTGAAAAATTGTAATCACACTTGAAGTTAGTCAGCAATTAAGCCAAGTTACATAATGTGAGCTCAACTATCACACAGCAAGAAAAGGTATCCATGTAGAGAAACAGTGATATCTGTTCTTAACATTGGTCACGTTCAGAACAAGCCCTGCCGGTGAGTAATTACTGAATGAATGAGCTTAATGAGCAGAGGTGAGCACTTTAAATGTGAGTCATGCCTTCACATACTAATGATGTGGGAGTTCATTTCAATAATAATTTTCCGACTTCTTGAATCATGCTCCAGTTACGGAGGCGGAGATTTGAAATTTGAATAGAAAGCCGAGAGGGGACGCTTCTCAAGCCAATCTAATGTTTGAACTAGTTGTATGAATATTTGATCTGTAGAAGTAGAAGTGAGTGATGTGCGGGTGGAAAGGCAGGCAAGATTTCTATTCAATCTATTGTTTCATTTCTTTTAACAGTTGTCACAGAAATCAAGGTACAAAGAAACTGTCATTGATTTCATGATGAAGCATACCTTCTTAAACTAATGAAATACATTTGGAGAATATCTTGCCTTTAACAAGTTAACTTGAGTTTATCTGAGGATAATTTTAAAGCGGGGCCCTTTCTTTGTGATAAGCCAGCCAACATATCAGGCTGCAGTGCGGCTGTGTCGTAATCCTCTCGTACTAACCTTTTTCTCTCTTGCAGAGTCAGCCAAAGCTCAAAATCTCCGCTGATAACCGGTTATAGCCTGGCCCAAAGTGCTGCAGAGCTGGATAGTTACCTGCACAATGGCACTTTGATGATGCTTTGAAATTTAAGTGACACCCAAAAAAGAGATTTTGAAGTTCTTGAGGACGTTCTTGTTCTTGTCAATAACTGCTTCTCTGATGGAGTTAGTTCTCACGTCCAGCATTGTGTGTACGCGCGATAATACCATGATAAGAAATTAGATTTCGGCTTTTGCAATCTCGCAAGTCCCTCTTGAGTTCAAATACTTCCCTAATAATCTACTCAGAGACCGAGCTCATCTTTATTTAGGCTCGACTCTAATGATGGAGGCAGGATGTGGAGAAAGAGAGAGTGATGGAGAGGGAACAAGGCAGAGGACTGGAGTGCCCTCGTGGTCCCAGACACAGATGGACGAGATGAGAGGTGAACACAAGCACAGCTGAGGCCTTGCAGCATGGGGTATTATAAGACCAGGAATCAGTGAGCCCGGCTCTGCACTGATGACACTGGCTCTACTGCCACTCAGTCATTCACCGCTCTCACCAGGAACCCCAGGGACGAGACTTGTCGAGCACAGTTGCATCGAGATTAAAGGCACTTTTCCCCTCTAAGATCAAAAGTTTGCAAGGCTATATGCCAAAAGGGTCTCCAGTGGAGTTATGATGGTAAAAAAAAAAAAAAGTACACAAATGCCGAAAGCCATTAGCTACGGGGAGTGGAACTCAACTCAAAGCATCTGAAAATGATGTGCATTTTCTGATTTGACCTATTATGACAACTCAGGAAATCCCTTAAGATATTTGCATAAAAATCATGTATGTCCGAACCTTGGACGGGGGCAATTAATCTAATCCTTTAAAGGTATAATACGTAATACTTTCCTGAAACAACAAAGCATAAACTGTTACAAAAGTAATCCCCTCTCAATCATCACTGATGACCCACTAAGTGTGGTGGTGTCTGTATCTGCAGAGACCCTGCCCTCTGCCTGTATTTTCTCTTTTCTTCTTATTTTGCTGTGTTTGGGATGTTCGTGGGCATCAGCAAAGAGCATTTGTTACCTCCAGCTAATAAACAGGATGTGCAGACCAATTTCAGACCCAGGTGAAACACCGCCTCTTCGGCACGCCCCGCGGTGTACCGAGGATCAAGGACTAAACAGGCCGGACACAGCCAGAGAGAGAGAGAGAGACAGGACAGCAGGATGAAGCGTAACCGCCGTGAAACAATCAGAAACTAACGTTTCATTTATCTGATTCATGGCTTCGTTCTTACGGTCCCTCTTTTTATTCACTCTAGCTCGCTCAACCACTGCTGCGTTCTCTCTCCCTCTCGCTCCCTCTCTATCTCTCTATACTTGTATCCATTTGTCAACTCTTGTTTGTCCGACTTGCCATTCTTCTGGTTATATGCTGTGTTGGAGGTGTGTAACCACTAAATGCCCACAGTGGAAAATGTAGAAATTGTCAAAAGTTATCTCAGGGGCTTCCCACTCCGTATGATGAAGCACAAAGCATACTCTACCTGAACTCTGCGGAGTACAGAAAAGGCTAGTAATCTTCCACTGGGGCTTCAGAGGGGAGGAAAAGAAAGCACACAATAGCATCATCCACTTCTGATCCATTCTGTGGAGGGAGAAGAATGAGAAAAGAAAATGAATACATAGCTTCAACCTCGGCCTCAACAATTGCAGGGAATGGAAAAGGAAGGGGGGGAAATAACTCACAACAGTGAAATTCAGTGAAGTCCACTGCTGTAGGTTTGTGTGAAACTTTGTGCATGTAATGCTGACAGTAGGTGAACTAGGAAGTTGATAATATGCTGTAAAAGATGAGATTTGTTTGAGGATTAATTTACATCATTTGAGCATGCAGTGCTAGAGAATCGTTTTTTTCCAAAAAAAAAAAGGTCTGTCAAATAGATAAAAATCTGAAGTAGAATCAGGAAAGAAAAGCCAGGATTGATGTCCAAAAGTCCTTTCCACCTTCACTTCATCAGCCTCCTCTCCTGTCATAGAGGGAACTTTCAGGTGGTAACACAGAACAGTACATTTCCACAGTCCAGAACTGGTTTCCAAGGTAACAGCGAGCCGGCCCCCTTTGGATCGAATGGTTAATTTCCACACCTGTACCCTCACCACCTGTACCCGCAGAGCTGTGCATATTGCAACATGCTTTATTGCCCGAAGCGATCGACGGCGACAGAGGTGACCACGACGTAGAGGCTGAAACACCAGAGCCACCTCATTACTGCTAAGACACCGATGCCGGGTTTTTCTTTCTCTGGCTCCGTCATCACTGCCATCGCTCTGTGTGTTATGTCACCCTGCTCTTGTTCTTCCTGTCCCCCTTTTCACCACAATCCTCAGTGTGACTGTTTTATTTTGTGTGTGTGTGTGTGTGTGTGTGTGTTCCTCACCTCCTCCCTTGTTCGCCTCATCTCCCATTGCAATCTGTGATTTAAACTGTCTTCAGGTGTCTCCTTTCATCCCTATCAGTCTGTCAGTTTATCAAGCCTGAGTGCCCTCCCAATCTCCCTGTATATAATTATTATACTGTCCTGCAGGAGTTATCTGACACCAGCTGTTTTCAATTTAGAAGTTTGCCAAATTTAAGATGGCGATCTAATTTATTTAATTGGCCACCAATTTGAATTAGAATTAGAATTTTCCTATTTTAAAAAAAATAGACTTAAGTATTTCTTTATTATAATAAATAGCCATGATTACAAAGCAACAATCAAAGTGAAAGGTACTATTTATTACAGAGTTCTTTCAGAGTCATCATATGTGGATGTGGTTTGATCAGATTTGAGTGGCAATGACCTGCAGAGTAACATAAGCAAACGACCCCAACGCTATTTTCTTTTATACTAATGAAATTGCCACGGAAGACAGTTCAATGTTTGTTCAACTCCTATTCTATTTCTGTGGTGGTATTAGTACTTTTATGCAGTAGTAGTAGTGATAAAGGATCTGAATCCTTCCCCCACCACTGATCACAAGACACTGATTGAGAAAACAACTTTTTAGGGCCTTTAATTCGTAAATAGTTTAGTCAGAAGTGCTGGCATTTCAAGACCTATTTAAAATGAACATTGTGGAGCGTTTTTGTTTAACTTTCCTCAGATTGAGTCTCTTTTCTCCGAGGGCCAGTCGACAAACAGTCCAATGGCATCGCAGACATTGTAATTTGTGAGCGTCCTGATGACTGTTGCCCCGAGCTATTTGCAGTTTCCCAGAAAGCCCTGTGAAGGTCAGCATGGTATCACGGCAGACGATAAAGACAGACTCAATTGCTTGGCCAATTGACAGTTGACACACACACACACACACACACCATCTTTTTTGTACCAATCCGTAGCTCACACAGAAACACACAGACAATCAAAGCTGCACTGCATGCACTGTCTGTATACAGTATCTTTCTCATAAAGCTCTCCTCTCATCTTATTGACACTGAGGATTTTTCCTCAGGCATTTGAAATGTCTTTTCTGTATCAGGAGGTATTTAAGGGTTGTTTTCTTTTCTCTGTTACGTTGGTAACAAGCTTTTAAGAGTGTGAAGCATATTTGTTGCCTTGTTGGCTGTTAACAGCATTCTTGAGAGGCTGTGATTTGGCTTTTATCGTCCTGGATATGGAGAGTCAGTCAAAGTGATGTAACATTCAGATAAATCACTGTACCCCACATCCTTGTGTGCAAACAGTTTCGTCTGAGTGCAGTGATGGTGGCCTTCAAAAACAGGGCCGCTAACACTTTTCATCACTTATTAATCTTCTCGTAGTTTAGAAAACATTTCCTGACATTCTCCTGACATTTCTCTGTTATGATTTACACCAAAGAGATCCAAACTGTACCCATTGCACATGGCTAGAAGCTCCTTAATCAAGAGGTACATCTTGGAATTTGGTACGGAGGTGCTTAGGTCAAAACTAATCTCATTTGTATATTTTCAAGCAGGCGAATTTAGATTAAGGACATAAAGACCAAATGAAGAACACAGAGGCCAAAGTCACAGATGGAAAATGAGCACAGTCATAATGATGAAACTTTTCCACTTTAATTAACTGTGGCGTAATCTTCATATTCTGCATGCACACCGTGTCCTCTGGACCAAAACAGACCCACCCTTAGTCTTCATTACATTCAAACTTCTATTACTGTATTTTTCTATGTCCACAGTAAGACAGTATTTGTTCATTCATAACACAATTTTGTAATATGTTTTTTATTTGTAACACAAACCTTTTTAATATGACCTTTAATATGACCCCATTTCAGTAAATTGTGTGCCTTTCCTAAACATTTCAAACTCTTTTGCAAGTTGAGTAAACATCCATGCTGCTCGCCACGGTGCAGCTTGTCAAGCATTCTGAGGACAGGTTCTGTTCGGCACGTGGATGCATTACAAGCAGCTGCTTGCTGTGAAAGGTTTTGATGAATCCGACAATCAACTGGCTTTCATGTTAAACACCTTTTCAACCGCTGTGAGATTAGAATTCTTCTCAGCCCCCTTCAATTATTCATTGAATGGTTGGATCTGAAACGCATTGAGCATGATAAAAGGGCTGTTTCTAACATTGTGATATTCGTCTCACCTGTTAAAAATACCGCCAACCGTTGTTCTATTTTAAAGGGTTTTTTTATATAGCAAAATTATCTCACAATATATGATTGTGACACAAATCCTCACCAGCCCTTGGTGCTGCTTTACAGATATACATGTCAGGTGGTACTGTAGTCAGAAGAATGGATTTATAGCTATAAGTCAACACATGAATTAAGTATGTTTCTCTTACAAGAATGCTTTTTTGGGGGGAATTTGTAAAGTCAGCGTAGGCTCACTCCTCACTCCTTTCATACCTCACAAGCACCCTAACACCTGTCAGTTCAGACTCAATAGAGTATCACAAAAAAACAAACTTAAAACTACACGTTGCTGTCAGCGTAAAAATAGCAATATTTCAAAATAAAGTAACATTGTAATTCGGTGTATCTGGTAAAACCAACATGACATTAGGTGACCCTTGCGTGCATTGTAATTCAGGATGACTTGTAGATGGTTCCACATCTGCCCTGAATGGTTTCAAAGCGAAGCGCAGCACAGCATTATAAAGAGTCTTTACAAGATTACAACATCTGTAACACATGGGCACCCAGATGTTGACCAGGAGGTCTTGCTATCTTTTAATGTGCAGTCTTCATTCATACAGCAATTCAATAACTAAGGTCAGGAAATGGTTGTTTTCACATTAAAAAACAAAACAATGTTCGTTGGTAGTGAAACCACATGGAATAAAACCTTTGCTAAAGGTGTGGATATGATACAGGGTGTTGAGCAGACATGTCTGTGCACCAGCTACATTTACTTATCCAGGGATTGTAATTGCAATGGGTTTTGGAGACAGAGTAGAGAATACAGCAATCTATGCAGGTGAATTGGCAGCTTTGCCATGGCTGTGCTGAGCGGACTGCTAAATACGGTTTTCTGTTGTCCACAGAAAGAGCCAGTACCGTGGCAAAGGGGGGGAGAGAGAGATGGAGAGAGAGACACGGGACAAGGGATACTGAGGAGGAGCAAGGGCAACGGAGGGAGGGGGAGAATGAGCGAGACAGCTAGAGAGACCGAGGGAAGATAGACGGAGAGCATGGAGGAGTGAGGACAATGACGGGTAAGGGAGGGTGAGAGTGTGAGACGAGCACCTTAGAAAATCAAGCAGCCAGTCTATTCCCCGGAGAGGCAACAAGGCTTGCTGTGGCTGACTGATCCAGTGCTGTGCTGCACTGTGTGAAAGGGGCCAATAACAGGCTGAGTAATGGGATTGTGCCACTGCAGATTGTGTGTGAACAGGTTGGGTCCTTGGGTGTTCCCACACGTCAGGTTATCACTGGCCTGAATAAGACCGGACTGAACAAGGGCCAAGCCTGCTTGTTGTGCTCAACATCTATAGGCTCACCATGTTAGTTTTAAAGGGTGAAGCTGGGGGTATTATACATTTTTCTTGATGTTAACAAACCCTCATGAAAAGATCTAAACCAGCAATAAACGGATCCGTCTAACAAGTATTACCTGAGAAGCCAACGCCTCATGTAGCTTATTCCTAAGCGCCAAAGAGCTCCATTCTTGTCAAAATAAAAACAACTAAAAACCCATCAATGCAAACACAGGACTGAAGGCCAGGAGACCGCCGTTTGTGTCCCAATCCGAAAGTCAATGTCAAACGTTGACATTTTGTCACATCAGTCATTAATCACATGACTCAAGTGAGTTGCTAGTCCCGTAACTCGGTAGTCACATGAGTCATTAGTCAGTCACATTAGCATCAACCGAGCTCTTTTCCTAAACCCAAGTAAGTGGCTTTGTTGCCTGAACCTCAACTTCCTTTTGAAAATTACAGACCTTTTTTCCCCCCTGATGTGACACGCGCATTAAATGGTTATTGCGGTGACAAAATATGAAAATCTCGGGTCCTGTCTGTCTCTGTGTATGTCAGCCTGCCTTAAGGGATGAGTTCATCTTCCGAAGTGAGTCAATGGCCTCCATGTTGATGTGTGGTTAAGTTACTGTAGTTCACACAATGTCAGTCTGGATTAGAGCCGCCACTGCTCAATGCCCCACACCCTGCTTTGAAGCCCTCTTGCTCCACATCCTGCCGGTGCTTTAGCTCACATTTAGCACGTCCCATTGCATTAGTCTCACTCTACCCCTTACCTTGTGGCTCAGCTCGAGCTGCTGCTGCCCAGCCATTTCCATTTCCTCGTTGCTTCTTTGATGTTTGTCTATCACATCGGCCGCTCACCGCTTGTGTGTGGGCATGTGTGCAAATGCGTGAGTCTGTGTCAGAGTGCAGGAGTTAATTGTGCCGACGCGATTTAGCAATGCATACCGCCGTGACCGGTGGATTGGTTTAGTGGCTAAAGGTGTTGCTAATGCTGGGATTAGCAAAGATGAAGATGGTGGCATAGAAACATCCTAACAAGATGAGCGCGTTGCCAAATGTATAGCTGTGTGCCATTTCTACACCAACACAAAATGTATTCACGGGTCCAGATGAGTCAGAGGCGATAGAAAATAAGGATTGTTTCATTTTTGTTGGGGGGGGATAAGTGTTGATGTGGGATTATTCAAATAAATTTCCCACTTGCACGTTGAAAGGAGAATATAATTCACTTACAAGTCACCAATGCCATGATTACTGCTTGTATTTTGCTTTCATACTGGTTTAACACATCTGTAATAGTCCCTGTCTCTTTCTGTTAGTAACTGCAGAGAGCACTGTAACTCCTTTATAACGCCACCATTTCCCACTAAATTTCAAGCCTCTGACATCTCATTACTTTAGATTAACTAGACACAGGGGCCACCTCTGACAGCACTGAGGGGGCTACAGACGATGGCCTGAGGGTTTGTTCGTACCCTGTGGCACTATGCCATCCTACCCTGGCAAGGTACTGAGGGAGTGAGTGAACACAAGAGTTTAACAGGCTGCAACTCAAACATGATTTGAACTTGACCTTGAGCTTCTTGTTTGGAATTAATGTGCTTTGGAATAAATTTCCCTTTGATTTCTTTTTTTCTTCTGTTTTGTGTTTAATGGCAGGTATTCATACAGATGTTGCTTTCTCTGTGTTTAACATTTCATTCGACCAAAAAATGTAGTTTGGGCAAGCCTGAGTGGACTGAATTACTGTAAAGAACCCATGAATTGAGAACTTCCTCAAAATCGGCAACACGCGGCTGTTTTCAGTGATAACGCTCTGATAAACCCAGTTTATGCTACCTGCCAGACCGACACAGTTAGCCGGTGAAGCTAGCGGAGCATTTAGCGGCTTAAAAGCCACATAATTCTCCTGAGGAGCTGGTGGAGACCAAAACAGAGCTAAAAGGATAGCACCAGCAGGTGTATGTATATAGTTGTGCTTACAGGCTGTTTTGCTGCCCCCATGTGGCCAACAAATGAAACCAATGGGGCTCTCTCCCACTTCATCAAAGTCAATTTACTGGACATGGGAAGTACTACACCGCCTGTGGAAATGTCTGTGTAGCGGAGGAGTTTTGTCAAGTCTGAGAAAATGACTCAAGTGACATTACAATTTCAGCTTGTGCCTTTTTTTTTAATGGAAAGCCTTTTTTACTAACTGCGTTTGAGTTTGTTTATTTTGAAGACATGGGTTTAGCCACTGACAGAAGGTCTAATGAAATTAACTATTCATTTTCATTTCGGGAGGTGTACTAGGGGCATACAGACACTAAACTATTCTTTTGTCAATCTGTCACACAACTAAATGGAAGTGCAATACTGCTGTACGTTTTAATTAGAAGCATCACTTTACAATTGCAATCAAGGCTGAACAAATAGATAGTATGTATTGTAGTAAAATGACAAATGTACACATGTTGGGACAGAATTGAGACATGATCCACACTGCGGTGGACTGCTACTGTATGACAGGAAGTGTGACTCCACAGCCGGAGTCAGTGGTAATTAGGCTGGTAGGTGGATGCATTTCATTATGCCCAGAGAAAGACGTAGCTAAGCCCTGTGTTCCCTTGTAATCCTTCTGCTGCGCTGCCCATTATGACTCAGCCCCAATCCACTATACTGAAAGTCATCGCTTTTCTCAAACCACAGTGGGCCAGACAGGCCGGGTGCCCCAGGCTCCGTGACACCAGCCCCGTCTCTGGTGAATGAAGTCGCCTCAGCACAGAGCTGAGGTTTCCTCCTCTCAGGTTGAATGGGGCTGGAGGGAGCGCCATTTAGTTCCCCTTGTTTAAAGATAAGATAAGGCTAACGACTGTAATAGCTCCTCAGGGAAATAGATACTCAGGATAATAGAGATCCACTGTTCTTATCAGTCCAGGTATATTGGACAGAGCAGAGGTTTTGGGCTGTGGGGAAAAGCACTGATGAGCTGCGCTTTGCATTACATTTCAGGCTAATGACTGTGATATATCAGCATATTACCCAATAAGCAACGAAATATCACACCCATAGCCTTTTGATTTTCGTTTCTTACCATCAGTCATCACTCTTTGTTCATATAAGTTTAGCTTGTTGAAGGAAGAAATGTAAAAACTAAAATCCAAGACAAATGATGAAACCACTGAGTGGTTTTGAGGGGGTGTGTGTGTGTGTGTTTTCTTATTTTCAATCCAAAACTTCTGCAGTGTTTTTGTTCTTTTCCTTCATGAATCTTTCATAGAGACCAAGGTTCTATCTTACCAACAATTCTGTGCAGACTCTCAGGGATACATGTATAAAAACCCAAAACGAAAGCATAACCCACCAAATGCCAACGGGCTGGGAGAGATGTTACTCTTAAAAAAGTTCATTTAAAACATTTGTTTCAGGTGATTTTTGACTAAAGATCAATGATTATCAGCCGCCTTCCCTCATCACAGTTTAGAGGCACCACAAGACTCTAGTTGAGTCAGATAAGGCTTTTGGGGTCAGGTTTTTGATTATTATTGATAAAAATAAGACTGCTAAATAGCATCAAAATAACAACATTAGAAATCATCACTCACACGCTGCTTGTTATGTTATTCTAAAGGGCAACCACACCAAAGGCAATACCCACTCAGAATAATGTTTTCCACACTATTATAGTAAATGGTGCAAAAGAAGACAGAGCAGTATGGAAAATGACCATCCAGTGAGAGGGCTATAATAACAATTTGATGTTTCCTTTCAATTATGAAATGCACAAATCACCAGTGATCTGAACTTGATTTCAATAATGTTCATGTGGTCACATCTGTAAACAGCAGCAGTCCGGTTTTTGCATTAGAGGGAAATTATAGCGTAGTAGTGTTTAAACAAAAAAACAATATTCATGAGGGTCCTTGTCTGTCTTTTGTTTTAGATAACTGAGTGTCTTTTTTCAAAATGTTAGCTGTGGGCAGGAGCAATTCTCCCTTCTGCCCACACCTTTTACTTTGTGTAGTTGAAGCCTGTGTGGTACCCTGAAGCTTTAGTGTGCCACCAACCAATTAAGATGTTGGCAAAAAGATAATTCGTTCTGGGTTTGGACCACAAAAGACCATTGTTGCACACTGACTTTGACCTTTTTAGAGGCCAAATTATTAAGAAAATGTGGTATTATTTTTGCATTAATTTTATGTCAGAGCTGCAGTCTGACATATACTTGTACAATCAATAGTAATTGAATTCTTTCTATCTATCTATCTATCTCTCTCTCTATCTCTCTCTCTATCTATCTATCTATCTATCAACAGCACATTCAGAGCACACACAGCAGAAAACACCTGCTGACATTGTTTGGCTGTTAAATTTAGAGCATCTCTCTCTGCTCCCTTTGCTTGCTGTCTTCTTGTCTCTCCATCATCTCTAGAGAATTGTTGTGTTATTCCTTGAGTCTATGTCTGATTTTGAGATGAAGCAGTTTACCTTCTGACTTTCTACTGAATCCAGGAAGATCTGAAACCCATCTTCCATCATTTCATACCTTCTGCTACTGTATCTATCTATCTATCTATCTATCTATCTATCTATATATATATATAGATAGATAGATATATTTACTTTGCATGGTGCTTTCTGTAGAAAGTAGTGTTCTTTTAGAACTTCTGCTAAAAAGAAGTAGCCTTTCAGAGTGTCGCACCAGAAGCAACAAGTCACACCATGGGACACCATGTGTTCCATTTTACCTGAATGCTTTAGTACATCCACCCATCCATCATGATCTCATGAGGGCGTGCTGTGAGATTTTGGGGTTCTCTGCTTCACTACTTTTGCCTCTGCACAAATTGCAAAGCCTCTCTCAACAGAAGGTGGACCAAGTGAAAAGAGCAAGAGTGGTGCCTCTCTCCCCCGTTGGATAAACACTCCACATTATCCTCCACTTTCCTTTTTAAATATTTCATTCAAACTTTGCATAATATAAAAGGTTAGAATAGGTCTAACTAGTAATGACACTTTGATGAAAGTGCTGTGCATAGGTGCGTGTGTGTGTGCATGTGTGAATGATTATGCATGTGTAAGTTTGTGTGCGTGTGTTCCAAACAACAACAAATTTGGGTTACTGTGCTCCTAACCTGCGTATTTAGGCTGCTCACTGTGGAGTGAATGTCAGCACTCTGGGTAGCTCTATATCTGGTATTTTGTGTCTGCAATTACGTCATTTCCTGGCATACAATGTCCCGGTAAAATGTCCTCAATCGCTGCTATGCAACCACAAACAAATATGATGAATAAACTTGAAAAAACTGGGCTGACGTACTTAAATATGACACCCAGCTCCCCCCGAAGAAGTCACTTAGCTTGCACTTGAACAGACAAAGAGTAACTCAGGTGAAGCGTGCCTCTGTTTGGTTACTCGCCTTTCTTCCTTCCCTCAAATTGTCTTTGGCACCGTGTAGCACTGCACCACCAGGGACACTGCAATACAGACTGGGACTGGCAAATAACAGCATGAACTTAAGGCTGAGGACAATTTCAAGACGAGTAGGTAGCAACATAAAGGCCAAGGTATGGAAGTGTGGTCCATGACTTGTAATTACGTGTCGCTGTCTCTTTCCCCCTCCAAATCAATAACCCTGACACGTCCTCGGCCCTTTTGTTTTAGAAATTCCCTCATCGTTCTCGGTGAACACAAATCTTGACTGTGTAACACTTGAACCGTGATGAAGTATTGCCACAGTAAGTTTGAGTCATAATTATAATTTCCATAAACAAACACGACCATGACTGAGAAGATGGGCAAGGCTCTGTTGATGGCTCAAAGCACTGCATGCTCAATCGTTCCTTTGGCTTCCGTCTCTGTTCCAACGCTGAATAATCTCACTATACATGCTGCACGATGGTGATTTCCTGTGTGAAAGTGCAAAAAAAACGCTGCCATAGAAAGGTTAGATGCTGGTTACCACTCTTCTGATGTCAACTTCCACCGGTTGCTCGTTATCAAGTGGCATTCTTTCAGCAGTAGACGTCACCTCGTTGGGTCGTAGTCATTTACACAAAGAAATCATTTTGAATTTCTGTCCTTTTGGAAACCTCAACCATTCTGCAGAATTCTTCTCTGTAACCTGCTCTTACAGCACATAGAAACAGGCACTTCACTTCTCTCCCTTCCACTTCAGTGTGCCCGGCCTGACGAGAGTGAGTCACAAATATCTGTAGAAATGGTCGAATTCATCCAAATTGCAGCTTCAACACATTCTACCACCTACAGCTGCTTTTCCAAAAAATGTGCCCTAACTGTGGTCCATAAGAAACTGTGGTCTCCAGTTGAAGCTTGTTTGATTCCACTTATTCACTCTCACTTTTATTGGTTGCATGATATCAGATTTGTTTCCCGTTGTCTATCATTTTCACGTTCATAATTGTCTTTTCTTTTTTACTTTTGTTATTCTAGTCCAGCCTGTCCACTGCTGTTATTATTGTGGAGAATTGCAGTATTAAAAAGTATTAGGAGTAGAATTCATAGCACCCTTAGTGGTGAATAGAAGTGTCACAATAATAAAAGGTAAAATATGTTAAAAAGTCACAATATATTTACTAAAGAATGAATTATATGTTTGTAATATGTTTACATGAAGGATACTAAATGTTACAGTATATTGACACATTGAATGTATTGAAATCATGAAAGCATAATCACTGGAGGACTTAAACACTGTGAAGAATAGTCTTCAGGGAAAGTTAGGGATTATTCAAGGCGAGGCTGTTCAGAGACAGGTGAGGAGAAGCTGAGACAACTGATGAGAAGCAGAGACTGCCGTAAGACAACAGGAGAGGACTCCTGGGAAAGACCATGCGGCCGCAGGACAGAGGGCAGGATAGAGGTGACGACAGAAGGAGCCCAGCCACAGAGATGACCAGCGGATCGATGAAGGCGGGGTCAGAGCGATGGGAAGCCAATCGCTGACCCCAGAAGACGGCCTTTGTGTTTTGCGACAGGTTTCGGACGCTTTCCGACCATTAAAGGACATAAAAGGAATGTTTGAGAGAGCGTGCGGGAGGCCACGGCATAGTTCCGTTTTTCAGCAACCCGGCCATGTCGGACCTGTGAGTGGAGTTTGCACGTGGTCTCTGCTCTCGAGAAGCATACTATCGATAGTGTATTTTAGATTGTAATTGTCATCATCAGTTTCCAGTTGTCATCGTTTAATTAAATACTGTTTTGAATTTGGGCCGGATCAAGTTACTTTTTGATGCGCCTGCGCAGTAAGAAGTAAACACGGCAGCGGCCTTGCGATTCCTCCAGAAACTTCAGCCTCAACATTATCCAATGCTAATCCTCAGTTTTTGTGTCTGGCCACCTCAGGTACTATATAGAAAATAATGTCATTCTGAGTGACACCATTATTTCAAACCACTATTGCCTGTGACTAGCTTGGTTAGAGATCAATTGTAATGACTAACATGTCTTTGGAGCTCCTGCTAATGGCTTTTCCCTAATGTGGAGCAATGTAGAAAAATGTCTCTTCATCATTATAATGCTTCCTGTAATGCACAGGACATTACTGAACCTCGGAGCAAAATGAGCCACAGGACAAATCTCTACTTTCTCTCATTTCATTCTAAAACGAAGACTACACAAGAAAAGAGAAACTTTTCTCCACCATTCATCAGAGTCAGCCCAGGCCTGGGTGCACAGACATTTGTCCCATAAAATGCTTGATGAAAGGCTCTTAGTGGGACTGGCTTGGACTGATTGCATATGCACGGCCAGTAATGGTGAATTTACTTGGCCCACAGGGGAGCGTCGCTCCTTGTCTGTGCAAGGCTTTGATCACCACAAGACACCAGCAGCACTGGGCATATTCCCTACCTTTTACTCACCCTATGCCACAGGAATATATTAGCATATCGTGCTTTAAAAGAGCTGTCGACTGTGATTGCATGGCTCTAGGTTAACAATGTCTTTAAACAAGTTTGTCTTTCTTTGGTGCAGTGTTGGATGAAACATTTGTCAGCTGGCATTGTTGCTCTTAACACTGTGGCAGCTTACTGTCGTCCGACTATTGTCACGATAGCACGCAGCACGCAGGAGCTTGGTGAATAATAAACAGACCCTTTGTTCCTTTTCATACAACTTCTCGCAGGGCTGTAATTTACATGTGAAAGGTTGCAGTGCACAAGCACTTGAACTCATATACACCAACTTGACATCCACGAAGAGGGCACAGACATTGGCAGGAAACGTGATTTTCAATAATTCAAATACTGCGTGTATGAATACATCCATTCCAATGTTATTTTATGCTCATGGATATGTGAGTTTTGGAGCATGAAATCTTCCTCTGAAAGCACCGCCTTAAGCAATGTCAAACTTGATAAACCTTGCTTTAAGTGCAGAGGTGTTAGGTCTGCACACAGTGACCAGAAATTAACTTAATATTCCTCTGGCCTTGTTGTTGTTGTGTTTGAGATATTTGTGAGTTCTAAAAAAAAAAAACTGTCGAGTTGTGCCCACGTCGTGGGTGCAGCACACAGCAGTTGAGAGTTTCTTGAATAGCATTAATAATAAGTCCCTTTGCAAGAGAAAATATGTCCAAATGTCAACAACATCAGTCATGAGATGTAGCCTTAAACACTTAAAGGATATTGACCTGATGGCATTTTCATACACATGCTTGAAAATGCTGGCCTGTGATGATGTGATCGATTTCACCGGATTTCATATTTCACAATGTTTCTGATCCCTACCACTCAGTCAGAATCATGTTATGCTTAGATACCCCGACGTTGTTTGTGCTTTAAGTGAGTGGAGTCAATAGCAAATTGGACGTACTCTGGGTTTAATCAAATGCTTTAGTTCGGTGATGACACCATCCCGCTGTGAGACCATCATGCTCGCACCGAGGGGACCACGAAAATATTCATTGCCACACAGCTCACTGCTTTTGCTCTTGAGGACATCGCTGAATCATGCAATTATGTTTTGGATGAGGAAAGTCGATAACTGCCTCATACTTGGGAAGAGATTGCTAAGGTCGCACCTGTAATCATGTGGGAACAGCACAGTCCATTGACACAATGATGAGACTCCACAGACAGTCGGACAGGATTGAGATAGGGGCTGATTGCACCTTATTGGAAGATGGAGTCGGCCTGTCATGAATGGTGCTGTCGCAAAGATGGAGGTATGCACCAGTAGTCACATGTTTGCTCGGGTCGGGGCCCGACGCCCTGCCAGCCACGGCTTGTTGTGGTGGGTCAGATGTTTAAGGGTCATCGTAATCAGTTTGAGGCAGTGCACCGACTGAGCTGTGCCTTTCTTGGATATAGTGGGAATAACTGGTAAAGATCGGTATGAAGACAGTATTTTATCAATGGTAAATTCATATTTAGTTAAGATGTGTAAATAAGTTACAGTCCATTAATGTAAACAATACTTGGGTTGCCAGATTTGGCCGATTTTGACTGACTGGACCATTTGAACGCTTACCTTTCAGAAAAAGGCTGCAGAAGATGTGGGCCAACATGTAGGCTTTCAATAAACAACTTATTTAGCCTTCCTCACTGAAGTACCAACATTTTAAACAAAAGTGTTTTCACAACCTGGCAACCCCAGATTTGTTCTTAATATTGCTTTGTAACTCATCTATTTATAATTAGATCCACGGGTTATTACTCACTGTATAAACCATTATAAAGGGTACCTTATTAAAATGCGGTAGCTGTATTTCAAGGAAATATACAACATCTCTTTACTGTGTTGAAAGATAGCAAATCTTCTTTGGATGTAGAGGCCGGGTCACACCGGCATTGAAAATGGCAAACGTTCATTTTCATATTGACAGTGTTGACCTTTGAGGAAATGGAGAACTAGAGAGTCCAAAATGGAGGAAGCTATCGTCACTCATAAGTTATGATGCACCATCCACTTTTATTTGACCGTCCTCGGTCAGAGAAAAAACTGCTGCTCAAAAGATGAACAGGATATGCTGGGACAAACACGAAACTGTGTGAACTGTAACATTAGCAGCTGACAGCAAGCAAAGTAGCAAGCACATTAGCCTGGATAGGTTTTTTCCGTCTTGAAAAAGATCTTTTGTGGAACAAAATGATGTACAACCCATGAACAAAATACCAGAATAGGAGTAAAAAGCACATTAGTGAGAAAAGTAGAGAGCATCGTGCGATGAGATGAACCCAATGTATTTCAATCTCGTAAGAAGCCAGTGGAAATTCACATCAGTGAGTTATATATGAGCAGGTACTTTGCAGCCTCTCAAGTAGATGATTCATTAGATGGCGCCCAGCTTTTCACAACTCTTCTCTGTCCACTTCATTCCAATTATTGTTAATGAGTGCTCACTCGGAGGTCATCGTTATGCCCCCCCCCACACACACATTCTTTGTCATTTCACGGCGGAGTGGTGGCACATCATGTGCCTGCCTTCCTATAGCTTAGTCACATTTAGATCACATTAATTACTCTTCTGCTAATAACCCAAGCTCCATTCTTCCATAGTGTTATTGTGTTTGCTTCTATAAATCATCAACTATTACGGTGTTGTTAATTCTCAGTCTTCTGTACCCTGAAGCTGAGCGAGACGGGTGGTTATCTGCCAAAATCATCCAGTGTTTGGCTTCTTCAGTTGGGCTGCGGAGGCAGACAGCACAGGAATCCAGGATCTCGCTGCAATGTAAATGAGAGCCATTATAGCAATGAAAAGACATTTGGCCGCATTATTCAAATTAGATTGTCAGATGAGTTCCTTAATGTATTTTTAAAAATTGCAAATGATTTGTTTTTGCATATAAACTGTAGCCTATATTATTAAGTCAGTGAAAACACTATTGTTTACCTTTTCTCTTGGGTTGCAGGCAGTGCAGAGCATCATTAATTCAGAACTTCAGCATATTTGTCTTAAAACAAAAATAGGTGCAATAAGAGAGAGGAACTCATCAGAATATCGTTAGTAGAATGGGACTCAGTAATGGTGGATTGGTTCAGCTTATTAACTTTTTAATGTGTGTGTGTGTGTGTGTGTGTGTGTGTGTGTGTGTGTGTGTGTGTGTGTGTGTGTGTGTGTGTGTGTGTGTGTGTGTTTGTGTTGCCTCAACAGTTTAAAAACCATGCAGGCGACAGAAATTGCAGGCATGATGTGTTTTGTCGTACGAGCTAGCTTGCTATGTGAGCACTGGCAGAGGAATAAAATAGAGGATTGCCAGAAGCGTGTTCTCTCTCTCATAATGATCTCTCTCAAAATCACTGCAGCAGTTATTTCAGAAAAGAATCACTTTGTTTATGCCCACTCAAACCAAAGTGATCCATCACTAAACCACGGCAGGTGTTTGAAGCTTCCAACAACCTAATTGTATTTCTTTTTAATTGGCCCTTATTTATTTCACAGTTGTAGAAGCATGTTTGTCAGCCCATCATGATACTTTACAGCTTGACAACAGTCAAACAAAATAACTTAAATTTACAACAAGTACAGCTTTCTTGTTTGTCACTTTTCTTTATCAAAAGGCCGCCATGTTCTGTGTTTGTTCAGCGCCGATGCAAAGCCTTTATCCATCGTTCTGAGCTATACTGTGCAAATGCTATGTTCAGTTTAACTGCCTGAGACTAACGAGCATATTTGAGGTGCTGTTGTTTCACTCGCAAGACGGTCCTCTTTTGATCTGAGCAATAATCTGTCTCTCAGAGTGTGGGAGCTATTTACAGAGGAGATTTATTTCACCGATTCTCTGTGTACAATGAGGCATCTGCTCCTGCCAGCTCAGGTAGAGAGGGGCTGTTTTAGACAGCGGCTCACCGAATATGTGCTGGTTCCTCTCGAACACAAAGAGGAGAAATATCTATTAATAGTTTGCTGAGTGTTGTCTGCGTGCTGGTAGGTGTGCGTAATGCTTCTTTCAACGAGTTAAAGTGGGAGGAAAATGTCCATTTATGAGCATATCCCTCCTGCCTTCTTGTCAGTGCTGCAGTAAAAATACCACAGGAGGAAACGTTTGTCCATTTTCTATCAACTGTGGACGCGACTGTGTTTTCATCTGCTCCACTGTGACTACAAATAAAATAAAAGACCAACAAGTGGAATTTTCCATTGGATTTGTCTTTGCTTTTTATCTCCCAGTTCCAAAGTGAATTACAACAGCCCTGAACAGTGTCTGGCAGGCCTTGAGCTATTCCCAGGCAAGAACAGTAGAGGTCAAGGTGTGAGAGCAATGCCATAAGCACGACTTGAAATTCTGCCGGTGCTTCTTCTCCCACAGGCTTGCTCTCACTTCTCCACTTTCTATCGTTCTGTCTCTGCCTGTCTTTCTCTCTCTCTCTCTCTCTCTCTCTCTCTCTGGTGCACACTTTCTCTTCTTTGCACATTCCCTCTCTGTCCGTCTTCCTCTCACTCTCACTCCCATTTCTTTTTCACACCTCTTTCAACTTCTTTTCCCCCGGTGTTCTCCTCAGCTCTCCTCCGGTGTCGGTACAGTATATGGTTCTTGTCAAACTAATTAATTCATTCATTTGTTTCCCTTTAATCATTCAGCATGTTAGTAACAGGGTTGTAGGCAGGGTTTTAGAAATACTCAGGTAATGAGTCCAGATTCAGTGTATTGTATTCATTGTTCATATTTCACATGAATTTGGTTATTCACTCAAATAACCTGCCAAATAACATCAATTCACCTCCTGATTTAGGAAGCTGCAACCATAATGGCACCATTTTCATTAAATTTAAAATAGCGGTACTTCTAAAGAATAAATCAGGACAACATTAAATAATTACAAAAGATGACATTGAAAAATGAAATATTTTGTGTGAATGACACACAGGGGAGTGTGTTTCCTTGTGGTTGTGTGAATGCGAGTCCGGGTGAGTTTCTATTTGCGTGTGCAACCAGGCTTGATGTTTATCGTATCATGGCCTTCTCCAGGTATCACATTCAGTAAGACAGGAAAAGTGCTGCTGCTGGACAAATTCCTCCCATATATAATGAGGATCTCCGAGTGCATGGACAGCATGGACTTAACAAATTGCAGTTTGAAGGTCTCCATTAAACTTATTCTACCAGCATCCAGTGGCGTAGCGACTGTAGAGTAGAGCCTTGACACGGGATTAAGGGAAGTCAATATCAATTTCTTATAGCTATGGTCAAGATAAACAGATTACTGTAGCATGGAGATTTTTTTTGATGCTTCTAACTTTATATTCTAATCTAAAGGTATTGAAATATACCATGTAATCATTTTTTAAAAAGTATGTTATATATTGAAGTATCATTTCACCGTTGTTACTGTGGACGTTGTGTCAATTTTGTTGCCTGCAGTGAAATTGCAAAGATTCATCAGACATGCACCGTCTGGTTCAGCTTTAGCTCCATTTTAGACTCATTCAACCTTTCCTAGAGCACAACACCCAAAATATCACTGTGAACTAACACATCTGTCCTGAATGTGCAAAGCATGTAAATGTTAGTTACTATTGATGAAATGTATTGTATTTAGTTCAATACTATTTAGGTATAATTATCTAAATTGAATTACAAGCATTGTATTGTTCAATCCAATGAAGCCAATTTATAATCTGCATCAAGATATGCAGACAGCTGGTCTGCACAGAGAAAGTGAATGTGATCTTGTAGGTACTCATGATAGCAAGTGTGTTCAAAAGTTTGAGGATTTTTTTCAGTGTATGCTGGGTGAGCAGCTCTACTGTAATTGAAATAAATTGGGCCTTACTGTTTGGATTCACCTTCCATGGCTTAGATTTATCACCCATGGGTGTGGAGATTAATTTGTATCCCTGCAAATCTCATTCCAAACCATAACAGTAGAGTAGCAACACAAATATGCTCCCTCACTGTCTTCACACCTGGCAACAAAAGTTGTGTTCAATGGTGTTTTTTGGAAATCTGTTTTTCAAATTTCCTTGGCACATTACCGCAACAACATTTCTGTTGAACAGTGACATTGTAACCATTTACTGTATGAAAACGTCAGTCCTATCTCACTTGCTGTCGCCTTTTAAGTTGCATTACATTATTTGGCGCCACAGTCTGCCAAATAACTGTGCCAATAAATGCAGACTGTGATGAATTATATTCGGGGTTTCGGCAGGAAGAGACCTCTGTGCATGTGGGCCTTTGTAATGCTAATGAGAATGATGCTGTGTGCTTCAGGCCACCCAGAGCCTCATGGGTGAAGGCAATGTGTGTGTGGGCAAACACCAGGCAGTATGGTAGGTCCTGTTTGTGGATGAGAACCTCACTGCAGCCTTCAGCACTCACTTTCACATGCCAGTTGCCAGCGTTTTGTCTTTGTATATCAGATTGTGTGTATTTGATATTCGATCGTATAGCTTTGCTTACTTTGCTATTAAAATCTTTATTTTATTCTTATCACGGTGGCCATAATAAAATGACAGCCAGCATGAGACACATGTCCCAAAAAACTACGCAAATGCTACAATTTGAAGAATAATGCAAGAATAGCTAAAAGCAGTATGATAACAACAATTACTATATTTACGTGTACACAGAACTGCCTGCAGTTGGCTTAACACAGGAACGACCCAATTAAATAGTATAAACTCAGAGTCTGATTCTGAGAAGCACAGATGCCTGGCACAGAGTGCTACTAAATGTAAATCTTGTGCTTTTGGATTTTGCCATCTGTGCAAACCCTAAGATCCAACATGGTTCTGTTTATATTTTGATATCAACAAAACAAACTAAGTTGCTTTTGTTCTTAGTATTTGTATAAGAATCTGTATAAGAGTTAATGTCAGTGAAATAACAGAGAGAGTATTTATCTTTGACAGTCCCCACCATTGTACATTAATATTCTAGAACTGGTTTATTCATGACGAGAGGGACAGTTTATCAAAAGTGCAGGTGCACAGCTTAACCCGAACAAGATGTCAACCAGAATACGGCTGATAACTGTGTTGCTCCATGCATGTAAATGTAGCCACAGGAAGCGTTATGGGTTCAAGTCTGCATTTTACATATTCTTATACACTTGACATTCTCCAGGGCACTTTGGAGAAAATACTCCCTCAAAGAGTGAATGGTGCTCCGAGGGAGAGGAAAGTTTGTTTCTATGGTTTTGTAGAGAGTAGGCAAAGATTACATGCTTTTTTAAAAATCACCGTAAAGACAAAACACAGATAAATATATTCATATTTAAATAATAAAATAACAATAATAAATATATATAAATGAAACATATATATGTATACTGAATACTTACGGAATGAACACCAGAAACAAACCATAGCAGTTGTATATGAACATCAGGTCATTGACTGGGGAGCCATCAAACTTATTGACCTGTCATTGGACAGCCAGAGAGAGATCAACATCTGACTCCAGAGACCACCAGAGATCTTTGAACAGACTTTTTAAATGGAATACTTAGGTCAATGTGGTAACAAAATCACATCTTTTTCTGAAGGCAATGATATGCGGCTGAAGACATCTTTTACTTAGAGGATCTTGTGCTAAGATCTTTTGTCAAAACATATTAAAAAGATGTTACGTTCTCATTCACTTTGGCTCAATTCTCGAATGGGAATACAATTATTTTGTTTATATTTTTTTTAAACCGTCTTAATATTCTCAAAACTCTAAGTTCAATTGTTACAACTGTTTCATGCAACATCACAACTCTATAGGTAGTTCCTCAACCAAAACAAAGAAAGTTGTTTTGTATTGTTTGAGCAATACTGGTCAAACATGACCAATTGAATGGATCGGTTTGCATGCGAATGCTCAAATGATGAAAGAATGTTTGGAAGTTGTGAAGAACAGAACAATTTGACTGAAAATCTATTTATCAGTTTTGATCATTAAACCATGTGCAAGTGGTTATTAGCAAATTATACTTACACGTTTGCACTCATGGGCCAAAACACATTGAAAGAATGATGAATTCAAATCTGTTGTGAACAACAAACTCAACAAGTACACAGATGGTGAAGAAAAGGACACATAGCCCCCTTTCCTTTATTATAAGAAACCTCCTTCATCACTGTTTACATACAAAGCAGAAGTTATTATGATGTAGAACTACATTATAGAAAATTACCTACACTTGTTGTGAACAACATTAATAATTATTCCATTCGAGCCGATCTATTTAGCACGAACTTGACTGAATTACTTTGGAAAACCAAAGCCATTTAATTGTGTCCTGCGTCGTTGTTCATACCACATTCTGCTCTAAGCTATTACATCCAATTTCCACCCTGATGATTATTATGTAGTAGATACTAATAGAATAATGGCAGAAGAATGGGAGAGTGCAGAGGTAATTAGGAAGCAGTGGGTCATCTCGTTTGCCCAGAGGAGGATGCAGAAGGAATTACCTGTATGGTCCACAGACAGAGGAGACAGGAGAAGGGAAGAGGAAGGAAGAGAGAGTAGAAAGAGAGAACTACATACAAATGTGGGGGATATGAAAGAGAGGTATAAATAGAGAGAGAGACTTGAGAACTGGAGTATGGGTGGAGACTGAAAAAGAGAGAAAAAGGCGACAAGAGAGAGGAAAGAGAAAAATGAGACTTGTTTCATTTTGAAATAATGGAATGTGTTCCCGCCCCAGAGCTTTGTTCAATAAGCCGCCTTCTGTTATCGAGCTCTGAGGAGAGGAGAAGAAGGGAAAAGAGAAAGAAAGAGACAGCATGGCCATGCGTATGAATGTGTGTTTATCTGCGTGTGTGTATCCAACCTATATTTTCATGAAGAGCATTAGTCCGCCCCCTCTGCTGCCTTAAATGCTGTTCCCTCATTCCCCTGCATGACTGATTGTGATCAAAGAAAGATTAACACATGGCTCTCTACATTCATACATAAAGAAGCACAATATGCCGATGGTGTTCGGTTATTCAAGCCAAGTGTTTCTGTTTTTGTGCTAATTGAATTAATAAACAACTTTTTATATTTGTATTTAGATATTAGATGAAGGCACTCCAATGATAGATATTCATGTTAACTGTCTGATGAAAGTCAGTGGAGGTGAACGGATGGAGGCAATAACGTTAAAAAGACGAAAAAGCAGGACCAGAAGCTGGATATACAAGGACAGTAAATATCTAGACACTTAACTGAGTAACGTTTGCTTAGTAGAGAAGGCATAGCTAACGTCTCAGGTAGCCTGACTTCAGCCTATTAGACATTATACACACTCTTTATACGCTGAATAGCTAACAGCATGATAACATTAAATCAAATCAAATGTGTAATACTAGTAGAATATTCAATGCTGGCTCACTGTCACACTTTCTGTGACACTTGAACAGATTCACTGATAATGAGCTTAGTGACACTTGTACTTTTCCTACAATGATAAGGGAAAATGTCTCCTGTGAAAAAGCATTCAGTTAGTTAGAAATGTGTCTGCATTTTAGGGAATCTGACTGTATGGTTGTTGAAGACAGAATTAGTGTTTATGTTGTGAAGTCATTGGTTACTTAACATATTTATTTTTGGATTCGTAGGAGTTACATGACAGCATTTTATTTTCTTAAAGGAGGACCTTTTGACCACAAGGAGCGCTATGGAGATTTTTCGACAAGTGCCTGTTTGATTTATATCACACGCACACATTGGTGACTCGTGACACAGTCCTGCCAATGGCTTCACACCATTTCACCCAAGATGCAGGGCGAAAAAGAAGACGAGCTAAACATGGATGCAAACAATACTGAACTTAAAATCCTTCAAAAAATCTGCTTTGCCTGTGTTTTCTGAGGAAGGAAATGGTTTCAACACATTTGTTAGAGCCCATGGGTACACACAATGTGTTTTCATGGGTAACACACTAAAAGAAAACTCCACTCACTCCCTGATTAACCCTGCTCATTTAGGAATCCAGACTGCCGGTCTTGCATTATATATTGTAACATCAGAAATGCACCGGCTATATACGGCAGCCCCAGCTGCTGGATCCACCACCACCGCTTCAACCCTTCTCTGGGGGGCAGCTTGCCTCTGCAGGGAATCAGACCGAGTTCTAACTGCACCATTTTGCTCCCTCGGGCCGGTACCTACACCTATCTTTAAATCCTGTTCCCCCATCTTGGTTCCGTTCATCTCCACATGCATCAACACATCTTTGCAGACAGAAGAGGTGCCTGCTGCCTCTAAAATAGCAGCTCTCAGTTCAATCCTGCAGAAATCTAATCTCAATCAAGTCTCTTGCATAAACTACACAGACCCATCCCCAACCTGCTGTTTCCCACAACAATATTAAAGCGTGCTGCTTCAGTCACAGCTGTCCAAAAGAGAACTCAATAAAACATTTAAGTAGTTATTGGTTCACAGCAGCACACACACACACATATGGTTTTGAATGGAGCTTCCCCGTGGCGTCAAGTCTATTTTTCATTTTATTACAGACCATGATATTCTCCTCAATTAAAGATAAGATAAGATGAGATAAAATAATCCTTTATTAGTCCAGCAGTGGGGAAATTCACAGGATCACAGCAGCAAAGTGGACAGTCCACACAAGATACAGAGCAAAAAAATCAAGAGCAACAAGTAATATAAATAAGTTAATAAGTAATCAACAGTAAGAGTATCAACTATGTACAAAATCCACAGTAACTAAGTATAAGGAAAGAATCAAAATACTAAAATATTGTATATACAGACAGGGTATTTTAATTGCACTTTATTTATAAAGAGTGCCCAAATGGTTTTCTCTTCTCCAAAATGTACTTATTTAGGTGTTATTTGTAGTAATATGTATTTCTGCAAATGCTTTTACTGTAGCAGTCGTAGCAAAAATATGACAACTTATTCGATGTAGTGCGGTATTAGAGAGGGTGCAGTAATAAATGTGAGGTGTACATTTTGAGTTGTGGAAAACATTATTTAGAAACGTATACGGCCCCCACATTTCTTTTGTCTCACTTTAGATTTATTGTTACATGTGCACTTAAAGTAATTTGTACAAATACGAATTCATTTGTAAACATTCCCAGATGGTTTGCCACAGATAGAGATTGTATTTTATAAATACAAAAGGGATTTTACCGCTAAAATAAATTCATACTGGTTGATTAAGTGCAAGTGAAGCTGGAGAATAAATTGTCATCATTAATATGAAGGACTTTTGTCTATACACAGTAATGTATTTACATCCGTCTCGGTCCAAAAACAATAAAGATGTGACGCAATGTATAGATTATTTAAAAAAAATTCTCCTGTTTTCCTGAAAAAACTTGTCATTATCAATAACTCTAACACTCCTTGTTGTTGAAGAGAAAATGCATTCAAATGCTTTTTAATGCGTCATCTTGGTTTCTTTGAAAAATAGTTTCTCACTATCATTTGATGTCGTGATGACATTTCTGCTATGTCTTGTTTGAAGGGATGATGGGGGCGGTTCAGTTCAGTCAGGAGCAAAACTAGATAGAGACAAATTAGCATCAATAAATAAATAAAGGAGAGCAAAAGAGACGAGGCGGCACAAAACAGACACTACTTCTTACTTTTTATGTGAGATTTAAGGGAATCTTGTAGGAAGCACAACAGAATCTTAAAGCACAAAATTGAGGCAGCCTAGAGAGGCCAAGCTCAACATTGGTTGTGGATGGGATCCAATGGGAGTGGCGTTCCTGAAGCTGCTTAATGGATGAATTTTCACTTCTATTTAAAGTTAGTCTCTCTTCATATGTAACTGTGGGAGGAAGAAAACAGTGGAGCCTCAGTGACACTGACTGCAAGAACTCTTTCTACGCCTCTCCTCTCTCCCGTGGAAGTTTCCTCTTAAACACAGACAAAGTTGAAATCCAAAACAAATACATCATGCAGCTCCACACGGGTATTTATTCATCAAACACAATGAATCTAATTAGTATTTTAAAGGGCAATCACAATGGGAGGTCTTGATTGCTGCAATTTGGTATTTAGGCAAAGGCAAAATGAAAATGCACACATTTCAGAGCATCAGGGTATATTACATTAAAATGGAATTCAATCACACTCCACAATCAATGTGCACTCGATTTCAATACAACCAAAAACAATCCCAGCAGCATACCCGGTATACCCTCGATTGATTGTGATTGTGATTCTGTGCAGTCAGCTTAATCTTAGACCAGGGGGGGGGGGGGGGGGGGCAAATAATGTCCTCAGACAAAAGGTGGTTTTGCAAATTTCCCTTCCGAGGGGAAAAGAGTGATAAAGTATGTCTCCCACAGCAGGCTGAAAACTTGTCTCACCTTCCTCCCTGAATCATATCCTCTCTCCTCCACTGGCTGTAATTGCTCTCTCAAAATATCCCTTCTGTCTCTCTGTCCGGCACTTACTCTATTTCTTTTCCTTCCATTTGAAGCCAACAGTATCAGTTTATGGTCTCACGGGTATTGTAAGAACCAAAAGGGCCCAACCTTTGCACTCCCTAGGTTTGGTTGCTCGCTCTTATACGGAGATCTGGGAACTCTGTTTTCTGTAATCACCCTGTGTCAAAATGTAATCTAAATACTAACATGTAAAATGCAAATGTAAGACTTTAAATCCTAAACAATGTATTTGAATTGCAATTTCCCATGCAGTAAACAGCACACAAACAGGTGTTTATGTTCAAAGCCATATGGAGAAAACAGGGTAAATGGATCCGCTTTTCACATTTTATGCTTGTACAGCTAAATAATTGTGCATTCACCTCAGGCAGTAATTGCTGTTTATAATTATGGTTGCTGGGCATCCATGGGAACTATAATACAAAAACATGGATTTAAAGCAATTTTAGAAGTTTTTTTGCACAATCTGCCCCAGGGTAGGGGTAAGTACGAGGCAACATGAATCCTACAGCAGTAAGATGTAAGACTCCCATACTACAGGAAAAAAAGAAATAGATGCACCAATCTTTTTTGGTCTTTTGGCAATTTCACCACAACATGTTTAGCTGCCACCTGTTGGATATCTTTGCAAAACGTCCCTGTTTTAGTTTACCTAACTACATAATCTATTGGAAAACTATACACAGCTTGATTTAACAGGTTTGTGTTGTGTACGGTATGTATGTACATCTGATGCTAGATCAGGGAGTCTGATCCCTCTCCTCTGATCAAATCATCACACATCTGCTTTGCGACATCTGAAAAGAGTTGAGCAAACATTTGTTATCTTAAGTTCATTTCATTAGAGTATGAATATGATTACATAATATTAGAAACTTGCTTCACACAGCAAATCAGCTCCATAATTAGTTAATGAATTCATCTTGTATATAATACTAAAGTCTCACATGTATCTAATTCCATTCCAATGGAATTTTATGATCTTTATCTTTCGCCAACATCTGACGCAGCAAAAATAAAAGGCTCTCTTACCTCATTCTCCATGAGATAGGGAACATTGATTCATTTAGTGATGTCTGTGTGTAGATATAAGTGGTGAGTCATCTAACCCACCAGCTCAACCTACCCATGTTCAGCTCTGCTCAGCTCTTACAGTAGCCTCTGGACAATCTGCGCTTCATGTTTCATAGAAAAACTGATTTGTCCCTTTTTCCCTGAGACCACAATTAGTTTATTTTTTATTTTGATCATTTATTTTTAATCTATTTCTTTAACCCACCTTTTCAAAATACTCAATTAAATATAAATTAAAGTTGGCCTTATATTATTCATTAGAAGGAGCATTGTGCACAGCCGAAGATTATCTGTTTATAGCCCTGCAGTAAGAGGCTTCAAAGTCTTACTGTATATAGAAGAAAGACTCTTGCACCGTGTGTTCTTCCTGCACAGACTGTGAAATAATCAATGTTTTTTTCTCTAAGATCTTTATCGTAACATTCCCAACTCGCCCCAATACTAACCTACTTGTGGACCCCTTCACCTTAATTTCATGGTGAATAAATTTGTTACTCATGGATATGTTCACTTTTAATTTCATCTAATGAAAAAATATGGGAAGGAGGCTTATTCATTTTCAAAATGAGCTGATGCAGTGTCGCTGTATCTGGCTGAGGGCAAATAAACATATTTTTATGGTGTAATTTAACTGAGCCATTGATTATTTTCATTCCTATTTGAGAATGCACAGTAGCTGAGAAGATGAGTTAGATAAAGGCAATGTCATGCAGGCAAGGAAGGGAATAAGCTCAAGAGCAATATGGTGAGTGTGTGGCGTACAGAGCACCACCAGGATACCCCTGAACCGTCACTTGAAAGAGGAAGTGGTTGGAACCTGAGCCCCAGGTAAGTAAGTCATTGACCTACATGAAATGTAGTGAGCTGCTCTGACAGACATATGTATTTCACCTTGGGAGCACCAAGTGTTAGAGGACTCGCTAAGCTGCTTAGCTGGGTACTTGATTTGCCTCAGCCTTGTGCCATGCTCTGCAAAAAGTAATGCTAGCTCTAAAAAAATAACCAGCAATCTGCCTCGTTTTAGAAGCACATCATGCTCTACATACTGTAACATGATGGTCTAAAGTGATTGGCTTCTGATTGGCAGTGAGACAGTGACAACGTGTGCAAATAATGTAGCTATTCCAGTCACTTTGAAAGAAGCACGATGTAACAGAATGTAATTGTTGTGCTGAAGAAACACAGACGCTATTTAAAGGGAATGCAAATGGTGTAATTTTCTCCCCAGCAGGGATGGGAATTTTGGCAATATGGGTAAAAAGAAACAAATACATGAAAGCAACTCTGCTAAATGGTTACAGTTGATGTATAAATTGCCAATCTTTACTGCCCCAAAAGGTTGAGTGTGTAGCGCTGTAAATATGCTTTTTAAGCATAGCAACATTTTATTCAGCGTAGGTAAGTCTGGCATTTGACAGGGTGATTAGCCTAGGCTGTCATGAATACCAGATTATGTTGTGGACTGTCAAAATACCTTTCACTCAATAACCCCAGCACATTTTTAATTCCACCAGCACATTTACAAGTCTCTCCTCCACACTTACAACCAAACACATTTTCCTCTCTCAAAAAAAGGTGTTTAACTCATTTTTCCCCTCCGCGGTAGAGTGAATCAAAAAGCCAGCGCTTGCTTATTCTCTCCTCCTCTCTCTCTCAATCAGCACTTTTCCCCTTTGATCTTTTATTCATATGATTAAGTCTGTTTATCACCAGACTGTACATTCTACATTTCAGTATACGATGAGAACCATCTTTGAAGTTGGCTATGCTGCAGTGGAATCACTTTGGCGAACAACAGTCTTTTTTTCACCAATTATTGTTGGAATTAAAACACTTTCCATCCGGTTTTAAATTGTCTGACCTCAAGTGTAAATGCACACACAACGGTTCCCCGTGTTGTTTGTGGAGCGTTCACTGAAATATTTTCCATCTTAGATGGAAAAATGATGAAACACTTCCAAGCTTCCCAGCCCATATATTCGCTTTGGCTTGTGTCACCCAAAATCTCTTTCATAAACATATTTATTTAGTATCCAGTTATTCACTCTTCATTACATTTCCCTTGTTGTTCTGGCTTCTTTGCTCCTCAAATCCATTTTTTTGTTTGGCTTGGCTGGAAGGCTGTTATGATGCTTTACCCTTGCTCCTCTCCTCCGTCTGTCACTCTGCCTTTTTTTCCCCTGCCAACCACCTCTATTCATCCTTGCTCTGCCCTGCTTTTGCCTGTTTGTCCTTCCCTGTCTTTCTCTCACTCACATCTGTTTTCTATCTCCCACCAATATGTTTGGTTACCCCTCAATCAATATCTTTAACCCTTGTTTTCTCTCAGCTCCTTGCTCTCCCCTCCCCCTTTCCCTACTCTTCTCTCTGCCACTACCATGTCAGACTTTTCCTCAGAAGTCAAAACGGTTTAACAATGTTCAGATCAGGTCAGACGTATGAACAAAGCACATGAGCAGACACAGTCGACAGGGATCTGATAGAAACCTGTATGTAACATAATGAACAAAAGATAGCCGAGTGCGGTGAACATGTAATGAGGTAACGGTGGTGAGACTTAGGAAAGAGCAGGTGAAACAGAGCAAGTGTAAGTATTCATGTGTGAGGTAAAAGGTAGCTGTAGGGCAATAGGTCATGTGGGAAGAAAAGACAAAATATTGTGTGATTCATATTTTATGAAGCTTTTCATAGACTAAAAATGGATACAAAATGGTTTTGATGTTTTCTATGTCACTTCTTATCAATATTTACTCAGACTGAACTATTTGCCATGACTTGTAGCTCAGTGTTGCCCTGAGCCAAAGTGCTAGCATCGCGCTGACGATGATCTTACCAGGCATGCCAGTGAAACTGTCAATGCATGTTTTTGTCAGTACGCCACCATGTAACCTGCTACACGATAAGATGTGAAGGTGCGCTTTTGTGTAATTGTGAGATCCATGTTACACCCCTGCAATTGATTCTGGATGAAGGGAAAAGCACGCCATGTATTTCAAAGCCAACCTCTACATTTTTCGCTATTTCAACTATTATTCATTGATCTTTATCTCCAAGCACTGTAATGGACCGAAGATAATCCACATTAGCATGGTGCCTGAATGACTTTATTTATTATCTGTTACTTAATAGTGCTCACATGTACACACAAGCACGAAGGAAAACACAAAACAGTAAATGGACATTTGTTTGGACTCCATCTTTTCCATGCCCCTAATACCCTTCATCACACATTAATCCATCCCGACCACCTCTAACGTCTTACTCACAAGGATATCTCCCCTCTAGTTTTTCCCCTGCACACACCTTAGCAGTGCCCCCGTGGGTGCTGTAGGTAGCAGACCCTGAGCAATGGAACAGCAGAACCCAACAGTGGATTAGCTGCAGTATGTGAGAAAAGGCCAGATCCAGACATATTCCTCTGGGGAAGTCAAGCCAGATAATCCGACCCCGGCGCTTGCTCTATCAACCCCCTGCCAGCTGCACTTTGCCCCTAGACACAAGCGAAATATAACCCAGGCGTGAAGATTCAACTTCGATGTATGCCGAAGTGTACGGCCTGGCTGCACATGCACATGCACATGCAAACAGGCATACACACAAAGCAAATATAACCCAAGCATGAAGATTTCATCTTAGATGTATGCCGAGGCGTACAGCATGCATCTGCATTAAACAGGCATACACACACATTTTAGTGTATAACCCTGAAGAACCCTGAAGGGAACACGTGTTACACCAGGAGACCTTCGGCCCACGTAAACCTCACCAGGCATCAGTTCTCATATATGGCCTCTGCTAATCAGAACATGTTGCCCAGATTCACAAGTACAACAGCCTGAGTCCCCGAGGGGACAACAGAGCTGGTGCAGTTACTGTAGCAGTAGCTGACTGGCTGTTTAGTTGGATGGCTGGTTTGTCTAACTGGTTCAGATCTTTTTGATGCAGTGGCCTGCAACAAAGACAATTTCAATACGTAAATTCACTTTCAGGATAAGCTAAAGCATGCAAATGTTTGCACAAAGATGCCTCCATACACAAAGAATGCTCAACCAGGCTTGCTCACATGTATGCATGTCCAATGGTGTTCACTTTGGCATGTATGAACTGTTACATAGATGGACACACAATAACACACGTGCAGAAATGCACACCAAAACAACAGGAGGATCAGGGAAGAGACGGTCTGATTGCTCATCAAGCGGCAAGCGAGAGCTGGCGAAAGGCATCAATACGACTGGAGCCCACTCTCCCGGGCCCACCTGTCGATTACAGTGGTAAAGACAAGCTGCCTGGTGCCTCAATCCATTCCCAGCAGCGTCCACTGGGCCTGGAGACACCTGAAGAATCCTGATGCCAGGAGGGAATAAGGGACCTTCCACTTCACACTGGCAGATACACAGTGGTTTGCCTCAGCTGCATAAACCATTCAGATAAACAACTCTATAGAGAGATGGAGGAAGGATACATATCTATCACTCACGTGGCAGCGATTCAGTTTGTATAGATAGAATGAGATAGATCACAGTAATATCAAGCTGCTCACAGAAACATGTAAAATGAAGACTTTCTCAAAGAGCTACAATACATTGCATTGAGCTGGCAAACACAAAATAAATACAGAGTAAAACACAATTCACAAATTAGGGAAAAAGTGCTTTCTTTATAGCACAACATCACAAATAAATCTCAAGGCATTGCAATTACAACTGTGGGGTGAAGTATGTTTTCTGAATATTTGGCCCAAGGACAACAATCCCATTGGCCTATAATTAGAGCCGGATCAAGCTGTTTTCTCCTATTTATCCTCCCATGGGAGAGCAGGGGTGGGAGGTTTACCCTGCCGAGCCAACTAACCTTGGACACAGAACAGAAACAAAAAGATGAAAATACAGAAATCCGATTTGCACTTTAGAGGGCAATCTTTTTTTTCTCTGTAGGTTTGCTTATCCAGTCAATCAATTAACTGATTGATATACAAGTGTTAATAAACAGTACATTCTTATGAGGCACATGATTTGTTGGTGAGATATGGTGAAACCAGAAGTCAGTTTCCTTACAAACGTGGGTGCAATCACAAGCGGATTCTCTAGTTTAAAGTTTTAAAGGTTCTGGTTTCAGCACCATGGACAGCTCTCACACTGTAAGTTATCGGGAGGCCTATAGCGTCTGATAGGCTTCCCCTCAGACACAAGGAGAGGCTCAGGGTTCATTTATTAGGTTTCCTTATGAACTCGCCCTGCTGACTTCAAGCTAATAAATCTTACCAAATGATATGGATTTCAATGGATGTCATTGCGGAGACAATTATTAAGTGGGTAATATTCAAACCAGAAGCCTCGCACATAATTGATTTAAACCTCACCTGATATCTCTCCAAAGCTGCTGCTCTCAGAACTTTACTTTACTAGACTTTAGTTTGGATTAAATAAGAACCTATAGCGACCATGTTGATGAAAAGGTAAGCAAAGCCATACACGCATTGGAATCTGCAGAAAATCCTGTTACAGACTGAATGGTGTTCATTCTATGTGCAATCACGGCCTATCACTTCACTGCCCCCCCCCCCCCCCCCCCCCCCCCCCCCGCCCCCCTCCTTCCCCTCCGTTTCGAAGTAGAGGTCGGTGACTCTTCCAAAGCTAGATGGCAGAAGAGCCCCACTGCAGCTGAGCCGCGCTTTGCGCCGTCATCATCCCGTCTTTGCATTGCAAATTGCCCGGTCCCCATCACTCCCAATAACAGCTCCGCTCGATCTCCAAAATGAAAATCAGAGTTATGGTGGGATTGCCTACCAGGCGAATTTCTTTCATCAGCTCGTGGGACGGGATGCTGCCTGTCTGAGAGTCACCTAACACCCCCCAACCCCCCCCCCCCCCCCTCTCACACACACATAAACCACATGCTGTCATTAACAGAGTTCATTTCCTCCTCGGAATTTACAGTCTTCCCATAAAGACGTGCCTCCTCCTCCCTTGGCCACCCACACCTCACTGTTCCCACTTCGTGATTTGTTAGCCACACATCAACCACATCATACTTACACAGGACGATCCCTCTCCCTCTCCCTCTCTCTTTCTCTCTCTCTCTTCCTCGCTACACCACCACCACCACCAACCCCCTCCCCGCCACCTATTCTCCCTCACTCTGCGTGGTTCAAATGCCGATCGATAAAGGCAGCAGTCAAAGATAGGCTAGACTCCTCTCTGCCCTCAGCCGGTTAACAGGGATTAAAAAGGAAAGATGTTGAACAGCAGACGCAAGAGCGCGCCACCAGAGATGCTCACACTTGATGCCCCTCTCAGCAGAGATGGTTGAGCCCTCGTCCAGGTTGCCGTGGTCCTCTTCTAAAATTCAGTCTTGCTCACTTCTCTCCCATCAGCTGACATAGCGGCGGGCGGCTCTGCCTGTTTCTCCTCTGAGCAGGGAACGGGACTCTACTTCAACCAAACAGAAGGAAAACACAGGCTGTAGGTTACATGTGTTAGTTGTGAACATGAAGGGGATTTACAGAGACGGATACTACGACGGATCTATTGAACTACGGGACGTTTTCAACAGGAGATGCGTTAAATGTGGCCGAGGGGACTTTGTTCAAGCCAAAACGATGCGGATTAGGACGGGAATTGTTTTTTGGAATCTCATCTTTTCGCTGATGTTCACTTGTGTGAAAGGTACGAGCCACTGCAGCAAGCCTCTGTGTTTTCTGATGCGCTTGGTGTGCCAGTGTGTGTGTGTGTGTGTGCGTGTGTGTGTGATTGTGTGCAGGCGTGCGTGCATGCGTGCGTGCGAGAAATCAAAATCTGGAACGTTACAGACGTGCGCAAAATAGGCTACCACGGTTTACTGGATAGAGTTTTTAAGGGACGCATTTCACCAGTTTGGCGCTCAATGCAGGCTTTGACTGAGTCGCTCAATAGATATTCTTGCGGTAACCTACGCGTCTTATAATAGCCTACGTGAGCTGCTTTGCTTAGTAGGCTAACTAGTGAAATGTTTAGGCGCAAGTGCATGTACTGCAGATTGCCTATAGGATGTAACAGGGAATCTTATTTGTTTAGGCTATAGAGCCGTCCGCCTTTTTTCTTCTTTTCTGGGTCGAGTTTTCAAGTATTTATGTGGGATTTGCGTCATGACCAATGTCTCCCCTGAAACGTTACTGGAACAGTTTCAAGGGGCCGACGCAATTAGTAGTGTGGAACCAATTTGTCGACTAGTGTTTATCGGACTTGGCAGTGCAGGCAGGTGTAAGGTGGCCTTGTTAGTATTCTAGTGGCTCTTTCTCGGGGTCTGCCCATTTAAATAATCGCTCTAGCTGGTGAGGTAACCGCTGATTCCATTGTATTTCTTATATGCATCAGCTACATTCATGCAGACCGATGACAGTTTCATCGCTCCTGAAATGTCACTTTATACAGTTTTTAAAACGACTGAAATAAAATCTGTCAAAGCAATTGTTGCTTATTTACCACTCTGCAATCACCATATGCTCATCCATTATCCACTGACATTTTAAACAGCATTTAGAGGACATTTATTGTTTGACAATTTGTTGCTCTCTTGCAATGCAAGTTACATGTGGATTATAAAACTGTGCATACGTGTGTGCCTGTGTGTGTGTGTGTGTGTTACTCTCTGTCTTTGCGTATCATACAAGCTCTGTAATGTTACACTCGCTGTGTTAAATTCTTATTTCCAACTATAATTAAAGCCAAAGGAAAAAAGGCAAATCCAATTCCACCCCTCAAAATGTTTTTATTCTCGATGTGTTTGTGTGTACGAGCATGTGTGTGTGTGTGTGTGTGTGTATTGAGGGACATTTCATATGTGAATGCATGGCAGTTTATCTGTTAAATGCATGTTTGGCTGTCTGAGTATGGGCACTCACAGATATCAATTTACATGCAGATTGTTCACCCTCTGAGTAATTCTCGTGTCTGTCTATTGGGGGTGGATGAGATGTGCAGCATTCAGAGTAGCAGCGCCCACCAAGAATGAGCCAAGTGGAGCCGAGCAGAGTCGGGCACAGTGCTGTTTCTTCACCACCCACATTGTGGCAATGTCAAACCTTGAGGCCGCTGCCAATCCTCCTAGTTCTGTTACTTATTAGTGAGCCAGCCAGCCATAGATTGTTGAGGAGGGGGAGGAAAAGGAGGAGAATGAGGAAGAGGCCTGGGTCTCCTGTTGGAAAAGAGCAGAGGAAATAGTGACACCGACCAAGGCGAGCAGGAGGAACCGTGGACCACCTGTAGTTACCCTGTTCTGACAGGTGACACAATGTTTGCAGAAGTGAAAAGATAGAGATCTGGCCTGTGACTCGCTTCTGCTCCTAAGATAATGATGCTGTAAAAAGAAAAAAAATCCTCTATCTAGCAAACTTTGTACAACACAGCTATAGAGGTTCTTTTTCATGTTAGATTATTTTTGGATCCATGTGCGTGGGTGGTGCGCAGTTCACGAAGTTATCTCAGTCACCTGTCTGATTCTTGGCACTCCATATTATAAAGTGGCATTTCGTGACATTTAGCAACTTAGTTTTGTAATTAATAAAACTGCACAGTGATGTTTTGACTAAAATAATGATATGTTCTCATTGCGGCAGTCCACCACCAAACATCTGAGGACATCCACTGCAACTGTGTCACCTAATCCTCCGGGAACTTAAAAAACTGCTTGACACAGACACAAATTTAGGAGGCGAAGTTGCAGGAACAGTTTTTTGTTTGTTGTTGAAATAGAGCAAAAGACCTGGGTCAAATACAAATCGAATTCCCCAACACTGATACTGAGCACTTTACTGTATCTTCTCTTGGGCACAACAGCTGCCATTTTTTCCCATGAAGATCCCACTCCATCCATCAACTGGACGACAATCAGTCAAGTTCACAATAATGAAAGAGTCACAAAGCAGAGAGCGCCCCAGTCTTATGATACATGCTGGTGTAGGCGGAGGATAATATAATGTGAGAGAGCAGAGCTATGATGTTATGGCCACAGCTTGATCTGCCCTTTAAATTGTTTATGGGCATTCGAATGTTTCTCATTGAAACTGATGAATGCCCGCTACTTTATCTTTATATCCATTTCAAATGGTACTTTGCAGATCGGAATTTATTCAAATATCCAGTTTCAGTCTTTATACAAGACAGTAGCAGTGCCCTGATAATGAAAAGCAGGAGGGGACATGATCGTCATGGGAAGTTGGAGGGACACCTCAGGAGAGGACAATCGGATCACCCAGGCACTGGCCTGTTTCCCGCGCTGACAATAGCACGTCAAATGACAGCCGACGATTAATGACAGTGAACAGATTGTTAATAATTGTCCATCTGTTGTGTCCCACCACTGTTTCTTATGATTACACTGTATTTCTCCAAAAAAACTTCTATAATTTGTTCAAATGTAGGCCTATTTGTGATTTTTTTTAAACTCTATTTAAGCCAGTCACTAATTGCTGGTAATCAGTAGGGTTCTGCACAGGCAGTAATCTGGCCACTGAGCCCTTGATGAAGACTTTCTCTCAATGTGATTATGTAAACAGGCTGGAAAGGCTGCTGGGGCTAATCAGGATTACAATTTGTCTGTGTAATTATGCACTATCTACAGGGACTTTGCGGCATTATCCCACTGCCCCTCAGGTTCTTGACCTCCACAACGGCAGAAGAAATTACCTGAGTTCAACTGGAACCAGTTTCTATGAGCACATAGGCTGTTCCACTACAGTCCCTGTTCCTGGAAAGATCTGCAGGCCAAGCGCAAACTAAAGACCCTTATCTCTTTAAATGATTTTAACTTAGAAGTGGAAGTGGTCACTGCATTTGCTTCAATTAACTAACAAACATGTGACCTTGTTGATGTGATGTATTTTGCTGCTTCTATTGTTGCCGCTGTGATTTGATGTTGTTGTCCTGTTATGTGTTGGATGCTGCTATTTGACACTTTCTTGGCTAGGTTTCGCTTATAAAAGAGGTTTTAATCTTAATGTGAGTTCAATTAAGGTTATACGTAACTGGAGGGAACAATATCGAATTTCCCAGGATACAGGAACTTGGAACAGTAACAATTTGACTCCTCAGATTCCTGATGCCTCTTTTAGTTCTGACAGCTCACTGGATAGCCCTAGTGGAGTACCAAAGTAACACTCAGTTCACCCACGGGCCTCTCGCCCGTGGCTTTAGGCCTGGGCCAGGCTCTGAGATGTTGCTGACAGGTTCCTGCGAAGGTCGGATATAGTTTGCTGGTTCTGATTAAGTCAGTTCTTCTCAGGTGTCAGTTTTAATATAAGCAGTACTCTTGAGGGAGAGAGATTGGCAATATCTTGTCTTCAGGAAGAAAAGTAGTTCACCGTTTGTTGAGATTAAGTGTAATAGGCTGAGGAGCGGCTGCTTCCAGAGTCAAAGCTACAGATTCAAGGTGGACTGTCTTCTGCACCTTAGGTGGAGGTTTCAAGGTATCCACGGATAATACTGTATTCATGTATTTGGCCTTATCCATGCAGTGGTTAAAATGTGCCCATTTGCAAATACATTGTAGTTGAGATGTATTTATGCAACAGCACAAGTGTTAACTAATTAATTAGTAGGAGAGAAATTAAATGCAGCAAAGCATTCCTTTTAAGTGAGATTTAACTAATAAACCAATTACTACATGTAAAACCCCACATGTGTTCATTGAAGCCCAATAATAGTTATACCGTTGGATACTTTTGTTCCATTAATGTATCCACAGTATACCATATTTCCAGCATTATTGAGTGTATAACCTGTTGCTCATGTCATTTCATGAATCTTCCCCCTGCAGTGTCCACTGCTGTTCTTGGTTGTCTCTGTGGCAGTAGGCTGGATTTTTGACATGTGGCAGGAGAGCAGGCAGGGGCGAAGCATGGCCATGGAAACAAAGTGGGGTGATGTGAAGGTAATTGAGGAGGTAGACTGCTTAGCGGAGGCTGCTGTGATTCCACAGCATATTTCACAGCAATTAAAATGGTAGGTGCGGATAGCTTAACAGATACATGTTCAGACTCTCAACTACACCACTTTGCTGTCAGTGTTGAGGAGGAAGCACTGCGCATTCCATCTAGTTAGAAAATAGACCCAGACGAGTAAACCAAATAATCTCGGTTGCCTGTGAGAGGCTCTCAGATCAGCAGCGTTGGAAAATATTGATTTCTTCACATTGCTGTGAATTTAACAATTGACTTGGCCTCTTCTGTATGGAATAAAGTAACGTTAATGGGATCCCACATGCGGCGTATTTTCAACATGTGAAAAAAAACACATAGTAATCGATTGACTTATTGACTAGATCTTTAGGTTCCATGCTGTGTGAAATGGCCTTTAGCCCTGGCCTGTGGAGCTGCATTTATCAAAGCACTTATTCATCCATCTTTTTCTCTGTTTCAGTTTAAAACCAAGTCTACTTTTGGTCATAAGAGCATTATCAAGGACAGACAGTGTCACTGAGATGAAGAAGCTGCCAGCCAATATTCACTGCAGTGACAGTTTTAGACCTGCACTTCTAAAATCTAAAAGCGTTGACAGTAGCAGTAATAGATGGTAAAGTAATAGCTCCTTTATTGTGCCACCTACATGCAATTAGTGTTACAAATGCTGCGTTTTTTTATTTTTTGTTGTCTTTTTAATCCGAGATCTGTGCGTGTACTTGTATTGCAAAATGTATTTTTGTTATAAAACAAGTATATTTTCTATTGTATTGTAGGACGAGTATAGCTCACTTGTGTCCTCTGTCTCCCTGTTCTCTCTGGAGGGGGAAGGACGAGGGTCTAATATACATTAATTTGTGAGGGGGAAAAAACTAAACAAGGGGATGATGCAGAGGATGATGCTTTTGGACTGTTGACAAGACTTTTGAAGAGATCATTTTGGGCTGTGCCAAATTATAAAATATTTTTCACAATTATTTGACATTTTGTAGACAAAATTATCAATTTATTAGTAGAGAAAATGATTGGCAGAATAAGTAGTGCCATTATTACTAATAATAAACAATACAAAATGTTTATTAATATAATTAGTATAATTGATTCACAATACCTTTTGGTGTTTTACAGCCACAAACTGAATTTTAAGTATTTAACATAGGCTGCAGGTTGGCGTGACAAAGTAATGTTCAATTCTTATCCATTAATTCATGTGATCTAACAGGTCGTACAAATGTTTGATGGGAAACTCCCAAAACACGTGCAAATACATTTTGCCTGTGGGTGGTGAGATCCACATCTCTCCGTCTGCAAGTAAACTCCCGCCACCATTACTTCTCTTTCCCGTCGGTGGACCATGGTGGCATGTAAAGATCTGGTGCAACAATTGTCTGGAGAATCTGCGGCCAGCTAAATGGTTATGAGGCGGTTTGCAAGTTTGCGATTGAGTTTCAAGTGGTTCCATGTGGTGCTTTGAAAAACACGTCCTCACTATGTGAGCAGGCTGTTAAGTGGAAGAAGATGTTTTCTATTTGGAAAGCGAAACAGTCGAGTATTGTTTCAGCTTCTGTTTTTGTATTTCGATAGAAATAGACAGATTCTTGTTCTGTGCCCCTTTCTCTTTCCCTTTTTCGAGGGAAAGTGAAGTGTTGATGTTGTTGTCTGTTTGGAAGATTGGATGCTAGAGAGACAGGCGTCCTATAATGCGTTGTTGGCTCCCAGTTTCCTGTTGTACAGCAGCTCTCTCAGTGGTAGCCTGGCATCAGGTGCAATATGGCTCAGTAGCACTTTGAGGAGGTATTGGTGTCTAGCCATAAAATACTGTATCTGCTGGGATGGGTAAAGCACCAGCAGCATGCAGACGCTGGGAAACAGTTATTACACTTGGCTATTCAGACGCACAACTTCTGTTATTTCCTTGTGCAACGGTGTGTGTTTGGTGTGTGTATTTGTTTTGTGCCAGCTGTGTCTCAGTGTGGCAGTGTATTTGATTTTACTATTTCTCACCTCAGTGGTTGGCAATTTAAAACCACCAAATGGAATATTTCAGAGCCCTTTTCCAAATTGCAGTGACACACTCATGAGGCAATAGTCATTCTCTAGAAAGCCCTTTTTCTGTTTCTGTTGTATGGAGCCCATTTCCCTTTCATCAAGCATGCAGACAAGCATAGTGAGGGGCTGCGATAATGCACATTCTATCAGTCTGAGTTGTGAGGGTGCAGCACAGCCATGCAGATAAAATCCTTCTCTCTGGGGACATCAATTTAAGATTTCTGTCTGCTAAGGTTGCTGCCTGAATCCTTGCAGTCATCATTGTTGTATTCCTGGTTGTGCTGATGAAAAATTATTTTCTCTCACCTCCATATTTTATGTCTGTTGCTCGGAGTACAGCTCGTCATAGATCTAAGAAAGAAAGTGCTTGGATTTCTAAAAACCAAATTACCGCCAAATATGACACCTAAGTGCTGCAGCAGCTCTGATTTGAAATGGGGCAGACCCTGAAGATTCATGATCTGAAGGGATGACAGCAGACAAGTAACAAAAGGTGTCATTTTTTTACTGCCTTGCACATTTCCTTTGATCAATGGTTATGTTCAAAAACTCTTTAATTCTAATTTCCTCTTTCTGGACAGTATAAATCAATACTCAAGGGAGTGTCTTTGTATAACACTACTGTTTCTCTTTGTGGTGTTTTGTAAGAGGTGTGGATACTTTACAGCAAATAAAGCCAGGATGTTTGTTGACCTTTGTTGTGCTTGGTAAGGGCTCTATCTTTCCAGTCGGTGCGCTGTAACCAGGCATCACTGATGGATATCTCTATATTGGCTGACTCACCTTTAAGGTCAGGTGCAAATCAATGCAGGTTGTTTTTTGTACTTTAACTTTGATTGCTAGGAGTGCAGCTGTTGCCTCCTCCTCTGTTTGTGATAGGCCATCATCATGAACAATGATGAAATGCCATCCGGAAGAAGAGGTGTCCTTGACTAAGCGTGCGCCACAGTCAATCGCAAGGAAATGGAGTATCAAGCAGAGAGAAAATAATACATGCCAAAAATAAATCAAGAAGAGGAGCTTGAAAGCACATAGCTCAGTAGGCTTGTGGATATTGGGCTCAGGATTTGTTTGAAGAAAGATACTGTGATGTATGAAGGGTGAAGGCAAAACACTTTTTTTGCATACATCAACTGGTGGTCCGAGTGTGGTTCAAAGCAAGGCTCAGTTCTTTCTAAAACTCTGAAATGATGCATTTTATTATTGTTTAGTTATTCAGTTCATCATGCATTGATTTATTGAAATTGTTGTGAATGCACACACAGCACGAGTGTTTGCATTGATTCATACAGCTCCCATACAGACCCCTGCATCCTTATACTGTCACTATTATATAAGACATACTATTTATTTAGAGGTATCTATATGTTCCTTATTATTTCCCTTTCTCTTGTAGGGTACATTTCAGCAACACATTGCACAAGGCGTAAGGGCATGTTATCTATATAACACTGTTTGTCTAGATTCTGGCTTAGCTATTTAGCTGGCAGGCTCTGGTTCATAAGAAGTGGTAATAATAGAGTAAATAATAACTATGTATATGTATGAATTATACCACTGTGCAGTAGGAAGCACTCAGTGAAATGTTCAGCTTTTTAAATAAAAGGAAGTGTAATTGCCCTTGAAACAGAAACATCTCATGAGTGTGTCCACCTCTACTCTGCTGTCTTTGGGCTCGGTGCGTGACACAGGCTCACATTGGCTGCAATAACACCAGGGGTATGATTACAAAGTGATATATCGTGTCTGGTGTGGCAGTAGCTCAGGTGGTAGAGCATGTTGCCGATTGGTCATAGGGCGGCTCAATCCCGGGCCCTTCTTGTCCATTTGTTGAAGTGTCCTTGAGCAAGACAACCAACCCCAAATTGTTCCAGATGTATGTGTAAAAAATGTAAGTCACTTGGGTTGAAAGCATCTGCCAAGTGACCCAATGTGACCTAGTGGAACAATTTCACGTTGCAGCATCCTTTCTCCTGACACTGTAGACCTGGGTAGTCCATTTACAGTGTCCAATAGACCTCTCCTAATGTCCTTACATAGAGCCCTGCAGCTGATGTCCTCTCACTGTTTTGTTTTTCTACACATTGCAATGTTTAGAAATGTTACTTAGGAAGAACCCAACAGCAAACTGTCTTCAAAAAGTCTTTCATTCACAACCTTTATGCCATACTGAGAAAAATATACATCGTTGTTCCAACGGGGGGGGGGGGGGGCGCTACAACATTTATTTTATTGCCAGTACATTGAACGCCATTAATCAAGGCACAAACACTTTCATTTCAATATCACTCTGATTGCTCTAAGCCACAGGGTTTTGTCAGATAAGATAAACCTTATTGTCTCGTTGAAAAAATTGTTTTGGAGATGCCGGCTGCCATATAAACTATGGACAATAGACAGTCGATAAAAGACAAACACTGCACAATAGACGGCAGATAAATTCAATACAGTTTAAGGACAATATAGCAAATGGAACATAAATTTGCCAAACCACGCAAGTGCTGCAGTCTTTCCTCAAAATTCAACAGTTTCACTGCCAGAGGGAAGAAAAGAGTTTGTCTGCCAGTTAAATCTGCCCTGTGAGATCCTGAAGCAATTACCTGAAGGGAGCGGGTCATACTGTGAATGTTTATTTTCCAAGCCCGTTTAATCATGCTCTGTTCAAAAATAGTCGATTGGGATGGGCAATCTTTCATACCCATCAGCAATCATCCATTACCCAATGGGCTGTTTGTCACTCACAATAATTTGGATGCCAGTAAATGACTCCTCCTCCACTCTCTCTACTGCAGATACTCATTTCTCTTTATGGCCCAGCTACAAATCTACATTAATGTTGGAGGACAACGTGTTGGCTGTTTACTTCTTTAGGGGGCACTTGTCCCTTCCGACACTTGCTCATGCACTGGAAAGCCAAAATGTTGCCTCTCATAAACCTTAAATAATGTATTTAGCCTGCAACAAATTACATGATCAATATATGATGCACAATGTATTTTGTCTTCAAAATCAATCTTATTCTCCTTCTACAGAGTGTACGGCACTGTGGTTCATTACCTGGCTCATTCTGCTCAAAACCTCTGTATTCCCTGAGCAAGGAAGAGATAATCACATTCGGTAGTCTTGTTTCACCCTTTGCATTAGTGGAAAGCTCTGCAAGGCCAACAACACATATAAGTATGCATGTAATCACACACAAACATGCACACGTTCAATTCAAACTGACAAAGAGACAAATCCCCTCAGAAATCTCATCAGGGTGGGAGACAACTGCCTTTTTGCTGTCTGCGTTTTGCTCGGCAAGCATAACAATTGGGTACAAGCATCAACGGTGTGGTGCGGTGAAAATGTAGTATTTGTGTGCATATCTGAAAGGCCAGGGGTAAATGTAACTATTTGAGGAACAGCTGGGACTGTTCTTGAGCTGTCTGTCAGCCAGCCTGGCTGCCTGCTGAGGCCCGTCTTCTTTCCAGACTTGTGCATTATGATACTGATTCATATTTCTGAACCGCATTTTCCCCACTGTGCAATCACAGCATGTTGTTAATTTGGTTTCTCATCACAATTTATGGTCGGTGTTGCAGCACGGCGCTAACACGGGGTCGGAGAAAACCCCGGGGAGTGCGTTTCACAATTGAAGCGATGATAGAGGTCGGAACAGGCAAGGGATGACCGTGGAATTCAAAGAAGACACACTGCAGGTGTAAGTGGTAAAGGGATTTAATGCATGTCCGCTATCCTGTACAGTTAAGCACATCATGTTGTTTTCCGTCAGGTTTTCTGTTGAAGATGAATGATTACAACAATCTTCTTTTCATAGATGCAGTTCTTATGGCGATGACAGTGATTAACATATTTCCAGCTCATGTGATTCACAGCATTGAAGAGGAGGGATTGCAATCCATAATGGACAGCTTATGGAAATAAAAGGAAAAACAAGGGGGGCAAAAGATGGGGGCGGGGGCAATTGGCTGAATAGGCATATAACAAGAAAATTGAGTTAGATGAAGAGACGGTGATACTGAAGGATGAAAGGAATACATAGATCTTAGAAGGAGAACGAGGGAGAAAGGTGGAAAGAGGGAAATGAATATCTCTGCAATGAGCATCTGTTCCGTCGTCTTCAGGGCATCAGAACAATCAGCCACACAAACATTGCTAAGCAGTTCACACAAACAGCATTACTCTGAACATAAGTTATCTACTGCTTGACAAACACTGAAATATTTCAGGGACTAATAGAGCTCTATGGGGGCTATCCTTGCTGCACATGAGAGTGGCCAAGAGAGGGACAGAGGAAGCTGTGGCATGCCTCCTTCACATTCTCCCCCCTACGCCTGTACTCCCCCGGCTACTATGCCAGGGTCCTGTGTTTAAAGATGTTTAGCTCTGCCTATAATACTATTCAACGGCATCTGATGATCAGCAATCCGCTGGATCCACAGGTTCCTCAGTGACAGACCCCAGGCCGTCAGGGTGGGTACCACTACATCCCCCATTATTAGCGTCAACATCGAAGCTCCCCAAGAATGTGTTCTGTGTTCTCTTTACACACTCTGTGGCTGCCTCAGCCCCTCTTGCATTGCAGAATACTTCAAACATTCTGATGAGGAAGCCATACTCGCCGCGTGGTGCACAGAGAGTCACCTCCTCCTCAATATCACCAAGACAAAGGAGCTCATCTTTGACACCCGCAATAAACTCACCGCCCCTTTTTGCCACACTTTCATTAACGGCCCGGAGATGGTGGAGAGCTTTAAGTACATCTGCACCATCGTGGACAAAAAACTGAGCTTTGAATCGCCACAGCACAGGCAACGAAGACTCTCTGCCATCCACAAACGTAGGGCTCTCTCGGTCAAAACCCCACATCCTGCTTCTTCTGTACTGAAGCGTCATTGAAGCCTGTCCTCCTGTAACTGTGCCACCTGCTACTTCACCATGCTCACCCTCCCCAATTGAAACAAGCTCCTGACATAATTGGCCTCTCCACTCCCAATCTGCCAGCTCTCGTTGACCACTGCCACCACTCGCAGACCACTGACCACACGTCCTCGGCCTCTCGCTCAGCTCAAGCTTCGCCCTCCTCCCCTCTGGCTGCAGATACAGGCCACCAATCTGTGAAGAGCTTTCGGAGCAGCTTTGTGCCATCAGTCATAAACGCTTCAAATGGCCTCGGCACACTTTAATAGACTTGGGTTGTTGTTGTTATGTTCCTGTTTTGTTTATACCTTTTCGTTAAATACCATTTCTGTGTGCAGGCTATGGTTACTCGTTTCCTCCACAGGGGACAAAAAAGAATGAATCTGATACAAGAGTGTGTGGCTGCTTCTGAGCCCCGCACAAGGTTGAGGTGGATTCTCTCTGTGCTCCGTCGATATCCTCAGCCAGGCTTGCCCCAGGTTTAAGTTGTTCTGTGGTAACCTCTTCACAGCTCACGTCTAGTTTACTTGACTTGCGCTCATGGTTATGCAGCAGTGATTCAAACTGCATGTCTCATGTATTTTTTCCTTGGCTGTTTTAACAGTCTCACCCTAATACGCATCAAATCAAGAAAGGCGTTGGTAGTAATCATTTTGCAGCATTTGAAGGGTTATTCCAGCAATTTAGTATCAACATTTTCCAGGTAACCTTGACGACATTATGATGTTTTTTCCCTCCAGAGACATGGAAGACGTTATACAACTGTTTCCTGCCGAGTAGCACTCCTTGTAAAAGCTCACTGAATACATCTTTGTTGCTGCCAGCGTTACTGATATTTAGTGCAATTGCATCATCCCATGGCCATGGCCATGATATGAAATTTTGGCTTTTGAAAAATATTTTCATGATCACGCTCATAAAAATGGAAGAGGTGACTTTCCAAGATCAACAATAGACTGAAGCTGTACATCAGTATTCAAATAGTGTGTTGTTGTGCATTTCTGTCATAATGATTGGATCCGTCTGCTTTTACTGAAGTGAATTAAGTCTAAACTGCATATCTACAGCAGCAACTGCAGGTGGGCTCTTTTTCAGTAATGGACATATTTTCGTCAAACCTTTTTTTTTTTCAAGGCCATTTTAGATAGTCGGTGTGGGCGTGGATCTTCTCTTCTAGTGCTCTTCATTAGCTCTGACTTCACCCTGTCAAACTGCTTTTAGTTGGAACCACAAGCACAAGCTGCCACAAAAATATGTTGGTGACTCTTTTCATTTTATAAAAACGAAGGCAACGTGGGCCATACACAACAGGTGGGCTCTATTTCAGTTCATTAAAGTATGCATGACAACTTATGATAAATGATCATTGAAAATAGAAACATGCGACAACACCCGTATGTACAACCACTAAGCAATAACTAATATCATAGTAACTGTTGGTCAAACTGCAATTACACATCCACGCTTTTACAGTCATACGGACAACTTTGTTAGATCAGTGACGAGGGCTTTCCTGGTAAATCCGATATTCCTGAGAGCACTTGAAAGCAGCAATCATGCATCATGTCACAGGTTGGATCGTGTTGCCCCTGTAGGCAGCGCATCAATTCTGCAAATTTGATGATGATTACCCTGATGGCTGAATGGTAAGAATATTTGCAACTTAGACATGCAACAAACCAGGGCAATATCCCCCCCCCCCCCCCCCACTGAATGTAGAGCAGCAGCTTATCACCAGGTGACACATAATAAACCTTTATGGGCACGAGATATACCGTATCCATAACTGGATCCATAAGGAGGGCAGGCCACTAGATCACTGGATATAGGTCTCAGGGGCAGGTCAGTTATCTGGACAATAGGTGGAGATATACTGTACTGTCAGGGACTCTGGGTCAGGAACCCTGTGAGGATAATATCCTGAAGGTATTGCAAGATGTAAAGATTGTGGAAAGATCTTCCACAGAATTATCATATTTGTGATAACAGAGTTGTTTTTTGTGAAATATAAACAGCTGGGAGGCTTTGTCCAAAACTAATGAAACAGCTTGACAAGAGGGAAATTAATTGTCAGTTTGTCTCAGAGTTAAACATTTTGTTTGCTAATATCAGTTTATAAGAAGGCGTGCATATCATCAGGAAAGATTACCACTGTTTTTGTAGTTCGAAGCCATTTCAGTTGCATAGCTGCAGAGTGATCTTTGTGTTTTGCTTGTTTCCACATACTGCAGTGCGTATGTATGGCCAACACTATGCAAAACATCCTTTACCTACCAAGTGTGAAAAGCTAATTACACTAGGAGTAAATTGTGCGGGGGGGGGGGGGGCAAACCATGCATCTTAATTAAGTTTGCATTTCATTAGACAACGTGCAAGATAACCTCATATAAAAAGTCCCTTCTGTTTTTTGTTTCGTGGAGTGTGACACTGTGTATGGGAGCGAGTTCATACATTGTGTTTACGTGTGGGAGGACGTATGCTGGATGGGGAGATGTGAAAGGATAGCTGTGATTGTGTGAGGAAAGGTGTATTGTAAAGGTCTGTGCGCGAGTGAGACAGATTAGGCTTGTATATGTGTTTGAGTTACAGTTACTTAGCTGTGGCCCATTTGCTCATTTACATTAACATCAAAGGTTAGCCAAGCAAACAGATTATTGCAGTTTGAGAATGATAGTATAATGCTTAACCTAATATGTCAAGGGTATTGATTTTCAGCAAACCAGTGCAGCAAGGTGCAAAGATATATGTTGTGTGGGCAGTGAAAGTGAGTGTTAAGGGCTAGTGGCACAAAATTGAAAGACCTTGCTTGTTGCTCGTCTCTGGCGGCTTTCTGACCCACTTGGGCAGTAATCAATAGCTTTTTGTTCGATATACTATTTCAAAAACATCACTGTAGCCCTCAGTTATGCAGTTTCTTCCATAATGACAGCAGTATTTGTTACAGACTATTCTTTTTTTTATAACAATGGGAACTAAAAAAGTAAATGGAAACACAAAACGTGGCTCTGCAGCTTGTTGCCAGATTTCCCTCTTAGCTTCTGCCAGCTGAGAACAATGTGGATTTTTACAAACAATTTGTTCTCAGTTGAAGAAATATTGCACCTGGACTTTACAGTGTGCACACAGTTGTTACAATACAATTGTTACTTTGAATAGCATCTGTACAGGCCTATTTAAAAGTTTTGGAGCCATTCTGTTTATTTATTGCTGCTTGGATGTGTGCACCAGGCAAAGTACAACACATTTTCTGCAAGGATCTCTACAATTGACTCATTTTCTTCCATGTATTGAAGAGCATTTTATTGTTTCTGTCTCCTCAATGGAGTCATACACGCTGTGCGTTTGATAATGACTGTGTGTTTTCCTTTCTTTCCAGGTTTTATCCATACTTGCGGAGGCACTTTAAAAGGGAGGAATGGGACGATAGAAAGCCCCGGGTTTCCGTACGGATATCCAAATGGAGCGAACTGTACCTGGGTGATTGTTGCCGAGGAGGGGAGCAGGATTCATATAGTTTTTCAATCTTTCGCCGTGGAGGAGGAATACGACTTTTTATCTTTGTATGACGGGCATCCACACCCGGCTAACTTCAGGACGAGGTAAGGAAGCGGCCCAGAAGCCATGCACCTTCAAGGCTGTGTTTGAAGTCTGGGACAGGAAGTAAGAGGGAGGGAGGCCTTTAATGGAAGGTTCATCTTTGATGTACACATGACAAAGACTGCTTACTCTTGTCACGCAAGTTGACAGTGGAATGCACTGTGTCCACTTTTTTCTGACATGTATCAGATCTATTTTTATGTGTGTGTGCAACATTTGATAATCTGGACAGTCATATAAATGGATTTTTTTCAGCAATAAAAGGGAGAAAAATATACATGATTCTGTTCAAACACAAAGTACAGAACAAAAAAGTCCCAAACTGTTTCCTCGACGAAACACACTTCAAATAGTCATGCGTTTCCACGGCAAAGATCAAACCGTGAGCTTTGGTAAGAATCCCAAGGATTTATTTCTGAAAAGCTTTGTTGGCTTCATGGGTCAGCTCAGTAGCCACAATCCTTTATTCGGAGGAGACAGACCTAGAGAAAACATGAAAATCAAACACAAAGATATCTCCTTGTTTAGTCGCTGAGCAGACAAACAATTGTTTACTTAGTTTGTTTTCTGCGTTCTCACGAAAGCCTCACATTCAAAGTGTTGTGGGAAGATTCTTTTATGTTTCTTTTTTACATTTTATCCCTCTTCTCAGTATCTGTCTCTAACAGAATTATTTGGCTCTCGCTGTGTTTGATTTTACGGGATGGTAAAGTCTCACTATGCAGCTAAGTAGTGTTCGATAATTTCATTTAATTAAGGTAAATTGATACCCATGGTGAGACGACTATAGGCGGCGCGTGCATAGATAGAGAAATAAAATATTGAAGGCTCAGTTTAGACAGGCATTTTCTCAGAGTACACCCCTTTACACCCTTCTTTATTTGGGAGTTTTAAACACGCTTAAATCATCACAATGAGATTGACTTGCTGAGTGAAAACAAATCCTTAATTGGTTGTTTGCCCATAAAAAAGAGGAAATACTATATGTCTGTTTCAGAAAGAATCTTAACTGCAGCATTTTTCAGGATGTTCTATTTCCTACTTTCCAAAATGACTTCTGCTTTAAAGAATCATTTTGTGTTTGGATTTCAAAGTAAAACGCCACAAAGGTTTCACATTTTTCTTGTCAACTCAAATTGCTCAAAATAAACCCACTCTTTATAGATAAGTGCGCCGTGTACTATTAGAAGATTATCTCTCGTCCGAGCAGATAGACACATACTCTTTGAAAACTGTCAAAAGCTTTGTTTTTTAAAAGGACATCTTAGCGTCTGATTATCCACTTGTATTCAAAAGCATTCTCCATCAGAAGTGAGCGTGGGGTCCAGCATTTCTCTGTAAAAAAAACTCTAAAAGACAGTGCCAAAATGATTTCCCAGAGGTCACATGTGCATAGCAAAGAGTGGGAATGAAGGGGACTAATTCAAGAGCTGAATCATTGTTGATACTTTAGCAGCTGAATCACTTTAGATACTTAAAAGATTATGTCGCATAATGCTGTTTTCAAGGTCAGGCTTATGAAAGGTTTGTCACCATGCTGGTTGAGTTCACATTACTTAATGATCACACATATATTACTCTTGCTGCACATTTTGTTTAAAAGCCTCGAAATATAATGCCTTATGTCTGGGTCTCTGAGCAATTATAGAACAATTGCTGACATTGCTATGACTTTGCATATTGTTCTCTCCAGAAGCATGGTAAAGTATTGCCATACTTAGATTTTTCTTGCGCAAGTATCTTAAATTAAGCCAAACCAAAATATACAGCTTCATCACAACACATTGGCTCAAACCTGTGTGTAATAAACAGAGGGAATTTTAATGCCAGTAATTTGAGTTTAATGGCAGCAAAATGGCACAACATCAACAAGTTATGTGTTCAGCGATCACACATGCTGTTGACGTTGCTGCTTCATATGCTTAGATAAATTCATTGGCTGTCAAGTATAACTAGTGTTGGCACAGTGCCAAGAGTTTTACTCCATTGCCAATAATAACTTTAAAATTAAATGACACTGTCAAACCTTGATGCGATTTCGATAAATCAGCTCATCTTTAATCTGTGAAACTGTGTTTATACTGCAGGTGTTTCTAAATCACAATTAGTATCAGATCTCAGTTCTTCTTCCACTACGGCCCCTCAGTTAAGACGTAGACATTCAGACTGTGAATTCGCTATTGTACACTAAAAGATGTATGCCAAATTTCCCAGTATTCCTGAATGCAGCACAAGTCTCCCACACTCCAGCGAACACGTGAAATCAAACTCGTTAGAGTCGACAGACAGCCAGGCACCTGCAAGTTAAGGAAGATGGGTGCAGAGGAAGCTTCAGTTTGACATGTGCTCCTAACTTTAGTAAGTGGCTTTATTCTGCAGTCTTCATTTACGTAATTAAATCATGTCCTCACAGCAATGTTACTTGAAGGTAAAGTTTGCTAGCTCTAGTTTCATAGCGACTATGCGTACTTAAATGTAAAAAGCTGAGCGTTAAGTCTTCGTACAACGCTAAAGATGGCATGCTAAATGTCAGTATGATTGCCGTCGTAACGTCTCACGCTCAAACAAGCGTTCATTTGCACACGTGTTACGTGATCTGGGTATTTTGAATTCTGCCTCACTGTCATGACGTAGTGGGACACCGAAATCGACCAAAGCCATAATCAATGTTTTAGTGCACCTGTGCTTTTCTTGGCTTGACAAAAAAAAAGAAAAGCAATGCTTTTAATTTGTACAGTATTCTTATTATGTATATGTTGTGTGTATGGACGTGGCTATATAACAGGAACAGCTTATAATATAGAACAAAACAACGCATATTAAACATTAAAAGGGGCTTCATGGATTCATATTCAACTTTATTTCCAGACCCATGAGTCCATATAAAAACAACAACAACAAACAATTAATAAATACAATACGAGGACAGCAAGACGCAGGTATAATCATTGCAGTTCAAAAGTCATTTTAGTTCATGGCAGGACAACTTTATTTGGGTTTCAGTACATTTTAAAAGAATTAAGAATATTGTGTGAACGCACTATTTGTTGCCCTTTTTATTCAGGTTGTGCATACCACCAGTACTTGAGTAGAAGTGTGTTGTTGAAGTATTTATCTCAGTTGAGCTGCCTGAGTTCACTTTTTGTGGTTGAAATTACTATTTGATGTTCAGTTGAAGTTTCAGGCCCATTCAGGGACTGCCGTTCTAGTGGAATAAATGCCAGATCTGCTGACATGCTTCCTCATCCAATGTCATCTTTCAGATGACTTCTTGTCTTGTCCTTTTTATCATCAACCTTAAATTCATCCCAAAACTAGAGATAGTTTAATTTGTAATTTCTTCTGTACAAGAAGAAGAGTTGATTGTCAAATATACAAACTACACCATATATACAATTTGCTCTGTGGTTGTAAAAAATAAAATGTTACTGCCTTATCCACAGACATTTTAATGTTGACAATGGCACACTGATTGTTTTTGAGGGTATCTAATATTAAACCATATTTCTTTAAGTCTCACGTCTTTATGTTTTTCACCATAATTTGAGATATGACAATCAAGAACTTAATTCTAGTTGAATTTAGTTTTTGTTGTGTGCAGTGGTGGTGGTACTGCATATGAATGGGAGGTTTGGGAGTAGGGCTGCACGATAGGAGGAAAATATGTGATAACAATATTACTTTGGATAGATAGACATTAAAGTGTTTTGCCTTTCTGCTGCTTTCAGTATAGGTTACTGCTGACATACACCAAGTGGCTTGTTGAATAAAAAAATAAAAGATTGTGTTTCCAACATTCTTTAATTGAACATTAACCTGAACACAAAAAAAGCACAAATAACTATAATCAAATAAAAGCAAATACAGAACATGTTAACTATAGAAGCACAGTGCTCTTAAACCCATGTTCCATCCCTCTGCTTTGTCCCCATGATGCCTGTGGTCAGAAATAAAACATGGTAGGGAAGTGTGCAGTGTTGTAGAAGGGCTGTTGCAAAATCTGCAATACTAAATAAATAAATAAATATATATATATATATATATATATAAATATAAATTCTAATCCTGTTCTAAATGTATTTGTTTTTTTAAAAATTCTATTTATGTTGGTATAAGAGTAGCTCACAGTTTGTAATAAAATCCTAAAGATAACTCTCCTGACCTGAAGGCCACTGTGGTTCTCCGACACGCTTGGAAAGGGAGGGGTGAGCATGGGGGTATTTAGTTGGTTGCAATCTACAGCACACCAGCAGATGCCACAAAATCTCACACACTGTTCCTTTAAGAATACACTCAGTGGCCCCTTAGTTAGGTTTCGCGCTATTTTGGTGACAATATTGGAAAGTGTAAATTCATTTGTTTATTATTGATGTCATAGTTAAAGGTGATGTTGTATTTGACTACATATTGAGTGCTGTTTCTATTTTGGTCAATTCTATTTCCATACATGAGAGGGGTAGAATATTCTAAATGCCTCCCAATATATTGCCGTCCAGTAGAACACCTTCACTTACCGTGACTTAAATGCTAAAATATGTAGTGTAATTAATACCTGCTCTGACAAAGTCAACATCATAGGCAATCATGATAGTAGACCGTCTGGGAGGACAGTTGTATTGGATTACATTAGAAGGCACCTAATAAAGTGGACACTGAGTGTAGGTTTCTTGTCAGAAAGCTTTTAAGAGCCATTGCTGATTAGCTGTGTCACATATAGGGTTAACAATTTGCAAACCAGAGATGATATTTTGATGAGACTTTTTAAATTCACATGGAACTAATCCTGCCATTCAGAGAGGAGGAGGAAAAGCACAAATAGTTCTTGCAACGAGACAAAAGCCGATGGCTCAAATTGTGATGGGTTTTTGCTTATCCGGCCCAAACCTCTAAATAGCAACGTTGTTCTTTGTGTTTTAGTCACACTTTTGTTTTTTCCAAATGGTGGATTTCCTCACAATGTGGGACTATGTTGTGAGGAGCCAGAAAATGTTAATTCCATGACGCAGTCTTTGCTGTGCCTCTGGGGCCCAAAATGTACGCTAGTAGAACGCCTGGTCATACACAATTAACTCACTGCAAAACAAAAATCACTCAGAAGAAGGGGAAAAAACCAGCTTCCTTACCTTTTGTGTTTTCATATCTTTTGTATAACTTTGTCAAAAAAGATGCAGCACAAACTTTCCCAATCTGTTTTCCAGCAACTTGTTCTGAAAGATGCACATTTCCATATGGCAACCCAGTTTTTCTTCCCGTTTTCCCTTCCCTGCTTTGAATGTATATTGATGTGTAGTTGGCTCAGGTGTATCTTCAGCTTGAATAAGTAAGAAGGTGAACACAATGACAGGCAACCCTTTATGCCTTTCTTTTCCCCTTCCAGGGTAATTATAAATAAAAATCTTGATAGAGATTAAAGACGGCTTTTTAATTTATTAATGCTTTTAATTAATTAAGGCATTCAGAAGGGAACACGACAAAAGCGACAATGAATTTTTACCATGAAAAAGAATCGACATCATCGTGATGGACCTGATTAGTGTGTCTCCCCATTGATCTATGTATTCTCTTTGCTCTGTGAAGTTTCTTCCCCCATCCCTCTCACTCGGTGCTGCGCTTACGTTACCTACAATCCCTCGTGCCTGAAAATGACTGATTGAAGCACTCATTATTGTGCTGAAATTATATATTAAGGATGGTAGAGGAAAGGCGGTGAGTTAGTGTGTTAGTCTTTTATTGCAGTGTTTCCCTGCACAAAAAAATGACTTCATTGAGGTGATTTTTTTTCTTCTTTTGCTGCTGACATTATACAATTACTATGACTATTGCACATTGAATGCTATGTTGATAAAGGCTTTGTTTTTATTTATTTTTTACCACCCATGTAGGCTACATGTCATATTTTTTGGAACCATTTCATATTTTTATTACAATTTTGAAGTATCTTTTTTCTTTTTTTTTCTCCCATTTGTCGAAAACGATTTTGTACATTTGAAAGTTAAATGCATCAGTCTGGTGCACTGTTGGAGCAAAATTTAGAGGCTTGATCTATAAACTGTGCGCTCTTGAAAACAAGTATTGCTCTTGTTCTAGCAGTGGTGGAATGTAACAAAGTACATCTAGGCTACTCAAGTACTGTACTTGAGAACAGTACAGTTTTTAGGTACTTGTAGTCTGATTTACACGAGTATTTCCATTTTGTGTCACTTTATACTTCTCGTCCACTACATCTCAGAGGTAACTATTGTACAATAGTAGTCACTACTTAAGCTACATTGCAGATTCAAATTCTCAATACAAATGATAAATCAACTAATAAACTATGCTCTATTAAGTTGTATTTAGCCAAATGAAAGTAGTTAAAATTAGCTCCACCTTTACCAGCTGCCACATTAAAGAAATGACCACACATTAATGCATCAATAGTTATTATCAGATGATGGCCTACCGTAGCTATATTATTTGAATTAGGCCATTCTGGCATCGCCCAGCCCAGCCAGTAAATAAAAATCACATCCAAATCTAACTGTAATTTGTTCCAGTAATACTATTGTAATGCCCTCGTTTTACGATGTCTATTTTAACAGTGCAGAAAGTACTTTGGAACAATTATGCAACAGGCTAGTGTTAAATTAGTCTCTGAAGAAAGCAGCTGGTCACCATGCAGTGCACAGAATTGGCCACAGCCAATCCCCGTAGACTGGTTGGTTGCGGTGGGACGATGCAGAATATAAATGAAACTCTACAAAATTGCATGCATGTAAATTAATAATGTGACTTGTAAGCCGTTTTGACACCATATTTATCTTCAGCCTCAAACTAATCATCAGTCGTGACGGGTGAAGTAACTTTGTGACTCATTACGACTTGATGAAAATCTCCTTCCAAATAACTGAAAATAGCCTGAGGTTTTCACGAACTAAAAGCAGGATTAATGGCTGTGCGGCGCTTCGTTATGTATCTGCTGTTGCTTTGTCACCTCCAACCAGGATAACCTAAATCAAATCTCTGCTTAGTCTTGTCTTCACACAAATACACCAGAACCACAATGCAGATGGCAGGCACGGGGAAGAGGATTAATTACCCTTTTGTCTGCACACCCGTGAACTAATTTGTTTTTTTTAAAATGACAGCTCATATTTATCCCAGTTTTGTTTTTGCAATTGACACCCTGCCTATTTACATCTGGAGAATGACTTACAGTTGAAAACTGTAGAAAAGCAAATCAGATTCTGCGCTCCACAAGTCGCATGGCATACTAGACACAGGGAGACGAATATAAACTTTTCTGACCATTCCCCAGGCAATTCACCGTATTAGATTCACCGTTGCAATTCAAGAAATTACATTTTTTGTTACATTCCACACACTTATTAGAGCCCCGGATGAATTAATTGATGGCATGATTTGACCTTTATTACTGCAGTTATTAAACTGAAATGTCAGTGTCTAGGGCTGCTGTAATGAGTTAGGACATGTCGGAGCAAAATAAGTCTATTAATCATCTCCAGCTGTTGTTTTGTGTTTTGAGGAGGCAGCTAACATTATTCACCTTAGTAAGTAACATGCCATATTTCTTATCATAAACTAAACGCAAGTGGTTCACTTTAATTGTTGGTTACTAGGTGAGATCAGTCAGAGCACTTAAGGGCTCTTCCACCCTCCTGTCCGCTTTTTGTTCTTCTTCTTTTCCCAGCGGACACGGGTTCAGAGCGGTATAGCAGGTGGGCCGAGGCAAACAAAGATACAGAGAGGCAAAGCGACACAAACGTTGAACCAGCGAGACAGGAAAAGGAAGAGCAACAGTGAATATGAGCAGAAACCGAGAAACCTAGTGTGACAGAAAGAGCTAGTGCAACACAGAGGGAAATACAGATGGAGGTCGAGAGACAGTGAGTCAGACAAATGGAGGTACAACATTCCCGTCTCTCTCTTCCCTCTTCCTCTCTATGGCACGTCATTACCGTGACACAATAATCAGATGGCGGGAATGTCTGACAGCCTCCTTCAGGGCTGATTTAGTGCGTTCAGGTGGAAGGGAAGGCTGCATCTGTCCAAGCAATCATCAGCACCCTGTTCCCAGGCACACACACACAGTCATGCTGCTGCCGTTGGTGTTGCTTTGATCCAAAAACGGGTGGCGTCATAGCTGTTCAGACACCTGGTGTCTCTAGAGCCACAGTGGCATTTTCCGTTGACCCGGTGGAGTCCAATACAGATGCATTAGAGACCGTTTTTATTTGACTCCCGCTTGTAGCACTGTGCAGTTTTGATTCAATCAGCTGTACAAAGTTTAACATCGTTTTTTTATATATATATAGCAAATACATTGCTCCCGACTTTGTTTGACCTCATGCACCAGCTTCCATCAAAGGTCACAACTAATGTTTCTGATTGGCTGTGAATGTGACTGCGCTGCATTATCTACTGTACATTGTACGACCTTCTTTTTTCTGGAATTGGAATCTCTTCGTCACAAAAGTATTGTGTATTTCAATCCAAACGCTCCACTGTACTTTCCTTTGCTCATTGGATATAATATAGCACTTAACTCTTTTTCTGATGTGCAAATTCTCGACAAGCTTTTAAAAAGAAAGTCGACAATAGCAGGTCCATGAATGGTGTGGTTAAACATTTCCTTTCTCGCCTGTTCACACGGTATTCCAGGAAACCAGCAAGGGCTTTCGCAGTGAGCTGGAATAAGCTGTCGATTAAATGTAAGACGTTATAGTTGCTAAGGCAAATTTATGACAAACATTAATGTCTGTCCTTGTACTTAACTTTTACTTCTTCTTGATAAATGTTCATCTTTACTGTGATACCATAAACTGTTGTACTTTTACCATCGCAAATGAAAATTCCCTGGTGAGTCGAGCCTACCATCCAAAGTCAGATTAGGGTCTTTGTAGAATTTCAAATGGTTATTTAGTAGCAGACTTGTATCTGATAGCTCAATCACAAGCTCCTTGTCAGAGGAGACAACAAGCCCCATGGTGTTTATTTGTTAATGACATTTTCCAACCATTCACCCGATGCTGCCGTTGCCAAAGCAACAAGTGGCAGTGAATGCCACGTGATGGAGATCTCTTTGTCTGCCTTTTTGTTAAAGACCTACTTGGGTCACAATGTGCCTCTTTGGTTTGAACAAACCATCACATAAGATATTCTGACGACACACTGAAGACTCCTTGAGGAAAATGTGTCAAAATGCCGTCTGCTGTCCTTTTGGTTTAATGAAGAATGAGTGTTTTCTTTGGCAGTCGCCCGCTTACATGCCCATGGTTTGGGCAAGATGTTGCTTGTTCAGGTTTTTTTTTTTTTTTTTTAGGTTTAAATCATTCCTGCTTTATCTTGACCCATCTGACTGGAGACATGACCTGACTGAATCCGAAAATAAGTCTTTCGCCAACTCCACCGAGACTGTCACCTCCTAATCCTTCTCACTGACGGCCTTAGAAAAGATGTCTTCCCCTCGTGTACACTAACCCCATGACATCCTCATCCCCTTGCTTTTTTTTGTGGCATGATGACAACAGTGCAATCTACGAAAGGATTTAGCCTGCTGAGACTTGGAACGTGAGTCTGAGTTTCAGTTTGGCATGTCGGTTAAGCTTGTTCTTTGGCATTTCATTCACCTTGCTTGTGGTCATGAGGAAATGCATTTTCTTTGTTTCAGCTATGGTTTTAGGAGACATCAGGACTACTTCACAGTACCCTTTTTCCTATTGTCTGTGCACTCTGCCCTCACAGTCAATGCTGCAACACCTAGCAAAGATTTTGCTCAACGTTTTGATTAATGGACAAATATCAGTTTTCATTTGTCCCAATCATTCAGAAATCCTTGTAGGTCAAGACGTTTAAGAGTCATTGTGTAACTGCATTGCACCCTTCTTGGTGGGTGGCAGTGACCTTTGTGCGAGCATGCATTCTGCAGCCACTGATTGTTCTGTGGTTTCTGTTCTGCTCAGCCAATAATTCCCCCACCCCCCATGGATCCCCCTCCCCGGACTTTAGGTAAGAGGGCCTAATTTTAAAGACTATCCCAGCTTGATATCAAAGTGTTTCATTGAAAAGAGGGAAAGATTGAGGGCTTGTTAGTTACATGCCACAGCACTTAACGTTGGGGCCAGAGAGAGAGGCAAGGGTCACACGCTTCTCTTTTCAATGAGGCTTTTGTGAGCAGAAGCACAGAACTGTAGGCAGATCAATCTCATGTGTCCACACTTGACATTTTCATGTGACCTCTGACTGGAGCCAAATTTCTAGTGATCCTGAGATATTGAAGGCACTGCCATTTCTTTGAGTGATTTCCTTGATAATATTCGTGTCCTATAGCATAGCTCTGTGCACACGTAACAGGGTTTGGGGCCTGCAAAATACATTATTGCCTTTTGATATGTAGATTGTGGCCAGCTTGAATATTGCCTAAACAAACAACATTAAATAATAAGTAAAACCATAAAAAGTGAATTATTTTAATGTACTTCCTTTCTCATGTGCTTGTTTTTGTTTAAGCACTCCACCAAAGACTTATCTTTTGATGCACAGGCCTTGCCACTTGCGTCTTTTAATTATGATGGCATGCAAATTTACTACAGTTCTCTTGTGAATGATTAGGCTTGTAACAATGTTCCATTTTCAGTTCTGTTTCCTCCATAAATGTATTCAAAATTGCCTCATGTAGCAATTGACTTTTAGCAGTATCTTGGCATGCTGTGCAGTACCTGCGACAAAGGGTAATTATTTAGTGCAAGGACCAGCACAGTTCACACTGCTGTAATTGGAAACTCTATTGAAGCTGTAAATACAACACCCTCTTCTTTGCTGTCACAAGGGGACGTTCTGTTTTTTCACACTTGGCCCACTACAGACATTATTCACCTGGCTTATTGTCAAGTAGAGGTTCAGACACACAAACGACCCCAAAACTAGCAATGGGAAATAACAAGAAGAGGAAACTATAGAGAAGGAGACATTTTGTTTCATGCACAAGTTATATCCATGCTACACAGCCTGGCTTACAGCAGGGGAAGGTCGATAGAACATCAGCAACTGCCGCTGAGGAATGGTCAGCAACACATCTTGTTTACGACGCCGTGAAAGTAAATGGATTTGTTTGGATCTGCACCTAATTTGAAATGCAGTAATGAAGCAGTCTGTTACAATGCAGCTGCCAGCCATCAAACACCGTCCAACAATAGGGAATGCTCTCGCTTGGGTTTTGATTGTATTGTACCCGGTATATTATCGGTGGACAAATTGCGTCGCGATTCTCAGAGCGGTCATGCACAAAAAGTTACAGAGCACAAACTCACCAGCGGTGTGAGGTCATTGGTTACTTTGGTGTGCATGTTTTCTATATGGTTGCATTTTAGTGCACACACCTCTCTCAACAGGACTTTATAAATGTACTGTCAGCCACTTCACCTGACGGCTTATCTAATTAAAAATACAAAAATAACAGATGTTAAACCAACCCAGGTGGGGTTTTGGTTTCAGTCTTTTTGGAATCATTACAATTTGGGGGAAAAGCCTACACGGCAGAATCCGTTGCTGGGCGTTGATTGTTCTTGAACAGGTTTTAGCATGTGAAAGCTGACAAATGCAAATGTTTTACCACAGTAATCATTCTTTCAATTTATGCGGGTTATGTTGGACTGTCATCGGATAGATTTAATTAAAACATTTGTCTTGCAATTTTAATTAGGCTCAAGTTACAACTGCACAATACATTTTTATTGTTCGAAGCATATTTATGTAATTCATATAAATGAAATCATACATTCTGCGGTTTCTCTCTCTCTTATCTGCAGGTTAACAGGATTTACCATGCCTCCGCCTGTTACCAGTTCTGGCTCCATTTTTTCACTGAGGCTTACCAGTGACTTTGCAGTAAGCGCCCATGGATTTAAGGTAGCTTATGAAGGTAAGAGAACCATCATTTTTCTGCACTTTGACTTTCATCGTCATTAGAAATGGCCGTTTAAATTGAAAAATGAAAGATATGTGGAATTGAAGTCAGAGACTACGATCAGGACAGCTCTTCAATAAACTGGGTCTTCATTTCGAAGAAAAATCCATCAGCCAGGAGAAGTGGACGCCATTTATTCTTAAGAGAGGGACATGAGATCACTCTTACCTCACCTGATTTCCAGTAGGACTTCCACTTTTGAGTTATGGAAACATTAGGAACCTCAAATTAAGCAAATTAATCTCATATTTTCCAAATCCCCCCCCCCCCCCAAACTCCCGAACCTTTTCTGCAACTCAAGAGGTGCATCTGAAATTGCATGGCAGATGGCGATGGGAATTAGTTGAACTAATGGACGTACAGAGTTATCTGTGTTGAAGCAGAGCCGAGTGCAGTGGGGAGCTGTCTAAATACCAACTATCCTTCTGTGACCATCTCGCTCACCCCTACTTTATTCCCCCCTCTGCTCTTTCGTGTGAAAGCTCATCGCTCATCCATCTCTATTTCTCTTTCTTTCTCCATTCCTTTATTATGATGTTACATGTGCTTTTTTTTCTCTAAAGCGCCCATTTCTTTTCCTCCACGTTTCATGATCCTATCTTCTTTCCTACCTTTTGGCTTCTACTGCCTTTCCTTCTTCCTCCTGCCCATGTGTCTCTATGGATTGTCTGCTCTTATTTTCCTTCTACTCCAAATATCCTACAGCTGTTTTGTTACTTTCTGTCTTATTCCCTTAACTTCTCCTGCACAAACAGGCTGACTCCGTCCTGTTGCCTCACTCCCTCTCCCTTCCACGATGTCCTTTTTTGTCCCCCTGTACCCCCCTCCTCATCTCCCCTCCTGCCCCAGACCTGACCAGTGGAGGACCTCTCCCCTCTCCATCTGCCCATTTTTGCCTTCCGTCTCCTGCTCTGCGTTTCTCTTTCCATCTCTCTCTCTGTCTCCATGGATAGGCTTGGTTGAATTAGATCCTGTCGTTCTGCCTCTACCTTTTGCATGTGTGATCTTCAACAGAATTTCATGCTGATTTGGATGTCAATCGCATTTTGTTACGCACGAGGCACAAATGTTTCCCGTTGTTCAATACTGAAGAGTAATGAGGACATGCAGTGGAGAACAAGGCTGGGTGATATGATGGTATATGCCATGTGACAGTAGAAATTATTCCACTGGTAGGGATTTAAAAAAAACTTTTCCACCGCCACATGTATTCTTGTGTGATCTTGTGATTCTTGCGTGATATCGCAAGGTAATGTGATTTGTGCCGACATGGAAGAGGAGAGTGAAGTAGAGCCGACGGAGGCGTAACGAGGAAGAACTCTGGTTACATTTTCACACGTTTTCTTTTGGTAGGTCTCAAGTACAAATTTGTGGGATTTTTATATTGTACAGACTAAAGTCAGGGTGGTATTTATAGAGCCTTTTACAGCCGACGTCACCAAAAACATGCGTGCATGTGTCGAAAACAGAGGTGCCGTTTTGCCCCAGACATCCAGACGAGTTAGCAAGCTTTAAACATTGAATTAAAACTCTTAACAGCATCAAAATGTCTGGTTGTTGCATGTTCTGTTGTCAGAATCCAAGTTCCAACAGCCGACTCAAGTTCTACAGAATTCTGACAGGATCGCGACTGTTTCAGAGCAACAGGTGTTTCAGTTTAATGAGTGATCGCTTTAACTGGCGACTCTCTGCCAAATGCATCCGTGGTTGCTTGTTGTAACTTGCGTAAATGGTTGGCCTAAATAATAAACACAGATGAGTGTACTAAAAATTGACAGAAGGCTTTTACAGGACACCTACATGTTCTGTTGGTTTTTTCAACAGCTGCCGTAACTACGAGCAACCAGAGACGCATTTGGCTGAGAGTCAGTAGTTGAACCGAAACACCGGCGGCGTCTATGGCTGCAAGCTATTAAATGTCTTGACTAGCACTGGACTGATAAAAATGCTTGTTTGTAGTGCCCTTTTTAAAACTCGGTCTTTGTCACGGTATTTGAGATTCTGCAAAAATAACGCATTTCCAAGCATAGTCATCATTGTTTGACTGTAAAAAGGTCTACTTGCACCTGTTAACCAACCTGTTACACTGGATTGGTTTTGAGATATGACCTTAAAATGTGTACTACGGTATTTTTGTTGTTTTTTGCAGTGACATTATTATTACTATTATATCACTGTATTGAAAAATTAAAAGAGATACTCCATTCAAAACATGATTATACCTAGATTATATTTAAGAAAGCAAAAAATATAAAAAATAAATAAAATGAGTGCGTTAATTGGCTCCACATAAGAATGACACCTACATGTGTTCTGGGAGGAGGAGCCTGCCCCAGCTTTGAAGAAAACCAAAATCTAAACCCACATGAAGAGTTTAAAAAAACTGCAGTGTAGACACTGTTTGAACAGCACCGTACAAAAGACAAATGGACTATGAGCAGCGTGGCTTGGCTGCGGGAAGCTCCTCTAGAGATTCGGCGTGTCTCGCCTATTTTTTCTCGGCAAAAATAGACGGTAAAAAAACGATCTGTTGAGGGCTGGCAGTCTGTGTGGACACCACATGCATACGAGCCTCAGCAGTTCGCTGCTCACACAGGCTGTGTGGCTGCTCTAACCTGTTAAGATGGGCTACAAGATGTAAAGTAAGAGGTTATGCAACGAAAGCCTGTTTGTAACCATTGACGGTGTTAATTGACGTACCTCATCGGGAGTTTTATCTTCCTCGACATCGTGTGTGTGTGTGTGTGTGTGTGTGTGTGTGTGTGTGTGTTTATCACGGTAAAGACGGTATTGCAAAATCCATGTAACGGCCGAATGTGACACCAGTGATAAAACTGGTTTACCGCCCAACCCTAAGTCAGCTATAGTTATTTTAAATATTTCTCAATTTCATTTAAGAACAATTGCTGTATTGTGATATTTACGGTAATTTGAAATTACGTATACTGTTATAAAAGTGTTGTGTAGGAGTCGTATGGATAAAGGATTGTAGCCAAAGCTGTGGGCCGGTAACATTTAGACCTAGGGCTGGGTTTAAAGAATACATTTTTTGATTCTAATCGATCTTCATTTGAATGATCTATGGATTCATAAAATCCAGAGATTGACATTTTAATATATGCCTTTTCACGAGTAGCAAACTTTCTTTGAATCAAAACATGACGGGAGCTGCTCCACTTATTGCACCACCAAGCAGCGGCTCCGGATTCTCTTAGAAGTAGAGGGGCCAAAAAATGATTGACATTTTACATTTAATAACACAAGACAACTTCATCACAATTTTTTTTTTTCTCTGCTTAAATTGTTTACAGCTGATCTGCTCTGGAGGCATCACCGTCTCTCTCAAACACCCACTCGTAATATGAAAACATGTGGCTGCACTTAAACCCGACCTTGGTCATTTTCACACAGTGGTAGTCCTATTGACCATCTAAGCTTACGTGTGGCATTTTGCAAGTTGTTTTCTTCATCGACACATGTTCGCAGTGTGGAACAGGGTCGCAAAGTGGCGCCCTTGCCGCCAAGCCTAAAGGCAGGTGTCTGGTTGCATTTCAGAATAGACCAGGAATAGACCAGGTTAGAGGGTTTCTTGTACAATTTTACAGCATTAGTTCAATGAGAATATCTTTCACATCCAAACAATATCGGTATTGTAACTGAAATATCCGAATTGGAACCTTGTGAATCGGAATCAAACAGATTTGGGAAACCAGTGGCGATACCCAGCCCTACTTAAAGCATGAATGATAGTCAAAAGAAACTGAGCTGTACATGTTTTGGTCTAATAGCCTCATGTTACAAGACGGTACACAGCATAAATATTTAAACAACAATCTTAAGATATATATATGGTAATTATTTACTCAAGCCTCTACAGACGCTTTCCCAGAAATCCTTGGTATGATGGTTTTAAAACAGTGTATTCCCAACAAATTGTGTATCATACACATTGGATGCAATGGTAGCATACAATGTGAATAAACCACCATACCAAGTTACTTGGTCATCACCATCATCTGAATTGAAAGCACAACGTCTTGACTATCATCAGAGACCCACATGCATGACACGTATAACACAAAAATACATAATGTGCTCATCCGTAGTGTATTCATTTGCATTTACTGTCAGCGATTCATGCCTTTCGTCCTTGTTATGCTGATGTGGTTAGCCAAATCGTATGCGTGAATATGTGCGAGCTGCGCACTCTTTTGACTAAAAGTGTTGTCGACACTCGGATTGCAATCAAGTGAGTTTTTTTAATCTGTGCGCATACGAAGGACACAGTGAAGGACTTTGGAATTTAATTTCTCTGCAGCCTGTCAATCTTCAGTCAAGAATCTTGGAATGCAAACCAGCTCCAACTTTCAGTGAACTTTAGTACCGATAAGTGGCTGCTTTTCCTCTACTATAACCGGTCTCTCAGTGTGATCCTGATCTTAACACTTGGGCAAGTCCTGAAAGGGTCAAGCTGCATTTGTTTGGCTGCATTTGTTTGGCTGGGTATTCAACACAGCCAAACAATGGCCATTGGTGCTTGTAGCTTCCCAAGGGACAGAGATAGGCTGCCTCTGTGCAGTGTACATGTACCGAGCTGGGAGTAATGCTATCTCCTTGCCCTTTGTTGAAGATGTGTATTTGCTGTGAAAACATTGCCGTGCCTATCTAAAACCTGCCTCGATGCCATTTAAACCTGCCCTTTTATTTGGAAAAGTCTTTGAAAGACAGGTGACCCATAAAACATAATCTCATCTTTTCTCCCCAAATCATTTCATCTGTCCTTCTGTGGCTATGCAGATTGACCACTGAGTTGGACGTGTGTGTGTGTGTGTGTGTGTGTGTGTGTGTGTGTGTGTGTGTGTGTGTGTGTGTGTGTGTGTGTGTGTGTGTGTGTGTGTGTGTGTGTGTGTGTGTGTGTGTGTGTGTGTGTGTGTGTGTGTGTGTGGTTTACCAGCTGCATCGCCCTGTGATCCAACATGGGTTCAGTCAATACTCTTCTCCCCGCCTGCATGAAAATCCAGCTCAGCAGCCAGTGAAGCAGCCATCCAGGATGCCAGACAGGCAGTCTACAGGCGGCTCCTGTGGGGAAAGTGTGCTGCTTGTGTGCTCACAAACACTGCCACTCCTTCAAACCTCCATCTTCTTCAAAGGGCTGCAGAGTCATTAGATATACAGGCGAAATAAATAGCTCTGCCCCAGAGAAATCTCGCACCCAACTACCTCATTTACTAGTTCACATAACTCACTCGTTGCCACTGTGATGAGAGATAATGCAAGCCACTCTCGCTCCCGCTGTTGGGGAACGCAACTGTAGGTCAAAATTGTGTTTGTTACGATGACGGAATACCATAACTGTGGTATTTTTACTGAAATGTTGGTGTCCCAGGCCTTATGTTACATTTTATGTTGTTGGTCCCTTGTACGATTAAGATTTATAACGGATCTGTTTAGTTTACAAAGGTCAGAGACATGCTTTTTGTTAGTCATTGTTAGTATTTTACTTTCTCTGGTGTCATAAATGATACTTGCTGTGTATTATAATGTTAAGCACCGTATGCACCTTTTTCAACCAGGCATCATTTTGCAGAGTGGGTGGTGCTTTGTGCGTTTAAGAGCACTCCTTTAGCATTGTTTTAGCATTGTTTTTGGACAGGTTTTCACAAGGTTTTGCACCAGCCCCTGGTGTTGAGGAGCAGCTGTTTTCCAAAGGTTCAGTTAAATCAACAATTTATTTAGGGTGCTCCACACAGCAACACTTGTTAGCTCAGGGCTAACACCGTATCTAAAACACTTGATTTCTTTAGGGGGCTCTTCAAACCCTTAGTTTAAGTTTAAGTAGAAATTCTGATTCAATGTTAAGTGCAGGCTATTATTCAAAGTACTTATTTTTTTAATGAGATTTTAACAGATATTCAGCTACTGTAGCTGCATTTGAGGCACAGTTTTATATTGTCTACAGTGAGAGGCCTTATCCAAGCCAGCTGCTTGAAATGTGTGTAACACATCATTTGAATTCATTCAACAGCCATGTCTGTCTGAGACATAGTTATGACTAGAGTAGTTATGACTTTCCATACAAACCAAAGGCTAATGAGTCAGTGCTGGTATAATTACAGCTGGGATGTATCTATTGCTTTTTAATTGGTGACCCGGGGTGAGTTTCTTCAAACTATTACTGATATTGTCCACCATGCACATTAGCATTCGCTAAAAATCTGTCCAAGCTGCTGCACAACTATTGTCGTGGGTGGGAGGTTTTTGTTTTTAAGCTTGAGCCGTACATGCATCATTCCCTCTCATAGGAAATCCATCGGTAATTATTAAAGACCATTACATTTCCTGGAAAATGTGGTGCCATCCTGTAAAATAATTTATACGTTATCATAGTTTTATTTGGCTGAGTGCAAGCTGTCCGAGATCCCAGCAACATCTGGCAGCTGAAATTATAATTCCATTCAGGGTACGCGGTATGATTTGTAACACTCAAACACATCACAAACTTTGAAGTTCTCACATCCAAGTCACAGCAGTTTAGTCAAGACACTTGTTAGCAGCGGCAGCACATCTCATGCAGTGTATATTGCATAATGCAGATGCTTTTATTCAAGGTAAGAAGCACTGTTAGTGTGTACTGTGATGATGAGAGACTTTCTGTCTGAAAATGTGAGTCGTCGTCCCCCCCCCCCCCCCCAGCAATTTGGAACAGCAACACTTCTGTTTTCCAGTGGAAGGACAATGGGCTGTATGAAGCAGTTATTTTCTAGCATAACCCCACGCATAGACACGGTTTGTTAGACAGACTAAACTTGATCTATTCTTTTCTCATCCCAAGCCATTTAAGATTGGCCCCCCCTTACACACACACACACACACACACACACACACACACACACACACAGTATATAAGTGCTGATTGTACCGTGGAAAGCTCATACCTGGAATGTGCAGTACAGTATGTGATATATGCGTATGCACCTAACCTTGTTTTCCTTTAAACATAATTGGCACAGAACTCCACTAATAAGTCAACCACAGATGGCTTGGCAGCCTACTTCAGCAGCCAGGCTCTTGCTGATCAAGTTGTTTTTTTAATTGCCAGATGAGTGTTAAATAGCTAAAACACAGTGTGCCTTTGGTGGTCTCCAGTGATCATCATCCTTAAAGGGTAAATGTCCAGTCAAACATTACTGGTGTGATGGAAGGCTTTGTGGGGAACAGTTTTAGGTCATGGGGAGTTCTGCATAACATCTGGTAGCACACAAAACCCAGTCCCCTGACCAACAGATTTTCTGTCTTGTTTAGATGCTTTTGATTCAAAATGTTTTTAGCTCAGCAGTGTGCTGAAATTTCATCTGCTGTTCTTCTGCATCAAACTGTAAAGGGTACGGTGGTGAGTTTTTAGATATACAGATTGCCTTTCATGTGCTCAATCACACTTTTTTTTTTTAACTCTCCAAATTTGATATTTCAAACAATTCCATTTAAATTCCACAGGCTTTTCATGATGATATACTTTATTTGCTGTTTGTTGTCAGGCATCACGCTGCGCTATGTAGGGATGCATACATTCTTTGCAGCTTGTGTTGTCTTTACCCTCGTATTATTATTCACAGTAACCACATTTTTTGGATGGTGTTTTAGATCTATTCTTACCTTTTTTTTTTTTTTATAGATTATGCAATGTGCCTCATATAATCTTGTTTACAGCACCATGGAGGAACCTTGTCAGTTACATATCTGAATGTCAAGTAAAACAGACTGCTCTGGTTAAACTTTCCCAAACTTTGTGTGAGTGATAGTTTACACGTTTTCTAATGCAAAACAGTTGCAAATGTAATTCTTAGGAGGCTGAGCTGCTGCTCCTCACCCCTGACATCTGCACTGGTCAGATGTCAAACCTGTTTGGATTCTCAACTCTGCCTCTCACTGCTCACCCCTGCATTGGTCAGGTATCATTAGTGCTGCACTATGTATGCACCTCCTGAAAAACATTACTCAAATTGGCTGTCAATCATAGATTTCTGTCGGTATTTAATTTTGCTCATAAAAATATACAGCCGGCAGTTGATGCTGAGGATTTACATTGCATTACATTTACATTACATCCATTAGAGATCATACGTCTGAAGGATGTTTATGTGAGCATCTGCAGTGTAAAGTGGATTAGTAATTGGGTTTCAAAAATGATTGCTGGAAATTATTACTGTATTAGAGAATGCAGCCTCTCATTGAAATCGACTTCAGGATTAGGGTCTCAAATATACTTCTTATTTCTCTCTGTCTGTCTCTATGTATCCATAGATCCATCTAATACATGCCTTTTGGTTCCGTGGCTTGCCAGTTGGAATAATTAGCCACAAACAGATGGCACATATCAAAATTACTATTTTTGTTTTTACCGCATTATCAGTGACGAGCTTCGGGGCTGAAGGAAGTTAAACGAGACAACTCTGGATCTCATCAGACAAATTTGATTTTGTTCATCATTACCCCCAAGTTATGAAGTGTTCTTTTTCATAAAGCTGAGTCATGTGTGTCTTTTGAGACAATTCTTATTGTATGTGTAATTGTAATACAAATAAGTATCTGAGCTTATCTAACATGCACTCTTTATATTTAATAATACAATTAAGTGTCTGAGCTGATGTTTTTAAGTGTGGATATATTTTTCTTTCTTTTTTTTAAATGAAATGATGTGAAATATTTAACTGTGAATAGATGACAAAGCATGAGTTCACTAATACCTAATCAGGAAAGTGCACTATATTAGGAAAGTTGCTTTGTGTCTTAAACACATGCATAAGGTTGACTGCAGGTTCCAACTGCCAAAAGGACCCCAGATCGTTAGTTTGCTGTCAAAACTTCAGTCAACATGTAACTCCTGAAGCAACAAGAAGCTGATGATGTGCTCTGTTCTACACTGCTTTAAATAAAATATTTGGTGGTACATTTTGTGCAGGCTGGACATTTTGACAGAGGTTGAGTTATGGTGGTCTAATGTAGGAGAGAAATGTGCTGGAAGATTGTGTTAAAGCTAAATAATACAGGATGGAGGAGCGGCCCAGGCCAGTTTATTACAACTTACTGTTGAGCTTTATGACAATTCTTTGTCAATATTTTGCAAAAGAATACATTGATCATCAGTACTTTAGCTCTGTCAGCGCATAAGCACAATATGATGGTCATTTCTTGGGAATTGCTTTTTCGGGGGAGATGTATAACTTCAATATGCCATCTTCAAAAGTGTGTCTGCCGATGGATTTACAAAAAAATATGAATGCAATTTAGTGCAAGTCATATTTTTCATTGTTATGGTTTTGTCACATGCAGTTCTTTACCTCTAAATTCTGTTTGTTCTGTGATTAATAAAGGATATTATTAAAATATTCATGTCCTTATGTACATGCCTACTGCAGATTTCACCCTATTGTTATTTTCCAGAGTAAAGAACATGTTTACAGCAGAAATATAATTAGTTTTGGAACACAAATGAAAGACAATAATCTCTTGGTAAGATACAAAACATAAAAGAGATCCATGTCAGCCGGTGTCACTTGACATGTCATTGACATGTTTAAACGGGCCAAAAGTTTGGTGAGCTTTTCTATGTAAATCCAGTATTCATGTGAAATGATGTTTTGATTTTAGGCCTAAATATGAGTTCTATACCAACTGTTAAGGAAACTGGGCCTCAGGAAGATGATTACTCCCTGCAGCTGTAGCTTCTTTCACATACTCTTACCCTCTTTGCCCCCCCCCCCCCCCCCCCCCCACACCGTAGTGGTACTTCAACATTTCCTTGGTAGTGCATTTCGATCACCTTCCCTAGGTAATTGCAGCTCTTCAGACATAACTAAGAATCTGAGTAGCAATAGCAGAAATGTCAGACTTGTGCTGACATTTACTAGCTATTAGCATTACACAAATGCTCTTAACACTTAAGCCAAGATGACTAACAATCTCAAATATAATATGGACATCTTTTAGGTAGCTGAAACTATGAAAATACAACCAAATCGCTTCGCACACATGACAAGAGAGAACATTTAGGCAACACTCTGCTACATATTTTATACAGCAACACATTGTTTTTCTTAACAATACTGTCTTCTCTTTCCATTTTCCAGAGCTGAGAAGCAGCTCATGTGGAAACCCAGGGGTTCCACCCAAAGGCATACTGAATGGAACTCAGTTCAACATAGGTGACAAGATCCGCTACCGGTGCGTCACCGGCTATGTCCTGGACGGCCATTCACTCCTCGCCTGTGTGACCACCGCAGCCGGTGTGTCCGTGTGGGACTTCCCTGTGCCAATCTGCAGAGGTAAGGCTGTTTCATCACTGAAAATGAGTCATACATCATTTAAACTGCAGATGATTACTGCTGTTGGCAACTTTTCTCCCGGTAGTACAATGTGACTGTGGGGTTTCATGGTTACAGGTTATCTACACATTTAAGGGTTCCCCTAAGACATTTAAAATGAGCATGGGATTGGTTTGTTTTGACCTGTTGATGTCTGATTTTCACGAAATTGCCGAAAGTTAATTGCTTTGACATGATTGACAGCTTGATGGCGTGCGATTGGGTGACAGGTCTGCCCCACAGATATAGTGAAGTCTGGCACAAATCTCATTAGATCTGTAAATTTAGTTGCAATCTAATGAGATGGAATGATTTTAATCATGTTGAAGAAGTTGATTAGAGCCTCCATGGCTCAAAAGGTTAATTAAATATTTATTCCTGTAGAGCAAGTAGCTTAAATACATTAGTTCTGTTAGCAGGAGTGGAACATCTACTGGATTTCTGCATCGCCACTTGGGCTGTAATTAAAGCAGAGAGATGGGATAGTTCTGAGGCCACAGTCTGGAGGATTTCAAGTGGAAAAAGCCACATCATTCAGTCAGACCTGTAACCTGTGAAACTGCAATATCTACTGTCGGCTTTTTCACTCACATGTCAGGTTAAATATGCTGACACATGGATATGGCAAACGGCTATATTTTTTAACCATTAAATCTTATGTCTACCTCAGTAAAAGTGACCCAAAAATAAAAAAAGATTATTTGGACCGTTAACCTTTTTACAAGTGAATGCGAAAGACAAATCAATTAATTATGTAGTAGTGTCCTCTCGTAAAAATTCTCGAGGACTTGGAGAATTTTTAACTGCGGCAGGTTTCACGAGGGAAATCCTGCCATCTCATCTAATAATGCACCAAATCTTAACATCCCACATAAGAAAGCTCTTCAGCAAGCAGTCCCAACATTTCCACATTATGTATGAGTGTTTGCCTCACTCAACATGCACTTGGCTGCTCGGACTACTTGAATATTACGAAAATAAAAACTGAAAATATAGCATAAAAATATACGGTATGAGCGTCCAGCAAGAGCCAAGATCAGTTTAAAGTATTCAAATATTTCAAAAAGTTTCAGGAATCTGCATTGCTTGAGGTGTAATAGATTTTCTTTTCTGACACTTGGAGAGCTTCATAATGGTTTTTTCTTCATTTTCTTCTCCGAATCTTCCTAGCGTATTCAGAAATACCGTGTTGGCCAGGATTTGAACCCTTAAGGATGCTGTGCATCGGCAATTTGTCTCAGCAAGCTCTTTTGCTCAACCATCAGGAACAGAGGATGAAGAGGACGCTATAGCATAATGATGGTTTCTTACTGACAGCTGGTTGATGAATGACTGACGAGTGCTCTTCATACCATGCTGTTTATCCCTTGCTGTGCTCAGATGAGACCTGTCGTCACACTGACGCAAATAATCCATGACATTTGTGGAAAGCCTTTGTGCTGGTAACAGCAGGTAGGGACTTAGAATGTTGTTGTAGTTTGTAATTAAAAAAAAAAAAGTATTGCCGCAGTACAATGTCTGCACAGAGGTCTGAGTGTGATCATTTGGCATGATGGATTAAAAATCAGAAAAGGCAGTCGTAGATACTGCAAGTGCTCTCTTACAGAGGCAATTTTGGTGTGGACTCAGAGTTTTTGAGCTGCTATCACTGGTAGCAGCTAAGTGTAGGCAAACTAGGTTTAATCAATGTTAAAGGCTTGTCTGAATCTCCATTTGGACATTTGTTTAAAGGTGCAAGATACAAGATTGGGAGCATTTCGATTGCCTCTCAACAGGTTGACTGTTGATCTGGCAGCTCATAGCTAATGTTGCTATCAGCGCTAACTAAGTGCATTCTAAATTGCATACTTTTTAGTACATATTGCAGCTGCCCTTACAAAGTACACACTCTAGCATGCAGTATGCATTCAATTGGGATATACTTCCTCATAACATGGCTCCTTGATCTTTGACCCTTTTGCTCATGTATTGTGGGTCAGAATAGCCAGAAAAGCATGCCGGCTTGCATACTGCAAAATGCGACCGGATGTAGTAAAACATCCTGGTATTTTAGGGTACTGCATTTGACATACTTTTTATTGGGACACACTTCATATTTTTCTGGCAAACTAAATTGTATGTTCGTATGGGTAATGGAACACACTAACTGTTTATCTGAGGGGGGAATTGGCGGGTGGGGTGCTACGCTTTAGTTTGACATGTTGGGCGTATTCTTTGACGTGCCAGAGCCTGCTAGCTGGCCTAGCCATACGTGATTGGTCAGTGGGCTAGCGTGACATGTTGGACGGTGACAATCCCAATATCTGCTGCCTCTGTGGAGCGGACATTTTCAGCCCTCAAACGCATTAAAACGTATTCAAGAAATACAACTAGGGAGGCTCGACTGTCTTCACTGGTGTCCATGAATCGAGAAGGACTTCTTACTGGAACTAAAACGCATGAATGTACTGAACAACCGTGAGATTTAACTCTTTATTAACAAAGAAAGGAGGAACAGCAGCTAAATAGTGAACAGCAGCTCTGGTAAGTCAACTGCTTACCAGAGTCAAAAGCAGTTGACTTACTGCTTTGTACATCTGCAGTAGCTTTAAGATGCTTGTTTATATATTATTATTTGTACAACTTTTATGAAGATGGATTTTTGTTTGGTTTAATATGTGATAGGAACCATTGTTACGTCCAATGTTGCTCTGGGGACATATTTAGTCGGTGCCAGTGTTGGCAACTTGGCAACTTTCTCGCTGAATCTGGCGACATTCCAAACCCTCATGGCGACTTTTTTTGTCAAAAGCTACTAGCAACAAATCTAGCGACTTTTTCTGGTGTTGTTGGTGACTTTTCTGATGCCAGCGGGTGCTGCCGGGAGCCCCTCCGCTGCCGCCCCGAAGCACACACAGGCGGGTACTCTCGCAGAAGCCTGGCGCAGCAGTCCCAGCTGCAGTCAGAGCAGAGAGGAGATGCACTCTATCTATAGGTGTTGGCTTCATTTTTGCACGAAACAAATAATAACCGTAGCTGTGTTTCAGCTGCAGGACAACAGTGAAGGCCCAGGTATAAAATGCACGGCCCGCCACTGCCAGTGGGGCACGCTCACATGCACTCAAGCACACGCGGACGGCCCGGCTATGTAAACAAAGCAAGGAGAAGCTCAGATAACGACAAACACAGAGGGAGAGCCACTGCATTCTCTGCTCAGGTAGACATTACTCCTCAATATCTTTACATGGCAAATAGTTGTTTGCTGCAATATTAATGTTCATAATGTTAAATACAGCTCCTTAAACACAACAGCACTGTTAAGGTGAAAATATATGTATTGCTGTTAGGGTGAACCTCAAACCTGTGATGGGCATAAGGTTATTAACACCCTTTTTATTGCTTTAGCTGTGTTTGCCTCCCTTTAGGGCTGCCCGCTCTTAATCGAGTTGACTAATCGGTCCATTTGGTCTTAGTCGACTAAAATCTCTTTGATTAGTTGTTCTTTATGCTTTTTTTCATGCTGAATGACCAATTTCCAAAAGCTAATGAGCAATCTATAGTAAACACAATATTTAATGTGGAGCTTTTGCATGATTCTTTGTTTTACAGTTTTACAGCTCTGTTGATTAAATAAGCTAATCGATTATTTGACAAAATCAACGAGAAAACAATGTCTTCAGTCAAAGACAGCCCTACCTCCCTTTACCCCAAACCACCAGGAAGTGCTGCTGTGGTCTCACTTTTAATCCGGGAAACCTTGACAGTTATTTTTGTTGTTTTTAGAGATGGGCTCCACTTAACACAGTATACTGCAAGGAAAATAAAGTGACATTAGGCAGAAGCTCTTAGGGAGAATGATTGAAAACTATTCCCGTATACTGATCATTTCCTTTCAATCTAATACAATAGACTGCGCTTGTGTTTTCCAATTGCTGTATTCTGAACCTTTTAAGAACTGACCTTCCAATAATTTACTGAATCAAAAATAAAACATCTTGAACATGGATGTATTTGGAGTAGGTCTGTGTGTATTTTCAATTTCCTCTTTTTTAAAGCAGAGATGAAAAGCAGGAAATAACTGAATCTCTTAATTGAATACATTGAATACATTTTGATGCTGATGGACTACCAGGTCTAAGATGTTTAAAGTCATCCCAACAGAAGAGAGAATATACTAAAAGAGTCAAAGATCTCTCCCTCCCATTCCGCAATACAGGCCAAAGAAATCCCAAAGCCAGCAGAGCAAATTTGCCAACTCATTCTACAGTTTAAGGCACAGCAAAGAGAAAATGCTCAGTCTATGATTGAGAAATGGCAAGCTTGGAGGGAACAAAAAGCTGCAGATGGAGGGTTCCTTTCCATTTAAGGATGGTGTTAGCCTCTGTTGCCAAAGGCCAGACACATCACACCTTTTTTTTGGACTAGGCACTGCTTGAGTCTCTTTCTCTTTCTATTTTTATTTTTATTTCTCTCTCACTCACTCACTCTCACTCTCTGACACACTCACACACACGCACACACACGACTAAATCCAGCCCAGCTCCTCTATGTGGGCAGATGGTCCTTTGATCTTATTTCCTCAGAGATCCTGCCCTTTCTGCTCATCACCAATTGTTTCACACTAAACACACAGCAACACAAAATCTCTCCCAAATCCACTATCCACCCCCCGCTGTCTCCCAACACCTCAGTCTCTCAACCAGTCACCTCCTTTTGTTACCATCCCTCTTCCTCTTTCATCTTTCTCCCAGTTCTCTTCTCCATCCTCATCCAACTTCCGAGGTCCTCTGTGGCTGTGTGTACGGCTGACAGAAAGACAGAGGAATAGAGGAGGGAAAAGAGAAAAGGGCAGCAAGACATGCAACACCAATTCCCAATAAAAACAGGAGAATGACGCCATAGAACCCAAATTTGACCAAACTTTAAACCTCATTCCTAAACTGTGGAATTATCAGATAGAAGTATATTTGCTGGACAGAGTTGGACATTTTCATTTAATTAAAATTGGTCTTTTTTTTTACCTGGAGGCACAACATGGAAATCAGTATGGATCAGTGATGTAATTTAGTATTTAATTTCCTTATTTTGTCTCCTAATAAAACAATCCACACATAACCATCATGTTTATTTATCTCTATTATTGAGATAAAGCAGAATTGATGGCTTGGCAGGGGCTATCAGGATTATGGGAATCCCATAATATACTTTAGTTACTGTGAAGCCATCGTAATGCCAGGTGTTATCCCATTTAGAATAACCATAAATGTGCGTTTGTCCTTTGTGCATGTCGCTTTAAAACGAGACGATAGAGCTTGAAAGGTTGACAGTAAAACAGAGAGAGGTAAGTAGATATGAGTGGAGGGATGTTATAAGACTGAAAGACTGACATAAAAAACAACAGACTGCATCAACTCCAAGCAGAAAGGCAGTGAGATGGAGAATTAATGGCTATTCTAATCGTGAGCTGCTACTGCACCTCCCAGGAGCCCATTTTGATTCCTTCCATCTAATTTGTCTCTGGACGTTCATTAAGCCAGGCAGTGAGAGAGCAAACATGGTAACATGAGAATATGGTCTATTGATACACTGTCATTCTTGCTGCCAGCCACTGTCCAACAGAATAAGAGACTTGGGCCACAGACAAACCTTGCTCCTTTACATTTCCATATTTGGTAATGCGACTGAACTAAAGCGCAATTCTCTCTGCAATGCCTTTTCAACTCTGCTACTCAAATTGAAAATTCTAATTAGAACATTTTTACCTGCCCATGGCGAGATTTCTCCGTCCAAGTGAGTGCTAAATTATCCTCCACAGTTAGATCTGATATGGAAATCGCTCAATATCCTCACCAAGCTGCTGCCAGAAGTCCTTACATTAATTTCATAAGGCTGATAACAAGCAACCTTTGTAATCTCATTTGGATTAAGAATTAGGTTACCGATGGGATCCTCATATTCAAAATTCATTGATGTCATGAGGATAATAATATAATGTGAATATCATTATTTTTAGTAAATAAAAATGATATAATCCCTCACCCTTATGTAACATTGTGATTAGTGCTGTGGTGCCATTTTGTTTATTGAATCATCCTCCTCTTCCCTCATTATTTGTTGTAAAAATGAGTTGGCATTCATTGTAATTTTCATTATGTAATGAAAATGATATACAGCAAAATGCGTGATGCAATAGGAAATTGCATCTCTGCAATCATTATATATCTCTTTGATCCGTCTCAGCTCTATCAATATTTAACATAACTTGTATCTGAGCAAATGAGTGACTTACTGTAGACATAGTCGCTGCCTATGCATTACCACAGGAGTTATTACAAAGGAAAAACCTAAGGTAGTGTCAAATTATACATGAGCTCCATTCCTTATATCCTTGGGGGTGAATAATTCTAAGTAGAAAGACAAGTGTTGTATATCTGATCAAAGTCTAGGGAAGAGAGGCTTAATCCCTCCTCAAGTAGCATTAGATTGCTGATGCTGGGGATGTAAATGAGCTCAGCTAAAGCAGTCCTAATCCTCACCACCATCTTTCTTTTTTTCTTTTCTTTTTTACACTGCCACCGTCTTTAAAAGAGACGGATCCTCCTTCGCCTTGAAATGCAGAGCATGCTCTAATGATTTGCTCGGGAACACATTGCCCAGCATTCAGTGCCTCTTTTAAGTCACTAAACCTCGTTGGCACACTGTACCTCAAATGCTGCCATGTATTCCAATGAAACGCTGCATGTGAATATATGGAACCTGTAAGGCATTATACAGTTGAAGCCATTTAAAATGCTCAAGCTGCGAAGCGATTTATAATTTTTTTTTAGTCCCAGACAGCAGCTTGCCGGTTGATGAATTACAGTAAGATGCATTGATTTATCTCAAAGAAACAGCTAAGAAACCTGTTTTTTAATATTTATTTACAATAATGAATTACTCCCAAGCATCTACCCAAATTTCCTGTGTAATTAAATTGGCTACAACTGTAAACACGTTAATGAACGTAGTTGTTGAAATCCATCCCGTACCGTTGAGGAAGCCCTGTGCTGAAATATTGGTGGTTAATCCATTGTTACACAAACCAGACAATGACTTGCAGCTTTTTAAGTTTGACCAAAACGTCTCTTAAAGGTGCAGATCTGAGATTGGGAAGATTTTGATTGCCTCACAACAGCTCTCAACATGTCAACGGTGAGCCTGCGGCTAACAGTGCAAACTACGGCGAAAGTGCTGAAAGAGCTAACAATGTTAACCTGCGTCGTCATGCAGCGACGACGCTCTCGGCCGGGACGGCGTTATCAGCTGTAACCTGAAGTATGAGAGCAGTGCAGAGCAGCAGCCGTGAGCTAGCCAGTGGGGCACACACACACACGCACACGCACACGCACACGCACACACACACACACAAGGAGAATGACTTCTCAGGTAGACATTCATCCTTTATATCTTTACATAACAAATCGTTTTTTGCTGCTATATTCATGTTCAGTGTTAAATGCACCTCCTTTTAAAGTTGCTCTCAGACGGTAGGCAGGTACCATTGCCACGTTTACTATTTTCAGTCTACATGCATTACAATACCTATTATACCTGTCCCTCACACTTTTGCTCCCGGCCCGTGCTGTCGCCACCCGAGTTGAATGATGTTCAAAGACGATCAGAGAGCAAGTCTGTTATCATGGAAACCACTTCAGAGAAAACTATAAAGGAGCTATTTTTTTTTATTTGTTCCAGCATTCTATTTTGGCGTTAAAACGATCTGAGGAACAAAGAAAGGCTTTCATTTTTGTTTACGGTTTCGTGAGAGCCTTTTCATTGCCTTTCTCTTTTTTTTTTTTCTTCTATGATGTCAGTGGTATCATTTGCTACAGTGGCAACGTTTTGGCTTCTTTGCCTTCCAGTCAGAACTAGACACATAGACGGTGCTGAATGGCAGCCTGGGGTTTCTGCTCGCTGTCTACATGCACCTCAAGGCCAACTTTATAATCTACAGTACGAAGGCTTACTGCTGCGTGCTAATGTTTGATCGATTCATACATCAAGTTTCATCGTACAATGCCCCTAGGCCCTACAGATGCTCTGCAGATTCTTGGATAATTGTGCCAGTTTTCCTTTCACATTTAACAATGTGAAAAAGTGGCACTGTCTTTTATACTGTAAGTACATATGCAACTCCGTTATAGCCTCCAACACATCCTGAGCACTAAGGGGTAGTTTGAAGTGAGTGTTGAGTTGACAGACCTTCGGATGTGCACTGTCTTTTATTTTCTATTTTACAATGTTTTTCTCTTGACTACTGCAAATTTAGCTTTTATAATAACATTTAGCTTGTCTGTATATAAGAGAAATCACATGCCTGCTCACTTAATGGTACTGATATATGTACACTAGCCCAAGCAGCTCTGGAAGAAGCCCATGTTCCTAGCTGCATCACTGTCTGACACAGATTCATTCAAAAAACATGTGTGTGATGACAATCAGGTTTAGTCCAAAACCTGCACCTTGTTTTCGCCTAACTTCCATCATATTTAGTGGCAATCATAATACAAAAGGTTGAGATTTGAATTGAACTGTTTGGTGTAGGCCTATATTTATATTTCATGCCAAATTTACCAGCAAACTGAATGATTCTGAAGTTTAAAGGAACATGGGTAGGATTGAGGAGGATATATTGATGGAACTGGAATATGATATTCATAAACATGTTTTCATTAGTGTATATAATCATCGTCGTGTTTTCATTAGCTTAGAATGAACTATTTATTTCTGCATAGGGAGCAGGTCCTCTTCACGGAGTCTTCCATGTTGCACTGCCATGTTTATCGACAGGAACCCAGAACGGACAAACCAAACACTGCAATCTGCAACCTCACCACTAGATGCCAATACATCTTACACACTGTTCTTTTTAAGACATGTACAGTATAAGCCGTGCTAAAAAAGTTGATTTTTTTCATAACTTTGTGTCTCAATCTGAATTCTGATATTATGATCGACAGGGGTTATAGGAGAGGGGTGATATACGATCTGAATGAGATGTAGGAGCTTAAGACTCGAAGGTAAGGGTCCGAGGCAGGTGACATTTGCAAACATTTAGATGAGTCACTGATGTATGAGGGTGGGTTTGGATTGCAAAGATGTTTGTTTTTTTCTTCTTCTGACATTTCTATGTCCATCCTTTTTAGTTCTCCTGTGTTTGCAAAAGTCAAATCTTTCTCCCATTCTGTATCCTTTTCTTATTCTCTCTTACTCTTGATTTGCTCTCCACTTGTCTCTTTCCATTCCCCATTTTTGTTTTTTTTGTATTCTATTTTCTCTGTTACACTCACCTCCCTTCACTTCTTTCTTGCTCTCTTTGCCTCGACGGCCATGAAGACACTTTCAGCTGCCCCCCTGTCTGTCATCGAGGTTAAAAATTGATATGGCTCCTTTGGTCAGACTCGCAGCACTTTAATATCCATTTAATTTCAGGCTATAGCCAATTACTCTACAAATGTGCTGGGCACTCTTTGGGATGTCATCTTAAATGCATTGAGGGGATATATCATTTGTCACTCAGGATGAGTGTTATATGGTGGAGATGGAGATGATTTCAAATCAGAAACTGACTCCACATGCTTTTGTTGTCACAATGCTGAAGGTGCTTAACACACGAAAGCCTGCCCTTGGTGTAGTCTGCAAATGAGTCTGCCGTTGGTGTGTGTGTGTGTGTGTGTGTGTGTACATCATTGATGTCTCACACAGTATCAATGCCATCTCTAACCTCCTTATGAAGACTTTGATCAGTTGCTATGCTACAGCTAATGTGTCAAAGGACATGGATCAAGTTAACTAGCAGCTCCTGCTCTTCCAATTTTTGAATTCATACACCCGCTTCCTTGTTCCTTGACCAATTGTCTAATGCAGCATACAGGAATGTTCCAAAGCTGGCAGCTCTGACAGCCCTGAGTGGAGCGCTGAGCCATCAAAGGTTTCAGCTGGCACAGCTGAGTGTCACATATTAGTCTTAAATGATGTGAAAACTGTGAAAGCCCTGCCATCATTAGAATTCTTTGGGGAGAAAAAACGGATACAGAGGTGGAAGGGAGGGTGGTGAGTAATAGTAGAAAGTTCTGAGAGGGCTCGGAGGAGAGGAATGGAGTGAGAGAGATGGAGAGATATAAGAAAGGGTGGGGGAGAGAAGGGAAAAGGGACGTGGAGTGAAAGAGAGCAAGCCACTGTTATGGTAGAGGGCATTAACATTCAACTGACGTGCCATGCTTCCCACATTGGAGAAAAAAAATATACAATTTCACAGCATTACAAGCCCTGTTTATCACCATTTGTTTGTTTCCTGAAACATGAGTGGGGCTCTGCGGACACAATGATGAATTACTGACTGTCGGATGGAGGGAGGAGACAAGATCAGGGAAAAGAGAGAAATAGTACAAAAGAGATATTTAGGACCCCCCCCCCACACACACACACACACACACACACACACACACACACACACACACACACACACACACACACACACACACACACACACACACACACACTGCACTGAAGGAAACTGACAGAATTATCTGTCTTACTTATTATTATAAGTAATTGCTAAATAGTTATGCCCGTCGTCACTTGTCTGAATGCTTCACGATTCTTGCCACAGTAAAAAAGACATTGGCCACCTTGTTAATCTCAGTTTCATGTTTTCAGCAATCCCATAATTGTGCTGGAATTGGCTGTAGATACTGGGCTTGACGACCTGCGGATGTGTGAAAAACAAAGTGATGTGTCTAAATGGCCTGGGCGGCTCTAACATTAGCTTAATCATTGGTCTTTCTCTGGTTTATCTGAGGGGACAGGTACAGATATTTTAAGCCTAAAGCCACTTTATTTCCCATGTTGACCTTTGAGTAATACCTCTGAAATAACCCAGATACCATGTGTCTGTTCTCCCCTAACCCCTTCCCCATTTTTCTCTTTGGTGACTGACAGCTGAGGACACGTGTGGCGGCACCCTGAGGGGCTCCAGCGGGCTCATCTCCAGCTTCGATATCCCCAGCGGTGAATCTGCTGGTGGCGGGGCCGGAGGCCTGGGCAGCAGTGGGGAGTGCAAGTGGACCATCCTGGCAGATCCAGGGGACACCATCTCCCTAGTATTCACTGAATTTCAGATGGAGGAGAAGTCGGATTATCTGGAAGTAGAGGGATCTGAACCGACGACCATCTGGTGAGTTGAGCTGTGAGGGTGTGTAGTGCTTGTGTTTCACCTGATGTGCATGAGTGTGTGTGTGTGTGTGTGTGTGTGTGTGTGTGTGTGTGTGTGTGTGTGTGTGTGTTGCAGGGTGAATGTGTTGTATGACGTTGATAAGGTGTTAACTGAAAGGTGTAATGAGGTTTAAGTGAAGATGAAGTGTTGTTGGCTCATGTACTGGTTGGAGAGAGATAACGTGCACTAAATCCTCTCAAGAAAATCATTTTTAGTGCTATAGTAATTCATGGCCTATATTCTGTTCGAAGACAGGGCTGCCAAATCCAAATGTAGGCCAGAAAGTAAGTTTTGAAATCCAGATATGCATACACTTTAATCAGTGTGTTTTGTAAGTATGCAGGTTTTGATTGACAAGTTAAAGTTCCAATAAAGTAAGTAGTTAAGTCATGTTTATTTATGTAGCCCATGGTCACATGCAATGTTTTATTGGGCTTTACAGGCCCACAGCCAGGTGCTGATTGGCCATCGGAAAGTTTGGGAAGACTCCCGAACGGCTGAGCCATTCCAGGCCAAACCGGACGGTGGTCGTAGAGTTTTTATTTTTCAATTTCTGATGTCAGTAGTTACCGTATGGTCCTTGGCCGTGGCGTGGACCAGCCTGGCCTTCGCCTCCGCAGACGGCACAGAGCGGAACGCTGCCTGTCAGACTGGGCCAATCTAATTCTTTCAGTATTGAGGGGGATACGAACGGCCCTTCCCAATTTGGACTGATCCTCGTTTTTATTGCAATCTGATTGGCACAGTCATCTCATTGAGAATGTGACGAACCGTGACTCGTGTCCCACCTCACCTCGACTTGGCTGGCCAGTTTTGTTTTGATTCAGTGCAGTGGGAACGCGTTTGTACAAACTGAAGCTGCAGGGGTCGGCAAGACACCCCAAAGTGTTTTGAAGGTTTTCAGCATCATCAGATTTCTCTTTAGTGTTAAAATTACTGGAAATAAAATGTCACTTCCGCCCGGAGCGCTTAAATTAAAGGCCTCTCCATCTCAAAGTCTTTCAGTCCCAATATGTCCCTGCCAACAGCTGAACTTCAAAAACTGAATATATGGAAGAACTCCCTTGCAAACATAAGCGTATAGAAAAAAAACAGGCGAAATGCAAAGAGAGACCTGCCATCACTTGGGTGGCTGGGGGCCAATAAAGAGCTGTAGGTTTGAAAAAGGCAATTGCATGAGTGAACAGTATGTTCTCAAAGTTAGTGTAATAAACTAAAACAATGGGATTATGATTCAATAATGTCACATTTCGTTTGATGATATCATTTATTTCCCTATCTGAGTCATTTTTGTGCGCTATAGAGACTGGACTACTGTATATTTCATCATAACAAAAAAAAAAAGGTTTCACATAGAGAGAATAAACACGTTTTGAGTCTAGATTGACGGACTGCTGGAGAGCTGGCTTCTGTATCGGCAGCTCTAAATGTATTCCAAAGAGGGGTAAGACGAGGCTGTACTGCCTGAGGATGATGCCTTAGTTCTTGGGATAACGAGGAGGCCTGCCTGCTGTAATCTTGAAGCAGAACAAAGGTTCTGTGCGTATGGTGGAGCATGACCATGTAATATTTTATAAGAGCAGCACTTTAAAATCAGCCGCATGCATTGGAAACTTCAGGGAAAAAGACAGCTGCCATGCAAATGTACCTTTTTTATGATTTTTCATGGACAGTTGTGTGCAGGGAAATGTTTTAAGTATGCGTAGTGGTTCTAAATGAATTCAATGAATTCACAGAGAGGGCACATGATTCCATTTTCATATTTCAAATGAATGTGCACTTGAAATCTTCAACAGAGTTTTGTTTAAAAAGCAGCCCTCAGACACTTTGGTTTATGGCTTTCTGCATAGGCGTAATGTAGAAGTCATTCCCAACTGAAACAAGGAAATGTGAAATGGCTTTGACCCCCCCAACCTTGAGGCTAAGGTTATCCATCTCTTCCATGTCCTGAGTGAATGGGAGCATTTGCCAGGTTTATGTGATCCTGCCGGGCGTTAATTATAATTGGCTGAAAGAAGCTCTAATCAATCACTTAGCTACAAGCTTTGTTGTCCCTGAGAGTTGTCATCCGAAGTCAGAGGGAGAGAGAGAGAGGCAGACACTGTGTCAGTGGGAGACAGAGAGTCAAAAGGAGAGGTGCTCTGAGTGTGGTGATGACTGCTAAGTATTGCATGTTGACGGAGCTTAAGAGAGTTTGACAGCGAGCTGATATGAAATGACTCTGATTTGTTTTGACAGACCATCAAGTAACCCTCTTCTCTTAGGTATAAAAGCTCCGAAATTAACTCTTACGCCGACAGAAAAATGTTTTGTGTTGTCTCCCTGCTTTTTAGGATTTCAGAAAAATGGCTCCAAGTGGTTTGTTACTTACATACGTTTAATTACTATTTAGTTTTATTCATAAGTCCTCTGGTCATGAAATATCGTCACACATTGGAGAGACTGTTGTTGCTGAGTGGAAGCAAAAACGAATGTCTATCAAATAATTTACTGGCCAATGCTCTGTACCACACTTCAACTCCTCACGGTCTCATTAATCCTTGATATGAAAAGCAAGGTATACTGGGCACTGAAGAAAATGCATTGTTTAATTTGAGTTACATTTATAGAGGGTCTTATTTTAGCACTGACTATGTAGCAATGGTTTGCATTAGAAGGTTTCCTAAACAACAACTGAATTGCAAATAAATTGCATGAATGTATTACATTAAGCCAAAATAAATCACATCTGTAAACAAGGAAATGTAATATAAACACAAATGTTGAGTTTTAACCAATGGCATCTAACATGCCATGCATATACTTTCAGGGAACACTTTATTATTACCTCCATCTAAAACAGGGTTTCTTATACTTCTCTATCTATAACCTTATCTAAAGGCCCAAGCAATTGGAAAGATGTCAGGTAATCCATACCTTTCCAGGTACCCTGTCTGTTATCGGGCGATACTTCAATGGAGTCTTAACCCCAACGAGTAAACTGAAATCTTCAGCTGAGTTTTTGTTTGCAGCCCAGTGCCCAAGAATAAGAAGAAAATACACATACTGTGTAATTTAGGCAGGCAAAGCAGCTCAACAAGCAGTGCCTTTATTGGCGGGAGTTGTTACTTGTGTGTGTGTGTGTGTGTGTGTGTGTGTGTGTGTGTGTGGTGACTGGTCACCATGCATCACTCGAATGCTTTGAAACTCCAAAGATGATGTTATTGTATGTCAGAGGCTGTCAGGCCGAGTTCTCGTTTTAAACCCTACAATTCTAGTGGGACTCGGTGAGCTTGAGTGCAGCGGGACCAGAATTTTAGAGAGATAGCTTCAACTCGTCCAGGTAAGCAAACAAACACGATTCAGAGTGGGCAATTCTCACATGCCCATAAAAATCATTGCTCTCGCTACCTCTCTCTTTGACTGTGTACAAGGCCGCTGGACAGCGAAACTTTCAAGCGTTCTAACATATAGCACCAGCTGCAGGCAGAGACAAGCAAACTGTCAATGTACCCTTGAGGTTTAGAGCTGCTTAACGATGATTGACAGCCTCAAACCTCAAAGTCAGCCAGATTCAACGTCTTCTCTTAACCTTTTTCAGCCTACTTCAGTACTGGAGAATAGGAAATGGCAAAAATAATCAGTTAATAATGAATGAACACATATATTCAACAAATACTGTATGTAATTACTGAAAATATTTGAATATTTATTTAATTTTGGCATATGTAATAGTTGTTATAAAAGGAAAAATGTAGCAACATTTGGAACTGCCCAATTTTGCAAGGCAATTTCCTGAAAGTGGATGATTGGTTATGACTAATAGTAAAAAAAACAATTACTGATAGTTGAATTCAAAATTCAAGACCATGGGTAAAGAAATATGTTTTGCTGACACCTCTTAGCAGCTTTTATCAATTGGAAGATTTCTATCAGATGTCTGCAAATGAGTGTATTGATTCCCATCGTCGTCACATTGGGAAGGGTTGATATGAGGCTACACATCAATCACAGTGAAAATAGACACAAAAAAACTCAGTTTCCTTTTGACAAAAGCCAACATTGGAGTCTGGCTCAACCAAGAAAAAAACCTTCTTTGTTATTCTCCTGACCTTTTAATATGATTGTAAAGCCCTGTTCACAAAGGGCAAAATCAACAAGCTGTAGATTACACGTCACTCATTTTTTTCAAATATGGACACGGAACATAAAACCTGAAAGACTTTGCGGGTGTTTGATACCTTTCCTGCTTATATGCAATGAAATTTGATTAGAAAATGTTCTGATCTATTTATTTAGGTTTTTCTCTCTATGCACATCCTTATTGTCTACCTTCCTAGCTTCCAGTTTCTTTGCATATTTTTTTTGGATTGCGTTCTGTAACCTTACTCTGCATGTTGTGAACGTACTAAGAAAGCAGAGGCTTTAGAATAGATTTCTATCTCGCCGAGCAATCTGCCAATATTTGTTTGGGTCACTGACTACGAACTACCCTATTCCAACGGAGTGGCTAAATGGCGACCGAGGAAGAATACAATATTCAAAGCAGGTTGAGAGCAAGAAGAAGTGCCCTGCAGCTAAATTACAAACTTTTGGTTAAATTACCATGTGTATTAGATTCAATTTCTTCTTCCTGGGATTTATTATTGATCTTCCCAGGCAAAATATAACCCATCAGAATATCTCTGATAAAAGCTATCCTCTACTGCTGTCTGACTGCCAAGAATGTTCAATTCAAGGAATTTGAATTGACAACTGACCCAGGTATTCCACCAGGGCAATTAATGTAAGGAGCCACAGGGTAGACAGCTTACTGTTCTCAGAGGTCAATCTACTGGGCACCAAACTGTATAATTACAACACCTGAGCAGTTTCTGTTGAGGGGGTAACTCGAGGAAGATATAGAGAGCAACAGCTTTTTCCTTATAAGAAAAAATATTCTTAAAACAATTCTGGCTTTTTTCTTAATAGAAAGTGGGTGGGAGGAAAGGTGGGAGGAAAAGATCACCTGGCCCAATCTTTTTTTTTTTTTTTGACAAATTTGAATTGATAGCTCATTATCCGGGGTGAACCTATGTATAACCCGCCTCACTGTCAAACGAAGTAGAGACACCAGAGATTTCAACTCATTGCTCTGCTCTCAAGGCCACATTTGGCCACAGCCACTGCACATTGGGACTCGTTACGTTGGTATTTTGATGAGATTGCCACGTTCCCTTTAACCCCTCATCCTGTCCAATCCGGACCACTTTGGTGCCTCACCAACCTATGTCAGAATCTACCATTATTCCTTGAGACGCCCCAAATCAATGACATGAAGCATGCTGACATTTGGATGGAACCAAGCACATAAAAACACTGCACTCATAAGTAATCTCTGTAAAGGCATAATATATATCTATGCAGGAACGAATAGCCTGAGTGAGATTTATATTATTAGTATTATTATAAACCTGATAAAAAAACATGTTATATAACTGAAGCATGTTCATTTCCATGTTAGCAGTACTGCTTAACTGTAGATAAGCAAATGTCCACGATATGATAACGTACATTTTAATACCGCTGTACACCGTGATACCTATACAACCCTCAATATGCAATGAGGGAGATGCAATGAGAAAACAGAAGACAACACTCACTTGTTCTTATCTGTTTTTAGGAGACTAGGCAGCTCACTCTCCACGAGTACCTTTTTCATAACCTTTTGACTGCAGTTAAAAATGTGATCACAGTCTAGACATAAACAGTTAGGACATCTTGAGATACAAGTCATCAAAGAAAGCAAAAGATCATTTCAGCGTGCAAGACATCAGTTTCTCAGGTCAAGTCTCTCTTTTAAGTCTTCCTTCTCTGACTGCAGCCTTTGAGCACATTTGTGTTCATTTGGACCTCTGTACAAACCGGGCGCCCCCCAAATGATGTCGCAATACTTTAAACTTTATTTTTTTCTTTGTCCTCGCGTTGTTTTTATGTAGCAGAGAGGGGGGGGGGCAGGCACACCATTATTGTATAAATTAAGAGAATGGCTTGCCGCACACAGATACACATTGGAGTAAGTCCTCTGTAAGGTGTCATTAAGCCTTTATTTACTGTTGATGGCAGATCATGTTTCTCTTACTCTGCCATACTTTGCTGTGACGATAACAGTATATTCACCTCCGCAGGTCTTAAATTTGTAACATCACTCCTGTTCTGCCTGAAGCATCTATGCAACTTCTGGATGGGTGAAGCTTTATTGTCACCATCCGTTTTCTTTTCGACTTCTAGCAGAAATCGTGTGATAATTTGCAGCTTCCACTACAGAAAACATGAAGGCAGATTCTTCTAAATAGTCTAGCTACCTGAAGGCTGCTGTTTATCATTCTGCCCGTATATTTGTGTCATTAGCATTTTATCAATGCAATGAAAGTAAAGGTCAACCTTTGTGTGAAAATCTATTACCTTTTAACTCTTCACCGGGAGCTGCCATCATCTCCCTTTGTGATGGATAATTTGGATTAAAATGATAAAGATTGCATTTAGTTTGCTGATTAATTAACAATAAAATATGCAGCAGCCTTAAATCTGTCTGACAGATGTCATTTTTCTCACTGAAGTAATACAGTTCAGATTTAAATGGCAGGAACCAGTAGTGTAATCAAAATAAGGAGACTTGGTTATGCATTTCTCTATATCTGCAATGGCCACCGAGGGGAAAAAGTCACCCTCTCCCCTTTGTTTTCCCTCATCACTCACTTACTCACTGCCACATTTATTTCTCTCATTTTTATTTTGTCTGCCTGCCCCTCTGGTGGCTCTGCAGTGAATGCGTTAGAAATTACATCGAAAAACAAACTTTAAACAAAAATAAACACACCTTTACACACACACACACAGGCACACAATAAAAAAGACAAACACGGGTGTGGGCACATACACACAAACGCAAAACAACAACTTAACACCGTTTTTTCTTTCTAATTTGGGAACCAAGGGCTCAAATGCACCATGCTTTCTTTAAAGCCTATCCCAAGCTCCTGTTTGATAGCTAGAATGGCTTTGTGACTGTGGTACGACAGGGTGTGGTGCAGGGATTGCTGGGCAAAGGAAAAAAGCCAGAGCTGGTGAGCCAGACAAATGAGAACGACCCGAGAAGCTTTAAATCTCTACAATTATAGAGGGTCCCTGATGCTGCAGCCATGCGCTGCATAAAACCTCTGATCTAAAACACCAATACAGACAGTAAGACAGAAGGAACACACACACAGACTTGAGTCAAGACAACTGCTCATACTGTAGGTAAAGCACACACGCGTGCAAACAAGTGCACGCGTGTGTGCATACCTCTAATTATTGTGAAGTCAACATCATTTTCTCCACGGTTTTCATTCAGTTTTTCCCTTTTTTGTAGGTGATTATGGTGACACAAGAACACTAGTGACAAGGAAGCTGTGTAGTTGAACTAAGGTTAAAACGGATAACATGTGTTTTCGTTTATTTGTGACTCTTTACACTCAGGATAACTGGAATGAATATTCCAGCACCAATCATCAGCAACAAAAACTGGCTGCGGCTGCATTTTGTGACAGAGAGCAACCACCGCCACAAAGGCTTCAGGGCTCAGTATCAAGGTAAGACATGATTACTTCATTTGCACATCGTAACAGAGGGACCCCTGCTTGAATGAAAAGGGATCATCTTAAGATAAACACACTGCAATTACAACACTGTTTTTGATCTTTGTTAACTGAATATTAAACAGTGTGATTAATACCCCGTCTGTAGAGGGCATTAAGGTCTTTTGTGCTTCAAACCATTGACTTCAAAGGGCCTTGTTAAATCAAAAATGTAAGAGATAAATACTGCATATACTTTCCTCTTATAAAAACTCAGCTCTGTCAGCTCAATAATCCATTACCCTGACATTGTTCTGTGGCGTGACTTTAAAGTCAGTGTGTGCTGCTTATACTCTACCATAAAGGCTTAAAATCTGGCCCCAAGCCACATGTGAAACCTGCACCTTCACCATAAACGGCTCTGTTAAAAGCTTTCAGTAACGTGCATGTGTGGAAACTCACTGTAAATAAAGACATCAAATCAATTGCACGACAAATCCCATTTCTCATCTTCTTGCAGTGCATTGTTGTGCCGTGTTTTAAGCAACGACGCAGTGTGCTTTTGAGCATTGTGTTTTTAACGGGTTGAATTAACCATTTGACCTCCAGTGCCGTTCAGACGAGAGGCATCGTCTCACTGCTTTCAAATTCAAATATCCTTGTTTTTCTTTGATACGTCATTCATTGCTTTTGGCTATTCTGTTGACACTTCAAAATGATGACAGCCACTTGCATCACCTGCCTTGTGTGTGCAATCGGTTTTAATTAGACTTTCTTAAGATGTAGCATTGCACTCCTTGGGCTGCTAGTTGATACTGCGTAGTATTTCCCTCCCCCCGCCTACAAGCTGTAACCATTAAATCTGCTCTGACCAATCAATTTCCATCCACTGTTTAATATGTCTTAGCAAAATGAACAAGCAATCATGAGAAACTAATTTAGCTTTTATAGGATTGCCAGGGCAACCCTTAGGAATGCATCAGAGCCGTTGGACTCATTTCTTTTGAAAAAGGGTGTACTGCACATCAGTAGCAATTACATTTTTGATGTTCTTCATAGGACCAAGTATTATCCAGAGAAAGAAACACTTGAACTGTATCTTCTCACATCTAATACTGTAACTTCTTTTATCTAATTAACTCTTTCTATTGCTCTCAACCAGTGAAAAGCTCTGGAGAGCTTAAATCCAGAGGGGTAAAATTATTACCAGGGAAGGACAACACTAACAAACTGTCTTTGAGTAAGTCTTTTATTTTTCTTATGCAACTGTTTTCATTGTTTGGATTTTTTTGTTTATGTAGGGCTTGAGTTCTGAGTCTTTGTCTCCTTCTTGTCTCTTTTTTTTCTTCTTCTTTTTTTTGCTGCATCATTTGGTGAAGGAATTAAGCTACAGTACTAGATTTTGCAGAAGTGCAGTCTCTTTTTCTTTCTGATGACCTATTTACCTTGTTGTCCCGGACTTCCTGTCCCGACACTCAGCTGAATCCTGCCTAGTTATGTATATTTTAGCAAAATGCTGAATTTGATCAGTTTCAGTCGGCCAAATCCCCCAATGTGTCATTCTGTACTATTCAAGCAGCACACGAGGTCGACTTATGTTCATGCACTGTGTGATCTACACACACACACACACACAGCAGTAGTCAAGGTTGAGTGACCACTCACTTGTCAGATGATTTGTGTACACTTCAGACCGAAGTGAATGAATTCTAATTGCTTGCGGAGCTCCGTCATTAACATAAATCTGGAACGCAATTCCCTCTAACTCCACAGTGTGCTAAGCACTTCAGTGATAACAGGTTGTAATCTTTATTACCTTATGTGTCATAGATTCGGCATTGCATGGAGACATGAATAATGCAGAGGGCTGTAATCTTTTCCACAAGGCAATACTGTGTATCATTGAAAATACTATGAAAACATGCCTCATATGCCTTGTGGATTCATTGCATATAATTGAACCCATAACTGTATTATTACCAGCAACAATTAACTTCAAAGCTAATCAACTCCCTGAAAGAAGTCAAAGAAAGGTAACACATGCTGGGTAGAGCTTCTCACGTTAAAACGGAAAGGTCTTTGTGTGGGGGAGATGATGTCTTATGGCAAATATTACAACAAACCGTAATGAAGATTAGGATGCTACGTATCTCATGAATTTCATTTCCAACGCGTGCGTCTTTGTTTTATGATGAGATGAGCTTGTTAAAAGTCCTTTTAACCTCTCTACAGTTGCACCGTAGTAAAGGCTGTACTCTATATGAAAGCATATCTACAAGGCTTTATCTGGTGTGCTTAAACTATTATTATGTATGAAGAGTCTCACTGAGTGATTATTGTAGCTCCTGCAATTGATAGTTGAAGGTTATTTAATCCTCTTAGTCCCTGTTCGGCCCAGATATATTTCCCTCTATTTTGTCTAGCTCAGGTACCTTTGGCACTCACTCAATATCGCAAAAACACTTGTGTGTATGTACACAGCAGCGCTGCCAAATAACTGGCAATTGAAAGTCTCTAACTTTAAAAGAGATTAGGATGATTTATCCGATTTACTATCTGACTAAGGGTTTCGCGATGCACCGTAAAAAATGTAATATTGATTTCACCTTGATAATACACATATATGACATTATTGTGTAAATAATCTAGCTCTTCCTAAATCCCGCTTTTATAAAGTTATTGTTACAGACTCTTTCTCCACCTCACTACGCTTGCGTTTTGTGTGTAATTCATTTGCCAGTAAAATAGACAAAATGCACAATAAACAAAGTCTAGCAAGCATTACAATTTATTTTCAAAATGTTCCATAGATATCGCAGTACTATTGTTATCGTGAATTCGATCCTGAATCGTGTAGTGAAAATCTGGTATTGTCACAGTGTTTCCCCACAGAATTAGATTCTATTTGTGGTGGTGGCTGACGTGTGCGAGCAAACCTCAACAACCTAGCTGTAGTCCAACACTAATTTATAGCTGTTGTTAAGCTCCTCATATGCTGGCTAATAACGTATTCAAAGAGTTCGGTCTGTGAGATTGCCAGTGTTGTTTTAAGAACACAGATAGACTAACTTATCAGTGTTAACTTGAATGCATCCATTTTGGTGCAGAGGCGTTCATGATACTAACCATTTGTGAACTCTTCTCTGCGGGATAAAGCCCAAAACCATCCTTCCTTCAGTGCTTGATCATGTTTTCATTAAGAGTGTTGCGTGAAGAGGAGGGGATACTCAAAAACAGGTCTGCCGTCAATGTGTTAGTGAGAGCGAGCAGGAAGGGGCTCAGCGAATCAATGCAATCGTATAAGATTTTATCCAATTTGGCAGTCGATGTTGATATTGTGGCGAGCCGCCACAAATGCATCAATGTATGCGAAACCCTGACATGATTCTGTTACCAAACATAACCACGGACCGTTCAAACAGACAGAGTTATCTAGTATTCAAGTGTTTTTACTGCAGTGGGGTGTGTTCTGAAAGCACAGAGTATTTCTCTCACAGAGTTCTTGGTCCTTCTCTTTCTCTCTCAGTGAATGAAGGAGGAATCAAACAGGTGTCTAATTACTGTCCTGACCCAGGGGAGACGGAGAATGGCAAACGGGTCGGCTCCAACTTCAGGTGAGTCGGTGCTGCGGCTGAAGTGATGGGGCTCAGATTTATGTCGAAGTTAAGGAGCGGGGCAGTATGCTCTCCATCCAATTTCAGTATTATGGCATGCAGCATATTCCAAGTATTGCTGTCACTATTTATCAAGTCAACGACATCTGTGCACATAAACCCAGTTTTAGTCTTGTTATGACATCCTGCTGTTACATTACTCTCACATATGGAAGGTTTTCTCTATTTGCCGGGGTCATGGATAATGTTCTTGCTAATATCATGAAGTATAGTCTGTCTTCTTTTTCATGAACCAGACCCAATCAGCTTTCAGGGAGAATAACATACATAACCACTTCAAGGCTATTTGCTTTGACATTTTGTCAGAATGCGACACAGTGAACTCATTTAGAAAAGTTCAAATATTGAGTCAGTTGGAAGATTTAGCCCCCTGTCACAGTTATGTCTACTCTCAGGTCCCTGCACAACTGAGTGTACATTTCCTTGTCCATGAAATATATACATCTTCTGTGTCTCTCTCCCCTGGACTATGTTAGCTTGCAATATAATTCATTTCTAGCATTCTTATATAAACATAATGGAGGTGTTTATCAGTTTAGGTCACTGCATTAAAGGGTGTCACTGGTGATCATTTTTAACTGGGACATTGGTAATCTAAGTTTTGGGAATGAGGGCAATTTAATAAATAAATTGATGAATTCAAATGTGTCCACTGAATTGTATATATTGATGCACAGTGCAATGTAAACCCGCCTATGAATGACATCAAATAAATAATGATTCTGATATTTCATCGAGAGACATTTTTCATGAATTGATTGCTTTTTCAGGCGTTAATAGTGTTTTCTTATCTTCTCAGCATCGGAGCAACGGCTCAATTTACTTGTGATGAAGACCATGTGCTACAGGGTTCCAAAACAATTACCTGCCAGCGCGTAGCAGAAGTCTTTGCTGCTTGGAGCGACCACAGACCCGTCTGCAAGGGTGAGCGAGGCTTCTGAAGAGCTAATAAAACAGTTTGATTAAGGCAGTGCCTCTGGATATAGGCTCTATGCAGATAGAGGAAAGTTCATTTTTGTTAATTATGTATGAGGGCCTCTGCTGCAGCACTCTACTTTTCCATTCCGAAATGCTCTGCCTGTTTTTCTGTGTGTCATAATACCTGGAGCACCTTTTAGAATTTGATTAATGAAAGTGCAGCTAATAGACCTTCTATCTACTTGTGCAAACAATATGTTAACTTTCTGTCATATTACAATGCAGGAGTTATTACTCTCCCTTCTGAGCACATTTATTATGAATTGTGAAAAACAATCCTATTGTATTCGAATACATGTTTTTGAATAATCAAGAATCTTTTAACTTAATGCGTTTTATTGTTCTTTGTCTTCATGTTAATGTTATTGCAGTAAAAACGTGTGGGTCGAATCTACAAGGACCCTCTGGGACTTTTACATCCCCTAACTTCCCCATCCAGTATGAGAGCAACTCCCAGTGTGTGTGGATCATCACAGCCAGCGATCCAAACAAGGTAGCGCAATAGAGTCTGGGTTCTTCTTTGAGTTTGTAGTATTTTTTTCCTCTTGGACCAAGTCAAATGAAAACCCAGTGCTATTGTTGTCATGTGAGGACAATCCAAAAAACAGGCCTTTGGATGCCAAATGATTTTTCGTCAGTTACAGTTGCTTCAACAGTGTACAGCCCAACTCGTGTTTTGTGCCGTGCTTATTCACATCTGCTTTAGAGCGTGAATAAATCAGTTACTTTCAAGTTATAAATACCAGATACTGTAGATATAGATGAGAGGGCCGTGGTTACTGTCAAAGGTCTGTCAAGATAATTATCTGACATCAGAGAAAATGTGTTTGCCATTATTACCTGCTATCCTATCAGGTTATAATTACTTTGCTATTGCTTGTAAAATGTACCTCAGAACAGTCTCTTTGCACTGTAAATATGGTATGTATACAAATGAAATATTGGCTTTTTTTTTTCTTTATTCATTTATTGAAGAAATCCCTGGGCGTAGATTATGAAAGTATTCAGTATAAGTAATATAGTGTATTATCCCGTTTGTCTTTCTCATAAACAAGTGCAACAGTCCCTCATTAGTGATATAGGAAACACAAATAGACATTTTTCCGTGATCCCGTCATTGAGTAAATCCCTCCTACCTGTGGTGTAGAGCATTTGTCCGGACATTCCCTTCCTGGATACGCATTTATGTATGCATCTATTTTCCAAGGGCTTTCCCAGGTGGGGATAGAATAGAATATGCATGTATTTTCACTTTAAATTCAATGTCACTGTCCCTCATTATTGTACATAGCAGTGAGTTGCATTTCAGTTCGTGAAAGTTTCAGGAGTTTGTCTTGGGGAACTGAAATGGAGATAAATTAAGAATGAATGAGGTCAGCTTTTCCCCAGTGTGAAGAGGTCAAAGCTGTTTTCCTAATGGTCATTACTGCTCTCTTACAGTCCATCAAATCTGGCTCTCCATTGGTATTCCAGTGAGATTTATACTTATACACAGGGGTGTCAACTAAGTGCTCTCCTGCTAATAAACAATAACTAACCCACTAAGACACATTCCGAACTCACTCGGACTGGAAAGTGCCATATATTTGTGCCTCCGTGCCCTCTCCTAGGCAAACACGCCATTGACTTGGCAGTGAAACCTGGACCATTAGTGTTATTACAGTAATTATGCTTACACATGCAATGTAATGAGGCTGTTATACATGGATATTGCTCAGGCATTGTCCTCCCAATGGCCATAGAAAGGGACATTAAGGCTGAGCAAGCAGCCATCATATGTTTGTCATCATGTTATTACAACATCCTTTCTTTCGTCACTAATCCAAGTCGGCCAAGTGTAGGTTGAGATAATTTGGCTTTATCGTGTCATGTTTCTGCAGCAGACTCTGTTTACATGATTATTATCAGTGTAAGCAGCAACCAGTGTGATCAGTGAGTGTGTCATCTTTTGTGACGTTATGTACATTTCTTAAGGGACGAAATCGAGACCAGTGACAGGCGACAAATGTAGCTCAAGGGTGAATGCGGACAGGCAATTACAAATTTTGGACTCTCAAATTTGCCTATCATGATTGTTTTTTAGTATTTGATCTGCGCTGATGTGAAGAGATGCTGCTGTCACTTTCCATATTGCTTTGAAGGATGTTTGGGGTGTCCTTTTGTTTGCGAGGTCTGGCCGGAACAGGCCCTATTCGTTAAAGCCTTATTCTATAAACAGTCACACATTTGATGTGAGTTGAGTTCTAGGTTTGTCTTTTATTTTCTCTTGACTTCATTGTTGGTTTGAGTTTAAGGGGTAGTTTCTGCATAGTTCATAAAGTAACAGAATGTGGGCTATATTATTCAACTACCTTATGAGATAAGAGGAAGTCTTAGGTTTCTACAGGATTGATCAAACATGTTGTAGTCTCCCTGCAAAAACGTATAAGGCATTACATAGGCCTTTCTTTAGGTAGGCTTCCCTCTTTCAGTTCAGCTGTCTCGAGGAAAACTCTCTCTCAAGGCCAGTTATTGAAATGAGCAGCCATGTTGTGAATTTCAAATAAATGAGATGTCGGGTTATTTGGTAATACAACTTGAGAATCATTTTTAATTACTGCTCATCATTGAGAGGGTTTGGCTTATATAAATGAATACCAACAATAGCGTCGACTCTCAGGACAGCAATGGCGGTCGGTAGAGCTGTTGGTTGGAACCACTTGGGTACAGTTGGGTGGGAACAGAATGGCTTGTATTTGAAAAAAAATGTTGCTGGCAAACAAATTGTTTAACATGTCAACATATGTACATAAACTATCTGCACTTCATGTGGGAAGACTTGGATGTAAATGCTTCAATAGTATGTTTCTAAATACTATTAATGCTCTCAAATACTGCCATGCCGCATGCTAACACCCATTGTATTTTATTACAGGTTATTCAGATCAACTTCGAAGAGTTCGACCTAGAAATTGGGTATGATTCGCTAACAATTGGAGATGGAGGGGAAGTAGGTGATTCTAAAACAATAATACAAGTGTAAGTACCACATAAAATACTTCTTTGGATGTGTATTGTACTATGATATTGCTCATGCAGTCTGATATCTTGCAGAGCTGGCTCGATCTGCATTTGTTTGGATAATTTGATTGTTTGATGTGCAGAGAACCTCTGAATGAATTTAATGCCATTTATGTAAAGGCTTGCACATTTTGTCACGCCCTATATTTACCAACAAACAAAACTTATAGAACATCGAATTCTTGTTTCAATACATTTTACAAGATCTTTTGAAAACTGTGTGAAAGATGAAAGTGGGTTCTGATACCATGGTGACTTATTTGTGTTTCCCTGTCTGCAGGCTGACTGGGAGCTTTGTTCCAGACCTGATTGTCAGCATGTCCCATCAGATGTGGCTTCATCTCCAGTCTGATGAGAGTGTGGGCTCGATCGGCTTCAAGATCAACTATAAAGGTACACAGGACTGTAGTGCTGATATCATCTCTCTGTCTATATTCAGGCCGCTTTCAGTAAAGCAACAAGTCCATTTTCCTGTCTGCCTTTCTGTCCTAGCTGTCTGCCTGCCTGCCTGACTGTCTCTCACTTATCTATCTCCTTCTAAAGAAACTTTCTCAACCAGGCTCTCAGACTCTTCACCTGGACCTTTATAGATAAATGTTAAAGGAAAAAAAAGTACCTCAAAGTACTTGGCTTGACTTAATTCTCTACTTTTCACTCTTTCCTCTCTTTCCATCCCTCCCTCCCTCCTCCCCTCCTCCTTTCACCCACAGAAATTGACAAAGAGAGTTGTGGTGACCCTGGGACACCTCTGTACGGTTACCAAGAGGGTAGTGGCTTTCTAAATGGAGATGTTCTGCGCTTTGAATGCCAGTTTGGATTCGAGCTCATCGGGGAGAGGATGATAACCTGCCAGAACAACAATCAGTGGTCGGCTAATATCCCCATCTGCATATGTGAGTCCATAGTTTTTTTTATGACGGCAAATGAAGCAATTACTTACGCGCTTGGAAAGTTCACAATGACACTAAGCTATCGGAGGATTAATTGCAGTGTTGTTAAATGGCCATGCAGTGCATTGTGTGTGTAAACAGCAACATATATAATGTAAAATGGGAAATTGATAGGATAGGGTTGCCTTGTTATTTCAAAGAGAAGAATGTAGGGTACACACTGTTACACTATACAAATACTCAGGAGAAGGGAAGCCTTTACAATACTGTACATTGTTCCTTCTCAAGGCAACCTAAACCCTTCCTGTAAGTTTCACTATACCTAACCCAAATACTTAACAAAAATCAAGTCTCTAGTTCCATTGGGACAGTGTGCAGTATTCCTGTGCGCTTATATAGCTGTATGTCTGTATCTTTGTACACTAACTCCTCTGTTCCCATCCCCCTTAGTTTTATTTTTCTCGAACTACTCAGCACCCATGGGAGCAGTGTTGTCTCCTGATTGCTGAGCTAGTTATACAGGACTGACATTGTTCTACACTGATCTTTGTGGCCGGTCCTGTCATGGCACAGTCCACAGTGTGCATTGTCATGTGACCAGTGAGAGTTGCAGTGAAACAAATGGCCTTGCTTGGGATATTAAACTTTTAAAATCATTACTAATATATTTCGTCCCCTCTATCACACAGTCCCCTGTTTCTCCAACTTCACCGCTCCCATGGGGACAGTGTTGTCTCCTGACTACCCAGAGGGCTATGGAAACAACCTTAACTGCGTGTGGCTCATTATCTCTGAGCTTGGCTCCAGAATCCACCTGGCCTTCAATGACTTTGACCTGGAGCCCCCCTATGACTTCCTCACTATCAAAGACGGGGATCAGTCAGGAGCCACCATACTAGGACGCTTCTCAGGGGCCGAAGTTCCTTCCCACCTGACGTCCAACAGCAACGTACTGCAGCTGGAGTTTCAGGCTGATCACTCCATGTCTGGACGAGGGTTCAACATCACTTATAGCAGTAAGGGAATGTTTGATCAATAAAATTGCAATAATCCTAGCATAGTAAAGCATTTAGAAACAAATAATTGCATCCACCATTTTTATGGTTAGGGATGAGTGTGAATGTGTCCTTGCAAATATCACGGCTGACTGAGGCCTTAAATTTGTGTGCTTTTCAAAAACGTACAAACATCTAACCAAAGAAACTAAAATGATCTAGGGTATAGCGCAAAGAAAATGAAATCATATGTCTTATTAAAGGACGGGATGAAGTTCAGCAGTACCAGTAATTTGTGTGTATTTGCACGTTTTCAGTCTTTTTTTAAATGAACGCTATAAAGAAATGAGCTTTAAGGAGAAATGATACTACATTGCACCCCAAGTGAAGCGTGAGTGCCTTAACAAAACAAAAAGGCAGCATTTAGGATAGTGCAAACAGTTCCCAACTCTTGTGCCTCATTGCCTAATACAACAGCATCGTAATTCTTTTTCTCCTGGCGAAGGCACATCAAGCTCTGAAGACAGAGACTATTGTCACCCTCAGGTGTACAGAGCAGACCTCTGTTAGTTTTTTTGTCTCCTACAGACAGCTACATCCATTTCCCTTATCTCCCGACTCCTCAAAGACCCCCATTTCTCATTCACACAAGAGCGTTTGTCACCAGATCGTGTTCTCTTTCTTCTCATTACAAGCTTTCGGGCGTAATGAGTGCCCTGACCCTGGCATACCGTTGAATGCCAGGCGCTTTGGGGACAGCTTCCAACTGGGTAGCTCCATCTCAGTGGTTTGTGAGGAGGGCTTCATCAAGACGCAGGGAGCTGACACCATCACATGCCATCTGGAGGAAGGCAAGGGCATGTGGAGCGGACTCATCCCCAAATGTGAAGGTACTGAAATGGAATGGCTGATAATTGTGTGGTCGGTGGACAGATGTGTCAACTATTGAGGCAGGAAGAGAGAGATAGAACAGAAAGAAAAGTGAGTGGGTTTATGTGGAACATGCAGCTCTACTACAGGGTTACAGCCCTGTAGTGACTCATCCTATATTTACTTTCTTTCAATGTTTTTCATGCGTGTACAAAAAGATTACCGAGTTATATAAAACAACGGCGATTTCCTTTTCTCCTATCCGATCTATTTATGTGTTTAATTTATATCTTTATCCTCTCAATCCCTCCCACCATTCTTCCCTCTCTCTGCTCTTCCAGCTCCTTGCGGGGGCCACTACTCAGGGCTGTCTGGTGTCATCCTCTCCCCGGGCTGGCCAGGCTACTACAAAGACTCCCTGAGTTGTGAGTGGGTCATTGAGGCCGAGCCGGGAAGCTCCATCAAGATCAGCTTCGACAGGTTTGTATGACAGTGCTGCAACAACTCATCCGTGGAAGAAAAAAAAAAGATACACACATACTTGCATAAAATTTTTTACGTATATCCACATACTGCACTACATCTGAGTACTATTTATACACACACCTGCATATATAGTAGAGACACACACACACACACACGCACGCATACACCTATACACACAGACAGAAAGCATCAATGTATGCACTAGTGTACATGTGCTCAGACACAGAAGGCGTTCCTCTATCCCTGGAAGCCTCTGAGTTAGAAATAGAAAGTCTGAAGAGGTGGAACACAGTCCTGGACCTAGTTTCCAAAAATGTTGAAAGCCTCGAGTAATTCTTTATTTTGCTTACTGGCTCCCGCTCACTTCCTTAGAGAGCTGCAATAAAAAGAAAAAAAATAGTCTTTGCTCTAAGATCTTTATTCCCGACCATTAAGGAGCGAAACCATAAAATGTTCATATTTATAATCAACGCTTTCTCAGTGCTGACACACTCCTTTGTAAAGAAACAAAGACCTTTTTTTGTGCTCTTCCTCACTTTAAACGAGCCAAAGTTTTCATAAGCCGAGTTTATGCAGCTTCTTTTTTTAAGCTCTTTGCATTCAAAATAAAGAGAAGTGTGACTTCTCTCTTGCTGAAACTATCTGAAGGTGTTTTTTGATGGCAACATTAGAACTGTATTGTCACTTGTTTGATGATGTAGAGACCTGGGAGCGACCATGGATCCATACCATTTCAGGTTCCAAAGAAAAGTCATTGTCGTGCAAGCAATTTCGTCTTATTTATCTCCATAAAATTAAATTAGAATCTTTTCTCTTCGGACGAAACTGGGTCAATAGCTTCAAATTGTCTAATCGGTCAAAGCAGAAGTAATGTTTTGAATACAAATAATTGTGTACTCTGCATCTCCCTCTCTCTGCTCTCTTTATTTTTAAGGTTTCAAACGGAGCTCAGCTATGACTTCCTGGAAGTGCATGACGGCCCCAACCTGCTCTCTCCTCTGGTTGGCTCTTTTAATGGAACCCAGGTCCCTCAGTTCCTGTTTAGTAGCAGTAACTTTCTGTATCTGCTTTTCACCACCGATAACAGTCGATCAAACAGTGGATTCAAGATACTCTTTGAAGGTGAGAGTGTTACTATTGCTGCATGCACTGCAAAACATCAGGAGTTATGAATGCAGATTATTCATATTTTTGCTTTTCATATCATTCAATAGCATTTAATTGATTTTAAATTAGATATGTCAACAATAGGAAAAAGGGAGACACAATTTCAAGTATGTGGGGTTTATTCAATTTAAATTGATCTGCCTTTTTTTGAACACTTTATAAGGTTTCTTATCATATATCACCACTAATGTTAATAGGCCCTTTTTACAACCATGTTATAGCAGGGTAATGACATAGCTACTGTAAAAAGGACCTATTCTTAAGGATACCTCACAGTTCCTTCAGCTTGAGCAGCTGTTTTTAAAAACCCCCATTGTTATCAAGGTCTTTTGTGTGGGAGGTTAGGGAATAGCTCTTGAGTGAAATCAAAGCCAAACTTGAGGATAAAGCCAGCTCCACATCTTAATCAATGTAGCTTAGTGAGTAATATTGTGCTGTAAATTGTAAATGTCAATAAACACTGAAACTACATAGCATTAAATGTTCAGTGCAATATTGGGAAGTTATGTCATGTGGGTTACATCAACAACGGACTTGAAGGGACCTACCCTAAATCCCAGTCCCCAGATTCACTGTTTTGCTATCCAAAGGTGTTCTTGCACTCTCCTGTTCCTTGTCAGGTGCAACAGAAGCCCCAAGTTTAATAGTGCAAGCTTGTGGAGGAAGGTTGTCTGTGCACAGACTGACTAAGAGCATCTGGGTTAGGGAGGAGAACTATTAGCTCTCAGAGGTACTTAATCGAATACCTAGGTAAAATCCTCTGCTCTTGGGAGAGTTTGTTTTTAAGTTTTTGTTCTCCACATCATTATGCATGGAGTGGTAGTCTTTGAAAAATCAAATAGAAAAATACTCTGGACATAGTGAGATCTATTTTCATCATTATTTGCACGAGCACCAGTATCCTTGTCTCTCTGATGTGATTCATATGACTTCTTATCATGTCTGTATTATTGACTGAAAGCAGTACACAAGTGCCTTTGTCTTATTATGTTTCACTCTCAAGTGCATTTTTCTTTTGTTGATGAGGCTATTGAAAAGCAATAACAGTAAGATCATATTAGCTTCTTCCATTGCAATTTAGGACACATCTTATTGCTGAAATACTTTGGGGAAACCCAGTCTTGTTCATTTGTAAAATTGGTCTTACAAAGTAAGGCTGTGAATTAGGCTGTAAATCAACTGAGGCACAGGAACACTGCATCCCATTGCCTTTGTAATGGATAACTATTCAGTCACAAAACATACAACTAAATGTTATGAAATCGTATTTAGGTCCATATATTCAATGTGTGTTTTCTCGAATTCCACTCCTAACCATTGTATTTTTTTATTATTATTTTTACATTTTCTCCCAACAATTTCCTACACCATGGAGTCCAGTACCAGCAATGATCAATGAACGCTCTACTTCAGGCAATATTTGTGTGTTTCCATACTAAAAATATCCCGTATTACTCAAGGAGAGCAAGACAAATTTTCCACGGAGGACTAGCAAAGGAGGAGCCCTGTTATCACACATGAATAATCAGTTGGCCTGGGTTGTTATACAGGTTATTAATGTTCATGACTGTAATCTATAGCTCACAAACCACATAATATAACTCTACTACACTGTTACCTGTGTCATTTCTTGTTGATAATTCTGTTCTATGTTGCCAAAAGTAACACCTGCTGGCCATGTAGTAGTAGTACTACACTTCTCCTAATGGATCAAAATTCATTACAATGGGGTACTGGACATTTTCAGACTATTTGTTTGACTTGCTGAGAGTGTGTGTGTGTATCTGTCGCTGTTTGATTCTGCAGTGGATGCAATGTTACATAAATTTCACATTGTGTGCCGCCCTTTTAAATGCACTTCATGCTGGGCTCACAGTCACTGATACCAGACATCCCACAATGAACAGGATACTATTTGCTGACATGTCTAAGTCCCTTGACAGGGTCAATCACCTGAAACTACTGCGGCACCAGAAATTGGACTAGAACCAGGACACCTTCGAAAGGGAACAAAAGGAGATAACTAGCTTGTGTGTGTGTGTGTGTGTGTGTGTGTGTGTGTGTGTGTGTGTGTGTGTGTGTGTGTGTGTGTGTGTGTGTGTGTGTGTGTGTGTGTGTGTGTGTGTGTGTGTGTGTGTGTGTTTACTTACTATAAAAAAAAGAAACACTTAACCCAAAGTTTCCAATGATATCTTATCTTATCGTATATCGGAGCTCTGGAAATATGGATAGATGGATAGATTAAAAAACTGCCAGACCTTGCCATTAAATTATAGCTTTTGATAATCCTACTGTAGTCTAGCATAGGCTTCCCACCGATGACTTGATGACTGCTTACACAACTGTTGCCAGTCAGTGCCTAAAATCAGCATATTTTTGCTCATCAAAAACCATACTTGGAATATGAAACCTTGTTTTCTTTAACGCCAGAGGAACCAACAACTCTATCAAAGTTATTCAGACAAACTGTCCGCCATTCTCCAGTCAATGCAACAGTGCATTTTTCTTTATAGTCTTAACTATGTCTTGTTATGAAACAGGCTTTGCTATTGTCTGAAATTTGGCACGTTTACGATGCAGTCCCCTTTGCGCATCATGCAATATATGCTTACCACTTTTGGGTAAGTGTGAGCGAGCATTCATTCTAAAATGTAAAAGTCAAAATAAAAGTCAAAGTAAATCGCTTACTTTGGAAAACTTGCTTTCTCTATTATGTATGCAACCCGAGACCTATCATTGTTGTGATGATTGTAATAACATCAAAGCTTCTGTCTGCACTTTTTTTGGATGAATGTGACCTAGAAAGTTTACTGATTGCAAAAATAGAATTGCCATCACATTTTCCATGAATGCTGTATGACTTCAATATACCTCTGTAGCTCGACAGTCCTACTCTATTTGCATATGCGAGCGCAAACCTCCTCTACTGTGTTAATAGTTGAAGACAAAATGACATTGTGTGACAAAAACGTACAGTTAACTGCACAAAACTTGGTACATGGTTGTGTCACCGCACAATGTGTTTCTTGGTAATTATTATCATCAGTCACAGTAACGGACCATTCAAACTAGACAATACCTAAAGGTTGTGAACAAAGAGGACAACAGTTTAAATTGAATTGCCAAGTTGAGGATGTACAATTGTCTCGAATCATATTCAAGAACCCGTTTGATTTTAATTTCTCTAGTGGTCACGTTGGACACATACTCCTGCATGGATCCTGGTATTCCCGTGAATGGCTTACGGTTAAGCCATGACCTGTCCATCGGCTCCACGGTGTCCTTCCAGTGTGACCCAGGATACAGGCTGAGCCACGACGAGCCACTGGTTTGTGAGAAGAACCACTTCTGGAGCCACCCACTGCCCACTTGTGATGGTACGCATACGAAATGTTGACACAATTTGCAACGCATTCCGGCTCAGGCTGCAGTCTCATCCATGACGGCACAATTTCCTTTTTGAGTGAATCTTTATTATATTTGTAAGATCTATATTTTTGTATACTATTTTGGTTTGTATGGTCTTATATTTACGCTGGATGACACTATGACATATATGGCCATTTGAACACCTTAGAGCTGAATCACCATAAAATACAAGTACCACCGTTCTTGTCCTTAAAGCATTCTAACATGCAAGTCAAGATTCATTGAGGGGACATTATAGATTGTGACCTGGTTATGAGTTAAAGCACTGATTTTAATTTTGTACAGCATCACATCAGCTCATTAGGATGTCAGCATTATTTTGAGAAAACACACATAAAGAATCAATTTGCACAGAATGAACTGTATAGTCTGGAGTCTTTTAGCCACATGGGACGCCGCCACTAGTAACTGGCAAGAGGTTTCTTAATTAGGTTTTCAAAAGGTAACTGGGTTCCTCCAGCAGCTGCTACCATTGCTATATTTTATTCTCAAACCAACCATAAAAAAAAAAAACGTGGCCTTGTTGGCAACGACACAAGCATAAGCGACTATGGGTAGCCTACAGCAGGTCTGACTAACCAAACATAAGCTTGTCAAAGTGCTTTTTACTCAGCAAATAGACCCAGTCCTTGTGTGAACAACTTACTTGGGCTGTGATGAATCATGTATTACTGAAGACAGATTATCCTCAACTTCAAAGCATGAAGTTCAGCATGTCCCTGATAGTTGTGATATCTCACATAATCTCCCTCTCCCGGCTGTGTTTGTACAGGTTTGCTCTTTGTGCTGTTTAGAAGCGCACTGAAGGACAATTGTGCCGATTATTGTTGCGGTGCAAAAAAAACGTAGATGATGTCACGGATCACTCAGCTGAAAGAATATAATGAATTAAAAAAAAAAAACATGCAAGAGTTGGCGGTGGGCACCATACCGTGCATATGATACAGTGCTGTGTTATTTATGCAGCTTCAGCTCAACAGTTGTCCTGATAATGTACTTTGTGGCGTGGAGCGTTTTCTCGCCTAGGTGTGGGCCAGACTGGTGCCAAATGCCTTGGCTCTTTGCCTATAGAGCCTCTAAAGTAGATCGTTTTCCAAGCGTGCTCATCCACTTTTAATGACTTTATGTAATTTTGGCTCATTAATAAAATATTTGATGTAATTTTGTTGGTGGGTAAGGATTCAGACCTTGATGTGGTGTGCTTGGTGGAGGGCCCATGGGTGGAAGGAGAGAGGATGAGAGAGGGGTGGGTGTGTGCAGCTGTGGAGCCTCAGGCTTCTCTGTGATCCTCCATAAACATCATCTGACATTCATTACTTTGAAAATATGTACATGCACAAGAGTTCTACTTCTAATATTTGTCAACAATTGCTGTTTTGAAGAAGGCATATTTGGTTGTAACAACACCACTCTTAGGGCATTCAAGCCAAAGAACACACACACACACACACACACAGATATACTTAAAGACAGAGGGAAATAAAGCTTGTAAATTTCCATCTATGCTATTTAAAAAAAGCAGTGCCCTTTATGTGATATGACCTTTCAATTTAAACACAATGACGGCATCAGAAAACGGTTGCAGGTTGGCACAATATCCAATTTGAACGTTTAACCTTCAAACGGATCTAGCATTAACCTCCCGGTCCTCGGCAGCCGGTGAGGGTAGAGATTTACCTCATTAACTTCCTTTGATAAGATAAGGAGCTCTCTGGCAGTAAAATCAATAGTCAACATGCATGAGAGTCATAATACTGCGGCGGCAATGATGTTGCTGCTTTAGACGACACTCCCTATCGCCGCAACTGTAGCTACTCTACACGGTTGGATGCAACTGGATTATTCCACCGACCTGAAAAGTAGTTAGATGCAGCTGTGGCTCAGTGGTAGAGCGGGGTCGTCCTTCAATCAGAGGACGGCGGTTCCGCTAGTCCATGTCGATGTGTCCTTGGGCAAGACACTTAACCCCAAATTGCTCCCGCAGGCTGTGACTGCGGTGTATCAATGGGTGTGAATGGTTAGTTAGAGTCCTGATGGGCAGGTTGCACCTTGCATGGTAGCCCCTGCCATCAGGGTATGTGTGTGTGTGTGTGTGTGTATGGGTGAATGATGACATGTAGTGTTGAAGCGCTTTGAGTGGTCGGAAGACTAGAAAAGCGCTCTACAAGTCCATTTACCATTGTTTCTATTTGGAAGGAATTCAAAATCACCCACTGTCAAAATAAAGCCTGATGCTCTAATCCGCTGAATATGCTTGTGTCAATTCTTGCGAATTGTAAGTAAATTTAATGGATTAACACGTTTTCTGACAATGCCTTTCAGTTGAAGATACTATAGGAGTGGAAAGTATGGATGGATAGCTGAATTAATGAATAATTGATGTCCTGGCAGTGGGGCAGGTTTGGAGAGGAAAAAAACAAAACATTGTGTTGGCAGAATTACAGGTAGTCATAAAAATAGCAGGACAGGATGTGATATGACTGAAATGCATTATTCATTTAAATTGCTCCTCTGTCTTCAGGTGAAGGATTTATTGGTTCATTAAAAACTTTTTTTTCTCTCTTTCTATTCAGCATCATGCGGTGGGGATATCGGGGGACCTGGAGGGATCATCTTATCACCTGGCTTTCCGGAGCTGTATCCTAACTCTCTGAACTGTACATGGACTGTAGAAGTAAGCCATGGAAAAGGTAGGAACATTATATTTAAAAAAAAAACATTCTCCAAAAAAACAAGTATACATACCATGCATACTAAATTACTTTTAATTTATTTTTATTTTGGTATTAAGCCCTATACTGTATAGTTTAGGAACTATATATTGATTTAGTAAATATTTTTATTTTGCACTTCCGTAAATACTTCCCACACTGCAGTTTAGTTGCAGCACGTTTATTTTTATTGTCGTCCTTACCGCGCTGACATTCATTCTTAGTCCTCATAATGACCAAATTATAAAGCTATAAATTAAAGCGACTCCCCCTCAACAGATTCCAAGAACATTTGACGGATTTATTATTATAAAGTGAGAAGTGATTCAAGCAAATATCAGTTAAATGTACCGACTTTCTTTCCCTTTGGCAAGTATCCAGAATATGTGTAGGGATAATATTACACTCATTTAAGACTTAACTGTATGGTTCTTTTTAAAGTGTGTTCCAGTATCTGAGAATTCAGTTACATTTCTTCTTCTTCATCTTATTACACATATTTCAGCCAAGGTTGTACAGTACGCTGCTTTATACATTCCACAGTTGGATAGCATTTAACACTTCTTTTCATATTTCTTTTTTTCACCGAGCTGATTTAATGAACTGCTTTGGCATGTCAGTGGTTCACCTGGTGAGACAAATCTGGTATCTCAGTTTTATTCTCTATTTAATTAGCTTAATTCCATTTGCACAGCTCTCACTGTCAGTTATGTGATCAGTAACCAGTTCTCCAAGACCTTCTTATTCACTATCATTTGAAAAGTGCACTGAACTTATCTCAGTTCGCCAGCACAGCTGTATTATCCCCGTCTTTCACCGTCTTGTTATCTTCTTTGAAAAGGCCCATTGAAATGACATTTTTTACTATTTGCACATTATCCAAAACTAGCACCTCTATTTCCTCACTGTAACTTTGGTAGTTTAAATCCAGAAGAAGACCTATCAGCAATCCCTCCACTCAGAGTTGTTTGACATGACAAAAGCAAATTTAAGCAGTTTTTAATTTTTGCCACTATAAGGTGTTTCATTTGTATTAAACAGGTATTTGTTTTTCTTGCCATGTAAGAACCGTTTAATATAATTACTGTCCATATATATATATATATACATATATATATATATATACATACATACACTAGGCTAATAATGGCAAGATGATAGTTATATATGTGTATGTAGTTTCCAAAAGGTGTGCGATAAAGAGGTGGAGTACCGAAGGACATCACTCAATCCTCCCCAAATAACCAACAAATCAAAGCTTGTTTTAACCGCACTGTCTTGCTTCTTTTTTTCCTGTCTTATATATATTTAGTGACTATAACAATAACCTTACCCATGTTCTCCTATCAACAGCATTATCCTTTTCATTTCTTACATAGGTCCTTTAACTTTCAACAATAACAGGAGGCACGAAACTCAACTGCATCCACAACTAAAAACCGAAAACAGCAACTTTAATTATAGAAATTGCCTAATTGCCTAATTCTAATCAAATTCGACACAGGGCCTAATACGGTGTAAAATATTCAAAATGCCAAATTAATTTAGTGTGGGGCAATTAGCAATCAAACCTCATATACGCATATAGAAAAACTGCAAAATTGGGAAGCAAAGGACTTGTACGTAGACCTCACCCAAAACCCTGAAGCATGAGAAACAAATTTGATTAATTATAGATAGTAAGTGATGAAAATAAGCTATTGCACATCACATTTGTAATCGGAGCCTAATTCAGCTGACTAAATATGATTTAGAGGGTCAGGGCCAAAGCTATGAAGTCCAAGGATCTGATTTGAGATTGAAATTCTCAGAGATACACTTCTTAAAAACATACTGGTGCAATACTTGCATAATACACATTTTTAATATCCATTTTCTTTAGATAGTTTTCATTACACACACAGGGGATGCTTGCCTCGCATCTCTTATCATGGCACTGATCTTCCTTGAGTATTTTTGATCCTGTGGCTACTGACTGGAAGACAAATTTATCTTTAGCTACGTAACTATTCCACTCAGTAATTACTAACATCCCGCACCAACTATATTAAAATATTGGGATGCCCCCTCACAGGGATGGCTCGTGATAAATTGATCATTTGGCTTGACTCTCTGTAATATAATTGCTGTTTTACAGAGCACAATCAATCATTTCATTTTTGTTATTTATTTTATGGCCATTTGGGACTTTCTTTTTCAAGTGAGCCAAACATTGTGGAGGACATTATGGAGTCATATTCCAACAGATTCAACAGATGGCATTAAAATGGCAGTGTGCGTATTGTACTGAAAAGCAGCCAACTGGCCATCACGGGTGGACTGAAGATGCGTTTGGGTCTGAGTTACAGTGTGAAAATACAAGCAGGGTGTTCAGACCTAGATTTAGTTTTCCAACCTAAAAGTTGAATAATAAGGTGTTGATATAACATTTTGAATCATTTTGAACAACCTTCACACAATTTCTAATCTCTTTGCTGCTGTAGCAGATTTTCTGTCTTTGATTATGTTTTCTCTTCTGATGTGAATCTGTCTAGCTCGGCCAGTTAGAGATGTGTTGTCGTCAAGTTTTAAAGATGGTTAGACCAAAGTGTGTGAAAGTGAAGCCGACTAATGCTCATGGACTGGAGGAAAGGCCGTGCTTTTTCAATTACATATAGTTTTTATCTGTGAAAATCATTTCCCCTTTTTTAGTTTTCCCTGCGAGTTTGCTATTAACTTTTCATTTTGAAATTGCCTTTAATCTTTTCTGTGTCCCTTTATTATGTGTCACATTTTTCCTTTTTTTTTTCCCTTTTCATTTTAGTATGATAATTTTAGTAGCATTCATTTCAGTATGCTCATAGTGCTGCTGTAAGGATTAAAGCATTTCTTATTTAATGAATGAAAAATGCATACTGCAGATGGATGTTTCAGCAAACTAAACCCAAATTAATACAACTGATTTTTAATCAGGACAATGACATTTCAAATTATAGCTTACATTTAAATTGAATACTAATCACATTCAGTTTGAGGTTGTTGCATTACATTTTATTTTGTGCCCTACAATGTAAACAGTGAATCCTTTTCTTAACCTTATGGGTCAGTAATGGACATGAAAACATCAAATGTATGCTTTACATATTCTATTCAAAGACTTTTCTGTCGTATTTTTCTGAAAACCTCTCACGCTGGGCTGTCTTATTTTTTCTTCCTAGGTGTCCAATTCACATTTTACTCCTTCCACCTGGAGGATCACCATGACTACCTTCTGATAACAGAAAACGGCAGCTTCGCCCAGCCACTCGCTCGACTCACCGGCTCAGAGAGGCCCTCACCAGTCAACGCCGGCCTATATGGGAACTTCAAGGCCCAGCTACGCTTCATTTCTGACTTCTCAATATCGCTGCAGGGATTCAACATCTCCTTCTCGGGTATGACGGCATATATGGGTTGCGTCTGTAGGACGCAGGCAGGGGGGAGTATTGGTAGTTGTGTAGACAGGATGGGTGAGTAAAGCTTTAAAAGAGGAAGGAAGATGAATTGGGCAGAGTGAGGATGCTGAAAATATGGTGGGTGGAGTTGTGAGGTAGAAGGCATAAGTGAAGCGCACTGTGACGGAGAGATGGAAAGAGAGAGACGGCTCGTTCAGTGATGAGATCAAAAGTGCCGTGCTTCTCTAAAGCGTGCATGAAGTAACACGTGAGGAGTGATTTGTTGGTTAGAATGGGAGCGGGCTTAAGGTGGACCTAGCCACAGGCTGCACCGATCAGAGGAGGATAATTAAGAGACAACGAGGTCACGCAGGTAGAGGCTGTCTGACCGTGATGGGAATGATCATCAAAGCATGCCATATGGGTCAGTATCCTCAGGACTGAGGAGACTGAGGGGAATGAGGTGGTGGTGGTGGGGGTGTAAGGGAAATAATGGGCCCCCCATGCAGAGACCAGGGATGGAGAAATGGAGAGAGAGGTAGAGATGGGAGGCTTCGGGAGGGGGATAGTGAGAGAGAAAAGAGATGAGACAGATGGTGATGCTGAGTGAGCAGGGTTGATGAGAGGGCGCAGGGAGAGAAAAAGATCGTGTGAGAGAGAGAGAGATATAGTAAAGTCGAAAAAGAGAGCGAGAGAGGGGGGGTGTGCTTCGTGAGCATGCAGGCTAAATGTTTGCCTGCTGTTCGCTGAAGTGAAGCATAACTTATGCAGCCATGAATATTCATGAAATTTAGTTTGCGAGTGTGTGTGCGTATGTCCTTGCATGCTCTGTAATTAGCATCTATAGATTTCTTGATTAGAATTCATTTTTTAACCTTTCCTGACCTTTTGATAAAAAAAATGTGCCAATGCTGTCAGGCCACATCCTAAGGTGTGATGCTGCTGCTTTGCCGTGTTGAAATCAATAGTTGTACTAAGTTCTGCACGCTACAAAGTATAGCCTGTGAGAGGAATGCTGCTGGGAGTGAGACCTTTTTCTTCTCATACGGCCTGAGTGACATCAACATCTCAAATGATGAGGCCACCAACAGCCCATGTATAATAAAAATCCACGCAGGGTGGCCTAGTTTGTGGAGAGGCCATCCTTCATCCAGGCATCCAGGGTTCAAGCTTTTGGCATGAATCCCAACCTGAGGAAGTGTCCTTGAGCAAGGCCGTTAATCCCCATGAGCTATGGTACTGCTTGCTTTGGATGAACATGCACTCAGAGTTTCATTGACTTGAGCAAGAGAACGGACTATTCCCCCCCCCCCCCCTCTGGGGATTATTATCAATGACAAGTACAAGCAATGAATCATTCTAATGGGGTATTAATGATGTATTGATTTTTTTTTTTTTTGGGCTATCTTGTTTCCAGAGTACGATCTCGAACCCTGTCAGGACCCTGGGACGCCTCGGTTTGGCTGGCACACAGGCTCCAGGTTTGGCATTGGGGACTCACTGGCGTTCTACTGCAACACAGGATACCGTCTGCAGGGGGCGAGGGAGATAGGGTGCTTGGGAGGTGGCCGTCGCATGTGGAGTGCCCCTCTGCCAAGGTGTGTGGGTACGTGGTCAGCTGCTTTTATTCCGTCTCCTTTCCTGCATGTGTATTGCAGAATTTTTCACTGCTAGCCAATGTCATGTTTTAGCTTTATTTGGCACAGATATGAACTTTGAAGAACTTAGTGGAAAGTGGAATTGGAATTAGTTAAGTAGACCGCAATTATAAGCTCAGACCTGTAACTAATACCGCTGTGTGAGCTGCTAGGTTAAGAAAGGTTCTTTGAACTACATGCAGAGCATTAATGTAGCTGCACTCAACTATTTGCAATGTAAAGATATAGTGGAGTAATGTCCACTTGAGCAGGGAATGAAGTAGTTCTCCTGACATTCAGGATGGCCGACAGCGTCGCCGTGTTCAAGGCCGTTGAGAGGCAACAGACATGCTCTCAATTTCAAATTGAGCCCCTTTAAAACTATCCTTTTGATAGCTCCTTTCCACTGAAGGGTGCTCCAAGGTCAGGTTAAGGCTGAAGAGTTCAGTGACAATACCACTGTACTGAATTTATTCAGAGAAACTCAATTAAATTATTTGCACATTTTAAGAGCTGAGTCCAGAGATCTACTCGTTTCATAGAGAGGCTACTGTATAATTTAAACTAGTTCCATCGAGGCATGGGACAATATGAAAATGTCATGTCACGATTATCCTAGCCAAGGTAATTTTGATTCACGATATTATCTCGACAATCATCAAAACAATGCTTAAACCTCTTAAAATGGCACTAAAACATACAAGAATCTCTTTATCTTACATTTAGTTAAGAAACAAATTATTGCATCAGAGAAAAGACACAAAAAGGAGCCACCAATCTTAAATAAGTCATCAGGTTTTCTAAAATGTATGTATCCTTTACTTATAAGTAAAGGATACATACATTTTAGAAAATTGCAACATTGTGCGAGTCATTTCTCTCGCACATGATAATTCCTGTTTTTTTGTCAAGCAGGCTCCATTTGTCACTTCCCTACAATGATAGTGAGCTATACAGCTTTTTCATGTAACTAAGGCGTCAGCAGTTGGCCTTGCGTCTGAATTTATTGTACATGAAAAATAAAGATATCAGAAACACCGATCGTGTCATTGAATTCAAAAGAAAGTTGTTGGTAGACTTCCTTGGTTTGAGAGAGAAGACTTGCTTTTCATAAACTCACTCAAATGAAATGATAATGGGGAACAAACTCTAGTATGTTTGCCCAGAAAGGTTCTGTCCCGCCGAGCACCCGAGGGGACACGATCCCTTTTATTTCTCGTGCCGTCTGCCGTGACCCTCCAACATCACCCCTCCAGTTACATTGCGCATGTGTAACATCCCATAGTCGCCATGGGGTCCGAGACCTTGTCTCAGCCTTGGTTTAATAGCCGTGTGTGGAGTGCCTAACATGTTTTTGCACAACCCTGAAAGGACTGCTATGAATGCCGTACATTTTTCATAACAATAGTGCTTGGAAACAAATAGCAAAAATATTCATGAAGGCCAGGTAGTGACTTCTTTTAATTGATGAATTTTAAAGTAGGCATGCTCTTGTTTTTTTAAGTAAAACAAATGCATTAATTATTTTTGTCTGTTTGTTTTCTTGCAGCGGAGTGCGGATCGACGGTCTCCAACAACGAGGGAGTTATTTTGTCACCAAACTATCCAATGAACTATGACAACAGCCACGAATGTGTGTACAGCATTCATGTCCAAACAGGCAAAGGCATCAACATCACTGCCAGCAACTTTCATCTTGCACAAAGTGACATCCTCAAGGTAAGGACAGAATGCAGCTGCTCTTCTTTGTTGACAGAAAATAGAAAACCAATAAATTAACACAGGGGCTTTGATTAATAACTAAGTCAATATATATTTGTGTAATTGTTTCATTTATGTTTAAGAACAAGAGGCAGGTCCTGGTGCTCATTTTTTTTTCATACAACACCAGGAAAACCAGAAAAAAGCAGAATTGTTTTGCCTAGAAAGTCAAAGCATAGGTCAAACAGTAGTAGCAGCAGCAGTTTTCCTTTGGGAAGGAAGGGATTGATTTCTTTGCTCAAGGGCATTTTAACAGCTTTTGTAAGCACCACAAATGTGATGCAACGGACTATGTAGTCTCCACTTCACAGCTGGAATGCACTCTTTTTGGGATGCAGATGTCTTGTCTAATGCTCCAATTAACAGATCACTGTAACCTACTATCAGTGTTTCTAGTGTTGGCGTTGTGTAGACAGTAATCTCTTGTACTTAGTCGTTTTGTGAGCATCTGAGATGTGAAAAGACTTGCTTAGAGAGCTAAATTGACTTGAAGACGGGGGAAAACAAAACAGGGCAGAGAGGGCCCCAGCAGTATTTCAAAGGAATATTTGAGTTATTTCACAGATCTCAAACAGAAATAGGTATACTGCCGGAAATTCGTAGGAGTTTAAAAGGGCGCTTCTTCAACAAATAAGTTCCATTAGGCATGTGGATCAAAAAAGATCTGTGCTAAAAATGCAATTACATTAAGCAAAAAAAAAAATTCCTTTGCTTGGGGAATGCACTGCTTTTAAACTCTCATTGTGTTTTAGTTGTAATATAATATTTGGTTCATAATTATGGTCACTCCAATAAACATTTTACATCTCATTTGGGACATTTATTTTCAATAGATGGGCCTTATATAACAGAGAATATGCACTAAAAGCTTCTTTATAATCGTGGCTATTTCTTCAGCATTAATATTTAATTCTTATTATATTCTTATTTAACTTTATTCTGGGTATTTGAATCCTCCGTAAGCAGCAAGCCTCTCCATCACGTTCTCCTTCTCTGTCTCTGATCAGGTGTACGACGGTAAAGACGGTGCGGCCCTGCTCCTTGGCACATACACAGGCACGTCGATGCAAGGTCTGTCGCTTACCACCACCTCAAACTATCTGTGGCTTGAATTTTACTCTGACCAGGAGGCGACAGCAGCGGGGTTCCGGCTCATATACCAGAGTGAGTCACATTTCATTTCCCTGGGGTAGAAGGGCCCTAAAGCTTTTCCAAATGAGTGAATTTAGCCTCACTTCAGGAGCCAGGCATTTCAAGTAGCAAGAATTTGAAAGAAAATTTTAATTGACCCTCACCCAGCTCCACTATGTCTTTCACTGTCAGGGTATCCATTAAACACAGCATGGTGTTTCTGTGCCATTCCTGCAGGGAAATTAGCTCTTTTCTTTCCACCCTCTCTCTCTCCCTCTGCTTCTCTTTATGTGAATCCCTTGTCCCGCTTTTTTCATTGCCTTCTACCCCTGCAATTAGCGCCCATGGCTGCCTAACTGTACCTTGTTAAAACAGGTGAATTATTGTCTGGATTCTTGTGCATTAGCAATGTGTATGTGCATCCACTGTATATAGTGTGTACCTCTACATACAGTATGCGTTTGTGTGTATTGACAGTTTGGATCATTGTTTTAAGTGCGCCAGTAATAGATGGCTTTTGTTTCTCCCCCTAATTGGCTTGCTGACTGTGTATTGTAGCTAACCGTTTCTAATTTATTACTGTGACGAGAGAATGTTTTGGTGACACTGCGTTTTTTTGCAGTCCAATTTAAAGTGTTTTCGTGTTTCACCTGCAATTGAGCTCTCTGAATTCTTTTCGTCTAGCAGTGGGGTTTTCAAGGTAGAATTCAACATAGTTAGTGAAAATGGCAGCAGGCCAAGTGCTGTTTTGACTTGAATAGTATGAAAGCCCAAAAAGTTTTTAGCTAACTTGCAGTTACTTGATCCACACTGGCAATGTTCTGTGTGTGTGTGTGTGTGTGATAATTGCACCAAATGTGCCAGGCTCAAGCTGTTATACTGTAGTTCACATTAAATAACCGTTTTACTGTAGTGCAGTTCAGCATTACTCACGGTTTTGGGTTTGCGACCTGACAGGCCTGCAAAAACAATAACAAAATGTACATTAATCAGTTATATGTAGTCGTTTACAACAGCTAAATAATTGCCATCAGCATCTAAATGTTACTACAATTAGTTCAGAAGAAATGTTGGTTTAATTACGAGGTGCCTTTCGAGTTACAAAATTAGCTGTAATTGAGTATCACATAATTAGATTTCATTTCTTATTTTTCCACGGATGTGCACGAGGTAAAATGGCTTGGAGTGTAAACGAGCCCTCTTTATCCATCTCAAAGTGCAATCTGAACTTGGTCTTTTACCCGAATGAATAGCTCTTTTCAACTCGGAGAGGCTTGACTGATGTACGAACAGCACGAGGGCAAGGAGAGGGTGTGATATGGGCAGCTTAAATCTCGTCTGAACATGGAATCAAATCATGTTTTCATGACTCTGCTACCAAAAGTGCAGAGGTAATTTTCTAAATGTGAGCAGTAACTGCTGGAGATTTATACTGGGCATGACACTTGTAATACCACCATAACATCTGGCATGGGCATGGACCTCGCTGTGAGAAGAGACTATAAATCAGCACGGCTGGCTTTATGTGCGGCCACTGTTGCTGCATAGAAGAACACTTACATTTAGTACCTAAAAGAGAAGAATACAATACACTGCCATGGTCAAGTTCAAACATGGTGAGCTAAAGAGTTATTGCAACAATTCCTTGTTTTGTGGCTTGTTTATTTTATTTCCTTTGTATTACCCCCACAGTCTTACGAGTGGCTGGGCTGTTTCTCAGTCGTGGTAAATGCCCACACTCAATTGAACGTTTAATTGTGAGCATCTAATTGTGCTCTCTGTCCGAAAGGAATCTTTTACTGCCAAGTGATATAATGGGACTGTTAGTCCAGCCCCCAACTGGAATTTAATTCTCAAAGCTTAATCAGTAACCCTTTTACAATACAGATAAATGGGAATGTGGCACTGGTTTACATAATGGTTGCTCTCCAGTGGACTTAGTTTAATAAGGGTGTTTAAAGAGTTCTGTGTTTATGTGTTAATGGTCTTCATATTATACCATTCTTCAACTCATATTCTTCTCCACCCTTTTCTCCTTCTCCTGTGCCTCTCCATCGTACTCGTCCAGGCTTTGAGCTATCCCACTGTGAGGATCCAGGTGTGCCGCAGTTTGGCTTCAAAGTCAGCGACGAGGGTCACTTTGCTGGAAGTGCCATCACCTTCGGCTGCGACCAAGGTTACACCCTGCACGGCAGGGGCATACTCAAGTGCATGACTGGGGATAGAAGGGCATGGGACAACAACCTGCCGTCATGTATAGGTAATCCTTTCTGTCTATATCTGTATGCTGTCTTCATCTCAATTTGTGGTCCCTGTCTCCCGGTCTTTGTCCGTCTCGCTTTTCACTCCCCCTCTGTTGTATCTTATATTATTATTCAGTCCAGGCACAGTGTCAACATTGCTCAGCTAGGTGTTAATCCTAAGGATTTATCCCAACATGATAGCTACTTAATTGAACTGTGTTGAAAGAAACTACACTGTTGGAGAATACAAACCGCTCTGATGTTTTGTTTTAAGTTATTGATCTCTCTGTGTGTTCTGGATGCAGATATATTCATGAAAAGAACACTAAAGTGAAGCAATCTCAATTGCAGTTGAACGTTTGCTGTGATGCTCTGACTCCGTTTTAGTCACAGGCTGTGTCATTTAGATATTTGATAATTAAGCTTTTTACTTCTCGAAATAAGTGCTGATCCATGATTTTGTGGATTCAGAGTACTTATATCAGATTGAGTCATGGACATGATGTACAGTCTTGGCTGTCCTTTCAAATTCAAAATGTGCTGAGACAGGGAAATGATAAAGCTATTACCTGCACCCTGTTAGAGTCTGGAAGGTGTTGTGACAGTGTCTGTTTCTTGATGTCTAGCAGTGATGGATGAAGGTAAAAGAATGATTTATAAATTCCTGATGTGTGCAAAATTGCTCTTTAAATGCCACCGTGTCCAACTGCCTTTTTCAATGATACATGTATTTGTTCCTTTTTCCCTGAAAAGACTTCAGTCTGGCATTGTGGCATGTTCAATACCATCACAAAAAAAACAGTCTATTGATTAACTGTTTAACAGCGCTGGATCACTGAATGGTCAATATTAATAGTGAGCCATGTATCTGTGCGCTGAATGTGAAATAGATTTCCAGCCATTCCTCCAGGGCCACATTCTGGCCCCTGTCAAGGACTTTTACATTTGCCTGTGTTATGATACTGATTATAGCCTACCACTGTGGCAGTCTAATGCAATTTTCCTATTAATTAAGTGCCGTTTGTTCTGTAATATAGATAGCAAGATGATAGCCAGGGGAGAGACAACATAGATTGGATGACAAGATATTCCTTCAATGATTAACATTTGTAGCAGGGTCCTCCCTGCGGCTTAAAGCCCAGCCCATATATGGTCTGAACACAGTCTTTTTAAAGTTAATTAACGGCGTCATTAGAAGGTATACTTGGAGGCAAAACAAGTTTTCCATCTGTGACTATTCCTGCCCAGGCGGGAAGTCTTTGTTGCAGTCCCATTACCTGTTGGAAAAAGAAAATTGTTCATTTTCAGCAGAACTTAAACTGTTGCTCATTAGTCCTCATTGTAGACGCTGAGCTTCAGTGATCTCTGACTTTTGGTTTCAACATGCTGTATGGACGTTTGCTTGTGTGAATGTGTCTCTATTTCCTCTTGTGTGAGTTTGCATTTTTGCAGGGTTTTATGTGTTTTGTGTTCATTCACGTGTGCATGTGCGTTTGCATGCAGCGGAGTGTGGCGGGAGTTTCAAGAGTGAGTCCACAGGACGTATCCTCTCTCCGGGGTATCCCTTCCCCTACGACAACAACCTCAGGTGCACCTGGACAATCGAGGTCAACTCTGGCAACATTGTCAGGTAACTCAAGTTGCTGTTAACATGGTCACATAATACATGCATATTTATTCATATACTATATATATATAGAGTATAAATGAAAAATGGTTTGCTATTGTCTTTTTCAAACTAAGCCATTTATAACTTTTAGAAAATCATCATCATATAGAATATTTTATTAAGATGTGCAATAATTCATCAAAATATGCTGATGTTTTTAGCCCCATTACTCATGAAATATGGTGCTGAGGGAGAAAAATATATAATTGGGCCTTACATTATTAGTCTTTAAAAGAAAATGTTTAAATCTACATAGACACAATAAGAGACTCAGTGAGTTTGTGTGATGAAACTAAAGGGAATTTGATTGGCAATTACATGAGACTGCAGTTTTAACACAAGGAAAATTTGAATTTAATTGATTTCAATTTGTCTTAAATTGAGTGAGGTCATCAGAACTTGACCTGACCATGAAAGACGAGTTCAGTTCAGAAGTTCAGTTAAGATTTTAAACATTAACAATTCTCCTCAGAAACTAGACGTCATGAAGAGAAACAGCCTGCAGCAGCTCCATTAACAACGATTGGGAGGGGGACTTTGTAGACACTGTGACAGCACCCAGGGGAATCTTCCCGGGACAAGGAAGCATTCTTTTTTTTTTTGGTTGAGAGCTCCTAGTATTACTGTGAAATAAAACCCATTTGGGCTTAGAGGTCGAAGTAAACATGGTATGGTTTCATAAAGTCAGCCACACATTATTTGTCAGAAGAACTGCTTCAGGCCATCTTTTGATGGGATTGCAGATAAATCTGTGCTCTCGTATTTCTAACTTTGGCAGAAAGTGATTGATGATACCAAATCTCAACTGAAATACCTAAACGCATGGGAAACACGGTTTCTAGATGGCGCTCTCCTTTGAACTCAAATTACTCTTGTAACTACGTATGAGTGAATATAATAGCTGAACTCATTTCAGTCTAATCATATGTTAAATGTAAAGACTTGACTTAAACGCCTTGTGTTCACCTCTCCCAGTCTCCAGTTTCTTGCGTTTGACACAGAGGCGTCCCACGACATCTTCAAGGTGTGGGACGGGCCTCCTGAGAACGAGATGCCTCTGCAGGAGGTCAGCGGCTCGCTGCTGCCTGAGGGGATCCACTCCACTCTCAACGTCGTCACCATTCAGTTTGAGACTGACTTTTATATCACCAAGTCTGGCTTTGCCATCGACTTCTCCAGTAAGAATTTCCTTCCGACTACTTGATGTACTATCGATGTTTACTGTAATTTGTTTGCTGTTAGTGAGAGTCTCTCTGAGGAGTTGAAAATCATCCGGTATTTCACTTGGCTTATGTAGGTGAATGTACGACCTACATAAAGGTTGTATATTGCCAGTTTGTACTGTCGTACTTTTTATGAAATTTAACATAATATGATGCAGAGTATGTCTTTGTACAGATATATTAAGTGTTGTCACCACATAGCATGCTAAGCATGAAAGTAGAATTTCAAAGGTTCATACCATGTTGAATTCATGTCCCCAAAGTATGTCAAATTATCAAACGGAAGTATGGCGCGGCTTCTAAATTGAACCTTTCCTCATTATGGACCGCTCAATATTTGATGTAATCTTTAACCATGTCTTGATGAGCAGTGAAAGTGCCAGGTTTTTCACAGTTCACTGCTGGCTGTCTACTAATGCAGTCTACATGTTCTGCTGATGAATAGTTTCAAAGCCAAGCACCAGAGTACAGCGGTCCCATAATGCCTCTTGTATGCTCTGTGTGCTGGGATCGTATTTTGTTTTCATTTTCTTTAGTACACAAGCATAATGTAAAAATCAATTACATGGGATTCACTTTATGCTTTGAAAGCTGGAATCGATTCTGGAGACGTATACTGCACTTAAATACCCAGTTTGCCTCAGGCTAGTAGTTTTCAGAACCAAAAATCGCGTTGTGTTAAGTGAGCTTCTTCAGACCTCCTTCAATGAGTGACAGTGTCTCGTGGGTGGTACCCAGGATATTTTTGAGGATGTCTTTGAGGAAGTTTTAAGCGTTTTTTTGTATAATGAATAAAACACTTTTTTTCAATTGGAATTCATCCTTTAAACCATAATTCTGAATTCTGTTACACTTTCTTCCATCATCTATGTAGAATTGAGGTTCAGTGTCTCTCTATTACAGTATGAACTATTATCATCACCTCTTTGTACAGATGTTCAACTGATTTCTTTTGCACCTACAGTTTGAAAACAGATAATTACATGTATTGCACTGAGTATGTCATCTATTAATCACATCATGTACAGTATGATCACCATTACCTTTAAATTCACATTAGAACATGTTTTCCTTGTGTATTTGTTACTTTTTTTCTTGATGCATTTGTGTTTAAAAAAAAGAAAAAAAAAGCAACACCACCAAACTGCAATATGCTTAACAAAGTCTGTCAAAACGGGAATATTTGAAGGATCCATCAGATTTGACCAGATCAATCTCTAACGCTGGGCTCTGCAGCTGTGGTTTAGGAAAACACAGCGGGATTTTGACTGATATCAGTCAGCAATCTGTTCTGTGGACTCACTCTGTTTGAGCAACAGTTTCAGCCTGACAGCTGTTTACCGTACGATATGAAACTCCTTGTGTGTGTGTGACTGTGTTCTCTCGTGCAGTCATTGATCCAGTTTTTACTTTGCAGGCACGTGTGTGTGCTCACATATGTGTGTGTGTTTGTCCTTCAGGTTCGCTTGCGACAGCTTGCAGAGATCCAGGCATTCCCATGAATGGTAGTCGCAACGGGGAAGGGCGGGAGCCCGGTGACTTGGTGACCTTCTCCTGTGATCCGGGATATGAATTGCAGGGGGAGAGCAGAATCACCTGCATCCAAGTGGAAAATAGATACTACTGGCAACCCAGCCCTCCAAGCTGCATCGGTGAGAAAGAGGGAGATAGTGTGAGTTAGAGAGAGAAGGGGGGAGACGGAGAGAGGTGTATGGATTGGAGGAGAGAGGGAGAGAAGGAGGGAGGTGTAGGGGATCAGAGTGAAAGAGGGATGAAGAGGGAGCGAGGGAGTTTTTCTATTAACTTGCTGTAGCGGAGAATATAATTCTCTCACTGATGTCTTAAGAATATGTGCAGGATAAACAAGAGCCTTCAGATATGTTTGAGTCGCTGCCAACTCTTATGTGGACAAATCCACTTCTGTAGCCAGTCAGACTGAGTACTCTAAGGTCTCCCAACATATTGTCTTATAAGAGCTTAACAGCTAATTACTTAACAATACAATTAGAAATAATTACACTAAGTAGGTCCAAAGAAACCAATAATGTTTCTGCCAGAAGGTCTAACAGAGTTTGTTTTCCAGGCCAGAATAGAGCGAGTCATTTGTAAGTCTCTCTATGCAATCACAAGATCACGCGACTCAGAATAATGTAATAACATCAGAAGCGGGTCTGTATGAGCGGACACTTGATGTAAATGTTAGCTTTCCTTTTATAACTTTCTGTAAGTGGTACCATGCCACATAAGAGCAACATAGTCATCAGCGTGTTATAACACTTCTTCATAGTGAAACTGGCAGTTTATTCATCAAACTCAACGAGTGACAAGTAAAGCCTTTTGTGAGGCTTTAAGATTTAGGCACAGAGAGTATCCTCTGACATGCTGAGGCACTACAGAATGTCCTTTTAAAAAATCATTTAGACATAATCCATCTCACTAAATCCTGGAGAGGAAATGTCCCTGTGCCTTACTTGATTAATTTGTCTTAATTCCTTGTGAGTTACACAGTAAGACAGCATTTATCAAGATAACATGACAAGCAATGGACAATAAGTCAATTGAAGTAGGCACTTGGATTATCGAAAGAGTTGCAGAGGTCTTAATACAAAAGAAAAAAACAGTACTGAGATCTATTTTCTTTTTTTCCCCATATGTATCATATATTATGCTCCCCTGATATATAACTACGCAGGGAGACATTTGTGTGCAGTGTTGACCTGTTGAACACCGAATAAAACACCTAATAGGCTACATCAGAAATTATTGGAAAATGTACCAGAACAAATCCAATGGTAAGTGTCAAGTCAGAAAAATAGCTCTTGTTATAATAATGTATGTAGGGAAACGATGGCATAGTCTTTCTAATGCCGTGGCTTGTGGCCTGATGTCCTTGCAGTACCTGACTGTTGTTGCTGATAAAGGTCGACAAAGGTCATGGAATTTGAGTCAATTATATTTAATGACCGACTAGGATTCTTACCTGTTTCTAACTGAATTCAGCTCAGCCAAAGACATTTGCAGCCGGTCCGGCACCTTTTTAAAGGCTTTCTTTGTGACCACTGTGAGCACTTTTTCATCCATCTCTTTTTCCTTTTTTCAAGCTCCTTGTGGTGGAAATGTGACTGGGTCTTCAGGATTCATCCTCTCTCCCAACTACCCACACCCCTACCCACACAGCAAAGACTGCGACTGGCTTATTGCTGTCCACTCTGACTATGTCATTTCCTTGGCTTTCATCAGGTGATTCAAGCTGCTACAATGTCAATTTAACTTTTTTTAGTTGCTTTTAGTCAAGACATAAAACAAAACGGCACTAAATGGAATTGTGGTGACACTGGATGTCTAAATGGCCAGATGAAATATAAAACAAATATAGTCACAGCTGCATCTTTTACATTTTAAAGCACATGGGTTTGACACATTCCTTTACACGTTTGGTTCACATAATTGGATTTAATTTGAAACAATCATTAAAAAGAAATATGTTTCTACGGGAGATGAACAGTTGCTCCAGTAAAAATAACAGTGGGATAAAAAAAATAAACCAGTTGTCCTTTGAATACATGGTCCAGTAGCTTACAAGATGAAGCTTTCCCCAAACCTGCGGTATGTTTGTAACCTACCTGAAACAGAAAGGAGTCAGTTCTTAGTGGCTGCACAGCGACTCAGATTGCGCGTTTGGAATTGCTTGTTTTCTGCAGTGGAACCAGCTATAACGTCATAGTATTGAGCAAAGTTGGCCATGTGTGTTAAGCAGAGGACCTGAGTTTGAGTCCAGGTGTGTTGGGAGATTAGGGGGAAAGCAGAAGTACTTCTACAAACACATAGGAGGCAGGGATTCCTGCCACTTTGCTGAAATGTGGTGAAATAAGATTTCTGGATGAATACTGTATATTGCTGGCAGAACTGCGATATGAGTTTCCTAGGCTGAAAACACTCAGACCATAAACTTTACATTATTAATTGCAATCTGAATATGTAGCAGCAATCCTGGCAGAGCAAACTCACAGATGGGCCTGAGGGCACCTTTCTTGACTGAGTCTTATTTTTATAGTCGTTTCATGAAGGGCTGGAGAAGGAGCATGTGTACATTGGCTCTGCTGCACTCGCATCCACTTTCCCCCTTCTCGAGGTGATGGAGAGCGAGTCGCCATGTTTCTTTTTCAACTTTGTCCTTCAAAACAAACATCTAATAGAGTTAGCACAATGCCACGTTTCCCTTGGGAATGCCAAATGAAAGGATGAAGTCATGATTTTAAATTGGAGTTGCCTTGATCCAACTCAAATGCAATTATCTCCAAGCTATTTACATTTTTGTCATAAACCATGCTCATTATTTTGAAAACAAATGCTCCTCTCTCTCTCTCACTGCGGCATGTGATTTGATATACAGCGCTACAATATGAAACGATCTTTTCACACTGCATTGCCATTGCCGTCTGGGAAGATGTTGTGCCAGTGCAGTGTCACAACAATTTAATCTCTTCTCACCTCTTGGGGGAGATATCTTTTTTTATCTCTTTGTCTGGAGATGCAAAACAAATCGCTTGGCATGACTCACCGTGGTGCACACTTACATTTTGGAAATCCTAATACATTCTAATTCTCACACACAATCTGTACAATCTGGTGGTTAAGACTTGGCAAAATGATAACTGCTTTATCTAATGTCTGTGTTTCTTTCACTTGTCACAGCTTTAGTATCGAGCCCAACTATGATTTCTTGTATATCTACGACGGGTCAGACAGCAGCACTCATCTGATTGGCAGTTTCCAAGACAGTAAACTTCCTGAGAAGATCGAGAGCACTTCCAACTTCATGTACTTGGCATTTCGCAGCGATGGCTCTGTGAGCTACACTGGCTTTCATTTGGAATACAAAGGTATGCTAAAGGGTCTACGCAAGTGGGATTTATATGCGTTTTCACAGAATGTTGGAGCAGAGGATTTAGTTGGATACATAAATAAATGAATCAGCGAATAAAGTCTTTGAAGTTACTATACACAACTACTTTTTTTGATGTTGTTGCAAGCTGTGAGAATAGCCTTTAATCTGCCTGTATCCCTTTCCACCATGTTTACCATGTTCATTTTGAACAGGTTATGAAGTGTTAAATCAAACACACCCTTGCAGCTTGTATAACTATTATTCCTGTTAATTAGAAACCCCTCTCATTTTAGACACGTCACTGTTCTAAAAGCTTTGTTCTTTTAATTGGCAGCAAAACTGCGGGAGGCGTGTTTTGATCCGGGGAATGTGATGAATGGCTCCAGAATGGGTACCGACTACAAGCTGGGCTCTATGGTGACATTTCATTGTGAGGCTGGTTACCTGCTGCAGGGCTACTCCACTCTGACATGCGTCATGGGCAACAGCAAGAGACCAGAGTGGGACAGAACCAAACCAAGCTGTCAAGGTGAGAGGCAACACTTCTACATTAACAGAAAGCCTGAGTAGCAGAGAACTGCACCCCAGCTGTTTGATCAATATTTTATATTATGTGACCAGGGCTGGGCTGTGTAAAAATGAGTAGATGTGTGGTGCACACGTCCCTCCCAGAATGCATCTCTTTCATACAAATTCAGTCCAAATTCATACAGTGTAGATTAAACTACAATTAAAACAACCTCAGTGACTCAAAACATGGCAAAACCATGTGTAGAAACACACTCTAGTCTGTCAGGTCACAGGTTGAATGTGTGTATTTAGTTTTTTGATGAAACCCACAAAAGGTAATTTACATATTAAGTGTTCTAATACTATAACTTAAAACAATAGACAGTATAGTTGTACAAAGGCTTGATTCAATTCAATTTCATAATCAAATTTTCATATCACTAGCCCTGTTCTCCAATACACACCCAGCTTCCATCGTTTCCAACAGCTGAACTCTATCAGTCTGATCAGACCAGTTTTATTTGTTATTAACCTTTTATTTATCCAGGATAATACCATTGAGATCTAACATTTCTTTTACAAGGGGGTCCTAGTCAGGATGGCTGCTTAATGGTTTCATCACACATAAAAACACAGATAATGGACCTAAAAAACAAAACAGCAAAAAATGTAAAACAACTTTAAACATAAAAAGATGTCATTAAAGATACAACAGACTCTTAACAAAGCAGAAAATTGCATCAAATTAAAGAATTTTCACTTTGTGTTAGGGCAATAACATTCAGTGCTGAAATGATAATTAATCCTGTTTTTAGAATCGTACATGCTTACATAATTATCTCGTTTAAAATGTCTATTTAGCTCACACCAAGATGAGGGTCCAAAAACTGTAATAGCGCTGTTAAGAAAACGGGCAGTTCATGTATAATGGCCTTACACAGAAAAATGTACTTGTACTGTATTCTATTTTGCGATTGTATGAGGAGGGCAGACCAGCTTTCACATACAAACTGCATTGATGTGCGCGGAAACCTGAAATCGTAACGCAGCATGATATACTGAATCTTACATTTTCAAAGAAGATGAAATATCACCATAAACAATTGCTGATTGCTGAGGGATTTGTCTTTTGAATTTATTTATTTTTTCCTTGCAACAAAGTAGAAACTTAATTACAGACTGAATTTTGTAAGACACTCTTTATGATGGTTAAAGGACATATTGTCTTCCATGGGGGGAAAAAAGCCCAAGTATTTATAAGTTGAGACTCGTTCAATCACCTTGTTATTCACATTATACATAAACAGGTTTTAAACATTTCATTTAAGCGGAGTAATATTAGCTTGAAAGAAATGGTTGGTGAACAAAAGCAATGTCAACACATGCAAGGCACAGACATCAAAAGTAGTAAATCATCTTTAGTGGTATCGTAAAATAAAAGACTTCAGCATTTTATTGGAAGTATACAAGCCACAATATTTGATTTGTGAATAGAGGGTTCTGCTACCTGTTCTGCTGAATTAGTTCATGTTTAAACTAACAGCAGTTGCAGGAAGCTCATAAAGTGTTGAAAAATACAATATTTTTACACTTGTAACCATCCACAGCCAAACCTACAGTGTCATTTCCATGACTTTTCAGTATCACCGTGTCAAGGAGAGATGGGAGAAAAGATGTGAGGAGTTTCAAGAAGACTCTGCGCTCCTCCCTCCAGTAGTTTGATACTCAAACTATCTGATCTGCCAAGTCTGAATTAGAATTCAGCTCTCATTTTCAGCAGTGGAGAACAGGGGCACCCGCTCTCACACCAGGGAGCTATTCATTACTTTTACAGTTGGCACCTATGTAACCTCACTGAACAGCCCTGCGGTTATGTGCTTTACTAAAGGGACCATCACCATCTCTCCATTTAGTATTTTCACATTGAGACTAAATTTGAACTGATGACTTAACAGTCTACAGGCTAAATGTAATGGCTTCAGGCTGCCCCGACATATGGTCAGCTCCTGTCCCTTCACATCAACTGAAGTTGATGGTATTTCCCAAAGTAGCAAAACATGCAGTTTACTTTAAAAAAGTTGACAATTGCCAACAGGACTGATTCCTACTGTATTATATGTTGTTATACTGTATTGTGGCCAGCAATCCCACCGTACTACTTAGACATGCTAATATGATATCCGTTTAACAACTTCATGTACTTAAATCTAGTGTATATGTACAAAGGTGTGCATTTCAGCCTATGGATTACATACATAACCAGAGTCTACATTTGGGGGCAGCATTATTGGTTGATATTAGCTCATCACAGATATATCTGTATAGGCATATATACTGGCCGATGAGTAACAAGAAATTGAAGGACGGATATACCAAAAATATCAATAGATGTCTTGGTCACAGTTCCTTTTTAATATCAAAATTCAAGGGATCAGCAGTGGCTAGGCTCTAATCGTGAACTTGATCAGTTATAATTTGTCATGTTTTACAATTCCATTGAGTAGGTTCACATTTTATTATCTCACCAAATGCATTCAGCAGATTAGATTAGGTTCCATTAGCTCCCACGTCTGTCTAAATGCAGTAGATTGCAGGGCAGGGTCAATATCCTTCAAACGGAACCAGTTTAAAATGTAACGATGGAACCTGTTTATTTGCAGCTGCCTTTCTGTTTGTATTGATGTGTTTTAAAAGGCTGTATTAATGTATGAATATTTGGTTGGAAGTTTAGATTTTGAAGGTAATCTGACGTCTCTTGAAATGAAACCTTATACATGAAAATCTTAAATGGCAACCTGATTCCCAATATCATCGTCATGTATAGATGTAAGTAATAACTCACCTTTCTTTCTGGGGATTCAGGTTATTCCTTACCGTCATTCTTTTTCCCGGACACAGAATGATTTTGCAGGTTTTGCAGTGTGCCCTTTTCTCCTTAGCACTACACTCACCAGTCACAACGGAACCATTAAAGCCTATCTTGAGAATCCTGTCCTTTCTGTCGGGCTGCTCTTGTTGTCGATTGACAGTACAGTGTGCCCTCCTTCCCACCAGTAGCAGTCTTAAACCCCTCACCCACCACGACGCTATGGCTCCCATTCAGTCTGACTAATCAGTTTGACTCAGAGTCCCACTTGCCATAATCACATACTGTATTTTTGATCACTTGCCTCTTGCTACTCCACGACCCAAATGCGGATAAATTGCTGATCCATCGTTCTACGTTAGCGCCTCTGTTCGCTTTTGTTCGTCTTCTCCTGTGCTGCACGACGAAACTGCAGTGACATGTGAATTGTGTGGCCCACAGGGGGGTTCAGAGCAGCTGGTGACACCTTCCCCCCGACAAATGTGTGTGTGTGTGTTTGTTTACAATCGAGGCTCCCCCCCACCTGATGGCTCAGTCTGTGAGGTCTGAGGCAAACTACGTTAGAGGGCCTCTTGGCAAATTAGGTACATCATTAACGGCTTAAGATGGGACTCTGAGATGCGACGCAGGTGCAAGACAGATCACAGCTTAAATTGATGAACCTAGTCGGCAGTTAAATATTTGCCTACACTGTGATGATGGTGCAAGTAAAAGGATGCAAGCGTACGGTTTTTGTTTGGAGCTTTAGTAGCACGAACTGCATTACTGCATACTAACAGGAAAGGATAGACTTTTCTAATGTTCAAATCGATTAGGATTGTAAATACTTATCCAGCGACTTCAAAACAAGAGCAACTGGACTTGTTGTGTGTGTAGTTTGCTCACTGCGAGCCTGTTTCAGCTGAAGAGTTGAATCAAAGTTTCTCGAAAAACATGCTGCTGGGCGATATTGGCTGATTAAAGTCGAGGCGTGTGGAATTTTTGTGATTGTGTGTTTTGTTGATTGATGGTGTTTTTAGGCATTTTGAAGTCAAGAAGTACATTTCCCCGCTGGTTGTTTCCCTTATAGGTTTTAACCCTGTAAATACAACTCGGGCTTCCTCTTCGGCCCCCAAAGTGCCTCTCAAGCGTCAATACTTTGGTATGGTGGCCAAAATTATATTTGTCAGCAGCTGGAAGTTTGAAAGGCGACTTTTCATTTCAATTTGAGATATGAACTGCTTACCTGTGCTCTTGTGCCAGTTAAAATGGATTTGCTGATAGTATTTTATTGCCTCATTTCCCCAGGTGTTGTAAGCTGATTTTTTTCACATTTGTTAACTGTGTTTCTGTGTTTCTGTCCTTCCTGTCCCCACAGCTCCCTGCGGAGGTCACTTCACAGGTTCAGAGGGAACTGTGCTCTCACCAAACTACCCACATAATTACACCAGAGGCCAGAGCTGTGTCTACGACATCTTCGTCCCGGGGGACTTTGGTAAGCATTGCAAGCGTTATTTTGCAGAAAATTGTTTCATATAATCTGTTGAACTGCTGCTTATAGCCATATGTAGCGTCTCCAGGAATATATTCACTTCAAATATGAAGTGAGAACAAGAGGCACAGAGAGATGATTATCTGTGTTTTCTGGGAGTTTTCTGTTAACGATGAGGACAGGGGATAGTTTCTGAAGAAATGGAGGCTTACTCTCAAAGCTGGTCATGGCTGATAGAGTACAACCAAACAAAAAAAATGTTCAGACTTGTATAATTCATTTCCCTGCAGCGCTTCATCTGTCTTTGCATTCCTTTCAGTGTTTTGTAAGTTGGGATCGGTATGTTTGATGGTTACAGCCATTGACACTCAGGATAAATGCCTGTCTGCTGCTTGATTATTATTCGGTCTCTGTATACTTGCTTCATATCTGTCAACTAAATTGACTGAGCATCAAGCCAATGGTTACACTATGAATAGATAAAGGTCAGTGAAGGCCACTTCTATTCTTCACAGAGGTGCGTGTCTAATGAAATTGCAATTAATCAATACGTACATGTTAGAATCCCATACTTGGCCGACTGCTGCCAGCTGTTTCCCACTCCTACGTATGACTTGACACCGCCTGACGAATAGCAGTGTTTGGGCTTCAGCAAGATGCGGTAAAGCAGAATAGGATCAGAGCAAGCAAAAAATGTATTGTGTTGACATGAAAAATGCCCTGCACCATAGGTAATGGAGAGGAAGGTCGAGCAGCGGAGGGCTGCGGGAAATAGATGGAGGAAGCACATTCACAGGTTTATCCAAGTGTTTCTGTACATACATAATTCAGCAAAGATCTCCAGAAGACCTTGATGCGCTTCTGCTCAATATTCCACGTTGGTCACGAAGAGCTGCAGAAATTATATTCAGTAAAGCCCGGTGCTTGCGAAACAGATTTATCCCCTGTGTGATGATCCAGTCTGACAGTTTACATCTTCTGTTGCTATCTCCCACTGCTCATAGAGTCCAGGAACCCACAGGTCTTTTGTCTTGTTATTTAATTTTTTATAGATATTGCATATGAATGCAGCATTTGCCTAAACTGCCTGCAAAAGCTTAATGGAGTGTGTGAGCAATATTCCCACCAAATGTATTCCAGGGAGTGCGGGCAGAGAGGCTATTGAAAAGTCCCACTGATTATGAACAAGACTGTTGTGGCGTGGCTTGTGGGGAAATCTTGAGTAGTAGTCTAACAAAGCAACAGGTATTCACAGCTTGGGTTAGAGCAACAACTCTAGCTATGATGTAACAAGAAATCCTAATTTATCTAAAGCATGCACCCCTCATTTCACAAGTAACATATGAATCTTTGATATAAAAGCTTAAGCCAGAATGGATAATGCCACTGTACCGACATCATGCTGCGAGTAGTGAAAAACAAGCTCTGCTCTCACAGGCTTTGCTGTAATGACAAAATGGAGCCTATTGCATACAATAGGGGCACTTACATATACATAAATATATCAATGGCTAGTTTCGTAAGTGCACCTATTACGAAATAGGCTTACAGTCATGTGTGTGTGTGTGTATGTATATATATATATATATATAAAGCAGCAGCAACAGTTCCACCCTGACATTATTTGTTGTTTAAAATCAAAAAAGCGACTGTCCAGCATCCTTCATCAATTCATGGATAACCTTTATTTAACTATGTTGATCCATGTATAAATAAAGGATTTTGACTTACAATCAGAGTGCCTCAGTTGCTTTCCAGGCTGCCATCCAATAACATGGACCTGCATTCAAAGTAAGCTAGAATGTTGCTGCTTTTTAATTCTTATTTGACTATTACCTTGAAGAGCACCTGATTTTTCACTTCAATATAACCAACACCAAGTTTCTTGTCCCAGTGCAGCGCTCCCTATCGTGTTTTCGTCATGTGTTCTTTATTTTCATTGAGATATTGTATTTAATCATAGTTGGATTAAATAAAAAAATAAGGGCACGTAATGTATGTAAAGTGTTTCTAACCTCCAGATAAAACCGTACGGAGATAAATTCTGTTGTCTCAGTAGCAGCTTGGCAGCTGAGTGTAGCCTATAGGCAGTGCGATAGCAAAAATCACATTTCAGTGTCTAGTATACAGGTAATTGAAATTTGTAAGCGCCCAGGGAAGATATCAAATGTGTGTCCTAGTCTGTCCCTTATATGACCGATAGCATACCATAAGCCTTTGAGAGATTATGTCTACCTGGTTGAACTGGCAGGAAAAGGGTCAGTGGGAAATATCATGTCTGACATTGGCCCAGTGACCTGAGGGTTTTACACATGGGTCGAGGGAGGGGGCCGTATTATGTGGATGTATGTCTTTTGCTGTCTAGGTGTAGCTTCAAGGCCGGTCCCTTGAAATATATGCGTCTTAAAATGTTTCTGACTATTTGAAATATGTTGCAAGCCCACTACTCTGTTAGTCTTATCAAAAAAACTGAATAGGTTTAGAGTTGTAAGCAGTTTGTTTAATACAATGGATTAATCATGCGCTCTTAATGGGTTATTTTTAGAATATTCTATGATATCAGTGTCAGACCCGTACAGTGCCTGACATCTCATTTGAGCTATGGGTGCCAGGGTGGCAACCAGCCATCAGCTGTTTGTTGTCAGAATGAAAGATATGTTTTGAATTGTTGATCATCATAAAATGGATTTAACTAAGAAGTGGTTTTGCGTCGCCAACAATGCAAAAGAATCGTAACAATGATAGACAAGCATGACAAACACTGTTCACATATTTGACTTGTTTGTTTTTGTGTAAGTGTAAAAACTGATCGCCAACATGGGCAACCAGATCCAATCCAATGGTTGATAGTGGTTCAGATCTTGTCACCTGGGGCCACCGGGCAGCTGTCACTGTTGAGCCCTGCAAGTTTTTGCATGCATGCTTATTTTGTCTTTTTGTTTTGTCATCTGCTGGAGTTTTCCTGTTATATGTGTGTTTTAAGATTCTCTAACAGGTTTCATTGCATAGGAGTTTGCCAACTGAAAAAAAGTTTGGTATGTTTACACATGTGTTAGATGTTGGCAGATATTTAGTTCAGTGGTATCATGGGTGCAGTTTGTACGGATTTCCTGTATTCTAACCAAGCTGTCATGGCTTCTGTCTGACTGATTGAACTAACCGTGTGGATAGGTGCACACCTCCCGGTTTGTGTCTCTGTATTTCTTTGGACCGCGTTTTGCAATGCCACATTTTGCACCTGATATAACAACATAATGTATGCACATAATAAACATTCATCCACATCATAATGCGTCGCAGTGTAATCTAGTTCAATTCTGCCTGAAGCATCACCTCAATCATACAAATATGTTTGTTTTCGCATAGGACTCGCTGTGCCCACATGACCTACGGTATGTTTACAATTTAGATACCTGGTTTCTGCTCCTATCATGTGCATTTCAAATGTTCATGTCAGCATTTATGCACTCTATTCCAGTTGATGATCATACAAATTATAATTAACAAAGAGCTGGCAGTAGACTCTGACTCAATAAAAAAAGGCTCTCCATTCATTTGTAAGCCATCATTTCTTGGTAGCCGAACACTCAAGTTTATGCGCTTTGCATATCTTATTTTACTTTGCACCATTCAGATGTCATTAACGTACAAAGTTGCATCTGTCTTGTCGTTTAATGTTTAATTATTCTGTCAGAAATAATGGTTGTAGTCATATTTCAAACAATAACTCTGCTTCTTCTGTAAAGAGATGAATTATTCATGGCGCTCAACCTTTGCCTTTGGCACTGCCTGTAAACATACAGACACACACTCCCCCACAGGATTTCCCTCTTGTTTAAACTAAGTTCAGTGGCTAGTATCTAATTTAATTTTTCCTATACTTCCACTAGTAAATGGCCTTTTCTTACGTAAAAACAGGGAGACTGGCAGTTGCAATATTAGGACAAGATAAACCCACATCCTGCACACGGAAAAAGAATAATTAAAAAACATGTGGATACACATTTTTCTTTGGCAGAAATGCCAAATTGGTAAAAGTATATTGGTAAATTGATTAATTTTTTTACAGCCTAAGTTTGTGTAGTGTGTATTTTTACCTAGTGGATTTGTTTGTCCAGTGCAGCCTTCTTTGTGAATGTTTAAAGGCTTTAGAAGTAAAACAAAGTCTTCCAATTAGCAGGACCCTTTGTGTTTTTTGTATAAGAGTATTTTTCCTATTGCAAGGTGATGTGTTCCTTTTTGGTTTGAATTGGATCGTGCATGAAATGTTCCCAATGAGATGTAGCTACATTCACTCCAAATATTGTTTAGTTTGTAGATAACCTTTGAAAATCAACTTTGGATTAGAAAATGTAATTAATATTGAGATGATTGTCATAATCCATTAGTGAAATTTAACATTTTAGTTAACTCCTAATGCCCTCCTTATCAACACAATAGTATTACAATAAATCCACCTCTAACGCTGGATATTATTTTAAAAATGTTACCATTTTAAAAATGTTACCAAACCATTCAGACGCCATATCTTTTTTTATTGCGGTCAACTATGCAAAAGTTGCATTGCATTACATCCAAAGGTAGTCTCTCACTGGAAGGATGCTCATAATGAGTCATTGGATGATTCGATTTCATAGACACAACATTCCGTCACCTCTGTTTATGTGCCGGAAGCTTTTTATAGCTCCAGTGTATTTGTCCATATAATACTAACAACAACATATGCATATTGGTTGCCACAGAATATGTCAGGAGGCGAGACAGGAGCACTGACAGATTGCAGTAATAAATCTGAGCTGTAACAAGATGGACAGAGAGAGAGAGAAGAGAGAGACTGTGGAGACTGCAAGAGGTAAAGGGAGTAACTACGAGAAAGAGGCACATAGATCTTGGGTGAATGTGAAAAGGCTCAGACAGAACAAGTTAGATGTAGAGTGATAATGAGCGAGAGAGATATAATGAGCGACACGGGGAACGAGAAGAGAGGGAGAGAGAAAAGGAGGGCTGCCGAGAGCCAACGTAAAAAAAAAACGTTGACCCTGGGGGCTGATTGTTTACTCATCAGTGATGTTCACTGGAGAGTAAGATTAGGCCTGGGGCCACCCTGGTACATGATTTGCTACATTCCACATCAAAACCTTTACCTTGTCTGTCTGTATCAGCGTACAGGAAATCTCCTCGGACAAAGGTCCGGAACATGACAATAATATCTAACTTGCGCTATTTAGTGCCATATATATATATATATATGTATATATGTATATGTATATATGTATTTTTTTTTCAAGAAGCCTAGTAGTAGTGACAACGTCTCTGTGTCGTCAAAAACTGTCAAATCAAATTATTATTCTCAGTTTTCACATTTAACTGGATGGATTATAAATAATACATAGAAATACATAAATAAATGTTCTTCTCATTTCAAGTAAAATAAGGGCTGCATTAAAAAATAACTGACATAACAGAAAGCTTTTGAAAAATGTGCTTCTTAATTAAAATAAAGTACTTCACTTTAGAAAAATGTATTTCACTGATTTGTCCTGCAGCTTTAAATTCAGTTCATTCCGGTGTGAAGTGATGTCAATTAAAAAAAAGCCACGATACTATATTTTTCTCATCGTCTAACAAGATAAATTAGTCTGTGGTTATTAAACCACTTGTTTCAGCACTATTCTCTCCGTTAACATCATTGTTGTGAAGTGAATTAATGTGTGAGCATTCTGATCATATTGAAGCTCTTAGGTTTATTTTCTGTGACTTCATTTCAGATGTGAGTGGGTACGTTTGCTCAAAAGAGTTGTTCTTTGTCTCGTAGTCGACGCTTCACATTACCGCTTTTAATAATCACTAGGGTCTCTGAACATATGAGACACACTGGTTTTAAACTGTCCGTGGGAAGAATTAACCTATAAGAGTCCATTCTTAGTTAAAGACTCTGGTCTCTCTGGTCTCGCTGACCACTTTTCTCTGTTTGGAGAACGTCATGTGAAAATAACTTCTCCGACTCACGTAATTATTCTCCATACTCTTCATTCTCTTTCCACATCTCTCCCCGTGTGTGGAAATCTCACTGGAGTTAGGAAACTTGTCAGAATACCCATATTTGATTGGCTGAGCTGCATCACGTGATGTGATTTACGACACATTGGTCGGTGTGTTTCCTGCATCGTTGAACAAGTGCCGTAAATGCTGAAAAAGCTGCGCCGGTTAAAATAGAAGCACTCTGTCAAAATAAAATCTGTCTTAGGTCCTGGATCCGGATACAAAGGCGTCCGGATCCGGACCGCGGTCCGCCTATTAGTGACCCCTGGCGTACAGTATTTACACTAGCCTCAGTGTGATTAACCTAAGATGGTCTGTGAACTCTGCTCCAGCCCCACCTTGATTTACAAAGTTGTTTCTGCTAATGGGCTTCACAGGTACATATGTCTGTGGATGTGTGCCTCTGTCAAATGTCAGTGTCCTGAAGGGGTCATCAATATGTTCCTTTGTTCTTGATTCAAACGAACATTGTAATAGATTGGCAAGGTCTGTCTTTGCAGTTCGAATTGCAAACGAATGAAGGGACATGGAAGTTTCAAATGTAATTTGAATGGTAAAACATTGTTCAGCCATTGTGGATATATCAATGTATAAATAAATAAAAAAAACTATCTTGTCCACAAATTGGAGGGTGTTGGTTTAGACTACAAGCTGTTGGTGGTTGATTTCAACATTTGACCTAGAGAAACCTACATCAGTGCGAACATAAAACCCTTCGAAAAGTCTTGTAATGTGTGATTTTGAAGAGGATCTTAAATTCTGGAACACAGGACCCTGAGAATATGAATACACTCCCGTCGAGCACTTACTTGAATGACTGTATTGACTGAATTTGACAACCTGTGGTTTTAAAGCTGATGAGATTCTGTGTACCCATTGTGCGAGTGCAATGGTTTGTGCTAGTTGTCAGATCCGCCCCTGAAGGGAACTTTAAGCTGTTTCAAAAGTCAGGCTACTTACAGCTTTCAATCCGCAGAGGGAAGTCTCTCCTTTTTTTTTTTTTTTACCAGAGATAGAAGCCTAATGGACTGGATGCAGCTTGTGCCAAGGTGCAGCCACATACTGCCTGCCAAAAGGGTTGATGCAATTTCACTGTGATAATGGGTCATTAAAAATATATGTGTCTGTGCTGTCATACAATCCCTCTGGTTTCTGTAAATGAGGCTTGTGTATTCTGTCACAGCCCAGAATCTCAGGAGGCCTGTCCCGCCACCAAGCAAAGACGACAGGTAGCTCCTCCATAATTCATAGCCAGAAGGACTAACATATGCTTCCATTTTCCTTACCTTTCGCCGGTGCTTGTGCTGTGAGTGTCTTTAACACCTTGTGCATATTTTGCCTTTAGGCTCATGTAGCTAATGCAGTGGCTGTGGGCAAATATGGGCTTGCATTACATTCCAGTTACTTTAGTGGTATCCTGAGCAATTGCTTTTTACAGCATGGCCCAATGATAGTTTACCTGAGTGGCTCTGTACAAGTAGGAACTTCGGTTTCCCATCTATTTAATTTACTGCCATCATGGCCACGTAGTTTGACTGACTGAAAAAGGTTTTTTGCTAAATGTATCACTCCAATTGCAAACATATTGTGGTGATAACAGAGGACATTGTTATTAACACATAAGCGGATTACAATAAAAGTAAGCAAATGGAAACCTCGGTTGAAAAATGTCAGCTGTAGTAGACCATCAGGGGTCATTTATCACAGAGACCAAGTTTGAATCCACCCGTTCTCAGTGAATTTTGAGTTTGCGGTTGAAAATCTGAATGGAGAATTTTAAGAAATGCTTTTGTCGTTATGTATCAGGCAGAACACAAACCCCATAGACCCTTTACACAGCTGACATTTTGCTTTGTTGCGGCAGTAAACAGATGTAACTACTAACATGAACAATGGCACTGTTGCATAAAGTGTCCCAGGATGCATTTTCAACATAAAATGATAACAAGAAAAGTAACTTGTCGAGGTAGACGGATGCTTCGAGGAGTCAATGTGGAACAAATGAGCAGGCAGGTAGCTGATCACAAGAGTAATCAGCTGATGGAAAGCAAGTGCCATGAACTGAATACTCTTAAGAGATGTGAATCTACACTGGCCTCACCATTTGATCACGATTCACCTGTCCACGTTTTGAATCCAATGCATGTACGACAATGTATCGCATCCTACATTTGCTATACTACTGCACACATAGCATTTTACAATGCATGAATGCAGGCATCTCCATCCCATCTTGGCTAAGTTGGCAAATTGATAAAGATACACAAAAGTGTTAGATGGGAAGGTTGTTTTTTTTCATTGATAATTGAAATTGGAGAGCCTATTTCTGCTTGACTGTTAGACAAAATCCCTTTTTAAAAACATTTGGACAGAGGCAAGCGCAGAGGGAGAGCGAGGCTTTGCAGAGGCAGTCAAGGTTCACTGATTAACTTCCACATGATACCTGAGAACCAGAGCCTCTTATCTCACTTTTATACTCCATTTTAGATAAATACTCCACCAAACCTGCTCACCACTGAGAGTTAATGTGCTGCCAAGGTTGTGTTGAGTTTTAGCCGTACCTGAATAAAATGGAATGGCCGCTAATGTGTGTAACCACTAACCACCTTGAATATTTAATGGCAGGTTCTGCATTCCAGCAGGACAGTGTGACCTGACATGATCAACTAATACTTTGCTTGAATCTTGTCACATGAAGATGTTTTCAGTTAAACTGTTCTGTGCTTCTATGGGTAATGTTTTCTTAGTTTGCTAGCTTGCTAGCTGTACCAGTGCAGCAGGTTGGTCTGTCTCATTGTAAGTGGAACACGGAAAAATCACGAGGCGAATTGTTCTGGAACGAAATGTGCAGGATGGCTTTATGACGGAGAACCAGAGGAGGGATTCCTAACCCTGTTTATTTGTTGCTTGAGAGTCATATACCGTATTATAAGGAAATGGTCCGCAGCACGAGTCTTTAGTTTCAGATGGATTGCAGTGATGTACATGTGCTGACCATCGGCCATCTTTTTCTAACTTCGTTTAATGTGTTAGTGAGATTAAACTCAAATATTGAAGTCTAATTTCATGTTTGATTGTGGAGAAAAGTGGTTAATTTATACCAGTATCAGTCATGTATAGCAACCTGGCATGGGTGAGTGGTTAGCTAGTTGAGTAGGTAGTTTAAGAATTAATATTTACATCTCCGGCAAATATGCTGTCTGTTAGCAGAATACCCTTTAAAGTCATAGAATGTGGAATAGGGTTTTTCTCTCTACGTAAACTAATTTTACCGCAGTCTGAAGTCCTTCCGAGTTGGTTTGTCGGTTGAGTGAATAAAAAAAACAACAACATATGAATTTGTCTTGTGAGGCCACAGGGATAATCTCTGTGATTTAAAATAATGCTACTGATAAATGTAACCCAAAGGCAATCCAGAAGCAGATTGGTTTGTTCAGATTAAACGGCAACAGAGAAAAAAAAGAAAAAAAAGGATTACTACCTCAGGCATTTTAGACTTGTGCACTTCACAAAGGACCCTAACAATCATACTTGTCTCTCAAAGCATCTGCTGTATGTTGCGGTTTAGAGAAACATAAATTCATATAAACTGAAAAGCATTTCAATGCGATCAACATTCTTTGGAGACAAACCTTCGTGCTCCATAACAAAACTTGATAAAACTTAATAGTGTTGACATTTTGACTTGTCATTGCAGGGTAAATACATGTGTTATTAATTACGGTCCTGTTCCATTAAGGTGGATCAGGGCCCTTGTACTGTGCATGCTGGCTCACTGGAATGGCTGTGACACTCTAAATGGAATGGCACCATAACTCATTTTATCAGTTGCACCTGTGTTTACCCTGCGGTGACATGTCAAAATGGCTGATGTGAAAAAGGCCTATTTCTCTCTTGCTACCAGTGTACGTACAAACAAGATAATACACACAAGAGGATCTTAACCCTGCGTTGTGGAATTCTTTTCCTGGCTGGCATACACAAGTTTTCTGATAATCCATCAACTACACACAACGCGCAAGTGATCTAGTGGGCCATGCGCTTTCATTTTGTGGAGGGAAGATCAAATAGCAGAGGGGGGAGGGCCGGAGACTGAAAGAGCCTTTCTAAGATTATGACATTTCTCTTCCCTGCTGTATTGTAATTATCCTATATCTGCAACACATGCCCTTGTTTTGACAGGCAAAGGACTCCATGCCAAAAGTGGAGACTATAAAGAAGCCAGATGAAAGCAGAAAAGTGCAGCCAAAGTTTATAGCGGCGGGACAGTCGCATTAAGCCAATCAGATATGCAGCCTCTTCTGCTCTTCTTATCTCTTTACAGCGGGGGGGGAGGGGGGCTTACACTTCTGGTTTCTCAGTGATTGCCCAAACCTTAAAGACATGTTAAACTGATGTCAGTTAGATGTTGACAAAAATCTGGCTGCAATATGGAATTTACTGTCAAAGTAATTCATTAACTACATCCCCATTCATTTAAGCAGACATACATATAAGGAAAACTCCTTTCTTCAATGGAAATACGACGTTCAAAAACCAAATTGATTGTGCATTTAACAATATACAGATTCAAAAAGAAGGGATTGTATTTAACAACACTTTTACCCAATGACTATTTATAATATTGCACAGGAAATATGTATGTCATCAAAGGTTTGCATACAGCTTTTCCAGTGATCTTGCTTTGCTGTGAAACTGAGCAATATTCCAGACGTGCTTGTTAAATATCACAAAAGTATTGACGCACAGAGACGTGTAAGCCTTGTCCTTGGTGTGTATTTTGAACATTTATCATGAATAAACATATGTAATGGGTTAATGAATATGTCATGGTAAAACATGTTATTAATACACGATGTCAACCTTTTTTTTTTTTTCTTTCATTTTAATTCAAGGCAAAGAAATTGGACCAAATTCTTTGAAATGTTGGAATCTTGCCAGCTCCACACGGTACAGGTTGTTGTAGTGTAATTGTGTGGACATGTTTTCTTGACATCAATCCCCTTAAAGGGTAACTTCGATATTTTCAACCTGGTCCTTGTTGACAGGCTCAGATTATTATAAGTGCCTGAAAATATTATTGAAAGAACCCAACAGAAAAATAAAAACCTTTTCTTACCTTTCGCTTAAACCGGTCTGTCGGAGAAGTCTCGTTGTGGAATCTGTTGTTGAATCCTCATTGTCAAAATCAGCTGAATATATAAGACCTTGAAAGTCTTTTAGATAACACTAAGCTACACTTTCTATACTCTTAACACCATTGCCTCGTGGCACTCTCCCCTCCAACTTAGTTGCAGTTCCACAGTGTTCTGGCAACAAGTCACTTGACACAATAACAAAGAGAAAGCTATTTCTCTGTAGGATCCTTTCCATAAAAAAAATAACAGCCTGTCAGTGGCAAAAACAAGCACTTTTACTGGGCTTACATTGACGGTGAGGAATTGCCCCGAGCAATTACATTGCAACCCGTTTAGCGGCTGCCATCTGCAGCATTCCCCCCCAGTTGATTAGTCACTTAGACACACAAACATGGGGAAATAGGCTCCAGGTAGAAAAATACCCTCTTTTCAAAAGTTATCCTTTAGTATCATCTGAGAACCATTTAGACACCAGATCATAGACATTGTTACTGACCAGGTGCATCCATTCATTGCCACTGTCTACACTTTTCCAAATAGATACTGGGAACAAGCCTTGTCGCAAAGCACTCATCCCAAATTTGTTCCCCTCACTCTCTCCAGATCTCAGCCGAATAGATCACCTTGGAGATGTGGTGGCAAAGGGATTGTCAGTGTGAATGCACTGGCAAATGTCTGCAGGAACTGTGTGTATTGGGTCAGAATGAACCAGGAATTTGGGAAACACCATTTTGTTGAAAACATGCCTCAAAGAATTTACTCTGTTTTGACGCTGAAGTCTCTTATGCAACTCTTGCTCGGTGTATCTCATAAAGTGAATACTAAAGTGTTAGCTGTATGTGACTGTGTTCTCCTCACAACCCCTTTTGTTTTCGGTACGCTACTCTACTGTAAGATCACTCACACATGATTGCTTTAATCATGATTAATTTAAACAGTCCCCCAAATCCATTAGTATCTGTCAGAACCCACCAAGGGTAGTAGAAACCATCGCAGCCTCTTCTCTTGTCAGATTTTTCAAAATGACTGCTTTCAAAAAGGAGAATTAGATTACCATCACATGGGAGTAAAATCAACTTGTAATTGTACTTTTTTTTCATTATTTAAGCCCAGCGGGCATAGCGGTATTAGGTGTAGGAATGCACTAAAGTCGTGATCTAATACCCAAAGAGGTATCTGATTAAAGCGACTTAACTGCTTTGGGATAATTCAAGGTGAAGATGCAGGCGTGAAAATGTTGTCTATTGTTCAAGTGCATTAAGCTTCACTACCATGACTAGGCCCAGAGGACAAAAAGATTCATCATAGTCCTGCATAAATTAGGTAACAAGTTTACAATGATTTATTGACTTAATATCTGGACGTGATTACAGCAAAGGAGCAGATTGGAGTCATGCATGGCTGGCTGTGGATTAGAGGAAGAAATGAGAGACACTGTACTGTGAGAGTGTGTGTGTGTGTTTGTGTGTGTGTGTGCTCACAAAGCAGGCGGAGAGAGAGAGCACGGTTTTTGGTATGCTAATAGCACAGCAGTGAGCTGTCCCCAAGGGGAAAATCATCTCTTATTCAGGCTGTGGTTCAGCCATGGGCATTCTCTCTGCTCACCAGATAAAGAAACAGGTCCACACTGTGCTGCTCTGTGTGAGTACACCTTTCCCTTTGTGTGTGGCCTATAGAGGTGTGTATATGCATTTTTATTTTATTTGCTTTGTCAGAGGTTTTTGGCTGTCATTTCTCTTTGGCTGTTTTGTGTGTGTTGGATATGTCTCATGTCAAACAGAGTAAGAAGTACCCTCATTATGAGAACGGAGTGCAATTTACACAAACTGCACACTTCTCTCATTTTCTTCCTTGCCGTGTCTGTCTTAGTTATGTGGCAGGTAGAACGGTTTGACAGTGCGGTTCTATGCCGGAGAAGAGACAAACTAGTACAGAGTGAAGATAATAGGAAGCTGCTCCATAATTCATAGCCAGAAGCACAAACATATGCCGCCTTTTTTTTTTTTTTTTTACCTTTAGCAGTTATCTCTGTTACCTGTGTTTTTAGTAAAACAAATGTTTTTTACATCTTTTCAAGTGGGTCTTGTGTCGTAAATATTTAGCCTCGAGGCATGTAGACGTAGCTTACACATAGGCTCAGCTATTACTGACCAAATACGGTCTTGATTTTCAGTAAGCAGTTTCAGCAATTCAAAGTCAGTTCCTCCCAATGTGACCCAATTATAGTTGTGTACCAGTTTCTTTCACTCGTTTAAAACGTACTTTATTGTCATGACACGTCTATTTACAAACTGATAACACAATTATGCTTGATGAAGCTGCGCATTAGACGAGGTTGTGCTAATTAGGACTAGTGTGTTTCACAGATTAAACCCACTTGTCAAAAACAGGATGGTATTTCATACTAATATTCTCTCTGTGCTCGAGCTGTGATGGTGCTAATTAACAACTATTATTCTTTTAAATGAACTATTTTCAAACCATCCCACACACTGGATTATTGAAACTAAGTGAGACAGTTGGGAAATCATTTTCCTGGAAAGGTTCAATATCAGTCATTTTTAATACATTTTCATAACCTGCTCCTCCTCACAAATCAAATTTCATTATGGTTGTGATACCTGGCTCGTAGCTGAACACAAGCGTCTCAGTGCCAGGAGTGTGTGCTGCTTGCACGGAGCCTGGTGCTTTTACATGTTGACAGGAATTGCAGTGTAAGGTGCCGCTTCCCTCGGTTACGTGATGGGGGTTTACCTAAACCGTAGTAAGAGCCTGTCGTGTGCATCGCCTCAATTAACCACCAACACTGTGGCTGTTGTTGCCTGTCTGTTGATGGATATAAGCTGGCGTTTGGGGAAAAACACAGTGAGCATGCTAATGAGCTCAGCCCCATGGTATGCATAGAAAAATAAACTTATTGCGGTAATGGCCCATCTTCATCAGGTTGAAGGTTAGAGAGAGAGAGAGAGAGAGAGAGAGAGAGATGAAAATTAAGTGCGTAAATAGCATGTGTACCAAAGAGGGTGAGAGATTGAGGCTGTAGTTTTACTATTAGTAATGCACACGCACACACTACGTACACTGGCATGCACAACCGCATAGACACAAACACACATGGTATGACAGATGTAATGATCCAGTCGAATACTGTCTGCTCATTTGGTTGGAGAAAGATCTCATCATCTTTCAGAGGCGTGGACACATTGATCAGGAATGCTTAGTTGGAAATATTCATGCAGGACATTATTTAGACAATTCCCTGTTCATTATCAGAAGTTCTCAGTAGTTCCCCTTAGTGCAGTATATATATATATATATATATATATATATATATATTTTTAGCTATATATATATATATATTTTTAGCATAAGATTTAATTATTGTTTTTGTAATAAATAATAATGTTTTGTGACATGTAATTAAGTAAAGGAGTTTAATTAAATTAAAGGTCAGATTTTGCAAAGACCCATATACGTATATATTTGCTCCGTGAGTCCTGTGTTCTCCTTTTGAGAAAATAACACGAACATTACTTTTGATTGATTAGAAAGGGATGATCAAATGGGATTTTAGTTAGACTTTAAGGATCAGCTCTGTATTGTGTTATTCTCCACATGTTTAATGCCATGGCACACCAAAAAGAGATGCAACATTTGAAGGAATACCTTATTATTGGTTCAGTAAATGCCACATAAAGGTTTACAGTAGATGAGCGGACATTACTTTACTTGAGGAAATGGTGACCTTTATGAAGCTAATGTTCAGGAAGCATATTGTACCCAAAATCACAATTTTATTTACAACTGTTGCTTAACCAAACATTTGTATTGTTTCTTAACATTAGAGTGAAGTTTATTGGGATTTCAAAGACTCCCCATTTAAGTGCATGTGTGTGCATTAGCGATGCCATTGTGAGGAAATGTACCTGTGTGGGTTTAAATCAGAAATATTGCCAAATAGGCTCATTTGTTCTTTGCTCTGACAACAGATCCCCGGCCAACGTCTTGTTGGTCAACTCTCCTTAGGCTTAGTCTGCTGCTGCCATTTTAGTTAAATGCATTTTTTTTTTTTTGGATGAATGTTTTCCTGCGTCTTCTCAAACATTTGTAGAATTGTTCTAATGTTTCATTATTTCCAAAACGCAAGGCACATTGACATCAACTGCCATTACTGACGTATTGGTGGACAACAACACTCGAAAAATACATGAAGCTGCCCTTATCCTCACTATCTCTGTATCCGAGATTCTCTGACTGACTCACACAAACAACAAAGTCACAACAGCACATGAAAGTCATATTACATGGCTGATCTTCTGATTTGTTGTTTGGGGTTCATCGCCTTATGAAATTCGTATTTTGTCTAGATGACAAGCATTGGGGCGACTGTGGTTCAGGGGGTGGAGCGGGACGTCCTTTAATCTCAAGGTTGGTGGTTCTATCCCCGGCTCCTACTGTCAACATGTCTAAGTGTCCTTGAGCGAGACACTGAAGCTCAAGTTGCTCTCCAGGCGCTCTGTACAGCAGCCTAATGCTTAGGATGGATTAGATGCAGAGGTCGAATTTCATGTATGCATGTATGTGACGATAAAGATAGTTTTTATCTGTCATGCTTCTGGCAAATGTGCCTCAAAAACTTTAAAACTACTGCACTGTGATACTGTAAAAGGTGCCACATGTCATTTGTAGCAAAATGATCTCAAATAGATATCAGTAGATTGTCCATAAATTCTGCCAATCGTATTTTATTTAAAGTTTAAGTGTTTTGACTATCCTCTTGGGAGAGACACATGCAAATTAGACTGGATACACGACGCCCCTGGGAGTATTCCAGTCAAAACAACATTCAATCTGTGTTTATGGTTCAAGGTGTCTGCAGCAGCCCGATTCAAAAGAGAATTATTTCTAATCTCACCAGTTTACCTGATTATTTCCTTCCAGGGACCACGAAAGCCCCAGTGAATGGGCTGAATGTTGACGTATCATTTGTCTCCTCACTCTCCGTTCTTGCAGTGCTGTTTGGCCAGTTTGTGGTGTTCCAGACTTTGACCAGTGATGTGGTCGATATCTATGACGGATCCTCCCCAGATTCAGCTCTTCTCTCCTCCATATATGGATCTCACTCAGGTAAAAAACACAACACTGGAACCGTATTGTTTTTATATTTATGCTTCCAGCTCATAGGTATGAGTAGTTCTTTCAAGTCAAACACATCGCAAGAAAATCCATCTCTCAGTTCAACTCAAATAAAAAACTATTTTTCCCAGAAAAATTACAAATCTAAAATCCTAGCAGCTTAATTCTGCCATGGATAAATATTCCTTCCCCCTTCATTTGTGTTATGATATAATGAAACATAATCATGATACATAATACCTTATGATTACAATTGCATAAACCAACCAAACCAAATTAAAATAACAAAAGCAAACCAGCTGTTGTACATTGTCAGACAAATTAATCAGATCTGCCGTTTCCAGCAATACCACTGAAGATTTATTGAACTGTAGATCAGATTAGACAGTACATCTAAATCACATTGACATGTTACACAGAACTGAGTCAACATTCTTCCTTTTTTTACGCAGTCATAAGGCTATGCAGGGCTTATATTCATAGTTTGTAATTATTTGTCACTTTGTGTATACATTATCTGTGGACATGTGTAAACGGCATCCTCCAAACGGACTAATAATGTCTCCTTTGATTTCGTAATTTAGGCGAGACACTCCCTTTGAGTTCAGGAAACAAGATAACCCTCAAGTTTACCACAAATGGAACAGAAACTGCGAAAGGATTTCACTTTGTTTACCAAGGTAAGGCTGCTTGTTCTGAGGCATTTCCAGAATTTTCATGTGGAAACTCATTTAGTGCATTGAGTGTGTTTGCCTGCTTTAAAAAAAAAAAAAAAAAGGCTGTTCAGCAGAGTGCCATTGGCTGCGGACGGGCATGGCTGAGCAGATCAGGATGATGTGGAGTCAAACAGCCTATCCTGGCACAGTAGACGAGAGTGACTAATGACGTGCGCGGAGATTCACAAGGGCTTCACCGTTCCTATCTGCCTCCTTTTTCTTGTCATCTCTCCGGCTCCCTGTCGTCGTTCTCTCTACTCTTTGTCTTTCTTCCTCTCATGCCTCGCTTCCTTCCCTCTCGTCCCTAGCTGTCCCCCGGACAAGCGCCTCTCAGTGCAGCTCGGTCCCTGAGCCCCGGTTTGGGAAGCGGATAGGGAACGACTTTGGCATCGGCATGGTGGTGCTGTTTGAATGCAATCCAGGCTACACGCTGCACGGCTCCAACGCCATCAGGTGTGAGGCCGTGCCCAGTGCCCTGGCCCAGTGGAACGGCACTGTGCCCACATGTGTCGGTAAGCGCCCTCATCTTCCAACCGTCGCCTCACCACCTGCATGCATGCACACACGCACACACCAAAAAGATGGAGCAGGTGCACGAAAAAAATGTTTGGTGTCTTTTTTTGTCCTCGTCATGCCTTATCTTAATGTCTGTCACCCATTGCAAAGCATCCACCTGCCTCTGGTCTTGATAGTTCAGACAAGAAGAAAGAAGCAAGGACAAACAATACAACAAAGTGACACATAAGTCTCCCTTCCAGACAAGGGATGTTTGTTCCTGTGCCTTGCCAGACTAATAGGAAAATAAATAGAGTTATGTGAATATGTCCAAGAGCCCACACTTGAGATAACTTTTTCTATGTAGCCCACATCGCTCATGCACCACATACTTCCAGGTTACAGTTTATTATCTAGTGCAATTCAATGCAACAGACCTGCAATAGAAGACGTTTCTAATACACTGCCATCCCATATGTATATAATGGAGGTCTAATCTTTTAATAAATAACGGTTTATTTTTAACATAGACAAAAAAACACAACAACCTGGTAATGATCCAGTAGCCAGATAATTACAGCAGCGCTGCGTGGTGTAGACCATCTTCTGAAGGGACCAGCATATCGCTCTACACGGTTCTTTGGCTAGCATACACAGAACCACGCAGACATACACGCATTCCACATTCATACACATGAACAGATTTACATGGCTTTATGCACACCCTGTTACCCAAACATATTTACATGTACAGGGACATGCGCTCAGTCTTGCGAAGACACCCGCACGTCTGCCATGGGAAGATAAAGAACTGCAGATAAAGAAGGGAGAAATCTATTGGAAGTTAGGCCTTGTGCCAGCCAGCAAATAGTCCGTGCCGGTGAGCGCGGAAGATTTCAAGCCAAGGTTCATCCGAGTTTACTGCCAAGTGGTAAGGGAATAGCAGTGGCACGCGCGGTTCCATTTTAAACACAGTGATTTTTATCTGGAGATTGAATCTGGCTGCTGCATCTCCCCCAGCGGCAGTGAAGTCGTCCAGAATAATGGATATAGTTTCATGAAAGCTTCAACAAAAACACTATGCTCAATTACTCAAGGCCTCTTTATGGGATATGACGCATCAGACACCGCTCTCCTGTGAGGTACCTGTGTTTCAGAAGATGCAGTTCCACGTCCTGGTCCTGCTCTGACTGACCTGGCTCGTCGTTGCGACACTTGTTTTGCTTTTCAATTTCACAAATACAAAGCTGGTGAACTGAGGCTTTGCTGTTTCGTCGTGCTAGCGCACTGTTCTATCATGATTTAACTGGCCTCGCCTGAATGGATGCATAATGTTTGGGTGGCCTCTGTTGAGTTTTATGGAGAATAGTTTACGGTTTTGGTTTGTTTCCTGGTGGAGCTTGACTTGAAGTACTTTATAGTGAGCTTTAAGACCTTTTTCAGTGTCATGTGTAAATGGTGGGCTCTATTCAAACATCTGCTTTATCACTTTTAGATTAAATGAAAAGGGCCTCTACAGGTTAGTCCAAATAAAGTAGAGGTAAATACTGATTGATGAGCCCCATTTTGTTCCCTGCACAACTGAGAGCAAGGCAGCTGACTCTTGCACACAAACTAAATCACTACTGATCACGACTGCCCAACATTACATAAGCTCACAGATTCCCATGATTCATGCTCAATATGCGCACATGTTGGAATTCACTGTTGACTGAAACACTTTTTCGAAGGTGTCAACAGGTCAACGGTGTACACTGAGCTTGTTTTTAAACACTGGAGGCTTAATTTAACATATCCTCACAAGACCAATTAAAGTGTCTCCGTCTGGGTGTGTGGTAAGGCCAGGCCAGAGCGCCTCTCCGGAGCAAGATGAGCTGGTCATCACATTTTTAGGAATTTATTATGGTTTCTGTCATGACAATGGGAATGTCTGGCAGTGTGATTTTTGTGTGTATTAATATAACTTGTATTCATTTTTATAAAGATAGCACGCATTGTTTTTAAAATGAAAAATATGAAATCCCAACACCAAGCCCTTCCAAAACATTGAGACTGCATACAAAAAGCAATTTGTGTTTTGTAAATACATTTTTCCCACTTTAGGGTGACCGTGCTCCACATTAGACATTGACAGTCATTCACAATTTTGGGATAGCTTTGTTTGCCATAGTTGTTTTCACTGTCTTTCTTGAAGAAAGCTAATCCTGAAAATTTGGCAGGGGTGCCCGCTTTGGTGCTTAACTAATCTAAGAAAGCTTAAAGTTGCAATTAGAGAGAAGAGTACTGCTCATAATGAAGAGAGAGGTAATTTAGACATTAGAGGATATTATTGTTGTATATCGTTTACATGTCCCTTTGTGGTGAATGGAAATAAGTATAAGCTAATTGACAAAAGCCAGTTTTCTACTGTATACTTTGGATATTTGTATGTAAGATGTGTATACATCCTAAAAACAAAGAATTATATATTAAGGAATATATACTTCTGTATAAGTAGTGCATGTAATGTGAAACACGTATGTGGTACACATATTATGTGCAGATAGGTTTTTGATATCTTGATTAAAAGACTTCTAATTAAAAGTTGCTGTGAATTCAGTTGCTGTGAGTTCAGATGGTGTTAAATGGTGTCTCACAATGTGTGTAGTCCCCACGCTTGTCTACCTGCAGTAACTCTGACATATGAGCCTGCCACAGATTGAGATGGGTGTGTGGAGCATTCATGCTTTTATGAGTGTCATGATTTCTAATCTTGCTCAACCAATTACATTAACTGACAGCTCAGGGGACTCAAAGGAGCTGTTAAATTATACTGAAATACTGGGTCTTTCTCTGGACGGAGTCCGTTGCTTGTTGTCACGAATGTGGTTTCGTGTTAGAAACTAGAGCAAAACCCATATTTTATAATTCTTAAAATGGTTTTAATTGTTTTTTCAGACCTTTTTGTTTTGCCGTTGAATGTTGGACCTGTGTACTTCTATATTTTGCATTTCATTTTGTAGAAAAAGACATTTTGGACAACCAGCAGGAAATGATTAAATAGAAAACAAGGTTACTGACAATAAGCCTGCAACCTTCGGACGACAGTTCTCTAGATTTCCTCTGCTTTGACCTTCGTGTTTCATTTGCAAAGCAGAATTGAGAACAATTGCACAAGCTGTTCTCCTTCGAGAGTTAATCAATACTGAATTTTCTACATGTGTCATGCATTAGATGTCGAGGCGGTGATTATATGAAAGTGTGATTGCTGTGAGGTACAGTATGGAAGTCATTTTCTCTAATGTGTCACTTGCAGCGAAAGGAACAGAGTAGTCACTTTGGGACGATTCTATAAGCTAGATGTCACCTGTAAAATATTTATGAGTTTGAAATTGTGGCAAGCTGATAGCTTTTTTCTGACAACCACTTTTTTTCTTTGTGATAAGTAGCATATTTTATTTTTCTCTTATTTTCCATGTCTCCCATTGTCTTTGACATCCAACCCTCCAGTGGCTGGTGGATATGGAAAACAGTGATTATCATTGACCTGTACAGGGTAAAGCCTGGTCCTTGACAAAGCAACAGCTGGTTCTTCATTGTGAGAACACATTGTACTACTCTCGGCACATCTGAAGGTCCTCATCCTCCCTGGCTGACAGCTTTGCTCATGGTCCTATAGAGAAACTGTCACAACAAATACTAGGTGCTAAACTCAAGCCTTCTTCAACCTGCAGTTCAATCTGAAGGACACCTGTTTCTGCATCTGGAGTGAGGAGACAGAGCATACAGAATCCGTCATTATTGTTGAACTACATGTGATGGCTTAACAGATGTCTAACAGATATATTCAAGCTGGTGACAGCAGAACAGTGGATCTCACAAAGAAAAGCAACAACAGACTTCTCTTCTTGTGATAGTGTAAAAGATGTTGCTGAGCAAAAGTTCCATCAGCCTAATAGGTTGCTTGTTTCTGTATTAGCCAGCAGGACTACATTTCAAGAGGAAGGAAATGCTTTTTGTTCTGTGTTTTGTTCTGTGTTCTAATCCAAAGGATTCTGGTCTGCAAGGTTGGGCTACCACAATCCTTAATGGACAAAAAGTGGAGCCAAACACTCTGTAGGAGGTTGCTGGCCTGATAGAAGGCCAATTGGCAGCGTCTGAAAAGCAATAAAGAAATTGTAACGGTTATGGCCCTTTTTTTCCATTTAGATTTTTTACCTATGCTCAAATATATCAAAGTGCCTGAAAATGTCAGCACAACCTGGCCAGTGACTCCAATTCAACATTCATCTGAGAGCCAAGAGAGGCTTGATAAAAACGTTACTTGTGGCACTGGTAGAAACAAGGTGCGCTTTGAGAGGAATAGCTTTTGCAATTGATAGATGTGATTTGTGTGGCCTGCGAGGGATAGAACAACATCAGGGCTGAACTGTTTGTGTCTGAATAGACCGAGAGGCGAGTGTGCTGCCATGCAAAACTCCACTGGGGCATTAAATGACAATATCATCATCTGGTCATAAAATAAAGCTCTTTTACATGACATACCAAGTAGAACCTGTCGTTATCATGGCTGGCTGTCATTGGAGTCCACAGAATTACATCATATGAAGTGATTTTTATAGAGGCTCATTTAAAATCCATGTATTGTGAAATGATGCTTTTATGATTAACCTCTGCCAACTCGTGTGTGTGTGTGTGTGTGTGTGTGTGTGTGTGTGTGTGTGTGTGTGTGTGTGTGTGTGTGTGTGTGTGTGTGTGTGTGTGTGTGTGTGTGTGTGTGTGTGTGTGTGTGTGTGTGTGTGTGTGTGTGTGTGTGTGTGTGTGTGTGTGTGTGCGCAGACTTGAGCCTGACGTTTCTCTCTCTTTCTCAATCTGTTATCCTTTTTTTTTCAGTTCCCTGCGGCGGGGTGTTAACTGACCGCAAAGGCACCATCCTCTCTCCTGGATACCCAGAGCTGTACACCAACTATCTGAACTGTGCCTGGAAAATCTCTGTTCCCGAGGGCGCCGGCATCCAAGTGAGAGGACACATATGTAGATTTTAGGACTGTAATGTTTGATGAGAGATTAAAAGATACTTCGTGGGGGTTTATTGATGTGCCTCCACGCTGGTGGCAGCCAAGGTCCAAGGCAATTGTGTGATAAAATGAAAAATATGTCTCTCTTCTTCCCTGCGAAACAAAAGCCTTTTCGGTGACATTTCATAAATACCTCACATTTTGTTTCAACTATAAAAGCCATTGTATAATAAATTACAATCTCACTAACCGTGCTAAAAAATACAATGAAATGTCTAAGAGCAATTTGCCTCATGTAATAAAGCAACATAGACGAAGAGAAACAAAATGGCTGAAATTAAATGCAAGACACGGTTGTAAACTGCAACTTGGCTTACCGCGAGGCGTTTCTATTAAGGTATCTTTGTCTTTCAGATTCAAGTTGTGACCTTCGCCACAGAACACAACTGGGATTCGCTGGATTTCTTTGACGGGGTTGATGGCAATGCTCCAAGGCTTGGTAGCTACTCAGGTAATACTGATACAACTGGATTTTAGTTGCCAGGTGCCTCTTGAAATTCAATCAGATGTCACTGGGACCCCGCAGCAGACAGATGTGGTGATGGAGCTGATGACATTTGGCATGTCCTTTTGAGAACTCTGTGTTAAACCAGTTACAGAAGTCAAAGATGAAAAAAATGTCCCTTCTCCTTCACACAACATTTCTGTCCCTGCATTTGAGATCTTCATAATGTTTCATGCTGGAGTTTTTACAAATGCAATGTTGCCTTAGGGCTCACGCTAATGAAAATGGAGCTCTTGCCACATGGTAGCCTACTAGAAACAGCCCATCACATAATTTTAAATGCTGGATCGTAGTATCAGAGGGACTGGTGGAGCATAATGACTTCAGCGTCTTATATCAATTTTTACGAGACTAGGTGTCAAATATCTCAAGTGGTGGATATCTCATTTTGGAGCAAAACTCTTTACATTTTGTAATAGCTCCACAGTACAGCTCTCACTGTGCAGGATAGCGTGCGGTTTGAAAAGGCTAAGGGATTTTAAATGGCTAGCAATCAATTTTATCTGGGGCTAAGCCGATGAAGGTGATTACGAATACATGTAAAAGTCTCCATGCAAATTGCCGAAGACACACGCCTGGAATAGAGAATATGAACCTGAACCTGAAGAGTATGACCTCATTGTTGCAACACACAGATCGATCGTGCTCGTGTTCATGCGTTTCATTTTTTATTTCTCCAAAGGTAGTGCTGAACACGATTTACCCCGTTTAAAATGTGTGACAGAGACAGCTTGTTTGGTTCATGTCGATGAACGATCATTGTTTCTGAATATCACTGCACATCATTGGCTATTGTAATGCTTTATTTTCTGGTCGACCCAAAAAGCCTTACATAAATAGCAGATTATCCAACATGCGGTAAGGTTTCTCACTGCCTTTTTTTATTTTTCTAAAAAGGGACCCTGCTCTTGGAGTGTTATTTTATTTCTTTATATGTGATTGTCTCTGGTTTATTGTATTATTTGAGGCACTTTCTCCATTATATTTGTACCTGCTGATAATAATCAGCAACTCTCCCTTTGCAAGGTTGTGGAGGTTTAAATGACTGCTAGTGTCCAGACTCATATTAGACTTTGGCTCAAAAAGTGGAATCCAGAGACTGATTTAATTATTATCCACACCGCATATAACCAAAGTACAATAAGAGTGAATGTGTTAGGCATGCCCACACGTTTTTGGTGGTCCTAAATCTGGAATATGGGCCGAACATGGTCTAAACTGTCTTTTGTATGTTGTGTAATACAGGTACAACAATCCCTCAACTGCTGAACAGCACATCCAACAACCTGTACTTGACCTTCCAGTCTGACATCAGTGTATCCGCCGCTGGCTTCCACTTGGAGTACACAGGTATGAGGAGAGACGGCTTGTCTGCCTGCCTGTCACTTTGTCTGTTGTCAGTTTGTTTCCATGTGTCCATCTGCCACCACCTTCCAGCTGCTGCACAGAGGTATAAGAAATAAGAGGGACAGCTGGTCTGGGTGGCACAGTTGGAAGTGTGAGGTTAGAGAGTGAGTAGGCAAAGGTTTTTTGTATGCGTCTCTTAGACTTTGTATCCAGGCATTGTATTCCCCTGTGGTCTTTTGCAAGTCCTCCCATTGCTACAAGCTACTGGACCGGCATCCTTTTTCATTTAGGGACTCAATTTACTCAACTCTCAGTGGGCTATTCACTTAGGGGCATATTTGCAGAGGAGCATGCTGACAATTTACCATACACTCAAATTAAAGGAGTGCAGCTGGCCCCAGTGGAGCGACTGACTTTCTAAGTCCTCCCATTCGAAAATTGTGTAAATGAAAATAGGGGCGCTGATCTGCAGGTAATGCATGGCGCTATCTGCAGATATTTGATAAAACAGTCCTTTGTACCAATTCCCCCACTGTTATTTACATCTCATGCATTTTCCAGTTGTCTCTTTTAATGTCAGGGTAATTGTCCTCTTTTCTTATTTGTCTATAAGGTTAGAAGAAATTTTAATTTGTACTTTCTCCTCTTCACAGTTCTTCTAGCTGGTTACTTAACGCTCACCTTCACATAAAAGCAATTTTCTTACCTAATTATGTGGCGATGGGAGACCTCATTTTCAGTAAAGTACATGGAGGGCAGTGAAAAAGCGCAACCACGGGAAAAATAAAAGAGGAGAAGACATGAACTCCATAATGTCAAGATAAAATGGGATGTGGGTGACACAAAGGCACAAAGGCGTGAACGAAAGGCCACACGATAAGAGCCCTGCTAACGTAACACATTTTAAGATCCCGTACACAACTCAAGCAAAGACTGACATGGTTTTGAATAAAATCAGCCCCCCGCTCAAACTGGAACGTCAGTTCCCACGAATGTGTTGCAAAACAAAAGAAGCATGACAAAAACATCGCTGTCACCGAGTCTGTCCCGGCTGTCAGTTGTGTCAGTCCGCGAGCATTACACCACTGCTGAGAACGACTTCACAGTCATGTCTCTCGCAGTCGGCACTTCGTTTCCACAACACCCTCCTCTTTCCTGGAAGCACTCCGTAGCTGCGTGTCTCTGTGGGCTCTTTCCACTCTGCACTAACCCCCCACCCCCTCCCCACCCCAACCACCCACCACCCCCACCCACTGCTGAGAGTCACTTCAGTGCCATGTCTCACAGTCAGCCAGTCAGTTCTTCCCTCTGTCTGTCTTGCGCTCTGTCTCCCCTGCCCATGTAAAGTGCGTTCCCTGATGCTTTGTGTAAAGCCAGGTCCAGTCAAACTCCTTTTCTACTTCTCCTCTTGTTATTCACATTTGTTTGCTTGCCTAGCATATGGTTCTACCGCTTGCCTATTGGCAAACGTGTATGTGTGATAAAGGCATGTTGCTTCTCTATGGAACTGCTCATCAAGTATTCGTTGTTTTAATCTGTTGTTTCCCATTTTGCGTTAATCTACTCCTTATAGCAGAGTTCAGATACTGATTTGTTTGGTCAAATGACTAATCTTCTAATTGGTCCTCTAGTCGGTTGCATGTTTGTATCTTTTTAATGCGTTTGTGTGGGTGTGTGTTTGTGTGAGTGTGTGTGCGTCTGTGCGTCCACGGCTAATCTCCAATACTACTTCTGACTCCTCTTAACTGGCCGGTCGGTGCTGCTTCAGGCAGATTCACATTCCTAAGTTAGCTGCAAACGCTGGCCATGTTGTATTCCTGATCTAAATTCCCATCAACACATGCACATGATCGCGTCTCAATGGGGCAATGCTTTGTGTGTGTGTGTGTGTGTGTGTGTGTGTGTGTGTGTGTGTGTGTGTGTGTGTGTGTGTGTGTGTGTGTGTGTGTGTGTGTGTGTGTGTGTGTGTGTGTGTGTGTGTGTGTGTGTGTGTGTGTGTGTGTGTGTGTGTGGAGAGTGTGTGTGGAGAGTGTGTGTGGAGAGTGTGTGTGGAGAGTGTGTGTGGGGCTGAGCAAGACAAAGAGAGATGGAGACAGTGGCTGCGCCTACCACATACAGGTGTTGGGTATTGCTGCAGAGGGAAAGGTTAGCAGTGAAGTTGTCTAGTGGCAGTAAATGTACAATGTAGTTTACTGTTTTGCCATGAATAAACACTGCAAAAATACTCTTCAATACCCAAGAAGTTCCTGTGTATTGCTTCCTAGCTGCTGGGCAAAAGTGAAGGGAGAGTCTGTGGGATGGCAAACTGGTCTCTGAACACAGCCGGAGAGCAGCACACTCTGCTCCGCCTAGGTTGCGAAATGTAGATAGATATGTTTATTCAGTGCCTTTTTCATTGGGTATCAACCTCGCGTTCACCAGCGCATTGTTGAAAAAAATCTTGAAGCGTAAATAAACACTTCACGTCCCGGATACGCTGGTGAGACGCGATGCCTGCATGGAGCCTGTGCAGACAGCTGCAACTGAACTGTAAAGCAAGTAATCTTTGTCTGTCTGTTTGTGGGTATGTATTTCGCATATCTCCACAACCGCTCATCCGATCTACTTCACACTTAGCGGGTGTATTGCTGGGGACCGAAGGGAGTGCCGTGTCGAATTTGACACATTTTCAATATTAATAAACTTGGAATAAACAAACGAACGGCTCTCCGTAGGGGTGTTGGGGGGGAGCAAGTCGTCTTCAGCGGGCAGACTGTGGCTCATTGACTGCAGTCCACTGCGGGAAATACTAACGTTACAACCAAACTCTTCTTCCCTAGAGTCAATGAGCAGTGAGTGGTTCTCAACAATGCTGCAAGCATCACTTCCTTGGGGCCAAGCTATCGGCCCACCCCGAACGGGCGCACGCCCCTCGACAACCATGCAAGCAGTCAGACCGGGTGCCAAGCAATCAGCCACTCGCTCCAAACGGGTACTGCACTAGTAGATTAAATTAGTGTATCTGTTGCGGTCTAGACAAGAGGTTAGACAATTGTGGTTTGTATTTATTCAATCAAACATTACAGCAGTGTTCATTGCAGACACATATGGCGGAGGTCTGCGCTCGACTTAGTGCACTTTTGTAGTTTCCAGCCTTCCATCCATTTATTTTGTACACGCCTACACTTTTAGCTACAAATTAATGCTCTGAATGCTCCGTACAGTGGGAAGAGAGGGATTGGCACAGACCCAGCCAGTCAACCATCTGTTTTCAAATGTTTCCTTCGGGTGATTGTTGCAGTCCATGGAGACTAGTTATCGAAATATCGTGTACCACCCGTCAGTACAACTTCTTAAGAGCCAAGCTTTTAACCCGCAGACAGTATGCTATCGTTGAGAACAAAACTGGCATCTTCTAACAGGCAATATGGCAGTGTGCATTTTAAATAAAGTCCTAAACTGGGCTTCAATTGCTGCAGTCTGCAGAGGCCTACATTTTTACACGGCCCTCATGGAGGGACCATCGATTCGGGACAACTTGGAAAGAGATTCCTCCCCTGAAATAGCCCCAAGATCTGTCAATACATCTTTTACCACACATCTAATTTCAGTCACTCCACTCAAAGGACATTATGGCACTGCTCAAGGTAATTGCAGTTTTCTATAAATGCTAAGCATACTACTACATATAATCTTCTTGATAAGTATCGGAACCTGCATATTTTCAAGCTATTCAAAGTTTTCAAATTATTATATCCTTTATGGCTGAACCTTGCTAATAAAAGACCAATAGCAGAAATCACCTGGTCTATAAGCATACTTCATTACATGCAATCAAGTTTAAATATTGTCATTACCACTTGCTGCTCCAGCAGTGAACCATGATGTAAACTGTGCTGCAGGAATGTGCACTGCAGTTCAACTTGAAATGACTGTGCTGTGGTCTTTCTCTCATTTATTAGTCATGTATTACGCAACTCTTTGGCCAACAATATCATGCCAGTTCAAAGCCACCAGATGTGTCCCTTTTGATCTGGATGCAAGTTTCTTTATTTGCGATGGCAGCTGTTGTAATTCTTTAGGTTCCTGCGCAAGCAGAGTTCTTTATTAACATGGTTCCTTTGAGAGACGTTGGAAATGTTTGTTCTTGGATGGATGTGTGAAGTTCAAATGCAGACGGACTTTGAGATTGGTTATTTGTTACGATAAGTGATGGAGGTTGGTCAAACACACTGTTTTGAAAGAATATCCTGAATACAGAACTAGTTACCTTTCTTACCCATTGATTGGTTAAGAATCCCGGAAACCAGAAATGTCCTCAAGACACCTGATGAAGACAAGATGGCAGAAAACGATTGATGAATAAAGCATGGGGTTCTAGAGAGTTATGTAACCTTTTTAATTTAGCTAGACAGCACTGGGATTTAGCATAATAGGTACATGACTTTCTGTATTTCTGTACACACCCAACACCAGACTAAGCGAGGCGCACAGCAGGCATCCTCGTGATACATACTTAATTCAGAGATACCTCTCCTCCGACCCACTGTTTTAAAAGGATGAAAGAAGCTGATGGGGATTTACAATTGAAGCTGATGGGATTTATGATTATTGAATCTCACACTGACTCCACCTGTAGATAGTGCAATTCCTACTACACGTGTATTTATCCTGCTGCAGTGTCTTGTTGTGCCGCGTGCCAACAGGACAGGTTTTGCCTCTGGTCATGACGTTTAAAAAATGATTTGCTCGTTTATAGGCACTTTTACCCCACAAGCAACAGTATTTGTGTCTAGTTTCTGGAAATGTGAGGCCTCTGTTGGTTTTTTATCATGTTTGATGTAGAGTATAAATGTCATGATGGCAAAATGAAGAATATTGATTACGTTGAAAGTGAATGTGATCCTTATTTTAATCACCTGGCTGGCTTTATTGATGAAGGTAGCAAAAGTGAGATTATTTTGCTGTGATGATGATGATCATGATGATGATGAGGATCAGCATACAGTGGGAGATATTCATGATGTGGTATTTGTGACGATAATCATCACATTTCATATTTTGATAATTCATAGAGATAATGTTGATCTTGGAACACAATTCTAAATGCCATCTACCACCTCCATTTATTAGCCTCTCAAAGTCTCATTACCTTCAAATATGAGGTATAATAATATAAATAAGATGTATTGCTCTCTTTCTTTTTCAGAATAAGATACTTTTATTTGCATTAAATAGTTGCATTAAAGATGTATGTTGCAATATAGCAACAGCAATCCATCTCGGTGATATCTACTCAAGTCAAGTTTATACCCCATATCACAAATCAAAAATGTGTTGCATCAGATAGGGAAACTCCCTAAAACCCCCTTTAACAGGAAAAAGATTGAAGAAATTTCAGCAAGGGCAACTGAGGAGGAATCCTTCTCTCTGATGTTTGTGTTAAGACTGACAGGAACTTCTAATAACCAATAAATAAGATGCAGTGTGATAAAAGTGATAAAATAAAACAATTCTTTTGTTAGCTTCTGCTCAGGTTTAACTCAAATCAAACCTATCTGTGAGTTCCAATACACATACTGCCATACTATTTAGTATGCAAAATAAATACCAGTATGGTCACATTTTGCAGTATGCAAGCCAGCATGCTTTTCTGGCTATTTTGACCCACAATCCTCTGCACAGTGGATGTATGAGCAAGAGGGTCAGTTCAAGGTGCCATGTTATGAGGAAGTAGTTCATCCCAATTGAATGCATACGGCATGCAACAGTACATACTATGTTTTGGCAGCTGCGGTATGAACTAAAAGGAAAAAAGTTTCAAAAGTATGCGATTTGGAACGCAGCTCAGGTCACTGACCTCTCTGACATAGGGGTCAAGGGCCAACTCCTATACTGTGAATAGTTTATTGCGTCATAACCAGTAAATAAAAGAGACAACAATGCTTATGAGGACCAGGGCTAGACCAGTCTGTTTGCATACAAGCCCCATTTAAACTGCGCATGAAGCATAGGGTTGAATGACTCGGGGAGAAACATGTATTTGATGTACCTTAAATGATCTGCTCTAACATCTCATTGGCTAGGTGCAATCAGCAGGCCGTCCTGTTGAAAGTATGATGCCCGTTTAATCAGGACGGGAATCCCTCCAGACGCGGTTGTGTACTCTAGAACAGTGGGCGTTGACCTTCTCACAGCAGGATGACAACAGTCCCTGCCAAAATGTGTATTCTGATAATTTGACTGGAACCCATCTGGAGCTCAACGGGAACCAGTGCCGTCTGTTAGTGGGCACCCACTCTTAACCTGGCCAGAGCGTAATGGTCTATTTGTGCCCAGTTCAGGTCTGATCTGGCAAACTGCCTCTTATGCTCTGACACATTTACACTTTTCTTTGTTCCTGTATGCAAGCAGTTGTCAGAGGCTCCTGCATTTCAATATTTCACCATTCCTATATTCACTTTCATCCTTTGAATCACTATTTAAGTAAGAATGCACTGCTTTAGGAAACAGTATTCCAAAACCGTGCAAGGGGAAGGCTGTTTAGGACACGGTGTAATATCATGCAACAGTTTTATTTTCAAAGCTGTAATGGGCTTTGATGTCAAACCTACCTTATGGCAGCCCTTCACTATAGCAGCAAACACTGTTTAAATAAATTCCCTCACCAAATCTCCCTGAATCTATTTCAAAGTCATTTGACTTTGTCAAAGAAGTAATACTTTCATTTAAACCCACATATGAGAAGAAATGTCAAGAGCATCCGCCCACAGCCTTTGTACAGTAGCTCTTCTTCAATTGTTATATCTGTCATGATATCTCTTAGGTTACTGTCTCCTCCCACCCAAATATCCTCAGTGCAGTGGTCACTCCCACTCTTCAGTGCTCTCAAAAGTTGCTTATAAATTGTTCTGAATCTTTTGTGGCCATTTCAGCTGCCATGTTTACATTTATCCACCCACCTACTTGCTTGGACCTGTTAGCTCTTTGAGTGGGCTTGTGTGTGAGTGTGTGTACATGTTGTGCATTTTCGCTTTTCGAGGGCTGTCTGTACGTGTTATCTGTGCCAACACATAGGTTGTGATACATGTATTTATTTATTTTTTGCTGGGTTTTGTTTATTCTGCTACCCACTACCGCTCACCCTCTGGCCTGCTTACTAATTTTGCGTCCAGGAGAAAACTTCTGCATGAATGTATTTATGCATTTCAAAGTTATTACAAAGTTCCCCTTTCTTCCATTTCCCATGTATTACTGCTGCTGCAGCAGTACAGCAGCTAATTTGAAATCAATGGAGATGTACCGATCGATCAAAACTGGCTGGTTTTCAGCTGATCTTACAGACAGATGACCAACCAGTCGGTCTCATATTTCTGGTCACATTTACACATATAATTGGTGCAGGATAGTATAATGTTGGCACACAGCGGTACAGGCGGTAATGTTACTGCCACACAAACACACACACACACACACACACACACACACACACACACACACACACACACACACACACACACACACACACACACACACACACACACACACATATTGTGAGCTTGAGTTTAGCTTGAGTGAAGAAGACACAAACATGCAATTTGTCAGTCTAAAAAAGGTAGTGGAGGCACAGCCCTGCTTCTAAAGGAGCTAACAGCTAACGCTAACAGTGGTTGCATTGCCTTGCATTATGTATAATTATTGACTTATGTTCAATCTCCTATCAGTAAAAATTAGTAGTGAAGGTTTATTATAACGGTGTTCAATTGTACTCTTGTAAAAGCTGTTTTGTGGCGAGCAACATGAATAAATACCGTTGTTTTTCACAGCAATGTAAAACCAATATTATAGAGGGAATTATTACCTGTTTAATTTCCTAACACTAGTTCAAAGCAGCTGATAATGTAATGTATTTATTTCCAAATAATGTATGCAGATAACAACTATTTTGGATCTTTGATGGTTTACACTGACTTCAAGTGGGTTGAAGTTGTTTTTCAGGGATGGTGGTTAAAAGGTTGACTCTGGAGCCTAACTGTCAATTATAGTTCTTAAAATTAAAATGTTAATCGGCATGTCAGACTTCGGACGTGGAAATTGGTACATCTCTGGAATTCAAACAACCTATTGACTGATGACTTGTGTTAGTTGAAAGCTTACAAAATAAGCTTTTTTTTTTCCCCAATACATCTTTTTACTAACAGCATGTAATTGGTGTATCAATAATGAAGTGAGATGTTTGCTCCTCTGCCTGTAGATACGAATATTCATGTATTTGTTTAGTCCCCTCTATGTCAATGGAAAGCTGCTCAAATACCTTACATTAATATAGCTCACAGCTGGGATCAACCATGGTTTCTAAGCCATTAAAAGGCCTCACGGTACCTGGAAAGTGGCTCTGTAATCACTTTGTTCCAATGGAGCCCAATGTTTCTGTCAAGTAATACTTCCGGGATTGCTTTGTAATTTCACAGTGTTTGCTTCAGATAACAGTCAGAAGTATTTTGCGATTACAGCCACCAATAGAAAACTTGACCCAGTTTCCAAATATTATGATGACATGACACAGAAAAAATGACTCGCTCAGTTATTGTGCAATTACAAGCACATTAAAACAAGGCGCTGTGTAATTATGTGTTTAAACGTTTGTTTTTCTTAAAGTATTCCTTTCTATAGATATTAGATGATTAAATGTACAAGTGGCCATTGATTATGCAATGGCTGTTCAATAATGAAACAATATTGAATGTGTTTTGATTGTTCCCATATTATGCAGAAGAATGATTGCTGTCCACACTTGTGTGTTGTGACTCTGTCCTAAGCAATAGGTTTGGATTCGTGCCCAGAGCCGCAGCCTCCCAGTAACGGCCAGAAAGTGGGCGACCGCTACACTGTGGGCGACATGGTGTCCTTCCAGTGCGATCAAGGCTTCTCGTTACAGGTAGGTGAAAGCACACAGCGCTGGTAAAGCAGACATCCCGCTCTCTTATGGTTATGATAAGTGAATCATATCTAACTGCCTGGAGTGACACTTTCAACGGAATATCCCAACGGATAAGTCTGTCAAGGCAGCGTTACAAAGTACTTTTTCTATGACACGTGTGCGTGTGTGTGTGTGCGTGTGTGTGTGTGTGTGTGTGTGAGAGAGAGAGAGCGCGCAGAGCAGTGAGCAGGAAAGAAATGAGTGAATGCACAAGGGTGGTGTAACTGTCTGTGTATTTAAGCTTGCATCTTTATTGTGTGTACTTTGCCCGCATGTTTATGTGAGCGTGTGCCTGTTACAAAGCAGCTTTAACGTCCTCCAATCTTCCTCAAGTAGATACTGTACTGTGCTTTTTGAGCTGTAGAACCCTCCAATGCCACGGGCGATGGATTGTGTTAACAGTTGCCTCACTAATCCCACACCGATTTCTCTTCCCGGCTTAAGCATTCACATCTTTTCCCATTCTCTCTCGACCAACCAGCAACTTCTTACACACATCTTCCGGCTGAGTGTCTGAACAGACCAGAGGCCATTGTAAAAAACAAAAACACATGTATGGCTGAGCCTTCTGAATTCAGGTGTATTATGTGTGTGTGTGTGTGTAGTAAAACTGTGCGTACACACGCACACAAGCTTTGGTAGATGTCTTTCGTGTACGAGTTGGCTGAACAATGTACATGTATGAATGCATTTTACCAGTGTTTGGGCTGCAGAAAACTTCTGGAATGCGCCGAATTTTGAAAGGATTAAAACAACAGTGCTATGAATATTTCACAGATGAGTAATATCCATCACTTTAATATTATGATTTTTTTTTATCCAACAGAACAGTGTTTCTTGTCTTGTTCTCTCCGGCTACAACACGTCTCTCTGTAGTCAGACCCCAGCTCTCCCTCTCTTAATACCATCACAAGTTTACACACACAAGACCTTGAGAAGAGGATTTAGAAAAATCCCCAAATCTGACTGTTAACCAATTCCAAAGATCCACAGGACGGTGATAAAATCTGCTTGCAGAAGACTTGTCTGTTTGATCTCCTGGTGTTCCTTTTTTTTATTGCCCTGTATTTTGGAGCTGGTGAAGATATTGTTTTTGTTTGCTTTCCTGAACAGGGTAATGCATATATTACCTGCATGCCTGGCCCCGTCAGAAGGTGGAATTACCCCGTACCTCTATGTTTAGGTAATGTATTATTTTATACAGTCTGACATTGCCAGCGTGCAGGGTTTCAATGAGGTGATATTGCACGACAAATCCGTATTTGTTGCATAAAACACAGTCAGTCTCTTTCTTTTGTCTTTTGCCCTTCTCCTTTTCTCATTGACTTTTTTCTTGTTTATATCTTTTTATTTCTTCCATAGCAATACTTTACTCCTGCACACAGCCACACAATAGATCAATGCCCACAGAGGACTTGTTATTGTATTAGGGAAAGCAACAATTTCATTGTAAGACCAGAGGAGGGGATGATGGGTGGGCGTGGAGGCTTGAGGAGTGGGGATTATGAATTTTCTGCTTTCCCCCTCAGTTGAAAATCAATAAGGCTTTGCACCATCTCAGTGTATTGTTTGATTTCTGATACCTCTCATGAGTCTCTACTCCCCCCCCCTCCAACACTTCCTCTAAAGTTGATTGTCACACTGACAGATTCCAGAGATTACCGGGGAAGTGCAGCAGCTTCTGTTTTGACACCTCGCTGTTCTGTTGCCCCCAATTACACATGTACACAAACACACATTAGTGTGAACACGCCTTACCGCTCATTTGAACACACAGACAATTGCACATGCACGCACACACTCGCTGCACTCCTCATGTAAATGTTCTGTCCCTGTTTTCACAGTTCACTGCAGACATAAATCCCAGCTTTACTGTTGACAGGCCTGTTCTCGGACGCCTGTGTTCGCTCGTTAGCTCAACTCCTCGCTCGTTTACAGTACATACGCTTACCCCAACACCCGGGATCTGGGTTCTTTTTGTTGCTGATGAACTCACATCAAAGTGGTTGCATGCCTCGTATAAACCGTATATGACATCCTCATAAGTGCCTCTCCTCATCTTCTCTTTCATTTCAAACACAAACAGGTCAAGCAGGTTTTTGCCCACCAGCAGCACAATTAAATCCCGAGATAGTGTTTGCCTCGTGCTGGCCTTGGTTGATAGTCTTCAGAGAAATGGCAGCGTTGCCGCTTCTGTTTCCAACCTTCAGCCACATAAATAGGCCTGTAAGGTTCGGGATGGGGAAAACAGAGTACACGTTTACATTGATGCCTCTGGTGGCTCCGATTTGCATTATGCCTGTGCGTATGTAAAACTAGGATATGTGCCACAGGAGAGGGGGATGAGTGTAACCGTCACGGCAATCTGAAGTGTTCTCCAACACACAGTAAAAAGAAAAAAGGGGGGAGGGTGAAGTGATCACCGCCACCGCCGGAAACATTGAATTGACTCTCTCATTTATTTTAATTTAAAGCACCACCAAACAAGGAAAGTGCCCGAGTCAGTTATCTTTTCACGGACGCCCTTATGGAGCATAATCCACACACTCAAGCAGAGATGTACATGCACCCCCATCCACCCACCCACACATCCCCGCTTCCCCAATCCTAAGCTCATAAAGCACACTCGCAGCACTTCATTTTCTCTCTTGCCCACACAAGCCCCCCCCCCCCCCCTCCTTCACAGTCTGCGTATAAAACATGACCATATAACACGCATGCTTATGAGCACATCTAGCGAATGCAGACATTAACAGTGCTGCTACTCTTCCTCCTCTATTGTGCACATACGCAACAAGTATGCATGTTCTTTGCCCTCCCACCATATTCTCCCAGTCATTGTTTTTCTTTGTTTTCCCACGGAGCCGTTGTGTGGAGAAGTGACATGTTCTTTCTCCTTGGTTGGTCTCCCACAGCCCAGTGTGGTGGCTCTATGACAGACTTCAGCGGCGTCATCCTCAGCCCAGGCTTCGCAGGGAATTACCAGAGCAGCCTGGACTGCAGCTGGAGAGTTCAACTCCCTATTGGTTTCGGTCTGTCATCCCCCCTCTGTCTTTCCTTTCTCTTTTTCTTTCTTTGTTCTGCTTGCTCTCATGTCCTCTCCGCTGCTTTCCTCTGCCCTGTTCTGTTAACTCCTCTCAACTTCTTATTGTGTTGAAAAAGAACCTGCTCGTTTTATGCATGCTTAACATTAAATTTGAACTAATCTGCTACTACAGTACCTGAAATGAACATACACATTCATTCACTTCTACTTTATTATATATCCTTGAGTGTGTCTCCTGCGTCAACCTTTTCTTTCTGCTTTCTAGGGATCCATCTGCAGTTTCTGAACTTCTCCACGGAGCCTGTTCATGACTATCTTGAGGTGCGCAGTGGGAACCTGGAGACGGGAACAGTGATTGACCGGTTCAGTGGCCCCGTTGTGCCCAACTCTCTTTTCAGCACCACCCACGAGACCACTCTCTTCTTCCACAGCGACTACTCCCAGAACAAGCCTGGCTTCCACATTGTCTACCAGGGTGAGGAACAAAGATTGGTCCTCATGGTAAAGTTAAAATGGGATTTTATCATAGCAGCAGCTGAAAAAGTGGAAAGAGATTGAAGCGTTTGCTAATAGAGCACTTAAAAGACCATCAGTCAGGTTGGATACAGACCAGGGACAAAGATTAGTCCTGCAAGGCCGATGCTTTCTCTAAGGTTGTGAGATTACAAAAGGCTAAAGAATAAAGAAAAATAAATCAATGCTGACTTCCGCTGAGACATTCAATAGCACATATTCTTTTATGTGCTAAAGCCAATGTGGAAAAGAATAATTATTAATCGGTTAACATTGTGACAATACTGTGAATTTAAGTCTTTTGGACAAACTTTGTATTTTCAAAATGTTGACGTTTGAAAAAAGAAGAATGACCCGACCAACATTTTGGGGCTTCAGCCACCAGTAGGAGGGGTGTTTCTTTTGGGTTTTTTTCTTACAAAAAGACGTAGCACACTTGGACGGTGTTAAATGATATATTACTGATGATGACGACAAAGAATAGAGGGATGTTTTTAATACAAAAGCATATCATGATATAGGCAATCTGTTGATTCGATTTCACCAATGATGTAAGATTAGCTGCTCTTCACAGCTCACTGGCCAGGCTTTGGTTCTTTTGGTTCTCTTTCATCATAGATATTAAATCGTATTGTAGTGGTAGCGTTTTATAATTTGCTTCCTGGAGTCTGTGGTTATTAATCCTCCACTACTGTGTGTTGGTTTGGTTTTTTTCCCCCCCCAGCATATGAGCTGCAGAGGTGTCCAGACCCACGACCTTTTCGTAGCGGCATAGTGATCGGTCAGGACTACAGTGTGGGGATGACCATTTCCTTTGAGTGCCTTCAAGGTTACACTCTGCTTGGAGAGCCATCTCTTACATGTCTGCATGGAGTCAGCAGAAACTGGAACTATCCCATACCTCGCTGCGAAGGTGACTGGCTAGTGCTTCTTATAAACACAACAGTTGTTTTCTAGCGAGTGTTGTTCATATGCAGAAAAGAAAGTGAAGAAAGCAGCACTGAACCCCTCTTACAGTTTCAACTACCAAGACCTGAAATCTTCCTCCAAATCGCGTACATTTGCAGTATCAACAAACTATATTTATCAGTCATGAAATGCCTTTTATTTGATATTTTCCTCTGTTTTCCCAAACTTAGTGGAGAAATGTTAAAATATATGTGCAAACAAATCTTTGAAAAGGCAATGCGTGCTACTCTCTGAGAAGCTGACGAAAGTAAAGATGGAAATGCTTTTCCATCACCATTGCCTGCTAAAAATAAAGTCTTTGAAGTTATTTTGAAAAGAAGAATGTAGGTTTTTGAGTCTGCTTCTAGTCCCGTCCTTTATTCTAGCACATGAAAGCATCTGACTCACTTTTACCACCACTTTACTGAACCATACACTGACACAGCCCGACATAATGATATATGGAGAATTTGCAAGTCTTTATTACAAAGCTGATTACACCTGTCTCTGTTGTAAATTCCAAGGACACTGAGCAACACTCGTTTATGATAAATGATTGCTTTCCTCTCCTCAGTTAAGTGAAGCAGTAACATGTGTGTCCACAAAAGAGTTTGGTATTTGTCCCAGAAAGTGGTAAATAGTTCTGTTTTTCTCCATAGATGCCGTATTGTCCCACTTGTCATTTTTTTAGTTTTTGTAGGGATCCCCAGGGCGGCGCTTTGGCTTTGACTCCCAGTTCAATGTCAAATCTTAGCACATTCCCTCTGAAGGGATATGACGGGGGAGTTTTAATGTCTGAACTACTCAGTGGCATCAAATTCACAGCAAACACTAACCATCCCCTGCAGTTGTGTCTAACAGGTGCACCCCCCCCCCCCCCCCCCCCCCCCCCCCCCCCCCCCCCCCCCCCCCCCCCCCCCCCCCCCCCCCCCGCCCAGTATCTCAGTGATAACCAAATAACACACAGTTATGGTTTGTTAAAAGTCATAAAAGCAAGTTTTATGACTTGAGGTAAATCAAAGACTGGCTTTGTAATCAGCCCCTCTGATTTGTTTTCTCTCCCTCTAGCTCTCTGTGGGGGAAACGTAACATCCATGAATGGCACAATTTACTCTCCTGGACACCCAGCTGAGTATCCACACTTCCAGGACTGCATGTGGACTGTCCGAGTACCTCCTGGCTATGGCATCTACATCAACTTCTCTGTTATCAATACAGAGCCAATCTATGACTACATCACTGTGTGGTAAGTTTTCATTTCTCTCTCACTATGACATTATTCAGCTTATGGCACACAGATTTTCTGCATACAGAGCTGCAAACAGAGTTCTATTGACAGTTATCGGGAGGCAGTCGTTCTCAATTAATAGTGATGTTTGTTTAAGCTTTAAAAACTGAGACAAATATTTTATACAAACAATACTACAGTAAGCAGTTAGCCACAAAATATACCCTTGTTAAAGTGTCCACCAAGTTTCCAGCATAAACAGTGCATTGCTAATGGAGCAGCTCCCAAAAGATTTGACAACTGAAGCTTTAGTTTTATTTTACTCAAGGAAAAACTGCAGAGTATAATAAGATTTGTGTTCAGAATAATATTCTGTATTGATTCAGATTCATTCTTTATTGTCTTCTATAGAGGATAATTTGCTGTCACAGACTGCACACAAGCAAACATTGAGAACAAGGAACACGCAGAAATAGCAAAGACGTGACAGACCAGGACACAACGTACAGACAAGAGTACAGACTGCTTTCGCAGCAGAGCATGAGCCAAAACACCCAGTTGGGTCAAGTGTTTCCCTTACTCATTGCAAAAGCAAAATCTAAATTGTTGCCATGTTGAGAGCTGTGTGGAGGCAATCGCTCAATCATAGATATGCCGTGAAAGGAATTTAGCTTTTTAAGGCCACGGGCCAGTTGGACAAGTTGTGCTCACAGCTCTTGATGTGACACCCCCATTAAATGAGCCAACAGCCATCCACATATGTTGACTTTCGTCTGGAAATCTGTGGATTCATTTTACTTTCCCTGACAACTTTTATTCCAACAGCCAACAGCCAACAGCCCCCTTGCGAAATCAAAATAGATGAAACAAGAGAAACTGAAGTAAAGTCTGAGTCCCTGTGTGTCCCTCCTCCCCAGTGAGTGTTACGTAAAGCGACAGAAATGTGTGCAAAGCATGAAAACATCATGCTCTGAGTTATCTTCGATGCTTGTTAGTATGTAAAAACGTTAACTCTTGTCGGATAGTTGCACACCAGTAAACTATGTTATAGTCCAGTTCAGTGGCTGTCTCACCCCTCTGTCTCTCCCTCTCCCGCTACCTTTCTGTGGCCTCTCTGTAGAATGGTAAGCCTCAGGCAGTCATGGACCTCACCTCATCTGTGATAGAGGAGGGAAATGCCTTCCAGCATACAGCAAGGGAGGAGGGAGCTACTGGCACTACTGTTTTCAAATGAAAAAGCACATAAACAATCTGTTCCCTGATGGCAACATTTCATTTCCCTGCCTGACTGCCGTCTCCCATTTTGCTGATCACTCTGAAATGAAATTGCGCTAAGATTTTTTTTTAATATACAATATATTAAAGGTACACATACAAAAAAGCATTTAATGTACATCATTCACGGGAATAGGCCTGGAGCTACCCGAAAGTGCCAGTAATGAAATACTTTTCTCTTGTAGGAAAAATGGCGTTTATATATACATAATAGAAAAGCACTGTCTTCTCGCATGAGTCCTTCTTTTTATTCTCAGAGAAAAGAAGCACATGCTGCATCACATCCCCCCCCAAAAAAATGTATCCAAGTGATGTAGGCAGCTTATTTCGGAACAGAGATCACGGCAGTATTTTTAGAAGGATTTGAAAGTTCTCCCCTGCTCTCATTAGCAGAGGTGCTTCTCTGTTCTGTGCTGTCAGCAGCTAATTCTCGTCTCATAAATGGCTTTATTGCAAATGACAAGTTCCATCATCACCCCACAGCCATCCACCTATCTACCTTGGGATGGGGGATTTGGAGAAATGTTCGCAGTAAATATGACATGATGTGACAAATTTAGGTCCATCATCACATAGATGTAGGAATCCTTTGAATCCAATATTGCCGAAATAGGAGTCCTGCTCCTGCAACATTGCCTTCAATCACCCAACAGAGCCAAAGATAATAATGGGTTTAGCTCAGTAGAAATGGTATGTGGAATATCATCATCTCACTGAATGTATTTAGTCATGTTGGCCAACCCCTGCATCTATCTGCCCCTCCATTTTCAGCCACTTCCTTCCGGCTTCGCCTGGGGGATCCCGAGGTCCATCCCGCTCGGCTAGAATGTATAAGCATAGCTCTGGGTCGGCTCCGGGGCTCTCCTCCCAGTCGGACGTGCCTGATGTAGCTCCACAGGGAGGCGTCCCTGTGGCATCCTCATTAGATGTCTGAACTACCTCAACTGGCTCTTTTCAGGATGAGCAGTAGAGCAGCAGGTCTACTTCGAGCTCCCATATACTGTATATCCGTCTTCTCATTCTATGACCCCAACCTGCACAGGCAGCTCATTTCAGCTCTTTGTATCCGTAAATTGAGAACTTCACCTTCAGGCTTTGCTCCATTTTCAACACGACATTTCACACTACATTGTACCCTCATTTGGGAACAAGGCCCATAGATACTTGATGTCTTTCCCTTCAACTGCCATAGGTGGATGCCGTCCAAGAGATGCGTCAGGCACGACGAGCTGGCAACATTTAGGGCCTTCAGCATCTCATCCACCACTGGCAACATACCAAAAACTATTTCAGTGACTTTTACGACCCTAGCCTCTTATCTTCTATCTTTATGGTAATGTATAGCTACCTTAAGGAGTTGGTATATTTGTTTCCATTACTCGAAACATATTACTATTGTCACATCTTTGACACATGGTGATTGTCCTATGACATTTAGTGTAAATGTAATGTAATGTAATAGACATTGCCACCCTTTACAGATAACAACCTACACTCCATAAAGAGTGAAAATCAAAAAGGTCATTACGATTCAATTACATTTTGATTCCCGTGGCTACAGTTCCTTTTTACGGTACATCGTGTTATTCAGTTCAGGGCTTCAGGACTTTCTGATAATCACCCATACATTTGCTCAACATTTCTTCCTTCCAGGGTCGCGGAGGCTGAAGCATAGTGATAACCACACACCCTGATTATGTACATGCACGTACAGAATATTAACAATTTGGTACGTTTTGAAAGAATGTTTTGCAAGGAAAAAAGAGGTCACAAACGCGGTTGTGGATTTTGCACATTTCTGCAGGATTCTGTATCATTTCTTTTTCAAAAAACATTATTCCCCATTAATATGTAACATGGCTGGAGGAGGCAAACGTTTCAGTGCTGTACTGCCTCATCAGTTAACTCATACTAAACTTTTACTTTGACAGTGTTGATAAATGTAAAACTTTTTCTCAGGTTTTCAGAATGACTGCTGGGTCCGTAAGACTGCTCGGGGATAACTACACCTGCTCTTTGATCCCAGCAAGTTATTCCGGGTGTTTATTCATAAACCATTTGCTCTCTCTTTCTACGCCTCTCTCTCTCTCTGTCTTCCTCGTCCCTTCACTCTTTCAATCTCTCTCTTTCCCCCCCCCCCCCCCCCCCCCCCCCCCAACCTCCACTCCCTTCCCCTCTCTGTCTTCAGGGACGGACCTGACCAGGCCTCGCCTCAAATCGGTCAGTTCAGTGGCAGCTCTGTACAGGACGGCGTGTCCACCACCGCCAATCAGGTCCTCATCAAATTCCACAGCGACTTCAGCACCAGCGGCTTCTTTGAGCTGCATTATTACGGTAAACCTCCCCTTTGATACCAGCTAAGTAAAGACCTTGTCCCGCACTGCTGTAATGACCCCTATTTACTTGAGCTTTACTTCTCCACTTTGCTGGAACTCTAGTGTGGTAATGAAGACCACAAAAGAACAGAGGGAAATTGTCTCTGCGTTTCTATATGGGAACGCCTTTAATTTTCCCTCTTTTATGAGTCATTATTTTGCTTTTCTCATTTTGGTGCATGGTATTGCTTCCACTTCTGTGTAATGATAGATGATGAATTCCTTTTTATGCCTATTAAAACGCCCCATCGGAAAGAAGTTGATTAATAATAAAATGTCCCCCATTCCAGCTAAATTAGTGATGGTTTTTGATGATCATGAATAGTGATAGATGACAATTTATGATCTAATCAAGTGTCAGCATGATGGAAGAGTAAAGAATGTACTGCAGGTAGAACAGAAAATCTCTCGCTCTCTCGCTCTCTCTCTCTCGTATACAACGTGCACTGTTGCAGATTTCAGCCTTTGTCCTCTCCCAACAGCATACCAGCTGAGAACATGTCAGCCACCCCTTCCTGTTGCCAACGCTACTATCCTAACTGATGATGAAGAGTTTGAAATAGGTTTGTCTTCTCTTGCTTGTTTACTGGCCAGGGACAGTGCGTAATAAAATACATTTGCACCAGACATGAGGTAATTCAAATAAATCCATTCCCCTGTAAGCTGAATCTTGCATTTTTTCATTGAAAATATTGTTTGAATGTTTATCTTTTTGTTGACATATTACTCCATATATCGATTTCACAATTTGAAACAGCTTTGGCCGTAGTACATATTCACTTGGACATTTTTGTTATACATTTATACATTTTTCAAATGGATATATATTGATGTTTAATATATAGATTTTTTTCAACCCTCACTATCTCATTCTACTTGCAATGTGCTCTTTGGCTTATATTTCTTTCCTTTCTCGAATTTCATCTATTCATACTTTTTGCAATTGAATATTAGTTTGAGGGGAAGGGCTAAATATCTCTTCATAAGCTGTTTGTATTTTCAGTGTTTAGAAGTGAGTCTGAATTGGAAATTATATGGCTAGTGGCTGCCTAACTTCGTGTCTTTGGGATTAAGTGTTATTTTGATTTCATATGTGAGTGCGTGTGTTTGTGTACAAGTGTGCGGCTGTATTGTAATGAAGTGCCTTCAGTACTCCAGCTCGCTATGGGGACGTCAATCTTCATTAGAAAATGTGTTGTTGATTACTGTTTCAAGTGCTGGTAGTGAGGAGGCTTTTACTAACACTTCTGTGGGGATGTGTGTGTGTGTGTGTGTGTGTGTGTGTGTGTGTGTGTGTTTGGTCGTGCTTGGGTGGGCGGATGAATGGATGGATGTGTTTTTCATATCCACTCCTGGCTTGTGTGTGTTTGTATGATTGTGGGTGTAAATGACTTCACAGGGGACATAATTCGGTACTCGTGCCTGCCAGGCTTCACCTTGGTGGGCAGTGAGATTCTGACCTGTCGACTTGGAGAGAGGCTACAGATGGATGGACCCCCACCAGTCTGTCAAGGTTGGTTTATCCATTATGTTTCTGTGGGGCTTTATAAATGTTCTAGTTTGCAGGTGTTCCTGTCAATGTGCGTTCAAATGCTTGTGTGTACGTATCCATGTTCATCTATGTGTGCCTCTGTGGGTGTGCTTGACGCCATTCTGCCAAGGTTGGATGCAGTCAGCAGCACTCACTCTTGATGCATCATTTAACAGACTGCCAGCAGGGCCCCTTCCAGCAGGCTCCTGTTGGCAAGCCGCATCTCTATTCTAATTTGTCAAGACTCACAGAGTCATACTACTACTGACCCAAGATCATAGACCTATGCTCCCCTAGAAGCAGCACTCGACTGTGAAGGATCAGCGTGAAACAGATTACAGATCAGCAGTGTAACAAGGTAGATGGGGCCAGTCCAAGCTGTTTTCCCCACAGAAAGATGGGAGCTTATATTTTACCCCTTAATCCTTGCTCAAATGGCCGCATTGATTTGATTGATGTATAATGTCTTCCTAGGCATGTTTTTTTTTGTTTTCGGAAGATGGATTTTCAAACAAGAAGCTAAGGAAAAGAAGAAATGTCTGTGTTGTCTGCATCAGAGATTTTGTTTAGACCAAAAGCCTGCCTGTCATGCCAATACATCTCTGCCGCAGACAACAGAGCGCTCTGAAACCTCATATTCCCCGTGGATAGGCATTTTTTGAAGGGCCCTTAAGTCCTTTGTCTAGTCCTGAGTTGATGAGCGTTTCTGTCTTTTTGTTTTGAGAAACTATGAGTGATCGCGTTGGACATTCAGACCCAGAGCCTACATTCATAAAACATCTTTGAATAGGACTAGCGATTTGGAACCTATTTGCTCATCCCTGGCTGTTATTATTTGATGTATGACTTGATATCTTGGTTCTTACCCTGTAGCGTTTCTGCGGCTCACATCGTTTTGCTCTTACAAGTAAGAATTTGCCTGATTTCATTTTAGTAAAGGGAAAGTGTCATAAGTAAAGCAGCAAATACAGGTTTTCCCACTCATCCTGGAAAATGAGAGAAGAATTAAAATGTCCTGGAAAAGTCTTGTGTTGTCAATGAAAACTGTTTCACCATTTTCCTAGTTACCTTTACCCGGGAATGAAATGCAATGCTATCTATCAGAGCTCCCCAAACATTGCCATCTGAAAGGGCCAAGTTATGTTCAGTATCATATTAACTTTCAAATGGTAGTTTATGGACGAGATTATTTCGAATAGGCTGCTCTCGGTTTATTTCAGTTGCTAAAGCTGTCATGATGGCTTGCTTGTTTCGCCTACAAAAGTTTTAAGTTTTATGATTCAATGCTTGCTCAGAGCAATGGTCTCAATGTGTGTTGTTGGGCATTATTGAGAGAGTTGGATTATAAAGGAAGAGAAGCCGGGGTCAGAACAATAAATGGGAGCCCAAAACACCGCTTTAATACTGGCTAACGGTACTTTTTTACTTTTACTGCCAGCACTGTATCTTCAAACATAATGCTGCATTGCGAAGGTAAACTGGACCAAAACATGGCATGAAATGTTTAACTTTTGTAGCAATAAAGTGAAGTGTTCTGCTTCTGCAGGTGTGTTTGCATTATCCTATGATCAATTCGTCATCATTTCTAAGCATGTAAGAAGTGATTTCATAGCCATAGACCGCACGTCTCGATAAGATAGGAATAGTGTAGATCACTGTCTTTCCTAGAGTTCATTTCCCAGGACTAGAGTGGGGACCCTGAAATAGTAATGGCAAAGCTTAACTTCAGTGATCTGATCACGGATCCAAGCTCTGGAAGATAATCCTATGCTTTATTCATAAAGGCTACCGTACTGTCAATGATGCCATTAGGGTATTCACAAATGTCAGAGAGACCAAAACCGTGGTAATTTTATTAATTTTTCATTGAAGTAGGTGCGTACGTGTGAGTCCTATAAACAACAGCGCCTACCTTTACTTGTACTGCATTGGGCATTTTCAAAAAATTCACAATTTATAAAAGCACAAGGGGTATGAAGTCCTGCAGCATTTTATTGGCTTGTTAGACAGTGCAGAGTAAAGAGAGAAGGCAAACAGAGGAGAGAAAAGCTTCATTGCATACTTGCAGACTGCATCATACCTGTCTGGCATACAGATGTATGATCATGTTAAGCATGACAGTAATGGAATTGCTGTGAAATGTTTTCCAATGCTTCATTTCATTGTTTCTTTCTTTTGTTATGCGACCAAGTTCGGCATAACAATAGGAATAGTTTGAAATAATTTATTTCCTGCCAAGTGAGGGCAGTCATTCACTTGAGAGGGCTTGAAATATTCAAGCTCTCTTGTCGTGTTGGCTTTGCCAGCTCACCTTCTCGTGTGTTACTGTTCCACAGAGCTCTGCCAACGCCAACTAGCTCCTATCTGCTAAAACTTGCTTTCTGTACTCGAAATAATTTCACAGGCTTTAATTTGAGTGACTAAATGAACCTGCCAAAGTCGAATGGGCAAAGCATGTTGGGACTGTTCTGGGAGAACACAACATTGTTTTTCAGTTGGTTTGTCTTGTGCAAAGGCAATCGGTCATACGGCAGAATTTGAATGTTGGACGGCACAGACTCTCGTACATCACAGTAAATTGTGCTTTGCACTGCCAAGTCAATGGGCCCCGTCGGTCAGGTTATGGCAAATTACATATTGTATATAAAACATCTGAGGCATATGAGAAAAGACAGAAGGAATCTACTAAAGAGGTTGCACTTGTTAAAATCCATACCAAAATGAGCAGATAACAGGCAAGTTACAGTAAATGAAGTATTGTCTGTGATAGACATATTAAAAGTGTGCAACAAAATGAAGAGTAGGTATCATATATATCTTCATTGAACAGCTCCTTAACACCTGCCTTGAGCATCAAATTGGCATGGTTAGTACTATTGTAGGATGTCTGGGTTACTAATTCATTGTTTGACATTTTCATGGATCACCTCGTTATTGTAGTCAAGAATTCATTACATTTTCTTGTGTTGGATATGTTATGTCCTTGTGCCACCTCTAGCACGAAACTAATTGCTCTCCTTGGGACATGTAAAATTGAACTTAATTTGAGTTGACCTGCTATTCACATCCAAGAGACTGCTACAGTAAGCTTGTAAAGGGGCCATTTCCTGTCGGCAGCTTGCCGACAGAGCAGGAAAAAGAAGTCTCCTGTGTTCCCCCATTCCGCTTTTGTTTTCTGTCAACCCTTCTGTTAATTGTCATTTTATGCATATAAGATTACACTGAAATGTCCTTGCACGGCTATGCAATTTCACCTCCAAATACCCCTGGTTTTTAAGATATTTCCCTAGGCTCTGTGTTCCTATGAGGAAGGTTATGCAGTAGCTTTGATCAAGGATAGAGCCACAATTGAGTTGACTGCTGTGTTTGCTTGGTAAACCATCTGCCACATTGATGTCGAGTCCGATCCATTTCATGTTGTCATATTGGTCTTCACATTCTCATTGATTTTCATGTTGCCGGTAAATCTAATGAAAAACTATTTCTGCTCTAATTTCTTCTTCACTATACTTATGTGAGCTTTATTGTACGATTCCCTGTAGCCGTCAATATGAACCAGTCATTGCCATGGCATTGACATTCCATACGCACAGTGTGCTGAGTAAAAGAATAAACAATTGGTGGTTTGCACAAGTAATTACGGAGACACGTCTTGCAATGTTTGCCAATGCCAGATCTTTTCAAACGCATCATTTTGGCATGCGCTCCATTGCAAATATCTGTACAATACTATATGTAAGAGTCTTACCTGAATGTAATTCACCATCTGAGCATGGTTGGTTATTATACTTATTCACTTGTTAATGCGGATACAATTGAATTAGAAAAAAACTGTTTTAACAGTTTAATTCAAAATGTGATTTTTTCTTTTAGATTTAAAAATATAACTAATTTATTGCATTAATCTGCCTAATACTTAAGCTACGATATTTATAATATTACAGTATTTGAGCCAGTATGATGATAACAGTACTCTGGCTGCCTTCCATTTTTGTGACACTAAGGTACAGAGGTCTACATTTGTATATTAGCCAAATCACCATATGAATACATCGTAAGCTTCACTCTGCTTTCAGAGTAGCATCCTCTCCTGATTATGGTCCCCTAAAAGCCCATCTTTATAAAGTAGCAGTATTGAGGTGTCTGAAACAGTTTTAAGCCTCTCATGATTCATGTTTTAATTCCCCGCACCTACAGTTTGAGGCAAAGCAGTTTAAGCCACAACTGTGCGTACTGGATAGAGTTATGTTTGTTGCCTGGCGACGTTGGCTTATTAAACAAGCATTGGGGGCTCAATTATTTAAAAAAGAAACTCTTGCCAGATAGATGGTTCTACGTGCAGTGCATAAGATCCTATCAAGTGAGTCTATTTCATGTACATCTCAAAGCCGTCCAATAAGGTAAAGTGCTGCAGGGAACGGGAAACTGTACAGTGGAAAAACATTTCTCTTTATTTTAACCTTAGTGTAATTATGTGTATGAAAATGATATAGAAAAGAAATTAGCGATTTTTAGGAGCAATTACTTTTACATTTTGCATATCTCCTTAAAGCTGGATTTGTGCTGGCTCTCAGACCAATGCTCCCCCTGGCATCAGTAGAAGCAGACGCCGCTGCTGATGACAGAACTGAGGAAGCAGCCGTCTGAATTGATGTAACTGCACCAACTGAAGACCTCATTCTGAACTCCGTCGTATCGCCAGTGAGAGTCATAACTCTTTCGCTAAAATTCAGCGCAGCAGACCTGCTTTTAGCAAAATCAAGTCGCTCAACTGTGTAGAAAAGCACTCCGACTTCTTTTTGGAAAAGTGTGGAATTAATAAAGGAATGTTTGAACGACTAACAGTTAAAGTAACTTTAAAATTAAAACTGAAACAAGCTACAAATGACAGCCTGACCCCTGACCTCACTCATTACCACCCACTATTGTGCAGTGTGCCCTTGTGACACCAGTGTTCGCAATGTGCCGAAATGCTTTGAGGTGGCATGACTCCAAAATCCCATTTTTCCTTTGTGTGTTTTACCCTTGTGGCCTTGTGGTGCAATGTGTGAATATGCATTTTAGTCATTGTGTCGAAAGTGTAAATTCATGAACAAATTCAGCCCGCACATTTCAGAGCATCGAATTAATGAAGAGCTCATCGGGTGATTCTTTACTCGAGTATGAATATTGATCATGTGTCTCACAAACTGTCAAGCAATGGTAGTGAAGAAACATTGCTATTTTATTTTAGATCGCTGTGCTAATTTATTTTCTGAACCGATCCAGTTGAGATTTATTGCCTCTCTAATGAATACTGTACACTTCTTCTGTCGATATTTATTCTGCCATCTACAAAACCTGTTACGCTTTTCTTGTGTTATTTAAAAAGAAAATCTTCTATTCTATCATTTTCTCGGTTGTTTGAGATAATGTTATGATACATTTTGATTGACCTCGGTTCCCACAGAGGGCCCGGTGTATTGTGAGATTTAAGAAATGCATTGCCATTTAGAAAATCCCTGACTTTGACTTTTTGGAGATCTGCCAGTTATCTTTTTAGCCAAAGGCTATTCTAGTTGAAGCCTCCGCAGTGACTCGCCAGCGGGAATATGCATACTATAACAATTCTTTCCCTGTAACTTTTTCTCTTGATTTATGTCCGATTGTTTCCAGTGACCTTTTCATTTGGAACAGTTGTTCGCATTAACCTTTTATATGCGTCATGTTTCTTCACTAGTGGCCCAGAAGAGAGACTTCTGTTGCCAGCAGAAAAGGAAAGGAAAGAAACAGAACTGTCATTATTTCAGACATGCCAGCCTCCAGGAAATGAAGGGAATGCTCTGAGCCGATACACATGAACTCTCGCACACACACACACACGCACATCATTTTTCCATACAAAGTTAGCTGTCTCACCTACTGAGTATTATTGTTTGATAGATTGATATCGGGGGAGGGGGGCTGGTGACACCAGCTCAGCCTTTAGGTGCAATATCAGTCTGGCTGAAATGTAATTGTTCCAGCACTAGTTATTTTTTCTGTGTAATTTCTCCTGTCACAGTGGAGCATTCCTGTCTTTCCTCGCCTCAGCTCATCTTGCCTCATCTCTTATTGTGCCTTCCATCCCCTCTCCTATAACTCTTTTTCGTCTGTGTTCTGCCTCCACTCGGTTTTCACATCCCTCTTTCAACCTCTGTCGTTTTCTTCTCCCAGTCCAATGTCCAGCCCACGAGGTGCGTTTCGACTCAACGGGGGTGATCTTGAGTCCAGGCTACCCCGATAACTACCCCAACCTCCAGATGTGCTCCTGGCTGATCAACGTGGAGAAGGGTTACAACATGACTCTGCACTTTGAACTCTTCCAGACAGAGAAGGAGTTCGACATCTTGGAAATATTTGATGGTGGGTTCTGCTGGAATTTTGTGTGGTTTGGGGTCTTTGGTAAAAATAAAGTAAGCAGAATCAAAGTGCTTTTCAGTAATACATTCATACTTTCTTATATCTTTTTTATGCACTACTATATGCAGCATCCATGTTTTGAATGTGGCATCTCACAGCAGATTTATTGTTCGAGCCATGTGTTCAGTATAATAAATGTTACTCTTTGGTTGATGCCATGATTGTCATTTAGAAATGTCATGGATATTAGGTCTGGTGTTGTCATAAGCGTATCTGCAATTATTGCTATTTCTTTATAAAAAAATGATAGATGCACCTTCATGTCTGTCTACAATAAAACTTGTCTTCGACACAGATTTTGTTTCTGGGAAATTGAGTGCGTGTCGTATCTGTGTTCAGGTCCCAACATCTACAGCCAGAGCCTGGCATCGCTCAGCGGTGACATTGAAACTCCCTTCAGCCTGACCACCACGGGCCACCAGCTACTGCTGCGCTGGTCCTCTGATCACGGCACCAACCGACACGGCTTCCACATCAGATACGTGGGTGAGTATCAAAGTATGTATCCAGCTTATAATCATATTCTCTTTTTATTAGAGCTATTTGAATATATTTATTCTCTAAACTACAGTATGGTGATAAAAGTCATGGGTTTACAACTCATTGTAAGCACTGTGTAGAGACACTTCATTTGAACGAGTGATAACACTACAGTAGGGGCAAATATTCATTGAACCTTTCTCTGCTGCAGCGACTGCATATTACTGCGGATACAATGTGACCCCATGATTTTTATCACAGTGTGCTGTGATGGTTCCGGGGTATTATTTATCGAGTTTTTAATATCAGTTAAATTACAAAAATACTTCGAATTTCCACAGAAATGATAATGGATCCCAATAGGAGATGTTTTCTCTCACACAAACCATGAGGCAGGAGGAAAGTCACTGGAAGACTTCCATGCTGTTTTGCACTCCTTAATTTAAAAAGGTTTTAAATTCTTAATTGTCTCTTTAATAAAGCAAGTGGTGCTAAGCAAGAGTATCATAGGGACTCTTCTTTCATTTGAAATGCATCAATAATTATGAAAAAGCACAAAAGACATTCATTTTTCATGTTATGTCTCTCCATTATATTTAATATACTAGTGTGTTACTTTGAAAGCAAGTCGGTGTGATGAATTTTGTAGAGAAAACTCCTCTTTGACTTGATTGACTTGAACAGGAGCTGCCCTAAACCCCAGCGTGTGCTATCACATGCTATCTCCCAGTCATGCTGATTTGAAAGAATGTTTGACAGCATTTGTGAAGCACACAGCCCTCCCTTGGATTTTCTGTCCCATCGGCTATTCAGTGCTCATATTCTGGAAATCTAATTTACCTTTTCTGTGTTGGATTGGCTGTAAGATGAGGGAAAAGGAAGGCTGTGGAACAAATAACTGCAGGATGCACCGGTCTTGCATGTGTTCAATCAAATTGAATATGTCCGTGCCCATAGTCCAGGAGAGGAATAGTAATAATGTGATTTTGAGGACTTCCTTTGCTGTGTGGCACATCGCCCGAGTGAGTGCTAACTAGATGTGACACTCCTCTGGCATCTTCCTTCATTATCTTTCTGCATTTAAAATGGAGCCTTACTGCAACTACAATGTTCACCTGAGTCTTTCTCTAGAGGAGCTGTGTTAATGCCTCTCATCCTTCTCTCTCTTTTTTCCTGTAAACATCTGCTTATCTGTTCTCTATCCCTTTCCTTGGCTTCATTCTCACCTTCTCTCCTGTTTCTCGCTCCTCTCCCATGTTCCTTTATTCCTCGATCAATCGTAGCGATGTACTGCAGTACTCCAGACTCCCCACAACATGGCTTTGTAGTGAGCCAGACCGGGGGTCATCTGAACAGCATGGTGCGCTGGGCCTGCGACAGGGGGTACAAGCTGATTGGAAAGGGCACGGCTGTGTGCAAGAAGACCACCTATGGCTACTACGCCTGGGATGCGCCAGTTCCCGCGTGTCAAGGTGAGCACATCTGCCCTGGCAGCCATTTTATTTCCAACTTGAGCCTGCCTCTCTCCCTGTTCTTCACTGCCTCTGCACCCCGGTGCTCAGCAGGCTGGCAGACAGGCAGGCGCTTAAGGCACCGGAGTGTCTCAGCCCAAGCCCTGTTTTTGTGTTGTTAGCAGCTGAACTGATTGAGAGCCAGTAGGCCTACCCCGTCAGGTGGAAAGGAAACGGAAATCAATCCTCCCTTCGTCTGTCAATTTCCACTTCTTCAAATTACTTTGGCTAACTTTCCATTAGCATGCAGTGTCTGCTGCTGTTGGGTCTCACTCAACTAATTGGGTTCTTTGATGCGCACATGTGAAATGTGTGCATTTACGTGCGTATGATTGCATGCACTTGCACAAACACACACACACACACACACACACACACACACACGTTCACAGAGCAGCAAACGGCAGCAGATGGTGTGCTCAATTGCATTTTAGCGTGATGCATTGAAATCAAAATATGTATGTCATGTGCTATATAATGATTTCAAAAAAACTTCACACCTGTGATTAATTCCGTCATTTTGGTAATTGCACATAGCTTCTCCAAAGTACCCAACTGTGGCTGCAAATGAATTAATATATTCATGTAGACGCTGTCCATCTGCTATCTGCTAGATGGTGGAGATGAGATTACAGTATGTTCAATCCTGTGTATGATAATGTACAGTGTATTGATCCAGCATTGCTCATGCGTCTCAGAGAGCAAGAGCAATGACCTCAAATAAGGTTTCAGGCCCACTGACCCTATATACACTTAGGAAAATGATTCATCTTTCTAACGTTGAAACTTTCCATCTGCAGTGTGGAAAAATGTTTAGTTTAGCTTGTGATTAACATCTGTTGGATTGTGACTTAGCAGTGCTCTCAAATGAATGTTGATTGATTCTCTCACGGGGTGGTGAGGGGCAATGTCTTGGCTTCAGGCCATTCTGGCATATTCCTACCTTTGATGTTTCTCAGTATGCAGCTACCAGTGCTGCTCCATTTTATCATATGTGTGTTTGCATAACTGTTCCCGTTTAGTCTGGCCCTGCAGATGTTGGTTTCCCCGCTCTACTCTCTCGGTCTGACTTGGCTCTGGTGATAAACACCTTGAAACCTACTATCTTGAGCTTTCTGTCTGGTTTAAGCTCTGAGGCCACAGTAACCCAGATTCACTCTGTGTAGGGGCAAGGACACAGTGCTGTGTGGGAGTGCTTCATAGGAAGAGTTACTGTTGAAACTATAGTTGCATGTACTAGTCACTGTTTTCAAATGGCCCACTGACAAATTATAATCATCCCAGATATTTATCTGGAAATTTCACTGACTTGGTTGAATAGGTATTGGTAAAGAAGCTAACTTTCTTACGTTACAAATATTCTAAAACCGTAGAAGGATAATGAGGACTTTATTTTTGATAACATCCCTCTCTGCAGTGTGTTAGACTACTTCCACTCTCAAGGGGCCAGTCCTATATAGAAGACAGAGACTGCATGGATTTCTCTAGTTGGTGAAATTTCAAGAGCAGTTTTGGGGATTCAATGACCTCTTATAATTACAGTAAGCAAAGGACTTGGTTAAATGTTGACATTAGTCAAGTATGCCAGCATCATTATTATAAATACATTGGGTGGGTGTAAATACTTGTTTTTCGTAAATCGTTGTCTGTGGTGGTAGGCGTACTGTTTTTTGATTTTCGCACTTTTGCGGTGACCCTGTAAGAGACTTCTTGACTTGTCGTAGCAGGAAATGCACAGGTGCAACTCATTTCGTTAATGATGGCTCAGTTCCATTAATGATGGCTCAGTTCAATTAAGTGGTCCAGTGAGCTAGCACGCACAACACCAGAGATATGGCACTGGCTCAACTAAATCGAATGCAGTCATTATTCATGTTACTAATAACACCTGTGCTTTCCCCGCTGTGACTTGTCAAAGTGTTTGCCGAGAGAGAGGTCTGTTGTCGCACTTCTACGGAGGCGTTCAATGTCAAAGTTGAGCAATCCTTTTCTTTTGGGTTTTTACTTATTGTTAATTGTAACCATTTGAAAGGAAAATAAAAAAGTAACACATAGCTGCTCATGTGAATTACATAACTAACAATTGACATTGTTGTGTACCACAAAGGGGTTGCACGCGCCCCAAACGCTTGTGGAAGTACATACACGTGTATTTAACACTTGCTCACAAACATGGGACCGTTTATGTGCTTACACATACTGTTTAAAAGAGCATGTGCCTGCGTTTGTCAGGCGTCCCTCTGCACATCTCTCCAGTATGTGTCTTGTACTGCACACAAACATGTGTGTTGACAACCGTCCTCCCGCTGCCTACAGCTGTGTCATGCGGTGTGCCCACTGCACCAGTGAACGGAGGTGTGCTCGCCACTGATTACTCCGTCGGCACACGGGTGACCTACTTCTGCAACAGCGGCTACCGGCTCTCCTCCAAAGAGCTGACGACCACAGTCTGCCAGCCAGACGGCACCTGGAGCAACCACAACAAGATACCCCGATGCATCGGTGAGTAGAGGATGTTGGGGGAGAGCAATTTAGAGAGGCGGGCTAACCGCAACCCATCGCGGGAGAAGTTGAGAGACGAGAATAGGGGGAACAAGTTATGGAGAAGACACTGATTTTGAAATTGTTTGACGGCTGTGTCGGGAGACAGAAAAAGTGAGAGTTTACACAATTCTCTGGAGAAGTTGTGGAATATCAAACAGTTCCAACAAAACACTGCTCTGTAAAGGAAGGTGTCATGGAATATGGATTGCAGTCCCAACAGAACCAGGCATTCTGGTTTCATTATGAAAACACTAACTTGTTGGGTAGTGATGATTAGATGGATGGATGAAAAGGAGGAATAGTTGAAAGGAAATCTGTAGCTGGCGCTGGGGTGAGTGTTTGACATGCCAGTGCAACGCCTCCACGTTTGAAAGTCAGTTTAACGAGTGACTGACAACACTGTTTACCATTGAGACCAATGTTTATTCCCTGCTGTATGTGTGTCTCACAGCAAAAAGGGAAACATAGTTTTTTTTTTTTTGTTAAACTCATTTGGTTTTAGAGAAAGCCAATGCATAAACAGCTTTGTTGTGGAAGAACATTTGTATACAGTAACAGCAGAAAAGTTTCATTTTACATGGATTCATCTATTCAACTGATTACAATTCAAATGTAGATTAAAGTGTTTCTTTGTAACTATTTCTATTTGTTCTACACTGCTGGGCTGGTACATATGTTTACAGATTTTGACTTAGCAGTGTGTGTGTGTGTGTGTCTGTGTGTTTGTGTGTGTACACAAGGGATGAGAGACAGAAATTGAAACAGTCAGTCCATTTGTATCACTAACAATGTCCACTCCCCACCACCTTCTTTTCTTTGGCACAGTCATCATGTGCCCGAGTCTCAGCTCCTTCTCTCTGGACCACGGGAAATGGAGGATCGTCAACGGTTCACACTACGAGTACGGAACTAAAATAATCTTTACCTGTAACCCCGGATACTACCGTGTTGGCCCCGCCCACATCCAGTGCCTGGCTAATGGGGTGTGGAGCTGGAGAAGCGAAAGGCCTCGTTGTAGAAGTGAGTGACAACACATGAAATCAACACTTCACATAAACAATGAACTAACCAAAAGGATAATGTTTCGTGAAATGAAATCTCCTTTATTTCCATTTTTTGCCATTGCATTATCATGAAAAATACCTGAAAAAATCATTGGCGAATGCACGCACGTCGCATGTACTGTAATTCCACAAAAGTCTATCTTTCATAGGAAAGATAGACTTTTAGACTATTTGAATACAAAGGTTCAATTCCCTTCTATTCTATGTCCTGCCTCGCCTCAGGCACACTAGATTCATGGATTATGATGTTGCAAGACGTGAAGAATTGAACACCTTATTCACAGCTCACCTAATTAACTGATGATGCACTTTTTTGCTCTTCATTTTCTCCTGTCTCAGCCTAGGCTGGGTTTAGTTCATTGCAGCAATGGGAAATAAAAGCTTCTCTTTGCTGCCATGGGAGCTACGTTTTGAGTAGCAAAAGCGCTGAATAGCCTGTGTAACGGCAAAAGGAGATGCCAACCAGCACGATGAAAGATGGTGCTTCAAAGGCAAACACCATCATTATCCTCCCCATGATATAGTACAGGTCACTCTTTTATTACATTAAGGTCGGCAAGATGGGTGTAAATGACTGCGCTCTCCCATTGACTCTGAAGATTTAAGCCAACTTCCATCTCGTCTTGCTCTCTCTCTCTCGTGTTCTCTCTCACTCACTCTCCTGGTGTCTTGATTTTTCGTTCTGTTCCTCCTCCATCTCCATCCTCTTCTTACTATCGTCTTCATCCTATTGCAGTCATTTCCTGTGGGGATCTACCTACGCCTTCTAATGGGAAGAAAATTGGCACCCAAACAACCTTCGGAGCATCAGCCATCTTCAGCTGTAACCTTGGCTACGTTTTAGCCGGATCTACAGTTAGAGAGTGTCTCCTCTCCGGCCTTTGGAGTGGGATGGAGACTCACTGCCTGGGTAAGCAGGGTCTTAATGTTCTCTTTAACTTCATAAAGGACAGCCTCCACCAGGGTCAAACGCTGCGGGTGATCTGTTCGGACAGGATATAAGCTTTTTTTTTTTTGGGTTGGGCCAACATGCCCAGAATAGAACCAGATGGGGAAGCAGAGGGTGGCTATAATTGGTTCTGTTGCCAAGTGTGTATGGCCAATTACTACAAATATTTAGAAAGATGTCTGTTTTTTTGTCGTGCTGGCGCTCAATGCTGCCACTTTATATTTTCCTTTCCTTTGGGCTGGCACAGATCAGACTGTTTCAGACATTGCAGAGCGCAAGAAGAATATTTTTCTTTTGCAACAAACTTAAACTGATTGAAGCATGGCGCTGTACAGTAGAGCCCCCCCCCCCCCGAGTCAGTGTGATTTGTTGTTAAATGGGAGAGAGCACTTATACAGCCAAGGCTGGCCTGAATCTATGAGACACTTGCCAAACTGTACCAGCACAATTTGAGCTTGTTGTTAAGATATATAAACAAGAAAATAGGCTACAGCGTAGCTTACAACAGCTCATCTCGGCTCTGTACTGTGGAAGAAAATGAGACATACGTAATTACTTGCGCTGCATTCAAACCCACACAGCAGCAGACTGTGACGGTTTCCCTTGCAGCCCGTTTATCAACGCCGTGGCTCCAGCGCTCCAAGCTCCGTTCAAGATTGGTTCAGTTCATTAAAAGAAGGGCACCTCTCTTGTTTAGTAATGTGGCTGTCGGGGTTAACATAGCCAGGGCCCTCTTGGTATAGTCGCCTACTTCAGCACTATCTTCATAAAATCTGGCTGCTCTCAAGTGGAGTGTGATAATAAAATGCTCGGCTGAGTTTTTGGGTGCGCGGGTGAATTAGGGAAATCAGACTCAGAGTCAGTGGCAATTTCCCAGGTTTTAAGTGTCAGTGGAAATCTCAGCAAGATTTCTCGTCTCTGAAAGGCAGTTATTGTAGCTGAAAGTAACACGATTACGTGCATGAGCGTATTGCACAGATATTGAGGAGTTTCACATGCGTCCCTCTGTCTACTGTAGATGAGAAAAGCTGAGTTATCACCATCAGAGAAGCTGAAGCCAATATGAATTTAGAAATGATAATTCAGAGATAATGAGCTGAAAAAAAACTTTCCAAATCCAATATGTTTCATGAATACACAAACTAAATTTGTTTGCCCGCATTATTACTCTGAGACTTTTTTAAATCACCGGTTTCCTCATTTCATTTTATAATACAGTTGTCAAAATGCAAAGTTATTCAAACGTGATAACACAATCAAAATTGTGTTTCTACCCTGCAACTATCGTCCATTAGTTCAGTGGACACCACTGCGAGCTACTATTCTCAATCACTAGAGAGCTGAACTTAAGTATTGCACCACATGAATGATAGGCTGCTACAGTTCAATTATGATTTCTAATGCAAAGCGCATTGCATCTAGTGCACACATTTGACCCCCACATTAGCTACAACTGAATTGTCGCGTGCGTTCAGACACTACAATCGATAGGGGGATGTGTGCTGTATGTTCATGGCCTCCTTTACTGAAAACAAATCCTGATCTTGTTGAGAAAGAGAGAGAAACATTAAGGAAATGGTAAAACATTTTTGCAATGCTGTATGTTTTTCCTGCAGCCGGTCACTGTGGTCTACCGGAGCAGATCGTCAATGGGCAGGTGATCGGGGAAAACTTTGGTTATAGAGACACAGTGGTTTACCAATGCAACCCTGGATTCAGGCTCATTGGCTCCTCAGTGCGCATCTGCCAGCAGGACCACAACTGGTCTGGACAGCTCCCAGTTTGTATCTGTAAGTGCTTTAACACCAATTCTCACTGCCTCATTGACTGCCAGAGGGATCAGGTGTGCGTTATACTGATGGAGATGGTTGTATTTTTCGTTCCTGGATTTAAATTTGGTAATTCTACAAGGGTGCCTTTTAATAGGTACATTTGTATTTACAAGAAAGGGGTAATTAAATGTGATGATTTGATTGCATTGTTAAAATAAATCAATTGTTAAAAATGTTAAAGATTCTTACAGATTTAAATCACTGTTAAAAAGCTTCCTGCTCCTTCAATTATAGAAGCGCTGAAGTCAATAGTTGATACATATCCTCATAATGTGACTCTTAATCTGCTAGTCACCTATTTATGGGATGCGATGTGAAATGTGCTGTTTACCCTTTCCAAATCGAGATCATGTCTGGATTCATAATCACCCTATTGTCCTTTTGAGGTTAATTATATGATAATTATATTCCTATGATAGGTGTCACTATATGTCACCTATTGATCATGGTTATTGAATTTTCTCTCTCTCTCCACACACTGTATTTTCTCACCCCCTCTGCTTTACCTTCCCTTTGTGTCCATCATTTCATCTTCCATCCTCACCCTCCCTGGGTGGTGCGTGTCAACTTCAGCTGTCACATGCGGACACCCAGGTAGCCCTATCTATGGCCGCACCACGGGCGATGGCTTCAACTACAATGATGTGGTGCGCTTCTCCTGCAACAAGGGCTACACCCTGGAAGGGCCCTCCACCGCCCAGTGCCAGGCCAACCGCCAGTGGAGCCAGCAGCCGCCGACATGCAGAGGTAAAGTCCAGCTACAGAGCTCCTGCAGAAAGGATAAATGATTGGCAGCTGGACTGACTCAAAGTATCAGAAGGATGCAGATGTAACTTGACAGTTGAACTAAAAAGCTGCTTGTCACTGCCAGCATGTTCAGCCAAGGCTCAAAACAGACATTGCCTTAGGAGACGAGACATAGGGGGGGGGGGGGGCAAAAACAGCAAGAATTTGGAACCAACAGATTTGTCACATCCATCTCATGCATCTCATTAACCACCAGCAATTATCCATTTCTGAAGAGGGTGCCTGTCAGTGTATCGCTACAACTAAAGGTGTTTTAGTGTTTGATAACAGAAGCCACTTCTATCTAATTCTTGCTCCTGTGAAGCAGGCCAGCCGTCAGTAGAGCAGGTAGCTGCCAGCGAGCAGAAGTAGGATCCAACCAAAGCATTGGAACTGAATGAAATGGCTTTTGCCGGTGCTTTGTGATGGTTCAGGCATCAGAGGCTAGGATGACCAAAAGAATTCGGAAGCCAGCAGATGTATCGTGATCATCCAGGAATCAGCGGCCAGTGACCGCCAGCTTGCACAGGCATTGACACAGAAGCAGAATGGATAGAGGAAGTGTCCACACATCTATTGATCTGAATGAGAAAAATCCATATCTGCTCTACTTGTCTGAGTAAAGCATTAGGCAACAACATCTGGAGCCCTTGCCTCGGAGCAGAAGCAGGGAAATGGCAATAACGAGCTTGCAGCTGAATGTATGGAACGGGAAGAGAAAATGGGGAATTGTTTCTACAATTTTACTGCCAGTTGTTACCAAAAGGCTTGCTGCAGGGAGAGATTACTTTGATGGCAGAAAGCTCGGGCTACTTTAAGTGGAAGACATCTTATTGAGAGTGTCAGACGGTGGCTGTGTTTTAGCTGTGTCCAATTTTTGTTTGCCCAGGTAAGGCTCATTAGTGGTGCGTAACAATCAGCAGCTCTCCAGACATTTTTTTGTGTAGGACCATAGCAGAGAAATCTTTTCTTGTGTGCCCAAAATAATTTTGACAGTTTGACAATGCTTTTTTTCCCGAATATATTTTCCACCATTTCCATTTTTTCCCCCCCCAAATAAAATGGAAATCGACAATAGATATGTAATGCAGACTGATGGAAGCTATTTATTTTAACAATTCTTTGAGGGGAAAAAAAGAGCCTTTTCATATTTGCTTTTGAAAATGCTTCTAGCATTACAGATATTTGTTGCAGTGTGAAGCTGTGATTAAATGTAGGTACATGTGATCTCAACTGGCTTAAACATTCTATAAAACAAGGTAACAAATCAGGAAGTAATCATTAAAACCCAATTAAAGAAAGCCTATTTAAGGGATATCCATTGTGTCTTTAATTGGTCTGCTACCTCTGGTTCTCGTCGACCGAGGCTACATTTGCCAGACTTTGCCCATTTAAAAATATCCCTCTTGGCATGAGCTTTGTTGGCAGTCAGATGTGAAGAGACACAGTTTTCATTACTGTGAATGGCACCATAGAGACGGACCTGGTAAAAGATCAAAAGAGTAAAATCACATTAAACTGTCATGACTCCCTTTGTCAAAATCTGTTTGTTTCCACTAAGATTATCTCACAGTTAGATAGCTTTTCCGCATATTAGCATTATTGATTTAATTTAAATGTAGCTCTGAGCTTAATTTCACCCTCATTTATTTTCAGCTGTCTAAACAAGCGGTGAGGTTTTAGGGACTCTCTTAAATGGATGCTTGTGAATTTGTGACGATAGACGTGCCTTTACTTCTTTTGTTTTTAGGAGGAAGCGTTAGGTGATACTATCATTGACAATGCTTAAATATAGCCTGAACTCACTTCTCTTCCTATTTGTTAAATAAACAGAAAAGGCCACTGATCGGGTCATATCAACAGTTCTATTATTAACTCTCTGTGGGAGCATGCTGACAGATATAATTTATGCAAATGAGGCTCCAAACAAAGGAGACTGCAAAGCTTCCAGGAAAGAAAAGTCAGATCCCCAGTGAAGATGCTGGGTGGAGTTAATTAGGCAGATTGCCACATGCCTGTTAATATATGTGCTGTCTTGTTTTTTTACTCGATGCCATGTTGAGGAATAATTAGGGTAAAGAGTGTAGATAAGACTCCATTTTTTTCTTCCAAGTATGCAGCTCCAGCAGTAATTTGCCTGAAATAAAATAAAAAGTCTGTCTAGCCTGGAATATCCTTGCAGTAAATAAAATGTATTTGATTGCTACTTTCAGTATTCTGCTGTCTGTATTCTCCCGTTATGATTGAACTAATTGAATGACTCATGATGGCATAACATGATAACAAGATATTTATTTTCTTTTTCTTTCAGTGGTGAACTGCACAGATCCAGGTATCCCTGCTAATTCTATCCGGGAGAGTAAGATTGAGCACGGTATCTTTACATTCGGCAGCGTGGTCTTCTACGACTGTAACCCGGGATATTACCTGTTCGGCTCGTCGGTGCTCACCTGCCAGCCGGTGGGCCACTGGGACAAACCTCTACCAGAGTGCATCGGTACAGTGGCTACTTTCAGTATTTCCTTTGCGATCAACTGGCAAATCACATTGTTCTCCTGTCTTTTTCTTGTACATTGTTCAGTGCGTCGGCCTATTGTCTTTTCTCCGTAATTGGTGCATTTGTGCAAAAGTTAATTAATTGAAGCAAGAGTTTCACTCTCTATTGAGTGTCCACAACCTTGTTTGTGTCCTCATTTGCTTCTAGAGTTTAAATGGCTCAAGTTTCTAAATGCTGTGGCTGAGAGCATCTGTGTAATGTTCGATGCCCCAGTGGCTTATGGTTATGTTGCACTGTGTTTAATGGAGAAATGGAGAAACTGTCATAGGGCCAGTTGTTCAGGCTATAGCTAATGTTCCCTCAAAACCAAACGCTGAAATTCTAGAACAGTCTATGAGATGTAGGGGTTATCTGAGGTTTTAATGTTGCTCTCAAACACCTGGCTCTTCATGCGCTCTACTTTTGCGTGAGGCCGCCAACAGTAATGACCTATTTCTCGTGAAATGATCAAGAGTAAAACTCTACATTTAGCACACAGGCTCAGAAACCCCTTCATGTCACGGAAGAGCGATGACGCACAGAATTTACTTTATCAAGCGGAATTTTAATTAAAGAGATACACAAAGTGTGTCTGTCTCAAATGTTTGTTTACGTCGCCGGGCTTCACTGACTCTTTGTTTAGAAATTGGATTTGCTGGCATTTCCTTTGCATTATGAGACTGAGCTGATGGAGTGAAAGCACCCACAAACATATGTAAAGGTCAAAAGAATAATAAAGTAGCACAGCAATTGATGTACCGAATCAGATTTTAGTCCTGAAAACAATCCAGTGAGCATTTTATTAAGTGTATATACAATATTACATCAAATTGACTTTTTCTTTTATGGAAAATGATTATGACAATGAAGTAGCTCTGCAAAAGTAAACCAATGTCTGTTTTAGTATTAAGGCACAGTAGTCTTCTCACATGGTTCCCTCTGCAGAAGCTTCCCTGAGCTGCTAATAGACTCAAGCGTTTGTAGCTCAACATGCTACCGGACTGCTTGTTGGTTTCGGAAGTGTTTCTTGATGAAGCAGCAAGCGATGTGACTATGTCTGTTCCTCTTTCATCAAGCCATATATTAACGGCAGAAGACACTGGGTTGTCTCACCAGCGTCATTGTGAGTGGTGATTTTTGCTGAGCCATGTTATTTCCTCACTCTCTGTCATGCAGAGGTGGACTGCAGCCACCCAGGTACACCTCCCCACGGAGTGATGAGCGGGGAGACGTTTACCTTTGGCTCCACGGTGCGCTACTCCTGTTCTGGGGACCGTCAGCTCATAGGAGACTCATCACTCACCTGTCAACTGAACGGACACTGGAGCGGTCCACTGCCCCACTGCTCAGGTACACAAATATAGTCGTGTGCACAGACACACACACACAGACACACACACACACACACACACACAAGCATTCCTGCATGCTTTCACACGACAAAGTCTTTCTCTTTCACTCTTCCTTATGACACTGAAATCAGTATCGTATTACAGAGTGATAGTTGTTTGATTTGTTAAGTAGAGTTTGCTTTTATTGTAACTTGGTCTGTGCTTCCTACGCAGAGGTTTTCTGTTTACCCGCACATGTTAAAACATATTTTCTCACTTACCTCTAGTGATATCAAGCCACACAGATGTTAGTTCTGTTTGCCCAGGCTTTGAGATATCTTTGTCTGAGATTAATGCCATCACCCCAATATAATGGAGTTTAATGGAATTCTGTTTGTGTAGTTCATAGCAATAAAAGATGACTCTTAAAAAATTCAGCAGCTACATTTTTTTTCGAGAAACAATGGCCCTAATACTCCACAGAGCCCACTGTCAACAGTTCTCATAAGGACTATTTCTTTGGTAGTAAGTCGTTCAAATGAAAACTTTTCACAGCAATCTCTCTGGATTATACAGACAAATCAGGACACACATTCTAGAGAGACATGTTGCTTTTGAATTATTTAAATGCAATTTCTCAAACAAAATTCAAATAAACTCCATTGTATTTGTGCCAGAATTTATTTTAAACATAACCAAACATCTAGTAGCTGGGAGCCCTGGCATTGATTGGATATTTGGCTAGAGCCTGTGTAAAGAGCAAACAAGCACAGGATATTTACCAGCCACTGTGGCTCTTACAGGATTTCTTTTTAAAAGTGCACCTACATAACAAAATATCTGACCATTATTGTCCACAGATTCCCCCTTTACTCAAAGCAGTTCCTGCATTTCATTTTTCAGAACAGGCACTGTTGTGGTTTATCTGACGTATCTGCATTTGGCTGATGTAACTGTCAAAGTACACTGATGGTGGATCAGTACGAAATAACCCAAACAATAACCCTTGCCCATCATTCCTCTTCGATTCAGTGATAGGGAGTTGGGACCTCACTCCTCAGCCAAAGAAAGTGTCGGAGCAAATGTTGCTTCCTACATAGAACAATCAGTCGGGTGAGAGATATCACCCCTGACATAACCTGAATGCAGACTCTGGCAACCAAAAGTTTTAACAGAATTTCCTGTGTCCAGTGTTCAGCACATTTAGTTGCAGGCTCTTCTCTTGTTGTTTTCTCAAAACCTGAAAGAAAGTGTAGTCTATGTCTGCAGAACTACAAATGCACCCCCCCCTGTCCCCCGTCCCCCGTCCTCTGAGTTCTTCCCTCCCATCTCACTTAAGCATTCCTGACCATTTAAGTGGATTCTCTTTACTGAATGTTCACTTGGTTTGTTCAACTCACTGACCCAGAAGTAATGTTTGTAAGCAGACTCGTATGACGGTGGGTTTTTTTCTTCTTCTTCTTCTTCTTCTTCTTTAAATGGAAGTGCAAACTCTCCACTCACCTTCAATATTTTGTATTTACTGAGACAGTTGGAAAGTAGCGAGGCAGTCGAGAAGTTAAACTCCCATGATTGCAGAGACTCAAACCTATCTCATTGTCAGAGTTTTCATGATATCCTTTTTGCAGAATAGAAGGAGTGACACGGAGGTGTTGTGGAGTATTTATTTGTTTGCACCTGCATAATTATCTGCTGTGTACAGCCAAATAGCCTACAATTAATATTGTAGGCTTGAAATTATAGCCTTCAAATCTAAAATAGCATGTAATTGTAATGCGTGTGGCCAAAAGAAGGAGTGTTGCAAGGTGGACAAATGTTTTTCTTCTTCAGCCTAGTATTTAAAAGCAATTTGGTATATATTGTCGAGATGCTTACATGTAGATCAACATCCTACTGTTACGACAAACAAGGAAAGTGAGCATTTTCATTGCTTTGTATTTCATTTCATCACTCACTCTGAGCAGTGCATCACCAACATGAGATCTACTGCCTATGTTTGTTTCGAAGAAACCCGGCCAATAAACTCTGCTTTAATCTGGGAAAAACACATTTAATACCAAACTAGATTCAGTGCATTTCATTTAACTTGTCCAAAACCTAATCAGCATCAATTCATCACTTGAAAAGTGAGATAAGAAAAGCCAATATGAATCTGTTCCCGAGTATTTAAATTGTCAAAGAGCAATTGCTGTTTAGAGAGTAAACCCCTGTGGAGGAATTTGTGCCGCAGAATAAGAGTCCTGGGTCAGTGACCAGAGGGTTTCAGTCATAATAAACGATGCTGTGACTTACCAAGCTAAACAAAAAGGATGTGCTGAGGTGAGCCACATTACAACAACACACTTTTGAACAGATGCTGATAGGAAAATGAATGGCATTGGATTGAAAATGGAATCGGAAGCAAGACCCAATCATGATCATATCGATGTTTTGTGACCTGTAGGAAACTATATAATATCTATGATACATCATTAATATTGATGTTGGTTATAGGTGGTAGTTACAGTGTAAACGCATTGTCCTCACATCGTTGCACTGCATCAGTGCTTCTAATTAACTATGAAATCGACAACTTACAATGGAAAAAAAGACACCTTTTGTGTAAACATCTCACAACTAATCTCGATGCATCTCAATGTATTGCATTCTCAATTTTCTGTACTGCTGCACAGAGGCTTGATGAATTCATTTCCATGAAAGTGAACATCTGTTTCAGCTGTTGGAAGAAGTTGGAACCACAACGCGGCTTTAACTGAGTTGTTGCTTACAGGATGTGAAGTCGTGATGCAGCAAATTCACAGGCACATTAGCAAAAACCATCTGAGGTGATGCATTTACTACTGCAGTGTTAGCTAAATGTATGACCTATCCGGAAAAGTGTTAGTGTATGTTTAAAGCCTCTGGATTTTAAAGTTTATTTGCAGAAAGGTTGCTGCGGAGTCTATAGACAGCTTTATCTGTAGCACTAGAAATTATTTAAATGGCACATTTGTATTCTCGGAGAGTGTTCATCACCGATAGCAACACCATAATTTGGGCTATGAATTCCTCAGAAGTCCAGCCCAGCCTCCGCAACAGTTCTCATCTATGTATCCATCCATGCGTCTATCCTTCCTCTCATCTGTCCTCCTTCGTTAATTAGTAAGAGGAGCCTTAAAACTGCTTGCGAAGCTATTCCCCTTTTGTGCGCTGCATGGCTGAGTTAAAGGCCTTATTATTTCCTCACAAAGGGAGCCTGGTGAACAGACATTAACTCAGATTCAGACCAAATCCACCAACATCCCAATTAGAGAGATTATAGCTGTCACAGTACATGCCGAGCCGGGCTGCCTCACCTAACCGAAGGAGTCTAATGAAGTACCGACAGCTGCTGTGAGACATATATATATATATATATACACACACACACACACACACACACACACACACACACACACACACACACACACACATATGTGCACACACAAGTGGACATGCACACAAACACAGGCAACAAATAAGTATGCATACTTAACATGCACTTGCAAAGACAAGTGTATGCAAGTACAGGCACAGACAGAGAGGAAGACTCAAACACACGTTCAACAAGTACACTCTCTGACAGACATATGCAATACCATGGTCGGCAACGGTACACTTATTTTCACACACACTCATTGCTTACCACAGCCACACGCACACACACTAATCATCTCTGGCTCTAAGCCCCTGACCTGACAAATCCTGTTTGTGCACATTTGAGCAGTGGGATGCGTGTAGAAGATATGAGCTTGTTTGTCCAGTAAGGCTTTGTCAACAAGTCCAGTATTACCGCAGCTGATGCACAGGGTGTGTGCCAAGCTCAAGGAACAGGATCTCTCGCAGCCAATAAAGCACAGATCCTTCACAAAGAGACAACACATACTGAACTGTACAGACAACACCAGTGATCAACCTGTCTGTCTTTCTCTCTTGTCTCTCTGAATAGCTGTACTTTCGGCTTTGTCTGTTCCTTTTTATCTCTCTCTTTCTGTGATACCCTGTCTTCTGATGCCAAACATTTTTTGTCTTTTATTGCCTCCGCTGGTTTCATTTCTGTGAGAACGGAAGCGGCGGTGGAAGTGGTGGTTATTGTCATGCGTGTTATGTTCTTTTCCCTTTGCTCTGAGGATGTCCCCAGTAAAAACAAAAACCCCTGAATTCCGTCCTGACACTCCGCTTTGCTTGCTGTTCATCACAACATAAAATGTTCCGTAGTTATGGAACCACCCTGACTTCATACCTATCATCTTTCTCTCATTTTCTCTGGCTCAGATAGAGAACGTTTTCTTTTTTTCACCCATTGGTGGTGAGCCTAATTGAGAACACGAGGAGAGACTATACAAGAGCCACAGCATCTTGTTTTATACAAGTTAATTTATAGATGTGCAAGATAGGCACTCCACAGAACAAAAGACAGGAGAGATAATTCAGGATAGTGAAAGCGCATTTGGCATCAGAGGTCAAACTGCATTCATCATTTCTCATAACCACAGCTGGTTGCCTTTTAATGCTGGCCCTGCTGTTTTTATGGACAGAAAGCTCCTGGTGTCAAAGCAGTGTAAGGTATTGGTCCTCCAGGTTGTTGGCGCGGTGACAACTGCTCATTGGTGCATTGTGTGTTTTATAGCTGCCTCATGGAGGACTAAAAAGATGTACAGTTTGAGTCTAAGCCCTCTCTGTATTGTCCCTCTGCTTGACAGGAACATTGTGTGGTAATTCACTGCCGTACCAATTTAAAAGGGCCCATCTGTAAACACAAACATAGACAGTTGAAACGGATTGCTTCCTCGGAGTCTTGTTTACATTGCCCCCCTGTCTGGTTATCTCCCATTGCAGGCGACTCTGCAGGCACCTGTGGGGATCCTGGCACACCTGTCCATGCCACCAGGGAGGCAGGGAACTTCAAAGTGCGCAGCAAGGTGCGCTTCACCTGCGCAGTGGGACATACACTGTACGGGTCGGCAGAGAGGATCTGCTTCCCCAACGGGACCTGGTCGGGCAGACAGCCATTCTGCAAACGTAAGGGAACGCTGTCAAATGTATCTGTGATGTTACTTATGAAACCGTAGGAGGGGAGCGCATAGGGGTCATACAAAGAGGTAATGCACACATACTTATTCATACACACGTATTCACACACAGGCCCACAGACGCCATGAAACTTCTACAGATACACAGAGAGATGCACTAGGATAAGGCATCGAAGCACTCATAGCACCAAATATTAAAAGCTGCCATTGAAGGCTTGGGGAGATTGGGGAGAACTGATATTTTAATTCTTATTTTTTTAATTTTAAAATGACCCACTGATGAATTTGATATGTTCGCTTTGTTAAATTTGTTTTGGTATGGAACTCAACCTCTCATCAGCTGTAGTATCGAACATTTTCAAACTGTAACCAGCGGTGTCTTACACACAAAGACAGCGTGACTGTGCATCGAGTGTACAGATAGATGCTCATGTGCATCCACACCTATGCACACAAATGATTGCAAAAGCTCACAAACAGTACTGCACCAGATGGATAAGTATCTCTCTGCTGCAGTCTGGTGTTTCCTGCCAGCACATGGTGACTGTGACTAGCTTCCAGATTGCAACCAAAAAATTCATTAATTCCAGACACCTAAAGCCAAGTTCTTTTTGGATTGTGATAAATGGATCACTGTGGATTTTGGAGATATTAGTTCACTGAACGGCAGCTCTACATCTTGCATAAATTACCCCCAGGGGTCAACCGGATATGGAAGCAAATGTGTGACTGCTTCTGCTTTCTTCTACTTACTGTCCTTCAGGTTGGCACAGTGCTAATGACATTTTTAATATGATAGGCTCTCTGAACTACTCTCTGTATATCTTTGTTTTATCCCATCTCTCTTGTTTCTCCTTATTTTACTGTGCGTCTCTATCTTTATCCTTTCTTTCCCCTGCTGTCAGTCTTTTTTTGCTTTTTCCCTGATTTCTCTCTGTCTTAATCTCATTTCCTGGCTGTCTCTCCGTCCCCGTCCACTACTCCATATGTCTCTCTCTCTCTCTCTCGCTCGCTCTCTCTCTCTCTTCCCCCCCCCCCTTTACTCCACATCTCTCTTCCACTACCTTTTTATCTCTCCATCCCCCGGCTGAACTCCTGATTTAAAGATTGTTTTAGCCGTCCCTCCACCTCAGGAGGGAGGGGCCAGAGATTCACTGGAGCCTGAATGAGTTTCAGTGCTGTCTGTCTGTGATCTAAAGCCCTGTCTAGTGTTAAAACCCATCCATCCATTATCCACAACCTTTCACAGTCTCTGGGAAACAGTCACTGTGGATATTCAGCTTAATATTTTCACAATACCATCAGGGCCTGTTTTGTTTGTCTGTCATCATGTCTGTCTTGAATTATAAAAAGAGGAGCCAAAGAGGCTCCCGTACTATATTTTTGGCGTGTGTGTGTGTGCATAAGCTTGTGTGGGCATTTACAGTACACTAATGTGAGTATGATGGCACCTGCTGTGTTTGGGTATGTGCCTGAGTGATGCATTTGCACCTTGGGGGGGGGGGGGGGTGTGTGAGTGTGCGCGCACATGTGGTAATTGAGAAATCACTATCGCACATACAACACATCTGCCTCCTGCTAAAATCACTATTTCAGATTTTCCAGGCAATTAGGTGATTGAGAGAGCAAATCAGCTTGTAATCAGACATGATTTGGAGCAGAAGAAAAGCACATGAAACAAACTCTGTCGCTTCCCCTCTGCAGGGATACGTTTTTGTTGGTGTGTTCTGGAACTGATGTAACAGTTCACTGTAGAAAGTCTATTGTGCATCTGAAGCAACACTTTCCATGGAATATGTGCTTATTGCCAGGAGTGATATTTCATGTATTTGATGTATTATAAATAATTCTGCATGCTAAGTTCTTGTTAAGTGTTAACTTCTGCTTACTCCTTTCGAACATATATTTGTTTATTTAGAATGTGCTGTATATGTTCTCTGTTCATTTTATTGGTTATTCTTTTTAATTTATTTATTTTGAGTTACATTTTTAAAAATGTATCTAATCTAATATTATTATTTTTGTCAAATTTGATCAAACTAAAAGTGCTCTTGGTGTTTCTATACAGCACTAAATGTCATTACCGTGGATGTACTATGAGACTTGACAATACACAAACTGCACTTCATTTCCTGAAGAGTCATCGATAGGTGTGATGGGGATTTGTGTACTGCTGCGCCAGCTCTGCTCATTAGGCTCTCTTAATAAAGCGGTGATGCTGTATAGATTAGTGGTTCTTTACGTGTATGGTTCACAGCTTCTTTTTTTTTTTTTTTTTTTAAATGCTGATGTGAGGCACAAACACATAATGTGGGACTCTGCCAATGATTTCTATCTGCCCATTTCAGAATGTTCCCCCTGAGTGCTTATCGGACAGAGCCAAGAAACTACAAATATTATATCGGGTCAAAAGCAAAACTGCAATTATTTCATAAATACATATTACTATTGACACAATATGGAAGAAATATATTTTTCGCAGCCCTTTAATCACCTTGAGACCTTCAGAAGTCATCTTTCAGCCACCTTGGAGACTCCCAGCTGTCGGATTGTGAATCACCGATATGGAAAATAGAAAATCCATTACTTTTTTACACTTGTGACCTTCACCTTCTCTCTCTTTTCTCCCCTGTGTTGCAGCGGTGCAGTGTGGGAACCCAGCCACGCCTGCTCATGGTCGTATTTCCCGCGTGGATGGCACAACCGTCTCCCACTCCATCGTGTATTCTTGTATTGAGGGCTATTTCCTCGCTGGCTCGCCCACACGACAGTGTCTGGCAAATGGCACGTGGTCTGGAATGACTCCCAACTGCACAAGTGAGTTTTATATGCACAGAACACCAGAAAACACTACAGAGCACACTTCATTGTTTCTTGGTTGATTACATTTAGCTCAGTCACACGATGCACCTACCTGGGCAGAGTTGGAATAATATCGTCGATTTTTAAAATAGAGAAGAAAAATAGCTAAAGATAGGACAAGGAAGGACGAATGGGTGCTCCTGTTGATGCATAGCAGTACATTGCTGACCTATTACACATAGTCAGTCAAAATAAGTGTCTACAGTTATGCTGTGTGAACAAGTGAAGCATGTCATTTATACTGTAAGGCAGATAAAAAATTAAGAAAGACAGGCCTGAAGATGATTTAGCTCCTTATGTCTGCCAAAAGGAGGCGCTCTGAATGATCAACAGCGGTGCTAAAATAGAGTATAAGATTTCAAATAGCACATAAATCTCTCTGAGCCTTCTCTCCCTGCAAAGCCTCAGAAGTGTCAGGCCGTTTTTTTTATTGTCTAGTACTCGGCAAATGAGCCTCGCAGTAATTAAGAAGTATGTCAATCTATATTCAATTTGCACCAGGGTGACTATCAAACAAAATTACACATTGTTCTTCTCTCTGAATATCACCATATTCCTCCTTCCTCATTCTTTTTGCCTGTTATTGAATCACAAGAAAAGATAAATGGTATGGGCATAATTTTCAATTTTGGAATGAAACGAGTCTCTGGAGAGAGACACACAGGGAGGGAGGGAGGGAGGGAGGGAGGGAGGGAGGGAGGGAGGGAGAAGGAGAGAAAGATTGAAAATTGGATAATGATGATCAAACATGCAGAAAGGGGGAATCGCTTTTTTGCCTCTTTTTTGCCCACTTTTAAGCCTGCTCATCACCAAACGTATTATTGTTATCCTCCTGCATGCTATCACTTCACATTTGGATTTTTCGTGGTCAGTTCAGGGACATCAACACGCCGTCAACATCAACAAGATGCCAAGATTGGCTCAGTGTGCCTTCATTAAGGAGGCAATCATTTTCACGGTTCATGGGTAATCGATCATGTAGGTTACCAGATCAAAGTCACTCCACATTCTCAAGGGGAGAGAGAGAGAAAAGTTCTTCTTTTAAAAAAAAGAAAAATTCTTAACACTCTTGATGTTTGATAAATGAAATTTATAGAGCATGTTAAAGAATTAGCGAATTAGTGGAAGTGCAGTAGGAAAGAGACAAGCTCAGTGAACTATGAAGTAAAGCCAAAGAGCACTAAATAGAATAAACAGTAAACACTGGTTATTCAGGCAGACTATTTGCTTTGTAACATGCCGTGATTCTGTTGATTTATATCTACTTTTTTAGATTTTAGTATTCTCCTCTTCTCTTCTCCATTCCTTTCCTCTCTCCCCTACTTTAAACGCTGACACAGTCGTTGTGGATGAGGGGGTGATAGGGTTGAATTAAGACATCACAAAATATCTATTAGTGCAATTAGCAGTCAACAGTCAGATTTCTGCCGAATCAATCAATAATTTTATTTGTGCCCAGTGGGGCAGGTGGTTATGCAGCAGAGGGATGCATACATTTAGCGGACATAAAACACAGGGCATATAAATACAAGCAATAACAATAACAAAACCATCTGATTCTTAAACACCATTTAAATGAGCAAAACGGCATCAGAAGTCATAGTGGTGTCTTTGCATCCAAAATAACTAAATACAAAGTCCAAGTCTGCTTTCACACTGAGCGTCCTGTCCTTTTTTGAGATGTAAGTGCTCCAGTGTTATGACAGAAAAGGGAATAAAAAAATCTGGAAATGCTGCATCAGGTCACCAACACACCTGAGATATGTCGGCATGGCTCATCAGTATGATACAGTTGGGGATAAACAGAGATCTGATTACTGACCGATTTAAATGCAGGTTTTTCTGGGAGCAGGTTCTTGCGCTGCATGCAAACGTCTCTGATTTCCTGCCGTAACATGGTCCCTCCCACTAACTTGTTTTCTTGGGAGCAAGTAAATGTACTAAATGAAAAATCTGTTGCGTTGTTGAAGTCAACAGCCTGCAGCTTCTTTGCTTTCTGCTGACTGCCTGGGTTTTCCACTCCTACAGATAGACAGGCACGCATAAACATTTATACACATACTTTGTTTCTGTCTGTCTTTTGTAAGACCACTTTACCTCATCCACTCCACATGACGTGTTTCTAGTTGATAGCAGTCGAAATTTGGATCAGCTGTCTTTCATTCATGCCAGCTGCTTCTGGCTTATGTTTGGAGAGACGTATCATGCTTATTTCAAGAGGATGTGTTTCAATGTTTGTTTGTTTTTTGTGGCTCAGAGTTTAAATGAACTGAAGAACTATTATTCGGCAACACTCATGTTACACAAAAATATACATACACATATACTCTATTAAGTACTTACACATGTATTACATACACATTTTACTGTATTAAAAATGAAGTTCATCACTTTCTTGTTTTACTCTTGTTACTTTACATATTAAGATTTCTGCATAGAAAGCATACAAAGGGCTTATAAAATAATACAAGTGTAGCTGAAACGATGAGTCGATTAATTGGCAACTATTTTGGTAATCGTTTCATGTAAAACATTCGGTGGTCCCAGCTTAATAAATGCCAGAATTTGCTGTTCTCCCTTTAAATTACTTTAATAATTTGAATTTATTTTGAATCATTTCGAATTTTGGACTATTGACAGGACAAAACAAACATTGTGAATTTGTCTCTTTGGACTCTGGGTAATTGTGATGTTGTTTCTCACTCTCAATCAAGTGATTTATGGAGAAAATAAACCAAAGCTGATAAAACCATAATGAAGATAATCCCTAGTTTCAGTCCAAACTCCTTAAAAATGAGGGGGGGGGGGGGGGTACTTTTAATACTTTAAATACATTTTCCTAATTGTACTTAACATCTACTTAAGTAACATGTTCAATGCAGGACTTTAACTTGTAACAGTAATGTTTGGTCTTTCTTTACATAGATCTTAGTGTTATTCTACGTTGCATTGCTTGTTTTTCATTAAAATGTATTCAAAACCAATTTTGGTGGATATGTTTATCGTTTCAGTGAATCACTATCTGCAGGGATAGATGGCACTTTAGGTTTGAGTGGGAAAATACTTCGCTGTATGATTTAGTGAACTGACCCCAAACCCACAAGACCAAGAAAGTCCAAGAAATTAGATCAGTCTGACAGGTCAGTTTATTTATTACACAGACATTTTTATTTTCCATAAAAGGCAGGCAGCAGTGCAAATGTACAAGTGAAATTAGAAACCATGGACTTCATCATAAGTCACTGTGTATCAAACATCAAATACATCAGTGGCAACTGTACTACAATTCAGTCATCTGATAGATTACAGGTTCGAGGGGCAGGAATTTATGAGGAGGATTTAGAATGGAATACACTAAACAGATAAACGCACACAGCAAATAGCCATCAAAAACATCAAGGCTATACAGTTAACCGTCCATTTCACAAGATGTTTACCTGTCGGTGTTGTAGCTGTAAACTCATTTTGAAAATGTTGTCGATACACATAGGATTAGATTATTTGTTGGAGCAAGCAGTGTACCGCCATCAACTCCAGACGTCTGTTGGTGGCAAAGTGAAGATCCCACTCTGTGCTCACAACTAGCAGCACTCCGATGTTTAGTGTCAAGATACAAAGTTAGTCTCACCCAGCACGATAAAGATGTCCAAGTGTTGAGGTCGTTGGCAGCAACTGAACATAATCAAACGGGAATTAATTTGAGGGAGGGGGCGTTAGCAGGGACAGCCATATGCATCAAACTGGCATCTTACACTAAGGTGAACAAGTCAGGAATGATTTTGTAATAAGTAGGCACAAATTTAGGGCTGGAAGATTAAACAAGGGCTGAGAAAAAAGCAATCAAATAGAGGCTGGCAACTTGCAATTACATGAGAGAAAGCACTAGGTTAAGACCTGACAATGTAGTGGGCCAACACTTTGCCATCTGCTTTCTTTCGCTAATCATGCCATAAGAAGAAGCCAAGAATAAACATATGAAAAGAGACTGAACAGAAATGACATTATATTCACTGGGTTCACTACTTATTAATTAAACGAAACAAAATCTCAATGATATAATCCTAAAGGTGCATTTTACACTTTACAATTATACACAACCGATGCTGTGTGGTGATGCTTTCATTGCTTGATCATAGACTGATATGGCTGCAGCCGTATCATCGACTTCTGTCAGTGTTTCTTATCCTCGCAAAACTGAACATCATAATACGAAGTCTTGAAAAATCATTGTTTAGTTATTGTTATTGCCCAGTACGTGCATATGCAGAGACAATCTTGGACATCTAATTTGAAAAAAATGCTGAATGAAAGCATAGAGCCATTATTCTCGATGATTCATTGTGATGACCTTGATAAAGTCATGCACGAGAAACGAAATGTAACTCCTCAAAAACTTTTGTGCTGTTGTGCTCCATCCAATGTTCAGTGGTGAATGGATTTTTGTACATGAAAACCATTATTTCCTCATATCTGGAGATTTAAAAGTTTAAATAAATGTTCCTTTATGTGTTAATGGAATTCTCCAAAGACCTTCTGAAACCCATTACATCATCTAACAAATGCATTGTCACAAAGCTTAAAGCGAGGCTATTATCTGAGTCCATGAACAGTATTTAATTTGGGAACATTATTGTATAAATCACTGTAACCGCGTGTCATTATAATGGGGCCCTTGTGCTCTGCACCATTGCCACGTTCATGTCTTATGGGATGGATTGTAGAGATGGGAAAGATTCCCATGTTTATAACTTCTGAGTGTTCCCGTCACAGGACAACTCAAAAAGACAGTTGTTTGATTTCAGAGTTGTTTGAATGAGAGTTAAAAAAAAAAAGTACTGCACATTAACAATTTAACACTATTTGCAACCGTCTAGAACCGTTCAAACCATATAAGTAACAATTAACACTCCGTTACTGATGAGCACCACACAATTAAGTAAGAACTGCTGGTGATAGATTGAGGGTTGCACCATTTGTAACTGTACTTAGCACAGCTGGTCAAAACTTTGCGGCCAAGAATGTGGCCGAGAGGATCATTGTTAATCACCACCCACAATTTTTACCTATAGCATATGAACAAAAACGACAAGTGCATGCTTATGCCCTGATTGCACAAACGAACAAATGCATGATAAGGAAAGCACCAACTTAACTAGAGAAGGCTAAAAATAGAAAATGAAGGGGGGGGAAGCAGGCCCTCCCCCTTTTTTTTAAATTACAATATGTTTCATATTGCAGTTCATTATGTTTTAATCGTTATTCAACAACACCATTTAGGATGATTTCTGATGCAACTGCCTTATGTTTGACAACCGATTGCAGTGATCGCATGTGGCGACCCTGGCATTCCAGCGAATGGACTTAGATTCGGTGAGGACATCACGGTGGGGCAGAATGTGACGTTCATGTGTCAGCTGGGGTATGTGATGACAGGAGCGGACAACGCTGTCACAAGGAGCTGCACCAACAATGGCACCTGGAGTGGCACCGTGCCAGCATGCCAAGGTAAGCGCCACCCACAAATGCACACACTAACATGCACGGCATTGTACTGGCGACGCAGCAGGCGGTCGACCTTGATAAAACATCAGACCGTGCCGTAACAACCTTGGCACGCTAGCACACTGTCGCGTACGATATGAAGTACATGCTTCCACCCTGAGATCTAATGAGATTAGCAAAGCAAGGTGACGCAGAACTTCCTGTGTGGTCAGATAGTGTCATGTTGTTCACTTCAGTGTGCTGATAACGGCGGTACCAACAGTACATACGGTTGAATAACTACAGACGGACGCGCACCCTCAAATGCATATGCAGGCGTATATATTTGCGGAAGTATAGAATTGCACACATCCACATAAACACTACAAGCAATTTAGAATCTTTTTTTTAATTCTTTTTTTTATGTCCAGTACATTACAAAAGTAGTACTATATTTTGACGAGTCCCCATATAAAAGACAGCATCTCTCAGCTAGCTTTCAGGCAAAAAAAGATAAAATGTTTCGTACGTTTTTCGAGCACTTGATCCAGGACACAGTGATTTCACACGCACTTGCGTCGACAGTAGAGTTGCACCTGTGACGGCACATAGCCAAGGCTAAAACTTCCTCCGACGCCTGATGATGGATGGCTAACAAGTCCTCTCTATCCCAACAAGGATCCCTGTAATTGCACTCTAACAGTTAATCACTGGCTTCCTCTCTCTAAAAGTATGTGTGCACTCTCTGGGCTTGATTAACATCAAAGTTAAAAAAAAATCCACTAAGAGGCCTTAGTTGTTGTACACCCATCAGCACTACATCACTCTATGATTTATGACGCTCGAGTGGAGGCATAGATTAGCATGTCTGCCATCGACAGCCAAAAGTAAGTATTGCAGGGAGGATTAACTTGTGCAGCAAACGGTTCAAAAGTAGACCAGAAAAAGGGAAGAGCCTACCAGGCAAATGGTGGCTTACTGTTGCTAAGGAACTGTTCCCAGGCTGATGTATCGGTTACAGAGAAGAAAGCTGGTGTGGAATTGGCCTCTTGAGAAACGGGAAAAGACAAATGAACTGCGAGAGAATTAAGAGGCAGAGTGTGAGACGGACATGCACACGAACGAACGTAACAGGTGGGAGAAATATCCGCAGGTAAGTTCCAGGAAAGGGAATGAGGGATCAGGGATTGTAAAAAACATGAAGCCCGTTCTTCTTTCTTCATATGTAATGGCTGTTTGTGGTTCTAGATATACTGTATATAGGTACCGTGTATAGAATGTCGTTATTGTCCGGTAGCAGTCCGTGTCTTCACCTTCCCTTAGCTCAACTCAAAGGGGGTTGTGGTTTTAAGCCGCACACTTCTTGCCCTCCTCCGGCTCCCCGTAGGACCTTGGATAGATGTTTACAACATCCAAACTGACACTCATTTCTAATATTTCATGGGTGTGTTACATTATTAATGCTCCCTGTTCTGTGGTATGTTGAGGCTGATCCATGGTCGCCCAGCTGTTACCCAAGGCAGTTTTAAACATGGGGAGAGAGCGAGAGAGACAAAGCATGGGTGTGTATGTGCACGCATGTGTGTATAAAAGTGTGTGAAGCTCCTAACCTCCAAGCTCTAATCCTTGACAGCTACCGCAACAGCTCAGGCACTCAGTCCCGATACTGCTACGCTTGATGGGGGTGGCGTGGAGAGGAGCGAAACTCCAGAGCCTAGTCATCCTCATCACACTCGCACAACTCGCACCATGCATGGGTACAATCACATGGCGGCATTCAATTACACTGGTGTCTCTCTCAGGCATACAAAGGCACAGATGCTTACACAAACTTCACGTTTGCACGAGTGCTGTCAGTTCGTACTGACCTGTATGCATTAGTCATCGAGCCAGAGGGTCCCTCCTGCCACCTCCTACCCTCGCCGCTGCTCTCGCTTCACCAATAGTACTTATTTCTCCCACGGGGTAAATGAATAAAAGAAAGGCAAGAGAAAGGATTTTGATTAATAAGTGTATGCGCTATATTAATTTCTATGTGTATGGGGTATTAAGAAGCAGTTCAGATGTGTTGGGCTCTATTTTTTTCTCCTTTCCGTTGCTCACTTCTTCATCTCCTTTGGTCTCTTTCTAAGACTATCTAGGACAAGCAATACAACAGCTTGCTGGTAATCACGGCTTTTTTTATCATCTCTCGCTGACAGCCTACGCTGCAAGAGGTCTTAGAAAAGGACTCAGAAAATATCTATTTTCTCTTTTTGCTTCTGCAACTGAAAACAATGAGACGGGTTGCCTTTTTCTTTTGCATGATTGGGTTCAAGTTGAAGGTGCAGCGGTTCAGGCGGGGTGAGCTGTTTGAAATTGTCACGTTGTGGGGCATCTGTCATCCTGTCATAGATTTGAATGATGTGCCGCAAGGATATGAGCCGATATTCCAGGGAGGGAGGGGCAAAGAGCGACGCGAGGAAAGAGGGGGAGGGGGGGGGGAATGTGCTACTGAAAGAGACAAAGAGTTCCTACATGTGCCGACTCTGTGCATAATTTTAAACATAATGTGTATGTGTCAGTGATGGCCACGCCGTTTGTGTGTGGTGTGCGCAAACACACTGCCGATGACACATCCTAAGCCTCGCCCGGCAAGGATTCGGTTTGAATCCCAGTTTTGGCGTGTTCAGCTAAGAGGCACTAATGCTGCTTAGAACTACTTAGGAAAATGGGGACACTCTCCACTTCCCATTCAGTTCTGCCTGCCACCCATGCCTTGCCTTTTTCGTACTTTATTTTTTCATTTATTTAAAGTAATTTCTGATGCAGGGTTTATGGGATTAGTGGGCCTACCCCTCTAATCAGCGTAATTTGCCTACTTGCACATGTGTGTTCACACATTCTCCCTCCAGCTGTCTTTCCTCTTCCTCCTTTTCTTTCACACACTGTGGGGGAGACGCACATACACACCCAAACCAACTTTCTACTTTACAACATCCAGCTGGGCATTTTAGAGAGGTATTTCAGAATGAAGTGCCTTTTTTTATTCCAGGGCTCCAGAGCAACAACATGGAAATCCCAAATTGAAGACTCACTTTACTAATTCATTAACATCAAAGAGAAACAATTTCAAGTGAACTTGTTCCTTCTTGAGAACTTGTAAAAGAAAATGACTTTACCAAACAAAACATTAGAAAACAGATTGCAACATCAGTATGGTTTAGTCGTTAACTTTTATTCAGGAATGATCATGGCCTAAATAACTTTCCAAATATAGCATACATCTAAAGCATGTATACTGCATACTGCTGCACCGTGTCCATATGGAAATCTTTTTGGATCCGCTGCCAACCAAGAACAAAAGATGGTTCCACCTTGGAGAGAATGTGTGAATATCCCACAGTGGCTTGCTCCACATTTACTGTAAGTTGTGTAGAAAAAGTTTACGAGGCCGGAAAGTTATTAATGCTATCATAAGAAACCGATTCATTTTAAAATTGTAACCATGATATAGTGTACAACCTTGCTTCAAACAGGTGAACCAAAGCTTTCTGAAGTGTGTAAATAAAATAACCACAACTGGAATCGAGTGTGTATGAAAGGAAGCCACCATGCAATACTCTATCTGTTCATTGTGCCAGCTACTTTATAGGTAATATTGAGACACTAGGTCCGGTCTTCATGGTCCACCCACAGCCATGTCTACCACTCTGCCTTCACATTGCTGCATCAGTATTTTTATGTCATGTACTTGGTAAATGAAAATGTTGTTCTACCAAAATGCTAAACTTTAACTTCAGAGCCAAGGTGTTAACATGAGTCTAAGTAACTGGATTTGTAAGCTAAACGTCTGATCTTGCGAGACAGTTGCGAGACTCCAAATTGCAGATCGGTGTTCAAGTGTTTCGGCATGCGTGAGAACGTCTAAAAGAAAGAGAATTGGGGAAATGATGGGTGTATAGGGAGGATACTAATGGTTTAAAACAACTGCTATAATTTATTCACATCCCTAAAACCCATATCCCATCTGCATCCCCACGGGTTCATCTCCAAGTGTGTCAGAACAAACTCCGAGCTTTATTATGCATTCATTTATTACATTTGTTGAACAGAAAGTTTATGGCTTACACAGCGTGTGGTGCAATAATACAGTTTGACAAAACATGTTTATTTTTATCCTACATGAAGAAGCTAACTTCTTAAAGGAAGCAGTGATTAGGCCTTCTGTGCATTTTATCATTCTGGATTTAAATGGGAAGATAAAACCTGTAAAAATGGCAATTTATTGGATAAAAAGTGGGTTCAATACATTTTAACACCACTGACCCTCTTCACGATAATCACCACCTCCATTTATTCAAATTTAGATTAGAAACGGAAAAAAAACAGGATATAGCCATATCCCTGTAAATCCACATAAATCCTTGTAATTATCTCCAAGCTTTCACATTGTCTGTTATCCTCCAGCTACACCAAATAGCTGTAGTTTTGTTTCAATTGTACCAAGCACCAGCTGTGGCCTGAAGCGTTATGTTTTGGGGTTTTCCGTCCTTACATAGCTCGTCCGATCCATTCAGGCAAACTCAATATCTCAGGAGCGCCTTGAGCCTTGCACTCAAGGATAAACTGATTAGATTTTGGGCCGACTCTTCCTTAGAAGTAGAGCGGGTCGGCAGGTTGGTGGTTCGATCCTGGCTCCTTCGGCAAGATGCTTAACCCCGAACTTGTTGTGCCATTGGTGTGTGTGTGTGTGTGTGTGTGTGTGAACGATTAGTTTAGTCAAGATTCTGATGGGCAGATGGCACCTTGCATTGTCTCTGCCATCAGTCTATGAATGTGTGTGTGAATGGATGAATGTTGACATGTAGTTTACAGTGCATTGACTGATTTAAAGACTATAAAGGCACATTTAGATTATGGTGGTCAATGGTCACTGACTTGAACCCTCCACTCCAACTCTTTATGTTTGCATCATAAATCAATTATGTTTTAACATTTAATATTAGAAAGGTCTATAGGCTGTCGGTCTAGTATTTCTTTGTATTATTGTAATGATTGCAATATTTATTACATATTTTAAATTATCATGACTTTTGCTATATCTGGTTTCTCCCTCATCCATTTTTGATGAATTCTAGTTTTTTTTTTTTTTATTTTGACTTTTTGCACTCCAATAAGCTGATCTTGACTGTGACCGTATCCTCACTATCCCCACAGTGGTGACATGTCCTACACCCCGACCCATACCCAACGGCCTCCTGGAGGGCTCGGTCCTGGAATGGGGTACCAGCGTGAGCTACAGCTGTCTACCTGGCTACGAGCTGTCCTTCCCTGCTGTGCTCACTTGCACAGGGAATGGGACGTGGAGCGGAGACCTGCCTCAGTGTTTGCGTGAGTCACCGTTTTCTACTTTCTTGATTATGATCATTTTAGAGGTCTCGAGAGGAAGTTTCCTTATGTATGTGAAAACATGGAATACTGAGAGGTATAGTCATCCAGTGAAAGAAAGTCCGAACATTTAATACATGTATTTGGGGAAGTCTAATAACAATAGGTTATTTCTCAAATATATCTCGTAGTATGTATATATATATATATATATATATATACCTGCATGGTATTTTATTCCTCATACATTCAGTACATTAGTATTAAGCCCATTCTACCACTTTGCTGCTCTCCCCTTTTAGAGGTTATTTCAAGTTAATGACATTAATGAAAGTCATGAATAAGTCCTGGAACTTAACATCAGGGCCTAGATGAAAAAACTGAATTACTATACAAATATAATAAAACAGCCGTGCAGAGATGCAGAACTGGGATTATTAGTCTTGCAACGTCAATGTTTGTTTTAATTTCATAAGCAGTGAGTTATACTAAAAACACCTTCAGTGGTAACACAATGATTTTTCTTTTTCAAAAGTTAAATACAAAGAAATGCCAAGCATGAGAAGGACATTGTATCCTACCTGTTTATGAAGGTAAATTAATATTTCATCATTCTTACATAAAAATGGAAATTCCAATTTACATTTTGATCAAATGAAAAGTGAATTAACCTCCAGCCCTAAAGTCAAGCTATAATGTTGATGATGAAGATGATGATCTGAGTGGAACCACGCAGGGGGTGTCTGGCGCTCTTTACTACTGTAAGGCCATCAATCATCTTTGCAAGCGTAATAATAACCCCTGGAATGCATCAACAGCATCACTCTGTCATCACAATAATTCTTGCATCATACCAATCGTACAGAAATCAAATATCAAGAAGGGTAAAGTACTTGCATGTGTTTTTCTCTGAATGTAGCTGGATTAGGTCAAACAAATGCCACACAAAAATATTCATGCACAACACTCCACCTGCTGAAAGATGCGTCGTTGTTTCTTTTCTGACAGCTGTGCTGCACTGAAAACATCTCCACTTCAGCTGGTGACTATCGGCAGTCATTTTCTGAAGCACTGCATTTTGCATCATATTGATTGATTATTGCAGCCTTCTATTGCAGGGAATCTCTGCTGTCACATGGCTGCAATAATATAATTATGCAGACGTTTAGGGAAGAGTTTATGAATTGGGGAGAAGTCAAATGGTTTGTATTTTAGTAACACATGTTGGATCATGACAACAAAACAGTCTGAGACCCCTGAGCCTATTGAAAAAGAACTACTTTCACTTCTGTGTTCTTTTGTAATTGATGCTAATGACAGAATTCCGGTGCTTGTGGCCGTATTCAGTCAGGTGAACATGGTCCTATTTAAGTATTTAGCATCTGAGATCCAGCTGACAGACTGCTGGTGTTTGTGACCACGCAGCTAGAAAGCACAGTACCTCATGCAGCCATTTGCTCGTCCAAATGGCCACATTGCTGTCGTTTATTGTAATTCTTGCAAGTCACTGTGCACACTGCTGTCTGATTTATATCCTGCTTAACTGTAAAGGATCTGTAAAGAATTTGTCTGTCATGACCAGATATGTGCTTTAGCACTACTAAATGATCAATTGCCTATTTTATTGAAGTGCAATGATGTATCTGTGTTCTGGTCCCGAGTTGTTATGATGGGTAAACAAATGTCAACTGGACATAAAATGGATATGGTTCCACTTGGTAAATGTACCATGTCTACTTACTGTCTACCGCAATTATGATGAGCGGTGTCATCCCTCAGCGAGCTCCAATCGCTTTTCCACATCAGCACCCCCAAAAACAACCTCTCGCAGCTATGTGAGTAACCTTTATGTTCCATGATGCAATGTTGTTGTTCAACGCGTCCCAGTCGAGAATTGTTTTTGATGTAGTAATTACATTTAATAGCACCATTACTTACGACCTACAACACAGGTTCCAATGCTCGTGCAAAATTGACCCAAATTGAGCGCCGTACACTATAAATATCATTCAGTGTGATCAATAACCAGCTACTGTAAAGAAGTTGGCCCCCCTAAACATGTTGTTACAGCTAGCCTCCTGCTAGGGTAGTCGAAGTGAAAGCAAGTCTGTGATAAATCACGGAGGTTTGCTAAGGCAAATAAATGAGTCTGCAAAATGGGGACAGCAGGGAAGAAAGTGCTGATCATATTTGCTGTAGAAAAGGCTATTATCTATGTAATAAAATGTCAGCGCAGCACTATCAACAGCGTGCTCAGGTGCTGGTCCCTATAAATCCTGAAGGAGTAAATCCTTAATTAGTGTCAATGGTTAAAGTGTCGTCACGGGACTGACCATTACTGTACATACTCTGCATTACTTTATAAACACAAACATTTGTCATGGAATGTCCGTATATGCCCACAGGCTAGTAATTGTTTTTGTATCTGTGTGCATTAGATGCAACTATATAGATATACCCCACGCATTAGTCAATGCATTACATTGTTCTGTACACGGAGGATATTTACCAACAGAATTATGAGCCGAGTAGGGGGAATAATCTGATTCCTTATGGCTCTATCGTACACATCTGCAGCAAATTTAGTTTGGTGCAAAATCATTTTACAGCCACAGTCTTGCTGATTATTAGACATATATTGGGGCTTACACGGCTGTAGACGTTAGAAATGTGATTGCAATTCATACTCGGCACTTTGAGTTTACATACAGCTCAGCAAAACTGCAGGAGGTGCCATGCGTCTGCAGAGTACATCTGTGCATTTCTTAAAATCGCTACTTCTGTTGGCACTTGCAGCCTAACAGGATTAAGATGCATATTCATGTTCCCTATTACATCACATGGGAAATGGAGAGCAAGCGGCAAAATTCAGAGTCTGAGAATGCTAGTTCATGTGTCTGCAGGGATGAGACTGTGATCCCAACTTTGAATCTGGCCTCTGCATACTGATTACTTCAAAGCATTGATAATTCATCAAGGAACTGGAGAAGCTGAGAGATAGATGGAGGGAGAGAGACTCTCTCCTCCACCAACACACACGCACACACACATTAAATATGCTGAGCTTGGTTTGGCCCGCGGCCATTTCTCTTATACATCCATAAAACAGCACATTATTTCCCTGCAGCTTGAAGCTTATGACTGATGTGCATGTCACCTGGTTGGCCTGTATTCTCAACCCTCTCAACAAAAAAAAAGAAAAAAACCTGCAATCTTACAATGTTGCTTGAATGGTGACATTTATCTTTACAGATCCAGGCAGACAACTGCATCTTTATTTCTTGACATATCAAAGACGGTCAAACTAACTATTGGGCAATAAGGTGGGACCATCGTTTTCAGATGGGACCTGCAGTATAGGCAAACGTCTTTTTTAGGAGAAGATATGTCTCTGAATACAAGGATTTGTTTCCGAGATAACAGTATTTGCAGTAATGGTTTTATTCAGCCATTCCTGCGTGGGCTGGATTCTAATCTCCTTTTTTTTTTTTCTTTTTTTTTTTTACTAGATATCTATTATGTCAGGGATTGGCTGTGGGAAGCCCCTGTTGGTTACTGACTTCTAGAAAGAGAGTAAACGAGAACTTATCTCTGTCTCCAGACCGCCACGCGGCGGCACATGTCTGGAGAAGCAGTCCGCCTTGTTATTGGCTTGATCCCACAGCGCTCTGGCTGCGTGACTGAATGCTGTGACTCTCGTCCTCGCCTCAGCACTTGAGCATTTCTTTAACATCCTACAGCTAACTAGTGACTTTTAATGATCAGTGTGGTTGTAGCTGATTGATGTTTATATATAGGTATGGATAGAAAAGATACATTGGCAGACATTAAAATGGCTGACGTACATCCCCATCAAAGCCACCCAGCCTACATTATTCCAGTCAATTTCATTAGATGTCTATAAGCAATAAATTGAAGGAGCAGCAGTGATTATCCAACGGGCTTCATCTGCTGAGGCTGTGGCAAGAGTCCCATTATGAAGGCAAAATCATACCAGAGGCTTGGGGAGCAACAGCGGCAGCAGATGGCTCTAGTTGTGTTAACCTCAGGGCCCTGTCAGAGAAATTAATATTTCACATGCTAATTATTTTGATCTAAAATTGAGTGCCATGACCCCCTTCGCTCCCCCTTTGCTGCCAAGATTAATACTCTCATACCTACTTTAACCACTCGACAGAAAGGTTGATTGTCTGAAACAAAACGAAATGTTGAGACGGAGCAATTCATCCCGAGACAAAGATGTCAATACATCTGCCCACATGCATTTAGAATATGGCCAGAGGAATTTCTCTTACAATCATCATGTCAACCCGATTTGAATAATTCAGTCCATGAAGACTTTCCAAATAGAAAGACAATATTTTTTTACAGTCAGCTACTTGAATATATCAGGTCTTACAAAAAGACCATTGAAAACAGCAAAGCTCACGGCAGCAGTAGAAACCACTGAAGGCCCTCCTCATCATGGTCTGATCTTGTGGGTGCAGCAGCCCACACAGCTTATTGTATCCGAGTTAAATGCTGAGCAGTCGACCCAATGCTTCATTCAACTGACTGGCTGCTGCAGTTTTCCTTATGTGTAATCAAGTTAGAAAGAGATGAACGTTTGCGTCGTAAAAATGGTGAAGAGGAATAGGGCATCAGCGCTTGACGTGAACCAGAGGGAAGGTGCAACAGTGCAGTGTGGTTCACTGTTGGATGAATACTTACAGGGAAATGCGCTACGTCTTTGTTGGAGTTGTTGGCCCGCAGGTTATCACATCAGCAATATTCCACGTTTCTGCTTCCGCAGCCAAGTTCTGTGGAGACCCTGGTATGCCTGCCAGAGGACGGAGAGAAGGGCGCAGTTTCATCTTCAAGTCTGAGGTGATGTTTAGCTGCAGCACCCCCTATTTGCTGGTGGGATCGACAACACGCATGTGCCAGGAGGACGGCACCTGGAGCGTATCTCAGCCACGCTGTATAGGTACTGAATTATTATTGCATTTTGATTCAGCTAATCCACAAGATAATTAGGTTTCAGACTGGGGTGTAATGCTTGTTTCAAAACGTATTGTTTTTCTGATTTGCCATTCAATTACATTGTTGAACGCTAAATGATGATGTGCCAGAATTAGTTTTTACTACAAGCAGGATATGAGCAGTGAAATAACAAAGGTAGTGAATCAAATCTACATATGTAAGACTTACCAATGATTGTTCTCTGTTGGTTCTCTTGAAGCGACGAACAATAAATATCAAACACAGTGGAAGGTGAATTAGAATCAGTGCGTTGCCATCTGGCTCTGATGTAAAACTTAATCACGAGAATGAATTGCATTATATATATATTGTTACCTCAGGGGTGATGCTTTATTTTTGTACCCCAGTGTTGCTTGATATATTAAGTGCTGAAGAAATGCTTTCCCAAATGGAATGTGTCTTAATTTGAATCTAGTCTCACCAATGATTAAAAGTCTCAGAAGTCTATATTCCTGAGACTTGTAAAAACCAGAGAATTCATAGTCTAAGAGACTAAAGATGGCTGGTTAATTCTGCTCATGTTACCACGCCGCTTCAGTAATTGTCCTCTGGTACATGGTACACCAGAGAGAAATTGCTTCGTCATTATCAGTGATTGCCCCTCTGTCATATTCTCATTTTTTTTTCTCTCCGGCAATTCCCTGGCTCATCATGACAATGATTTCTTGTTCCAGAGCCCACGAGAACCACCTGTGAAAATCCAGGGACACCTGAGCATGGCTTCATGAATTACACAACAGGCTTTAAGGTAAAATGAGATAAACCTGCAACGTGGTACATTTTATAAATATATGCTCTTATGCTCTTTAACTCTGAGGTGATGTTCTGTCAGAAAATGTATTTCAAACAGGACCAGGAGAAATTACATTTCCAGCTGGGGGCAGGTTTATAGAACAGGCGTGTAACATAAAAATGTATGTTGAGTATTCAGCTAGCACGACAAGAGTCTACTATACGCTTCTTTTAATTCAGCTTGACAACAAATTTCCATGTGATCACTATTTGAAGCAGCCTTGAACAAGATGAACAAGAAGCAATGTGCCATCCAAAGCTGGCAGCTCGACTGTGTCACCTGCACTCAGTCCTCTTTTAAATGGGCAATTTCCAATGGATGTTCCATGTCGAATCATCATTTATTCCTTTGGATGATGTTATGTGGGTGCAAGGATGAAGCAGTGATGCATGTTTCCATCCCTGGTGGATTTCTCTACCACTGTGAATGTGTACAGGCTTAGTCTGGATCTATAATAATGTGCACTTCATGCAGTTTGACCTTCGGTGTAGATGCTAAAATGCATCATAGTAAAGAAACAAAACAACAACAACATCATGACCATTGGTGTGTGCACAGTAGTTCCCTTGAGATGCGTGTATTTCATTTTATCTCCTCCCTGTTGCTCTTAGAGTGTCACTTACAAGTTAAGTGCAAACTATTTCTCCACAACCTTCACCAGAAAATCTGATATGAAATTTGTCCCAAATGAAAGCAGAAGCAGCTTATTATTTGGATCACTGCTTGTAATGGATGTACTCTTGCATTTTTCTGCATTACAGAACAACATTACCAATATCTTGACACCCCCGAATGAGAAAGTCCTGTGTAGACGCTGTCTTTAAACAGTCGACTGGTTTTGATGGCCGAACGTAAAAGTCATTTATTAAGATAGCAGAAAACAAAGATTAGTGTTGCCTAAGATTGCCTTACAGTACGTATGCCGTACGAAGTATGTCAGTGTTGTGTCCTTTGTCATTATTTGACTGCAAGAAAAACAAACAAAAAAAGATAACAGAAAACAGTTTGTCCCTATATTTTTTTTACATCACTCTCTAACGTCAAACATGGGCCATCGCCTCTAGGAATAGTCTCCATCTGCCTCCACACACTACAGATAATCATTAAGAACGGAAAAAAAACTTTAGTGTGCAGTATTTTTCCAAGCTCTTTAGATTTGATGCTTGGAGCCTATTGGCATTTGCATCAGTGTATTGACTCTCTCCACTTTGTGTGCTGTCTGTTTGTGGCCAGGTGGGCAGCAGAGTCGACTTCCAGTGCCAACAGGGACACCTACTGCAGGGCTCCACCACTCGCCTCTGCTTGCCAGATCTCACCTGGACCGGCATCCAGCCTAGCTGTATCCGTGAGTGCTTGTTTCTCACACTCTCTGACAATATCTTCGTATCACTCTCCCTGTCTTTGTCTTTCACTTCCCCCCTCTGGCGTCTTGTCACTGTTTATCTGCATTGCAGGGTACTCAGACGATGTCCTTTTTTTTTTTTTTTTCCCTCAACACCCGCTCTCCCCTCTTCGCTCAGTCCTGCCATAACCTTTGACCTCCTGGTAGATTGCAGCTTCAGACTCAATCAACCTGCCATCCCAGTCATTCTGAGAGTGAGGTGTTGGCCGGGATTACTGTCATCCTGTTTGCACTACCTGATCTGTCGACCAACACCGAACCAAGGCCGTGCTGTTTAGCCCAGTCGCTTTGCCAAGTGCTTTTCTAAATTATGATGTAATCCCGTATCTCGGTGGAATCCCTTTCAGCTCCAGTGTTTTTCGTGAAAATTTCCCCAACTCAAGTCATACTATAGTCTGCATTTTGCTACGCACTTACAGTGTAAAGCTGTGTAATGATAAGGGGATTCAAATTATATTTTGTAATCTTGATCTCATAACTACCACTACATGTAACACCCCACTTGAATTTTCCAGAGACATTTGTGCTGAGGGAGCAGAAACATCGTAATACTTACCCGTCATTCTCTGCCTGATCTACTATGCAGCACGGCTTTGTGTGTGTGATGGTGTGTGTCTGTGTGTGTGCGTGTGCTGTGTGTGTGTGTGTGTGGCTGTGTGTGTGTGCGTGTGCCGTGTGTGTGTCTGTGCGCGTGCGTGCGCTGTGTGTTTTAGTGGGAAGATGGGACGTTTTAGAGGAATTGTGAATCCTTGAATATGTGCAAGCGGCCTCTTTTAATGTGCAAACACTCGGCTGCCAGATAATTAGATACACCTAGCTGAAACTAATACAGTCTAATATGCGATCACTTCATTAAGTCCTTCTGTCATGAGGGTTATCATGTTCGGTGTTAAACTGTTTTAGAGAGATGTTGATTCGACTTTATGGTCGTTTTGGAGGCCGTTGCTTTTGCTGCTGTGGAAACGTATCGTGTTGATACTGAGAGGTGTTTCTGATGTTCAGTCTCCCGTCATTGAAACAAATGGGATGCATGCGTGTGATTGTGTGTCGGCACAGGCCGTTTACGTAACACATATTTTCTTTATAATACAAATATATGCTTTTTGCATTGGCTATAATAAATCTACTATGTCACTTTCATAGTCTTATTGTTATTCATGGAGTTTATTTTTTTAATTAATGTTTAACAGCTGATAGAAGAAGAGAAACCCCCAAACTCTTTTGTCTAGACTTTTGTCAACTGACAGCTCCTCAGCTTTTCCTGCTTCACCTGAAATCTTCAAACTGCTGACCCCATCATGCCGCTCTCTAAGGAATGATTCAGGGGGTTGCGCATCAACTGGCTCCTTAATGGCATTCATTGCCAGCACTGTGACAGGTCCCTTAGAATAAAAGAGCAGTCAGAGTGAGTGTAAGTCAACAGAACTATAGGTTAAAGCACCAGCAAACTCCTCAAACTGGCACTTACACATTTCGTCTTTAAAAAATGACATAAATGAACACCCTCTCTCTGGCAAAGTTTTGTGTCGGGTGAGAAGAAATATCTGTTACATAGTGCATCGCACCGTCTCTCGAGGGCTGCCCACTCTGCTGTCAAAGTCGTTGAAAGGTTGAGATGGTATGGTCCTGTGAGAGCTTCTGAGGAACAAAAGAAAAGACCAATATTCATAGTAATTCAACAAAAATGGACGATAGGCCACTAAACAAGAAGATAAACTTCTAAGTCTTCTGAAATTGAATTTTCTTAAAGTCATTTTCAAGTCAACAACCAATTGGAATGCAAAATACTGTAATTATTATGTTGTGTAAGGTCTACCGATGCTGTTGGTCTAAATATAAGGCACTTTATCAGCAGCATCTTAGTATTCTACTGCTGGGCCGTACACAAGCTGAGGTCAGGAGTTAATTGCTTGATTCTCTACTCCTACTTGACAATTATTGTATAATATTTAACTCCCTTCATGTTAAAACATGATAATAACAGCTGTTGAGTTAGGGTTAATGGATGCCACATTTTCCATGAACTTATAGATGTTATGTTAATTTAGTTTCATATGGACATCACAGTAGCATTAGAATTGTATATATATAATATATTTAAGGACCAGATGCACTGTGTTTAGTGTTCACCTGTCCACAGATAAAGGATGCATGTAGAAATGAACTCAACATGAATACAAACATCAGGCAACAATAGTGGATTCATCTCCAAACAACATCTAGTGGCCTATTTTGTAGAACCTTTATTGATTTCATATTAAATGACGCAACTTTTTCAGTCTGGTTGTACATTTATAACTTATTCGAAATGTAAGATGTGGAGCTGACATTTGAGATGCTTGTGCATACTTTGAATTTGATTTCATTTGGTGGTACATTGAACCCCAGTGAATGGCCTCTGGGTGGTTCCTCTTGTCAACCTTTTTTGAAATTATATACAAAGAATCCCAGCAGCCACATTTACTTCCACAGTGGTAAATATAAAATAACACTGTGGTGGCGTGGGCGTGGTTGGGCTCACCTGCAGAGGGGACTGAGTGTGGGGAGGGAGTGGTTCAGGGAACGGGGCCGGGGAGAGGACTAATCAGCCTCAGCTGGGGACAATTAGTAATGGTATCTGTCCCCTGTTAAACGATCAGTAGGTACGGAGGCGAGAGGTCTGATAAGGAGGATCGCTCAGATCTGGAACCCACGGCGGCAGAGCGGCCGGCCGAGACCAGCGTGAGCGGTGAACTAAATAAAAGAGATTACGATCCGCTTCCTGACTGTGTGGCGTCATTGTGCCTTAGGAACCCCAGTGTAACATGTCCCTGTTACCATGATCGTTTAAAAGGGGACAGATACCATTACTAATTGTCCCCAGCTGAGGCTGATTAGTCCTCTCCCCGGCCCCGTTCCCTGAACCACTCCCTCCCCACACTCAGTCCCCTCTGCAGGTGAGCCCAACCACGCCCACGCCACCACAAACACATTTTATATCCTTTTTGTGTAACCATGATGTTGTAAAGCCAGTCGCTGAAATGCCAGTCTGACAACCAATTCGGATTTCATTCAGAGGCATCGTGCGTTGAGGCTTTTTACTCTCCTGACTCGCTCTGTTCAGCAGTGGCTGTTTTTGTTTTTTAGCCACGTTTGTCTGTCTCTGCTGACGTTGCAGCATTTCAGGAGCCGCTCGCTGGCTCTGGTCCATTGCCTGTGGTGGTTTGAAAAAGGTATTGATTTTCCTGTGCCCTCGTCCTGTCATTGTTACTGCTGGAATTAAAATAGAGAAATGTGTCTCTGACGCTCGCCAGATTCTAGCACCCCGTACTTTCATGAATCATTTCTCAAATGTATCGCATGTGTGACTGAGGAGAACTGTAACCTTCATTTAACAGAAATAATGGTTAACTTAAATACACTTAAAGTGGGGGCAATTGATAAGTTGCAACATGGCAAAATTATTTTTCATAATACATCCTTTAAAGGAAGTTAAGTTGCCCTTGACTTTTACAACATTTTACTCATAAAATTGCCACTGGAGAAACATGTGCTTTCAGAAAGCCCATGCTTACTTTATAATTGCTGGTCTAGTGTATAAATATATTATTATTATTGCACAGAAGAAGCCATCATTATTTTACAGGTCTGCACACATGTAACATTATGTTGCTCTGGCAATAGGTATTGGCAGCATAAGTGTTCAATTGAAATGTTCAATGAATTGCCCTCCATATACCTTAATTACTATTTTTGTGTTACTGTAGATTGATTTAAGGTTGTAGTTATCCGAAAACACAAAGCAAAAGGTCACTGTGCTCCATAGTCCTGCTTTAATACAACACTATGAATTCATTTTAGTCCATTGATGTCTAGCATTGTTTCTTTAATTCATTTTTCACCCGTGCAGCCCTGAGGCTGGACATGCAGACCCAGAGGGCTGTCTCGCCCATAATACATTGGGGGAAAGTTGTGGTTATGCATTTAAGTGTGAGTGCTTTTGTGTGGGTCCGACACGCTGTGTTAACCCTCGGACAAAACAGTCATAAATCCTCTAAAATACCTTTCTCTGTGATTAAATGCTCTTCTGTTACTGTGAAGCCACTTAAATGGATTTAAAAGTGAAGCCAACCAATCTTGTACTGCTGGCAAAAGCAAAAATGTGGAGGGATTATCGACACTATGCTGTAATAGATGCAATGGACACAAGTCAGAGTTGAGCACCACTGGGTCTTAAGCATGTTACCTTTCTATCAGATTAATGTTGTTGCTTATAGATACACAGCCCAAGTCCCCTGATTGCTTCACAGCTCACGGTGCTGTTTTGAAAAGCAATGAATTGAAGTTCCAAAGCGTCAACATTTTCGGAAATGATCACTTTCTACAGAAAGACATGCAAACAAGATTGTAAGAAAATGTAAAAAGCTATAAAAAGAAAGTGCAAACTCAAAAGTAAACTTTGTCCTCTTGACAGTGGACTGCTGTTGCCGTCTGTAGCTGGCCAACCTCCTTGGCTCGAACAGAACTCCATCAGCCTCTCTGTCTCTCTGTGTCTGCCTCTGTCTGTCTTTGTCCCTAACTAATGCACTCAGTCTCTATCGGAGATACCAACATTGAACTAAGAACATTACACAGTGAAAGTGTCTTTTGATGCCTCATGTAATCTCAGGAGTAAAGCCTGCTGTGCTGTTTAAAGTGTCAGTAAACATGGCACCGCGACGGGTCTTTGATACAGCAATTCATCGGACTTGTTCTTCAGTATTGATGGTCTACAGCCACCCTGGACATGCGCTGACAGTTTGTTATTTTGAATGGATTACACAGACAGCAAGAAGGGTGATTATTTAATTATTTATCTATTTGTTTATTTAGGTCTCCATAGTTAATATCTACAACTAACGGTACGATGCAGTTTTTCTTCTTTCTGGCAGTGTACATAAATACCACATTAGATGTCCTCAAGGCAGATTTATCAACTCATTGGGAAAAAAAAGCCCTGGGTGGCGCATCCTGGTGACTTATACACTTGTCCTTGTGCTTTCTTCATCAGTCTTTCTTGATGTATGCTAAATCGTTATAGCCCCTGTGTAGCAGTGAATAAGAGAAGTATTCTCCTGGATTTCGGCACACTGCTGTGATGCACCCGTTTAACTATGTGGAGCATTGAGAAATGCATGTCTTCAGACATGCATACACACACATATATTGTTACCGTATCAAACACCAGCAAAAGTAATACCCGACGAGAGGAAATTCCTGCAGCCTCCATGTCTTTCATAAAGCCGAGAAACCTTCATCCTGGCATCCCTTCCACACCCAATTGCCACTAATGTCATTAAGACGCCATGAAGGACCGATTTGGCGCTGTGACTCACTTGCAGCTGCCTCCCATTCGGCAGCTGGCAACATATTCTTTCACTCACAAGCTGCAAAATTAGCTAGCTATTTTCCCATTATTGTTGAGCCTGAATGTTCAACCCCTCAGTGTTTTTGGTGGTGTGGTGTGATTTGCATACGTTTTTTGTTTTGTAGAGAGTTTTTTGATGTGAAAAATATAACTAAGAATACAAATATTTAGTATGGTCGATAAGAAGCTAGTGTTTTTGCAAGACAGCAAAAACAGCTTTTGTCCCTATGTGTCTTATAAACTTAAGCCTTTCAACGCTATCCTAAATCAGCACCTTTCTGCTTTTTGAGACAGAATAATTTAATATGCTGAGAAAGTCAAAGTCAGGAAAGTCAAAACTGATTCGCAGTCTTAAAAAACTCCAGTCCCCAACAAGACACGTACTTATAAATTATTTTATATTTTTACACTGCCACGGGTTAGACGGATCTGACATGGGCTCCACTCATTAGCCTCCTATTATCCTCTCATTTCAGACGTCAGTCTTCTTCCTTCCAGTGTCCATAAATGTCTGTGACCTTATAACATATATGCACATGCTGGTAATGGAAAATACGATTTACAATAACATTCACTTCAGCACTGCTTTGCAAGGACACAAATGAGGAGCTTAGTCTCGTCTGGTCTCGCCCTTGAAAATTTTGATTAGTTCAAGAAACACAAAAACAACTCCAAGTGTTTTTTTTTCCAGCTGTTGCTGAATGATAATGAGTCAGCCAGGCCTTTCTGTTGTACCGCTTCTTGTGGAAACCAAGGCTACGGCTAAATGACTAACAATTCACACAGTTACTGTTTTTGACTTCATTTGAGCTCAATACATTTTACAGGCTAAAATAAAAATGAGGCGGTGTATCAGCTAAGTCACAAGTGTCCATATTAATATCAGAAAAAGGAACTAGATATATTAAAGTATCAATATGCTCCCTAATAGCTCCCTGGACTCAATTAAATTGTAAAATGTGTGTGCTGTCTTTTTTATCCTCTTTCTTTTTTTTTCTAGCCCACCATCTCTCTCTCTCTTGCCCTCTCTCCCCCAAGCGAGTGCTTAATTATCTTCTTTTCTATCTATACTTGTGTGTGTGTGTATATATGTGTGTGTGTGTGCGCGCATTGGGCTGTGCGTGTGTGTATCTGGCTTCATTTGTATGTGTGTGAACTAACAAGCGTCTGCCCTCTGCCTGCTCTCCAGCTCACTCCTGCAAGCAGCCGAGGAGCCCGGCCAACGCTGACGTCGTGGGTCTAGACCTTCCCTCCTACGGTTACACCCTGGTGTACACCTGTCAGTCAGGTTACTTCCTCTCCGGGGGTTCGGAGCACCGCGTCTGCCGCTCTGACGGCAGCTGGACTGGCAAGGTGCCCGTGTGCAGAGGTACGTGGTCGGCGGAGGTCTGCAAGGGCAGTTGATGGAGAAGATGGAGGGGGGAGGGGGGAGGGGGGGGGGAGATTGTGAATGTGCATGAAGGTGGAGGGTGTGGAGGGGTGAATACTGTACTTGTGTATAAGCTTAGTATTTCAGAATTCATCCTATGTGACATTTGCGCTGCTGCTCACTGATAGTTAAGTGAAAAAAGACACCAGTCAAATATAATGAGACATTTTGGTTTTCTGTAAAGCCACTGTGTCATTGTACTGTCAGCTAATCATAAAATGCATGTTCTGGTTCTTTTTTTAAACTTGGAAGTTTTAACAGTGAGTTGACTTGTGAATGTTTGTATGAAGGGACCATCCAGAAATCTTACCAAAGTGAGGAAGAGTTTAATGTAGGCAGCATGTTACAGTTGAGCAGTGTTTACTTTTCCAACAGCCCCCTGCAGTGTTAAATAAATACATATTTATGTTCTTCTGCAGTCGGTTCCAAATCACATGAGAAAACTGTCAAACCCGTACAAGGGACCCCAAGCCCTAAAATATATGGTGAGTTTTGAATTGTACAAGCTGTTCAGCGGGTAGCCACAGAAGTCAGCAGTGCTGTGTTAGTGCAATGTGCCTAAATCTGTTTAAATCTTCATCAAGATCATGGAGGTTTCACTGTCTTCATATGAGGAAGATTATTAGCATAGAACCTGGTGTGTATTGTTTGTATTATGACCATAATGTGTTCTGTTTTGCAGATGCATATGCATTCATTTCTAAGAGATTCAGAGAGATTAATTGGTACAAAAATAAGATGAATTGTAATTTTTTTACCAGGGTGTTTTCACGGGTCTTAATACAAACAATGTGATTTGTCTTACAAATGTATTAGAAACATTTTGGTGCAACAAGGTAACAACTTCCCGATTATATTATGTAACCGGTAAAGGTGTTATTCTGTATTTATGATGTAGATATTCAAAAGGCACTAAATCTGCCTTGACTTTTGATAACATTGTATTACAATAAAGAAATCACCAAAGTCTTCACCATACACTTAAGACCAACAAGGGACGGTGCTTTTAGCCAATGTTCCAGGTAAACCATTCAAATGTACCCAGGAAGGTGAAACTGTGAAAGAGTGTGCCTGCAGTATATCCCCTTTATAGGATGACATCTTATATTTGCTTAGTCGGTATCATACAAAGTAATAAGCTATTAGCAGCGTCAGTTGTAGTAAAATAATGTTACATGGCATCTAAGTCCCCTTTCCACCTCTTCATTATTTGCCATCGATAATTATTCTGATGATTATTAGGTTTAGTTCCTGTTATTAACTACAAGCAGTCACCTCTCTGCGAGGATAATTGACTCATAATTCCCTAGTAAATAATTGCCAGCAGATAATGACCGTGCTGTAAAATTTCTACAAAAAGTTTAATCAGTGCAAAACTATTAAACAACTTTTGCCGAGTTCACAGAGTGAGTCCAGAGTTATCTCTTTCAGAATGTATTTAATTATCGTTAATTGAGATTCTCAAAGCATATAAGGAACATGATATTATTCAAACTGAAGGAAAAGACTGTTATCAGCTGTTTGATGTGTTGATTCCAATGCATATCTAATTACCGGTTTGCACCGTGGGTGCAAGTATTCAGCTTGCATTCATAACGATTTGATGTTTCGTCGGAAAGCTAATTTGATGACATTATTTAATGAGTTTTTGTCTTTCTTTCCTGAAGTTCCTGACAACGTCTTTGCCTCTGATTTCGTGTGGAAGGGTTCCTATGATTACAAAGGCCAGAAACAGCCAATGTCTTTGACAGTCACAAGCTTTAATGCCACAACGGGGAAAGTCAATGTAACTTTAACCGACAGCAGCATGGAGTTTCTGCTCTCTGGTGAGTCATCCATAAATCATATGTCTTCTGCTTCCTCCCCTGTCCTCCTCTCACTACTTCTGTGTGTCACTTCCATTTATTTTGAGGGTGCCTCGTGTCAATCAGTCAATCACCAAATCATCTCATGCATGAGAGTGGAAATTAACTATTGGCTCTAAAGACGGATGTATTAGTCTGCGCTGACTGACTTGCTGCCCACTCAAGAGTCACTCGTCTCCTCCCCTCTTCCCTCAGCTGAACTTTTCTTCTTGTTTCTCTTCTGCTTTCCTATATGTTCTCTTTTCATCATTCATTCCCCCCCCCCCCCGCACTCGTGTTGCCTGATCTCTTTATTCACATCAATTCTCGCCCTGCCTCTTGTCTTCTACCTTGTAGGAGTGTACAAGCGCCAGGAGGCACGGTTAATGCTCTTGCTGTACCAGATGAGAGCGCTGGCCCACAGCTCCTTGAGCAGGATTACTGATGAGACCTGGGCAATGGACGGATTTGTGAGTATACACAGGAATTTGAAGCTTGCCAGTGATCTTTTGAAAAAAATAACCAAGAGCTGTGACGGTCTTTTCTTTCTTTATTTATTCTCTTTTTGTTCATTCTGACAGACAAGTCGATTATTACAGTTAATGGGGCTGTAACTACCTGGGAATAAATCGAGCCAATATTTACCTTTTTATTAGTTTATTTCTCATCTTATACCAAACAAATGGTCTCTGTGATAACAAGCAGAATAGTTATTTCCTGGTTTATTGGCTGATATTTGTTTACATATCCAGTATTTACATTGGCTGTACATCAGGTGAGCCGGTGGCTCTGTATGAGCCATTTTAGCATTCCCATACTGACAATTTGCTGAACAAGCTCAGACACACATCCGACACCTGAGGGACCTGGAGCGACAGCATTTTTCGTTTGTGGAATCGAAGTTCCTCTTTTTAAAATTAGCTTCAAGGTCCACTTAATAGGGAACGTGTGACAGCTGACTGCACACCGCTGAGCTATTGATAGCACACTGCACAGCTTCCAAAGCGGGGTTTACAAAAACAAAGGTGTTATTTTTGAATGCAGCGTGACAGAATGTGTCGACTGTCGCGCTAAATGTCGTTTTTGATGTGGTGTGGAATGGATGCGACGCTCTCGTAGGTGCCAAGAAAAATCTGCTTTTATTAATGTAATTGAAACAAAACCTACTGTTTCTCGAGCTGTGTGTTGTTTTTGTTTCTACTAGGTGTCAGCTGAGCCTGAGGGTGGCAGCTATGTGTTCCAAGGCTTTATACAGGGTAGAGACTTCGGGCAGTTTGGACTACAGAGAGTCGGTATGTGTCTTTTCAAATACAATGAGTCCCATTGCCATTGGTCACTCCTCATCTTTCATTTTCACAATACAAGTAAACAGAGAGATATGTAGACCCCTTCTCCACTCACAACATGTGTTCAGATTCTTGTGAATGAATGATGCAATAGCAGCGTTTGACATTAGAGGGCTATTTTCACATTCATCTTTCTGAAGGAGCAGAGTTTCTCTGTGCACCTGAAATCTGAGTTTAAGAGGTTCATACACATATAAACATGATTTGTGACACCACTACTCGTTCCAATATGCAGCTTAAACAAGTGTGATGTGGAAACTCAAAACCTTCAGCACACATACGCTCAGAATGGACTTTTCAGTGAAGTAGGACTCGTCTTGTGTCAAGCAGTTGAACCTTGAAAGTACAAAAATATTTTCATATTCAAAGATTCTGAATGTTTTAATGAGTGAGACAAAATAGGTGTCATTTTAAGACATTTTAACCAGCTAATTGAATTTTGTGTGGAATTTTGTGTTTTTGTATGCCTTGTATGTCTGGAGGGGAACTGTAATTTTGTAATTTAGATTTTATTGACGCAGATATGACAACATATACATATTTTCTCCATCAGTGAAAATAGATTCTGAGAGTACAGAAATGGGGAATTTAAAAGAAAACACAGAAAATGGTATCTAAGGGTTCACTAAATATATATATATATATTTAAATAGAACTGAAATCTGAAATTCCAAAGAGGTCATAAGTCCTGTTCACATGGGATTAGTGTCACCTGGGGACCTTAAGTAGTGTTTAATAACTGCAGAGGTTGTCTGTGATCTCAATCCTGTGCGAATCTGCCATGTCCAGAATTTTTCAAATCCTATTGTGAATCTGTGTGATTTTTGAGTCGTTTCTTTTCTCTGCTCTTTTTTTTTTCCCGGTTTCTGTAATTGCTTTGGCAATTACAAATGAAGGTTTTGACAGCATGTTGGAGGCAATTTCAGGAGGCTAATCTCTCTGCACAGCATGGAGACCATGCAAGAGGTCTTTGTGAATATCAGATAAAGACAAATAGACTTCTATAATAATGTTTATATTATTGAATATAGATGTTATTATAGTATAGTAAAATATGTAAAGGGGATCATGTCAATACATTACTGTGTAAATAGTATGTTTTGATAAGTCTGGGTTAAGTATCTCACTCAAAGATTTGTTACACCTCTTCTTCAAACAATAAAGCTACATAATATTATCTGTGCACTGACAGCATGCATACATAGTCTGTCACCCACGTATTGCCACAGTCATACAGCACAGAGTGGATTATTCCCTTTTGCATCATTGTCCTTCATTTCTCAGTGCTCAACATTTCTGTTGTCATCATCTCATAATTGTCTTCAACAAGATTATCACCGGCGCAGTGATCGTTATCGGTAAGATCATCATGGCTGGCGTCTTTATAAACTGGCTGCTGCGTTTCCGAACTCGTCGTCATTTTGATCATCTTCCTCTGCATTATCTTCATCATCATCATCATCATCATCATTATCGTCACCAGCAGATGATACGCATCTTTCCATTATTCCATTTTGTTTCTTCAGTGTTTGTGCCATTTTGTCAATCTTAATATTTTAGACGTTCTTCAGTCACACATTCCGTATCGTGACTATATTCCGTGTTCCTTTCTTAATATGATGTTTTTCTTCCAGGTTTGAGTGTGCGAGAGAATGTTACCTTCGCTGACCCTGAAACCAGCGGCTCCACCAACAGCAGTTCTGTTGCTGTCGCTATCCTTGTGCCTTTCTTTGCCCTCATCTTTGCAGGCCTCGGATTTTATCTCTACAAACAGCGGTAGGTAGTGTACACTGGTGTCTTCCGTACTAGCTTGGAAACCCAAATTTAGTAGCTCCTGCACTCGATATCCGTTTTGTTCCCACATGAGAAAGGAAGTAACATGTTTTCATGAGTCCCAGTCCCATGTTGAGTCTTTAAAGTTCTTTACGACAGATGTTGAAAAAGTTTTAGAAAACTCAGATTCATGTAGATGTTTTTGCAGTTGCAGCCAAAGGAAATGCACAGCAAGATGAGGGAGATGGTACACTGTGGCCTACTTCCAAAGCCTGCTTCACTGCAGAAAGGTTCCTCGCTGGATACAGTAGCTTCCTTGTGGGAGGCTTCAAAGCATGACGCAATATTAGTCGACGTGTTACCATCCAAACCTCTTCACAGGGCAGCATACTTCAGGCGTTTTCAATGAGAACACCTTCAGTATGATTCGTGATGTGATGTTTGTACTGTGTGCAGACGGGTGGATTTTGTCTCGATTTAATCAGTAAACACACGCAGAACCTGTGACATGCAAATTTTTCACTCATTATGTTAGTTCCCAGTGAGCGGGCATAGGGCTCCTCTGACTGATCTTTTCAACAATAATTACCATTCTGCCTCATTTACCTGCTGCTGCTGTCTACACCAAGATAATGGAGACATGTTTATTGGATTGGAAGGAGGGGAGATAATTGGGATACTGCCTCTCAACTAATACACAAGCTCTTCTTTTTTTTTTTTCTCCAGGAAAACAGATAAAGCGCAGTACACCGGATGCTCTGTCCACGAGAACAACAATGGACAGGCCACTTTTGAGAATCCCATGTACAACACAAACACAAAAGCCGCTGAGGGGAAAGTGGTCCGCTTTGACCCCAATCTCAACACCATCTGCACCATGGTTTGATGTCTACCGAGTATGAGAGGAGGACAGAAGGAGGGAGAGAGAGAGAGAGACACACACATAGACGGAGAATACAACTTCTCCTTGTTTGCTTAACATGAATATATATGGACATATTTATATTTTTCTTGTTTCTGATATATAAATATAAAGCACACTTTCAGCAACACTTACGGCAGTTGCAAGCGATCGCATACAAAAGGTCAAAGATTAAAGAGAGATGAAGGGGAGGTCCCACACCTTTTCGGATCTTCCCGTAGTTCGGTGAAGAGAAGTGTTCTTTTCACTCTGTGAGTGTTGGCTTTATGAATAGAAAAAAGCCTCTGGCATATAGATAAAATAGAGTATTTTATGCTCTGTAGTATTAATAAAAAGGGGTTACTTCACAATGCCAAATGAAAATTTCAAACCTTTTGCTTTTGAAGAAAACAGCCCAGAGCTAGACCTTTTAATTTTTTTGGCTTAGTCTCATATTCATCCTAATTTTCTTCTTACGGAGGTGAGGAGCCTCTCAGCTGTGAGTCAGTCAATCTAATCTTTAGAGTCTATTTTCCAAGCAGTGGAGTGTGTTAGTGGAGAGGAGGTAGAGAAGCAACTGCCTCTCTTTGAATAGTGTCTTTGCTGTAGTTTGGTCAAAGTTATATGGTCAATTATACCTCTTAATTGGATGCAACCTCCTACTGATGAATCATATGGCCAGGGATTTAATTACTGAAGTGCAGTACAGTTTTCTTCGAGTGCCATTGGGAATGCCGCGGCTTTTATTGTTGCGGTGCAGGCTCTCTGACAGCAGCGGAGTACATTTTCTTCACAAGATATATAGTTAACATTTGGGTTTATCATCAAGATGTGTGCTATGAATTTGTCTTTGACATTATGTTGTTTAAGTATGAGAGTTATTGCTGACTAGTCTGAGAGTCTAGTCAAGGCAAACTGTACCTTTCAGTATATTGGTCATATGGGCCTTATCCATCTATTTAATCTGTTCTCTTATTTATTTTACCTATACCTTTACCTTTTTGTGTCCCAGACAAACCAAATTTGGTGTGAATTAACCCCAGCCTTGAGCCTGTGTATATCAAGAATCTCGAAGTAGGAGCACCTTGATTAGTTTAACTTATTTAAGGTTTTATAAGAAGACAAAGTTAAGAATACCTACAGCACACAGAGCCCAGAGACGGCCAGGTTTCCCAGAAGTTTATTTAAGCCGGGATGTCGATAAATCAAAGTTTGTTGTCTTGTGTTGTCGAAAATACGTTTAACATGCAGCTCTGTTACTTTAGAGTAATTCCAACTCGGAACAAGTGCAACTTCCACATCATCTCCGGTTTCTAATAAACGGAGCAGGGTTTTGATTCTATAAATCTCTTGGGAAACCGTGCCTTAGTCAGTAAATTCTTGATCCATACTCCTACTCTGAGACACACGATGAATACACGGCCTTGGCCTATTTTATTACCCACACACTGATACAAATTCAATGTCTTACTGAACCATCAGCTTCTGCCAACAAATGTACAGTATACACGAACAAATTTGCACACTTTTGACATGAGCCAGTATCAGTATTGTACTATCATCCAAGTCCATCCAAGTTTTAAAAATGAAAAAATGAATTTGAGACTGTCATCACATTTCTACATCATTGCAGTGCCTTGAATACTGTATGGGCATGTGTTCTTAAGGAAGACATAACATTTATTGCATTAGTAAAACTGTTATAGGTGTAATGTATCTGCACAGTTTGCAACGATTTAGCTGAGTGATGTCAGCTCTGATGGTTCATCTAAGCAGAGGTGTCTCTGAAAAGCAGCTCATAGTTTCATACCTGTTCATGTTGGCAAAAAGTGATCCAGTGTAGCAATTGCTGCTGTATTACTTTGAACCACTACTTTGATTCCTGTCATTGCTCGTACATTTTGTACATTTATACAGTTTTGATACTTGATGGCATTCTTTGGCAAGATGTCTTGTGTTATCAATATGTAATATATTTTGCGAGTTCATATTTCTTATGGATGAAGAAGGAAATGCACCTGGTAAAGACATAATGCGGCAAGTCAGTCTCACAGACATCAGATGAGTAGAATGCTTTTAACTGTACAACACAATTGTTATCCCATTCAAAAACCTGTGTATATGAATATGTACATATTACAAAAGTTTTGTAAAGAGATATATTTTTTATGCGGAAATAAAGCATTTGTAAGTTATTAAATATGTTGTGTAAAATTTCACATGTAAATGTCATGTAAGATCAACAAATGTTTTGTATTTTTTTCTTTATCAGCAATGTACAAATCCTTAATTTATATATAAAATATAAAATAATGAAGCTCAATCCATTTCCTTTCATTGATAGAGATGCCTCCATCATGAAGCCCTGCTACAGTATTTGCACAGTGTAAGAAACGATGTTGCAGTGGACTTATCGGAGAGGTTTTATCAGTCAGTCTGCTGTTTTTCTCCGTTTACAGATTTTAATGAGTTTTCCACATGCTGACCGCTGCTTGGTTTAACCAAAACAAGCACTGACTATCTCTGTCCAAAGGACACTTTAGATCTTTAAAGACTGCAGCAATGCATGGTGGCCAATAATCGTTAACAATAACACCTGGCGTGAGCAGAAATCCGGTCTCAACCTTTTGAAATGCATTTTAAAAGTGAAATGGTGTATAACTTAACGCCCATTATCCATTGCACACATTCAAAAGGGAGTCAAACTGCAGCATTAGCTACTCTTAATGTTCTTTGTCTCCGCTGTGAGGGGAGTGTCGTTTAACCTGCCTCTCTCTGTCGGTGGTTACAAATAGCTGATCATTTACTCCAGAAAAGGAATAAAATGAACGGTATAAATTACAGTAATTTTATTTTTTTACAGATCTTGAGTGGGCAATTTTGATGATTGGCCATTTATGGACACTATTACAGGTGCAGTTGGGTACAAATAAGATAATTTTTCCCACACAAGAAATAAATGTGTTGACACCTGAGCTGTTTTTGTACAAAGAACACACGACACAAGTTATCTACAGTACAGTATGAGCATTTGTAACAAACTATCACTATGGAAAACAGCGGTATGTCTGAGTAGAGTTTTATCAAAGGTATCTTATTTAAAGTTGAATGTTCAAATAAGTCAGATGAAGTAGAGTATCAGAAATTAGAGAAAGGATAAAAGTCATAGGCTTCCCAAAATCACTTTGAGACGGACTGGATTGAAGTAGATGGGTAATTGCCACGGGCTTGACGACATGAAGCGGTGGCAGATTGTCAGGACATTATGTAACTGACCGAGATGAAGCTAATTGCAGCAATCAAAGTAGAGAGGATCAGCAAAGGAGTGTGACTGAGATCACAGAATGCTCAATAAAGAAAGTCTGAAGAGGACCCATAAACATTAAACATGCATTTGACTGGCAGGAACAGGTTTGATTTCAGACTCGGGTTAAGCATATTCTTTAAAGTCTGGGATTTGAGTATGGATTAGAAACATTTACCAGAGGGATTTTTCATTGAAGTTGCTCCGAAGCTTCATCAAGCAGATTTCACCCAAAGGGTGGTAATGTAAGCTGGTGCTAGGCTGAGATGTCAAATAGGCTCAGTGTGTTTGTTCATTATGGGTGTAACCACTAATAGTAACACCTTTTAAACACTGACTTTGACCCCCCGTTTGCTGTTAGAACGCCAAATAAATTTATTAGAGCTCTGGTTTCTGTGTCAGAGAATCCCTTGAACAACCTCTCCAGTGTTCAGCGGTGGGCTTCGGCTGCAGTTCGTGCCATGTCATCCTACCAGTGGCGGACCGTGCATTTTATACCATTTTATGGGCCTTCACTGCTGTCCTGCAGCTGAAACACAGCTACGGTTATTTGTTTTGTGTAAAAATGAAGCCAACAGCTATAAATACACTCACTGCAGAGAATACGCCGCGAGTGTGTCTCCTCTCTGCTCTGACTGCAGCTGGTACTGCTGCGCGAGGCGTCTGTGAGTGTACCCGCCTGTGAGTGCTTTGGGGTGGTGGAGAGGCTCACGGCAGCACCCGCTGCTCGTTCATGGCAGTGCAGAACAGTACGTGCTTTCACGTCAGTCAAAACTCCAGGAAAGAAAGAAAAAAGGTTGCTAGATTTGTCGCTAGTAGCTTCTGACAAAATTGTTAATAAAGACTTAAATCTCACGGTTGTTCAGTACATCCGTGCGTTTTAGTTCCAGTAAGAAGTCCTTCTCGATTCATGGACGCCAGTGAAGACAGTCAAGCCTCCCTAGTTGTATTTCTTGAATACGTTTTAATGCGTTTGAGGGCTGAAAATGTCCGCTCCACAGAGGCAGCAGATATTGGGATCGTCACCGCCCAACATGTCACGCTAGCCCACTGACCAATCACGTACTTGTAGGCCAGCTAGCAGGCTCTGGCACGTCAAAGAATACGCCCAACATGTCAAACTAAAGATCTGATTGGTTGAAGACTATGACAATCAACAATATCGTCCCCATTCACTTAAACTGCACATGGAGGCACTTGTCTGCAGGCCTAGGGCCTCTCTTCTTAGAGACACAGAGGTGAAATCTGATTGGATAAAAGCTCTACTTAAAACAAGCTGCACTGGAAGCAGAGCAACTGAGGAACACAGTAGCTGTGCAATGAGAAAATAAGATTATAATACATGTAGTGTATTTATGAAAAATTATAAAATTGTAAAATAGCTATAACTTTGTGATTCTGTCTAGGCCAGCAGAGAAGGCCTTGCTGGCCCTGACGACCCACCACTGCATCCTACAAACGCTCAGTTGAGATCTGGTGACTGAGCAGGTTAGTGCGGTAAACTCATTTCACTGTCCTGTTCACGGAGGCATTTGTTGTCTTTTGGCGTGGGCATGTGCCTGCTGGAGAGAATCAATTTGCAGAGGAGCATGCGCGGGTACAATGAAGGGATGTTCCTGGCTGCCTCTGATCTTCAGATACCCCGTGGCGTTCCTCCCCTCTCATCAAGGGGCTGAATGTGTGCCGTGAAATCACACCACACAACATCGACAGCCGGCAATACTGACGCATTGCATGATAGACGGAAGCACTCTCGGTTTTGTAAATAGCAGTTCTCACGAGCAGAAAACGACAGGGACTCTTATTGATCTGAATGAGCATTGTGGATAGAATCCTCCAGCATGTGGAGTTTTTCCACTCCTTATCCTGTATCGCACAATGTCTCCTGTTTACAGAGAGAAGCTGAAGCTGTGAAGTTGTTGGTTTTCCCTCCCCTACGCGTGTCAAAGCATAATGAGTTGTGTGGGTTATCATTGGTTTTTCTGGCTCTAATTTGCCGGATTGTCAGTTGACTAACTAGCTTGTCTCTCACTGCATAGTTCAGTCTTTCACTAATGAGCCATTTCCAACCACTCTGCTCTCATTGGCCAGATGTCCTCAGGGTGGTGGACGTTCTTGATACAGATGGCATGCCGGTGAGAAAGGAAAACTTTTTTTGAGACACTTAAATGCAGATAAAGCTATCTAAATCATCTTGTCTTGATTGTCTCAGGATTTTAAAACATATTTATATTTTTGCTCAGCGTTTTCATCCCCACATTTGACTAAAGAAATCATGGATCCATTTTGCTCTGGCAGATTTGTAAGAGCAGACATTCCTAATGATTCGTGCACTAAATAGCAGCATTTTCACTGCTCATAACAATGAAATTCATGTCTTGGAAAATACACTGGAATTTAATATTACGTCAAACAGTTTCTGAGAGCCGGTCCTAGAAGAGTTTTATAGTTTAATATACTCTTTTTAATCTTAAAGTGGATGAATAATGTAAATTCCACCATAACCACTTCAACTAAATCAATTTTTAACCCACAGTTAAATCACATGGCCACTGGGAAATAGCCCACAGTCCTGTAAATCAGAGAAGACTGGTTGATTTGAATAGAAGGATGTTAAATTGAGGTCAATGAGCACTATCATCATGAAAGCACGGGGGCAGGAGTGTGTGTGTGTCAGGTGGAGAGGCAGAGTCACTGTTGTTAATCCTGAGCATGAGGGGGATTTTGCAGAACCCTGAAAAATGTTTGATCATTAGGCAGTTATCATTATAAATCATGAGCAGGATCCATAAGGAACAGTGTGTTGTATTTCGGGCGATCCATTGGCAGAAATGGAATGCAATCTTATTTAGTAAGTTTTATTTTGTGTATAATCACCTTAAAATAAGAATGGTTGTGTTTTCCTTACCTTAGAATGAGCTGTTTATATCTACATAGGGAGCCAGTCCTTTTCACAGAGCCGGCCGCCATGTTTCTACAGTAGCACCGAAGGGACAAACCCAACACTGGCTCTAAATCGGGTCATGTGCGTTTTTACGCCAGCCACCGTTTTTCTCTCACCCACATGGGAGAAGTTTCAGTCGGTTGCAATCTGCAACCAAAATCAGGAAATTTGGGGTTTTCATCAGCAGTTACTTAACAGGACTCAGACACCGGGTTTGAGCACGGGTTTTCCCCCCTCTCTCCCCAGGAGAGGAACCCCTGCAAGACCTACGTTTGATAAACTGTCCTGCTTGTGCCCACATGGTGTCCACACCTCATTTAGAACTGAACTCAATGCGAGCCACGCCACCTCGGCATGTGGTCTGGCTAATCAGATCCCAATGTGAGAAAGACTACAGACTTAACAGACTTAACAGTTAATGTGTCCTGGCATGATCGAATGACAAAAGTCTCATTGAAAAGACAACTGTAGCCATGGCCCTAGATAACAGTCTCATATCTATTTCTTGTTGTCACTGTGAGGTTGCTGAGCAGCCAGCAGAGACACCAGGACGTTACCGTACCCGGCCAGGAATTAGAAAACAACCCAACAGTGTATATCATTATTAGTGAGCTTTGGAGGTGCTATTAGATGGATTTTGTCACTTTTGGACAGCGCCCAGGCTCTCTGTTTCTCTCTATTTTCAGTCTTTATGCTAACATAATTGGCTGCTGGCTGAAGTATCATATTAAACGTACAGAAAGTGATATCTATCTTCACTCTGCAAGAAAGCAAATAAGCTAATTCTTTATTTTCTGATTGTAGGATAATTGCATTTGAACCATTTCTTTCAATCTCAACCTCAATCAGCTCATCCACTTCAGCTAACACGTTTGTTTGTTTCGTCTTCCTATTGCAATTGTTAGTGTTTAAAATACTACATAAAGATAAATAAATGTGTTCAAATCTTATTCAATTATTTATACTTACCATCAATGGTGAGTGGATGTCAGGCGATACTGTCCATACAGAGGGCGTTTTGCTGGGTTGCATGCATCAAACGTCGCATCTCAACATCACCACTGACACTTGCCATTTGTACATCAGAATCCATCACAATCAGAAACTGTACCTGACAATTACTGTTAATATAATTTGTGAGTTTTTTTTATAGCGCTGCAGAGACATCTTTATAACTCGCATCATTGCTGAGTAAATTCACACTACAACCTACTATAAATAATGTCCATAATACCATATGGACTGGATATGCTGTACAAACACAGTGTGAACACTTAAGCTCTTCTTGGCACATGACAACTTTAATCTAATAGCAGTGCCTTGTGACACACTCCTGTAGGAAGCAGATCCAGTTTGATGTGAAATAAGCGACTGAACACAACAGATTTCTTTCTTGTTCTTTGAGAAAAAATGCTTTTGACCAGCCAATCGCATCTGTCACATGCAACATTATTCACTGCGGAGGATCACTTCCCCCACAAGGCAAATCCTTAAGACATCAAATTGATGCTGGTAATGAACTGCGCTGCATGGAGGATGAGCCTTCTGAAGGACATGAGTGCAGTTTTAAAAACATATGCAGCATTATTGTAATTTCAGCAGCTCTCAATGCCTCAATCACAGCAGTCATAAAAAAAAAAACTCCTACGCTCCCCCTGAGAATAGAAACCCCACAACAGAACAGAAAAGAAACCAAAAACATATCTCACTGGCTTTAAGTAGAACAGTGATATTGAAAGGCAGTTTAAGTGGTGCACCAAGAAGCACTTAAAAAGTGTACATTTGTATTATGCATAAAATCTTACATTGAACTGAAATGCTACATCAGCACAGTGGTACAGTATGCATTTAGAAACCAGGAACAAATGCAATTAATCAGCTTCCTAGCTTCAACCATCTTAAAATCAAGAGAGCTCTCTAACTCTTTGAGCGAGCCTCACACTCTGTGGTGTCTTTAACCTGCAGCCTCAGGAAGCGAACGGCGGTCTCTAGGTTATATACAACCACGGCACCGGGGTCCTTTAAGGCACGGAGCTCTGAGTGGATTGCATCCACTTCTTTTTGATGGGCCTCTTTGTCTGCCTTCATCTTCTCCAATTTGACTTCAAGGTCGTTGGTTTTGGAGGTCTGCTGCTCAAGATGACTCTGAGTTATCCTGCAGTTATCGGGCAGGTCCTTATCAGCTGGTAGTTCAGGTCGTCTGTTTCCCTGGTGTGTTCAGCCTGAGCTTGATCCAGCTTGGCTTTCAGGTCGCATATCTCCTTCTGGATACAATCCTTCTCATGGCGCCAACTGTTTTGCTTTTCTTGGAGATCATCAAGAAAAGTGGCCAGCAAGTCCTCTCGGATCTCTAGCAGGACATTCCCCTGCATTGCTCCTCCAGGAAATTGAGGTAGAAATTGATTGGATGTTCATCCTCAATGGAGTTGAGATCCATGTCTTCCAGCAAGATTTTCTGTTGGACTTCAGTGTTATTGTCTACTTTGTCCTGCTTTTTTCTCTTGCTGAGTGCACTCTCAATTGTCTCATTGAAATGTGCTTAATGATATCCTCTTATCTATCTCTATCCTTCGATCTTAACGTTGTTATTGGTTACCAGTTTGATTATATGTTTGAATATATCAATGTAATGCTTTCTATTGATACCTTAAAACATGGTGAAGAAAGTACACTGAAACTTGGAATGTCCTTGTATATTAGTATGTCCCAGTTGGAACCACAGCAGCCAGTAAACAACTTGATTATCATATGATCAATCCTATACGATGAGAAGCTCTTAACGCTAACTTAACTAAGATTATATTTTATGATGCTCATAAGGCTTATAAATATGAAGCTGTAAATGTAAAAATGTGACCAGATATGTACAATTTCAGCTTGATTTGGTATCGGTAGCAAACGTTAGCCAAAAGTAAGAGGACCGTTTGCCAACACTTCAGCCTCAACATAAATATATGTGACATTTCTCCTTGTCAATGAATGTTTGGGCATGATGTACAACCTCTCAGTGAAGGACTCTGTTATAAATCATAGGACACTGACATTTTGGGTCTGTTATCATGCATGCTTTGCAGGAAGTGGAACTCATTTCAGTATAAAACTGAAGAGGAGGGGAAACTGTGCCACATATGATGCTATCTAAGCATATGATTGAGCAAATTTGTCCTGCGAGGAATAACCACATGGTCTTCTGCTGATGTTAATGTGCCACAGTGGTGCCTGCAGCGTCTTCCGAAAGAGGACATCTTAAATTGTCTGTTACACAGCTCACAGGGAGAAGCCGAGGCTTTGCATGGCAGGGATTTGTGTCAACCAAGTGGCAAATCTAAGCACAGGTTTATTTATGGAAGTATTTAGTTAGTTCGTTTTTTCCTTCTAGAACACCATTAAGTGTTTTGGTGACTCAGTGGGAAGAGAGGCACCAGATGTGGTGTGTGAGTAGCCATTAAGGGCAAATAGTTATTATTAGTGTGTCAAGGATCACTGGATTTGTGCGTTTTGGATGCCCTCCTGCTCAGGCTACGTCAGAAACGCAAAGGCACAGCTGCATTCTGGAATTCAAGAGCACATCAGTTTACCACCATCTTTTATGTGGATGATTTGGCAGATTTTATCTGCAAGTAGATAAATCCAAATCACTCATGCAATAAAACCGACTTTGAGCATTTTTCATTCTCGCTGTTGACTGAATGTAATGGATTTGTACTGTGGAAGTTGCAAGAAGTTGGGAGTGTGGAGGCGGCTACGTTCTCTTCAGATGTTAGAGACCGTTTGATGGATGACCCAAACTGTCCCTGCAGTCTGCTGCCACTTCTGTTTGGCTTTTTGCTGAATTCTCTTTGGAACAGAGCAACATTGTAAGAACATGTGTTTGCTCCACCCAATCTAATTTCAGTGAGGCCGCCATCTATTGACTTTTGGCAGTCGTTCAAATCCTACACAAGGACATTGGATTTCTCTTGGCTTACACTTTTGTCTCCTCCCTCTGGAGACTTAGCTACCTCACACATTTATCAGAGCTCACTGGTTTATAAAGGAAGGAATGATTCGGTTGGCTACGACTAACGTTTGTCCCATTATTGTCCATTCCCTCTTCCTGCGCGTGTGGCATCAGGCCACAACATTTTCAACAGTGAGAGGTCACTCCTGAGCTTCGTGCCATTGTCTGGTTTTGCACCATTTACTATTGATTCGCACAGTTGAAGCCATATAATGAAGGTCATCTGAAAATAATTTTAAAGTCATAATCCTGCTGCTGAATTCTAATATAGTATGGCTTTTAACGGCTGCCTCTAAATGTTGTTTTTCTGCTGGATGAACACAAAGTAAATGCAGCAAACAGAACCACGTTCCTCTAGTGAGGTATCCCCAATTGTGTAGTGTGTGCAAAAAAAATGCTAACCCCGTACAGAAATGGAGAAAGAGTTGCATAATGCATTAAGTTTGAAAGTGAAGTGTGAAATGTGGCAACAACAATATCTGCAGATGTTTCTGCTAAAAAGGCTTGGCAAAAAAACATCTATGCCAAACTAGCCTTGTATTTTTAGCAAGTGAGACGTTATCAACATGCAGACAAGAATTGCCATGTAAGTTACTGGAATATGAATGAGCGTGCGCATGTTGTTTTATTTGTGATATCGCCCTGGAGGAAATTTATTGTAATACACGAGAGAAAAAAAAGACATTATAGTTCCAGTGCAGAATCACTCGTACACTGCAGGTGTCTGCTGTTTGTTCCCTCACAGTTGGCACATAGCTTTCGGTACAAAAGAATGACTAAAAGCTGTTTTTCTGTAGCTGCACTGGCCTTCATCCTCTGCTCTGCTACAGACCATTGTTGTCCGTTGTCATCAGTTCCTTTATCCTTACTGTCTTCCCTGTCTGGATGCTGCACTCCAATCCAACCAAAGAAAAGCTCACCAGCCATAAGTAGTTGACAAGAAATGTAGGGTCTTCTGTTGTGTACATGCACAACACTTCAGTTCAGTCAAAGTGTCTCTGCCGGCCAGGTTGCCATAGAGTTCCAAGAGGAGTATTACTTTTGCCAAGGAGGTCATGTTTTCGTATTGGTTTCTTTTGTCAGTCAGCAAGATTGTGGAATAACTACTGGCCTGATTTAAAAAAAAAATGTGTTGAAGGGTGTGTTATGGGCCAAGGAAGAACACACAAACCTTTGGACGATCCAAATCACAGGGCAGATACACACATTGTTTTTCACTTTCGTTAACATTGTGAGATAGGGCATTTGGCTTTGGTGGAGGTCTGCGCTCTCCGAGTACTCTTCTAGTTCTCGAGTTCCGCCACAAGGTCAAAATGTCCCTGCTGCCAAACATCAATTTTCCATTTTTCAACTAATATATGCAATATCTACGGATGGCCAAAGTGACTGAAATGAAAAGTAATCTCCATTGCAAGGTTTTCAGACAACTTCCATTTTTGAGATTATTAAATAACCAAGCAGGCCGTGTCATAAAGCCGAGAGAGGAACAGGTTAACGTTTGACCACTGGATGGTGGCAGCAGTGGTTCCTCTTGTCGGAGCCATACCAGCAGTGAAATGCCACTGTCAGTTATTGTTCTGTGGTTGTCATGGCTTATGTCAAATCCATTTTCTCTGTTTGAATACATTCTGTCAGGGAAGAAAAGGCCTAAACTCAAATCTTCTCTGCCCAGTTTTTGACAGAGAGCGTCTGACAGCAAATGGCTACATGGCCCCGTCACAGATGACACATCCATCTGTCCTTGGACTGCCTCCTGTCTTTCACAATGGCTTCATTTTCTTTAAAGTAGTTTACAATGATTTACTCATTTTGCCTTGATCATCTGCCAGATTGGACTGGCGACTTCTCTGCCAGTTTTCTGCCTTTTCTGCATGGATTTTCTGCCAAATCCATGTTGATTTTCTTTTGTGAGTTAACAACTAATCATATGTTCGGCAAAGTAGTTCCCAAGTTAATTAGCAGTTCTTCCCAGCATTGTTATTTAGTAATTGAAAATGTGAAGCATTATTAGGTATGCCTGCAGCAGGAATATGTAAGGAGGAGGACACTTTTCCATGATGACGCTTGCTTTTGACCCTGAGGGATTTCATAGAGCTCCAGCCTACATTTGACCTGGCAGCATGCCTCCAGCCTGTCAGACACTGCCATGGCTTCGAAGAAATTTTCTTTCCTTTCATGGCATCGTGACACTCCACTCTGACTCGGCTCCAACATCCCAACCTCAGAATACGAACTGCGTCGGAAGAATAACCAGACAGAATCTGATCCATATACAGACTCTAATTAACTGGCTTAGCTTCTGCTGTAAAAAAAAAACCTGACTTTTTTCATGTTTGGACAGAAAAACACATAAAAGGTATAATAAAATCAGAGGCTTGATAAATGTAGACAGTACAGTCAAAATTCTTACCCAAACAGAATGTCTTATTAAAATTCAGTTCATTAATTCAGCTATCCCGGAGTACCAAATGTTAACAAAACAGTTTCATCATTGGAAGCTCTCAAAGCATTTACAGATCTGTCCAAGTAACAGATCAAGTTAAAATAATTGGAGACTAAGTAGACACTAGACGTCGAAGATGCCTTAAAAACTGTCACACCATGTGTATGTGTTCGACTGAATTAACTTTAAACAACTTGTACATTTAATTTGGTGACTCAGCTATGTGAGTATTAGCAAAGTGTTATTCTATAAACTTGCAGTGTGAATGAATGCAATAATGGTTTTCATTATCAGTGCGGATAATGTTATATATTGCAGTTTTTGTTGAAGAAGTTAATTTGATGGAGTCTCTTAAAACTTCAAATGAATCTGAGGCGAGCTGAAAAGATCAAATAAATGTGTACAGATATTGAGCTTTAACCTGTCCTAGAATAGGGTCGGAATTGATTTTACAACTTCTGGCTCGATATATGATGTTTAATTATAGGACCCATCTTAAACAACTTTGATTTCTACTTCAAACTAATTTCAATTTCTCTTTCATCGATGTCTCACTGTCAATATTCAAAAGTTGTTGGTGCACAGACGAGCACCGTAATCGTCCTTCTCCATGATGGGAGGTAGCATCGCTGGGAATGATGCTTCACCAGAGTTGACTGCATTCCAGTACAACAAGTAGTCATTGTCAGCAATACCAGTTAACAACGTATTACGCCAGTATAAACACCATAGCAACATGTCCACAGATATAAGTTGGACTGTAGTGTACCGTCCGTCTCTTTGAGTTGGAAATCTGACCTCAGGCGGCGTTCCAGTAGAATTTCTAACTTCCTAGTTTAACTGCAACATTAATCTATTAAATGGTGTGCTGAAGAAAAGAGAGAAATGCGAGAGATAATTGTCGGGCTAGATAGCTCTGACGGAGCGTAGGCTGTGAGGTGACCACAGGCTCCCTGTGCCCTTAGCTTGCTAGATGAAGCTTAACCAATGTATTCTAGCTGGTGGAGAAGCTGCTATACTCCACTGTTGGAGACGGGCCAGAGTAGCAGAAAAAGAGAAAACTACGATGAAGGCAGTCAGACCAGCATCCCCAGCAACTAGCGCCTGGGGACTGAAGCGTCTGCGCTGGTCTGAGGACAGTTTAGCTAATTAGCCTTGAGAGCCAGTAAAGATTAGTTTGGCTTTTGACAGCTACCTCATGCTGCTGAGAAACTGGGGTAATGCAACTAAAGTGTTTTTTTTTGCTGTAGTTGTTTTTAGAGGAATTACATAATGAAATATTTGAACGATTTCAGCCACCGCACTTTAAAACCGGTGTATTGTGTTACATTCTGCTGCATTAGGTGTCTCACTGTAATAGCATTATTTAGAACAGGATCTGTGAGTTTAGTCATTTCACATAACCAAAGTGAACCATATTTTCTCTTTAATATGGTTATTTTGAAGACAAATTGTGACCGATGACTCTGAACCATTTGAATGAATGCGGTTTAGGTATTTCTGCAACAGTGCATGTTGATGATATGCAATCAATAAAGCTCCTTGTTGAATATAGATATATAGACCGAAGTTTCTTGGAGATTATTTACAATTCAGTAATGAAGTGCTCATTGTAGACACAGCTAACTCTGACTCTAATCAGGATAAATTCATCTGCAGTGTGGTGCTCTCTGCTAAAGTTGTGTAATATATTAAATCAACTACGGATAACAGTCGTTTATTCACTTAATTATGTCCATGGACTTAGATTGACTGCAGCTGTGCCTTTTGTATCACACTCATTTGCTAAACAAAATAATGCGAGTCATTCTGAACACCAATGCCACGCTCATAGTAAGTCAAAATGTCAGGATTGTTAATTTGACTGAAATATGATCCATTGCTTGACACAGCTGGTCGAGCTGATATTAAATGGAACACAGTGCAGCCTGTCTCATTATTTACAGAAACACATACAGTCCCAGTGTGCAGTGTGAGCCATTGTAGAGGTCTTCCATCAACCCTACACCCTGCTGAAGTTCTGCATTAGCATCTTCAGGAGGGTTGTGAATTAGAAATGAAGAGGCATGTTGTGATACAGACCTCCAGACCAGCACTGGGGCTCTCTGAGGCCCCACACAAACCACTATTTCAATTCTCCGAATAAATCCTTCTGTGGCCTGACCGGCCGGGAAGCAGTAATTTGCAACTGCGTTCGGGGGAAAGAGAGACTCATGATGGCTACATCTCTTCTTCTCCAGTGACACCAGAACATTCCCCGCTGTGATCTTCAGTCCCAAAAGCCCCAAAGAGCATCGTAGCAGTCTGACAAAACAGAGCTGTCACAGTCTGTCTGCACCGAGACAGAGAACAGGCTATCTATCTATCTGTCTGTCTGTCTATCTCGCTATCTGTCTTGCATTGTAAAGCACCATGAAGCAAATTTGTGATATTGGGTTGAATAAAATTGACTTGACTTCCTTCCTCCCTCCCTCCATTCTATCACGATCTGGACACAGCTCTCTGCTCTGCACACATTCTGCTCCATGTGGCTTCAGCCTCACGTGCCGTTGTGTTTGGACAGCACCGAGACAATTAGATCTGTGTTAAATGTGGCCTCACACTGGGCTTCACACTGATTGGTGTGTCAACACAGGCCGTAGTTCAACTGCCTGCTCAAATGTGACTTTGTTTGCTGTGCCGTCCATTCAAATCTGCATAGATCTCATGAACAGGTGAGAGCAAGCTCATCACATTTGAGCAGGCAGTGCAAATCCAGCCCGTGTTGACAGACACACCAATCAGCACAGAACAGAGTGAGGATGTGTGTTTGTAACAGAAAAGCTGTCTGTCCCTTCATATGTGATGTTCATGCTCAAGTCTTAATATTCTCTTTCATTGTTTTATTTGATTCCTTGTGTATTGCTGTCTGAAGAGGAAAAACAATGTTTCTTTTTGTCTTAACAACATGTCACATGTAGATGAGAGACATGAAGGATTTGATCCAGCAGTTGAAACGAAGAGGCAGCTGGTTTAAAGGGAGCTCTCTGGAGGATCTGGTTGCTGCTGGTTGGTTGGGGAGGTGGCAGGATAGGAGGGGGAGAGTCACAACCAAATCACTGCAATTAGTACAGGAAGCACAGGAGACTAGTGCCCCCAAGTGTTTGCTTGATATATCATTAGTGTCTGTATTCTGCTGTGAAATGCTGGGATTTGTGATGTGCATGTTTGCACAGGAGGCAGGAAGTCTGTCGGACTCTTCGGTTGTTCACAACATAAGAGGCTGGAATGCCATCTAGAGGTCAAGCAGCTCATTTTGTTATGTGCAGTAGTGGAAGAAGTATCAGATCTATTACTCACATTTAAATACCAATACCATGAAGAAATACTTCTTGACAAATAAAATTCAGTATCCAAAACCCTCTCCAAGTAAAAGTACATACATGTATTTAAAATAAGTCAGTAGAAGTACCTGCTCTGCAGAGAAATGACAAAGTGACTGATATATATCATTGTATATTTCATTATTATATTGGTATTACTGATGCCAGCAGCATTTAAGCGTGTTAACTGGTGGAGGTGAAAGTAGTTTTCACTTCTTTTTTAACTACAAGTAGTTAAGTCCATTGCTTCCCAACCTAAGGGTCGGGCCCCTCCAAAGCGTCACAAGATAAATCTCAGAGGTCGTGAGATGATTAATGGGGGATTTAGAACAATTGTAGCTCAATTGTAACAGTTATTGAAAATAAACTATGTGAGATGTTTGAGGGGAAAATGTCTCTTTGGTGGAACTGCTAGTAAAAATCAGATACTTTGTTACTTTCCACTACTGGTTGGTATCTGAGGCATAATTACTTTAAATACCATATTAAAACACTGAATGTTTAGTGTAATCAAATTAAATGAATGCTAAGAAGTGGAAATTACAATTTACTTGAGCTAGGTTTTTTTCCATAGATAAATTAAAAGGAGTCATCCTGGACTAGTTTCTCATTCATGGATGAAGACTTCATGTTATCCCTTTGAGGGGCGATTCTCCACGCAGAAGCACTAAGACAGTATTGACCTACTTTACTGCATGTATTTTTGGCATACAGTATGTCTTTTGCTATTCTCCCTTACTGTGACACAACATAATCCCTTTGTGTAGGTTGGATTGATGGCGTACAATCATTCATTCGTCTCTCCGTCACTAGACGGGCAGGTTGCTATCAATGTGTAACCACGATGAACCAGGAAGGTTTCCTGACTCCCAGGATTACACGGGCTGCCGTTGTGCTGTATTTCCCTATTTGAACAATGCAGGTAATGGTATACCATTACAGGAACTAGATATATAAAACATACTGTTAAAGCTCCAGAATGAACTCGTTCCAAAAGCCTGTGTGGATCAGTATCGCTGAAAGAAAATGGTAAAGATATGATTTGCTCTGACAAAGTAGCAGCCCTGTCAGATTAATGGCATTTTAAGAACTTCATGTGAATATCACATTGAGCCTAATGAGGGATGCATCCTTTCCCCCTGAAGCTAAAGTCCTGTCTCTGTGGGAACCAACTGATAGCAGGTAGACTTTGCCCTGAAGGCGAACCAACACTACGGGAAGAGCTGCAGAGCAGATTCCTGGCCGTCACAGCAGCGGTAAGACACATTAGAATGGATTACAGCCGTAATTCATTGATTTTGTTTTTAAGTCAGTCAAATGATCACTTGTCGAAGACTTAAAAAACATAATGGGTACTTTTGAAAGCTTCATTCATCATATCTCGGGATGTACAAGCCTTTCGGGCTAAATAAGCGAACAGAAACCAAGTCCACTTTATGTCGTGTAAATATTTGAAAATGAGTCTAAATATATTTCCATGATGTCGTGTCCATCACAGCTGTTAGTTTGGGGAGCTGAAGTAGTCAGAATGTGGTTTTAGGTGCCAGATGATTTATCACTGCCATGAGTTCCAAAGCCATTACTAATTACTGATATTACAGGAAGTGGATGTTGTTACTGATTAAACCATTTAAATGCTCAGTGCCGATGTTTCTTTGAAAGTGTTGTGTGGACCCTGTAGCAGTTCTTTTGTCTACAGTCAGTGCAGTCCTGGCTTTACTGAAGTTTTATATCATACAGCATCGATCGTTGTGTAGCTAATGAGAATGTTGTGTCTTTAAAGACTAATGCAAAACCAGGGACTTTGTCTGTTACTCATGTCTTCACAAGCTATATATAAAATAGAATGGATGAGATTACTGTCTGTCCTTGATGACAACTGAATTTCCTCTGCGAGCAATTAAGCGCAACCTATTTGGCCATTAAATATACATACAGCTCTATTAAATGGATGCTTAAGGCCATAATTATGGACGTTAGTCACGGATTGCTCTTGTGTTTGTGTGATGCATCATTTTGTAATTACCCATTTATTTGTTCCACTCTGACATCGCCCCATTTGCCAATTTAACTTCCCCGATGAAAGCGCTGACGCTGTTGAACAGGATGCTTTTGTGGTCTCAGCCACGACCTTAACCTACCTGCATGTCTGACGTGTGTTCTCCGTTACTGCTGGGCCTCAGTTGATGAAACCTTTTGGTTCAAATGGACCAGACTAACAGCAGCAGCAATGGCGGTCATGGACCTCCTCCCCCTCCGTACAACACTCAGGACTACGGACAGAGTTCTTACACAGGGATGAGCTATCAGGTTAGTAGCACTATTGGAGCCTTTTTTAATGAGTAGTGAGCTGAAACTGTTTTTTCCTCTTCATTTTGGATTTAATGTCCAACTATTAGTACAGCATGAGTCAGAATCACACACTACCAGCCGTCTCCTGATCATGGTATCATCATCAAACCTTATATTAAACCTTAAATCATTTGATTAGACATGGATGATTGATTTTTTTTGATTTTCTTTCAATGATGCGCTGAAAAAAAAGTGTTCAATCCTGAGTAGAATATTCTTGTTGTTGGTTCGGGTGAATCAGGTAGGGAAGGGGAGCGTTGCAGTGGTCTCCCCTCCTGGCCCCTACGATAACACGGTCCATCCTGAGGACACGGCAGCCGGAGGCGACCAGCAGTTTGGTGAAGCTCCACCTGACTACAGTCATGGCTTAGAGGACAGCAGCTTCAGTGACGCCGCCATACGAAGAGGTGAGGGCTAGAAGAAGGGAGGAATGGGCAGAGGGAGAGAAAGAAAAGGAAGAGCAACCAGTATGTTTTTGTTTGCAAACAAGGATAAACAATATGTACTCCCTCATTGGCCTTGCAGTGTTTTCTTGAAATAGATTTGAAATTGAAAATCATTCCCTGATCTCCGCTGTGCCCTGCCTCATCTCGTCGTCCTCCCACGCGACACAAATTATTAAATGAGAGGTTGTTTAGTGAAAACAGAACAATTTCTCGACGTAAACAACCCTACCTGCCTGCCTGTCTGCTTCGCACTGGCAGATTTCTTTTTAAATGCTGTCGTCTATCTATCCGTCTCGTCTCACCATGTGTCGGTGTCTTTCTTTGTGAACAGGTTTCATAAGGAAAGTTTACTTGACCTTGATGATTCAGCTGCTGGTGACTGTCGGAATCATCTGCGCTTTTCTTTACTGGTGAGACACTGTTACACAAGGGAGTTCCAAAAAGAGATGAATCCATGTCAGGCACCCATCCATCAATCCACATTTAGTGTCGCGTGTAAGAGCATCCGACATCACACAGAAGTACCATAGTTGTCCCCACAAAAACTTTGAGCATGCAACCCCAACACGGCTTGAATCCCCATAAATATGTAAGGCGAGACAAGATGGGGGAGAATAAAAGAGCATCTCTGCCACATAATATTTTTGGCTTGCAGTAGTTTGAAAGGTTTATATGTTTTGTATAATAGATGTGGTAGAACGCTGCTACAGTAATTTCTTTTCATAAATTGTATCCTGCTCCCATGTGCACGATGCTCTGTCCTCTGTTAATATTTAATAAAATCATTCTACTGCCTCTATCAAATAAATGATGCCGCTATTAAACACTGCGCTCTCTCCCTTGCTCTCGTGGAATAACAGGGACGCTCTCAGGAGATGGACATGGGCCAACTCCTGGTTCTCCTACACAGCAATGTAAGCCATCAAAAACATTCAGTTAGATTGTCTAGACGCTACACACTTTCTTGCTTTAACCAGTTTGACCAACTACAAATCTCCTGTGGGCGAGTTACCGAAATGAAAATGTCGCTCATGGAAATCCATAGAGGTAAATCACCGGCTGTCACCCCAGTCTGCATCCCAATCCAGGAAACTGCCAGCTACACTGCATAAATAATGCACTCAGTGAATTCACATATTGAACATAGTGCTTTTTTTTTTGCCTGTTTATAGCCTTTTTATTTGCTATTTACGATACACTCTATATTCTCTGTGAAATAGGGCATTGGTGATGGTGCTCATCGTGGCCTTGTCCTGCTGTGACAACCTCCGTCGTCAAGTCCCCCTCAATTTCATCGCCCTGAGCCTGTTTGTGAGTAGACGCAGTACCAGCCAGGCATCAAATTAAACCCCCACCACACCTGCTCTATTTCACAGGGGGGTTTTTTTGGTCATGCATTTACTTTTGCACGTCCGTCTCTCTCTCTCTCTCTCTCTCTCTCTCTCTCTCTCTCTCTCTCTCTCTCTCTCTCTCTCTCTCTCTCTCTCTCTCTCTCTCTCTCTCTCTCAGACTATTGCAGAGGGCCTGATGCTGGGAGCTGTTTCAGTGTGAGTATCTGTTTCCAAGGATGAATCCCCAACCTGATGCTGACTCATTTACACAATAATAACACGATTTGATCCATATCTGGTAGCGTGTTGGATGCCAGCAATGAAGCCATCAAACCTGATGAGATGTTATCATAACTGGTTTAACAGATTAAAAAGTACATGGAATCATATTTTCCGTGTTTCCAGCTGAAGATAAATGGGAAGCATCACACAAATAGTTCAAAACCAATCTGTCTGTACCAGTGCGCGTGTAAACACACGTTACCGTTTCAATCTGAGAGACATTTCGTCTCTTAGCAGCGTGTCACTCTCACATTAAACTGCCTGACTATCAATAATATATTGAAATTACCATATTTATGGGACATTGCCATAACTGAGGCTGTAACTGATATGCAATGAACACAGGCGATACATTATGCCATGCTTGTCCGGAGGGGGTCCTCACTCATCACTCTAGTTCAGACACATGACACAGACTATGAAATGAAAAACGGCCACATTTCCTATGGGAAAGTGATGTTTCCCTTTTATGATAGAACTTAACCCTAATGTTGGCGAATACACTCGTTTTGACACGACACTGTGAGGTGTCTTTCTCGCTGCATATCCGTTGGATGTTTCTGTCTGCAGGCACTTTGAGGCAGAAGCAGTTCTGTGGGCTGTGGGGGCAACGGCGCTGGTGTCCTTCGCCTTGACTCTGTTCGCTATGCAGTCAAAGGTAAGATCGGTCACACACTCTGAGCTCAGTTTGCAGTGCAGCCAAAAGTGAAATTTCATAAAGTGCAGCTTTGCCATGCTGTCGGTGGTAAATGTGCATATACTGAGCTGTGTTTCCTGTGCAGTCAAAGGAAAGGTGTTAAACTGAGCTGTCGGCCAGGTTCTCTCATGCAGTGTTTGCTATATGCAGTCAAGGGTTCAAAACTCTGATGGCTTTGCTGTCCAGGCAAAAGTATGATTACTGCTGAGATCGGTGTATTTGTCAGTCAAGTCAATTCCTTGTGTCCAGTGGTGGGACAGAGTTAAACCTCCGGGGCTGTCGTCATGCTGGCAGAGGATGGACCATGGATCTTGAGTTCAGAAATGGCCCCGGAGCCTTTTATTATTTGCTAAATCCCCGCTCTTTCTTTTTTATCTGTCTCCTTTAACCATGAAGTGTATAATAAAGCAAACACGCTCAGAGATTCATCTTTAAAAAGGGTCCTTTTCAGGGACACACGGGTGAACATGACCGCTCCTCCAGCCAGATATACTATATTTTAATTTGAAAAATACTTTGCCGATCCTGATCCCTCACCATTAATCTCATCTAAAATACACCAGTAATACATGAACAACTCTTGATAATTCAAAGTGGACCCTGACATAGCTCCTCCACCATTTTATTTAATTTGATTTAAAAAGTACTTCAACACTGTTATTTCTCAATGATGCCACTTGGTTCATATATAATAATATAAATGTACGCTTGCATAAGTGACATTTAAAACAAGTTGTGATGCTCTGTTAGCAACAGTCAATTTGCAGAAGTGTGGAGACCTTTTGAGAATCACTTCATTGATAGTTTGTCATGCTTTTTCAATAAATTGCTCATTCAGGACAAAAGTTATCATACAGGCAGTGGGGCAAACAATTCCACAAGTGTAGGCCAAATTGTAATTGCATTTAGAGTCCCTCCTTAATTGGCTCTAAATGTAGTTTGGCATTTCACACATTTTACTACTTATTGCATCTGAAGGAGCTACAGACATTTATTTCTACTGCGTAGATTGGCTGAAAACTAGCAAGCAGGTGTCTAATGATTATACTGAGAATAAATCAGTTCTTAAATGCTCTCTGCTCATTAGTAATCTGTGGAAAGAAGGCACATGCATCAGGTCTAAATAGCCTGCGTATAGAGGGGGAAACTGTGATATAAATAGTACTTGGCTGTGCCCTCACCCCATAAAAGAGGTTCTTTTTCTGCGTGCGTTCACTCCTGCAAACACTTGCACTTTACTTGGTTTATTGTTCTTTATGCATACACGTTCCTCTTGCAGTTTCCAGCTCCACCTCTTGCTCTGCAGTTCCAGGGCTATCTCTTTTTTTTTTTTTTTGTCTGGGCCACTCTGATGTAAATGTCATGCAGACTGCCTTGCATGTTTAGCCCACAGCTCCTCAGGTGATCAGTGTTAGTCATTCTCCTCTTGTAACTGCCATCTTTCTTCTGTCTGTCTGAAAAGGGCACGCAGGCCAAAAGGCCACCTCCCCAGCCCTGCCCTCCCCTGTGCCTGCGTTGCAGCTTGTTGATTAATTATCCAGGATCATTACATGCAGAATCGTTGAAAATGTTGAACTGCAATATGTCTTCATCATTTAGCAATCTGTGACCCCCCCCCCCCCCCCCCACCCCACCAAGCACAGCTGCAATGCAGTCGACCTTGAGCATCCTGGCTTTCATGGCAAGGATGAGTTTGAATGAGAGATGTTCCGTCTACTGTTTTCTGTTTGAGAGGCTCGTCACATTCAGTGTCTTCTCTCTTCTCCCCCCCCCCCCCCCCCCCCTTTTCTGGCACCAGTGGGACTTCACCGGAGCAAATGGGAGCCTGTGGGTGTTCACCTGGACCCTCTTTTCCTTCGCCTTGCTTTGTGGAATCCTCCGATCGCAGGTAGATCAAAAAAGCCGTCACGTTTACACCTGCGTTTGCAGCGAGAGCAGGTTTTGAATGGAACGGCAGTCAGAGGCAGACAGTGCACACAGCCTCGTAGCTTTCATCCCCAGGATGTACGGCCGCTGACCTGTGTGCTGAGCAGACTATAAAGAGGAGAGCGTGCACTCTCAAACCTCTCAGGAGCTGCCCTGATCTCAAACTGATGCATTTAAATGTACACCGCTGTTTGCTGTGATGATGGCTGTAAGTGTTTTAGCCTTAAGCAGCAAATTTACAGAAACAAGCATTCCATTGATTTCAAACTGCTATTTTTACACAACAACAAATAAAGTGGAACAGAAAATAAACACCGCTTTCTTAAAGCATATTGTGTGCACCCATTATCAAACCTTTACAATCATATTTACCGTGCGGAACAACTAGAATGGAAAAAGGGATTAAAGTATGCTCAATTTTACAGGATGAGGTGGAATTATTGTGTCTGCAGCAAGCACACTACCATTTACACTAAGATGGAGAATAACTTCTAAATGAATAATTTCATATCAAATGGTAAAATGGAGTTGTTTTTTTAATAAAAGAATGTTGCTGAGTGCCTTTGCTGATCTTGTCTCCGATTCTCTCAACAGTATCTTTACATCTTATACGCCTGCCTGGGAACCTTGCTGTTTTCCTTAGTAAGTACATACAACTTTTATGACAGAACATTGTTCTATGCAACAGAGGTTCAATTTTGACATTTGACATTTTAAAATGAAAGAAACCATCATCGAGGCTTTAATGTCAAGTGAGCGTGTGCGATGTACGGTTTCCGGTGTCTGTCATAGTAGCCTAGTTAGCGTAAAAGAGAGGGACTCTGATGTCCTCGTGCCCTTTAATTTCAATTATCGCCCCGCTTAACAGCAGCAGGCTTCATTCTCACAGCCACCTCTCTGCGTGCCTTTGGCATTAACAGCAAATGTTGTGACCCATCCCGTCAGCTGGTGGAACAAACTGCTGCTGCACACAGAGCTGAACAGGCTGTCAGCGGCAAGTCACAACTCACTTCCAGCCTACACGATTATTTACATGGCCTGTTTATCTGCGCAGTCCCCGCTCTCAAAGATAAGGAAGGCTGCCCGTGTTTTCTCTCAGACCGATCCCTGTACCAGACCGGCTCGCTGTCTCTTTCATCACACAAACGCGGCGCTGAAGCATCTCTCATCTCTCTCTCTCTCTCTCTCTCCGCAGTACTTGGTGTTTGATACACAGCTTATACTGGGTGGGAAACACAGGAAGTACCAAGTCTCTCCTGAGGAGTATGTGTATGCTGCTCTCAACCTCTATTTGGACGTCGTCTCCCTGTTCCTCCTGCTGCTGCAGCTCATCGGCCTCTGCCGCTAACACTGACTCTCTGTGACAGGCCTCCCTAAAGAAACACCCAATGTCTTCCTGCACACAATATATCCCATAAAACCCGGGTGGGTTCTCTCTTCTTTTTCTTTTGTTTCTGTCCCAAAATATGTTTGCTTAGAATGCAGATTTCAATGACAAATAAAAAAAAACAAATTAAAACTCACCACATAGTTTATTGGCATCACACATCAAACATGTTTTCATATAAAGAGGGAATGTATCAAGTATAGACTATGAAAGTGCAAATAGCATTTCAAGGATTAGTTGCTTTACAATAGAAAATCTCAGTGAGTTACAAAATGTTATATGCCATTTTCAAATAAATCACCTGAACATTAGACGTGAAATACAAAGGAAGTACAAATTCCATTTCAACTCGTGCCCAATTTCATGCACAGCATCCTGTTGCACAAAAAGGGCAAACCTACTTCCATACAAAGTTAGCTCCACTAACCATATGGCACTCACAGTTTCACAACTTCAAGACTCTTGTCATCATGACTATCTTTAGATTTAATGTGGCTCTATACGAGATATAAGGTCATTTACTTCAGTCAGACATTAGTCTGTGCAAAAAACACAAGTCTTAAAGGTAAAACACTGATCAATGTGTCGTATTGGGTATTCACAATCCATTTAATGGATTAAACAGATTGCAAATAAATACCTACTTTATATTGCAACTTTTCTCCATTTTAGTGTCTTTAGGTAACATACATGATACACATACAGTAGGTCAACTCATTCCAAAGTCAAGACAGTGATTTTAGTTTGTGTGGGGCAAGAAGCCCTTCTGCACAAAAAAAAAAAGAGCAACCAAATCATTTTTGCTTTTGGGAACAAAATTTGAAGGTATGACATTAACCGTTACCCATGATACCAAATAATATAAATCAGTGTTATCCATTAACAAAATACTACTAGAACCGACAAAAAAAGCCTCATGCTACAAATATTTTGATGAGAAAAGAAATAATAAAATCAAGCTCTCATGCCTGCACACTCTAAACTTTATGTGAGAGAAGTAACTTTAAGGTAAAAGGTGGTGGTTACACTGTAATTACTGTGTAATTAGCACTCAGAAAATGTGTGAAAAACAGAGAAACAACAGCGATTGACATAAAAGGCACTGTGTCTCTAGATGTGTAGAGAACCGTTTCACAAACACATGGGACTCATGTGTTTGAGATGCAATACACATTCATGAATTCTCCACGCATTACCCTGCAGCCCGGTACGTATGTGGAGCTCTAGCAAGAATTACACTTAATGGGACCCAGAGATTAATTACAGTGACTTTGGGCGTGATTGATTAATCCACCAAAGTCTGAATGAGATTGCCTGATTATCTCTCTCACTGGCCTTTCCTGCAGTATACAAACCAGACGACGCACTGTCTACTCAGTCTGTCACGCTCAGCTGCAGGACTGAAACGAGCTACAATGGAATTCAAAATAAACTCGACTGAATGACACTCGGCAGCCTCTGGCCCCGTCAGCTCTTGTTTTCTCATTGAAAGTGTGTTAGGATTGAGGCTTTGAGGTGAATACCATTGTCGGGTCAATTTTGAAATGTTTTTTTTTTTTTTAAGGACGCCACCAACCTTTGTTTGGCTGATGAATCTACATTTTTGTGTGTGTGAATGTTTCACATAGTAAAGTACACAACCATTATGGTCTTAAACTACAGATTCACACAGCACGCCGCAGCTTTTAGATGGTGAGATTTGAAAATATCACAATCACCGCAATCTCAAAATACAAATATGGCTCGAGACGTTTCCGTTTAGCTGAGTCGTTGCGATTGTAATAAGCAGGCACAATTTGCTTTGAAGAATCCACTTGGTGACGGCAAACTGTGCTGTTGCCAGTCAGTGTTTGGCACCTATATAGTAGGCAGGTTTGGACAGAAGCAAGAACTATCCCCAAACCTGTACCCCCCACAGGCTGAGTCTGCTCTTATGTACAGTTGGAAAAACCTCCCTCAGACCTGATTCAGACACATACAGTAGGCTTTTACTCCAGTGGAAAACAAATTATAATAATACCTGCACTACGCTAAAGTATCTTCTCTCCTCTGGAACGGATTTCAGGAAAAATGTTATCAAATGTAATGTCTCCGTCCACGAGTGCTTTCTTTTCAGGAGGGCTGATTGTTGTTGGGGGGGGGGGGGGGCTGACAATACAGTAAACGCAGGAAACTAATCTGACTTCAATGCTGGACTAGAGTCTAAATACTTCTTCCCCGACGAACTGACACATTCTTCATTCTGTATACATTCCACCTGAATTCATTTCATTTGCAATCTATAGTGGGTTTTTTTTGGCCTCTCTGGAAAAAAAAAAGCTCCTTCCCGTCTCAGCCAGTCGGTTCATACCAGGTGCACTTGGTCCTCCCATTCGGAGGAGCTGGTGCTGGCCAGCTGGTCGGACACCGAGTCGCATTGCGGAGTGTCGACGCGGCAGACCTTTGAGCCTCCCCGTTCGGCAGGGTCTCCGCTTGTGGCCATGTAGGGTAGCGGCACGGTGTCCAGCCCCACTAGATCCAACTGTGTCGGCCTCTGAGCGACGGCACACTCCTTCTCCTCCACGTCGCTCAGTCTCTGAGAGAAGAAACCCACTTCTGCCGTCCCTTCCTGAGGTTTCCTGCTTTCAGGCAGGACGCCCCCGTCTTTCTCGTCATCACGCAGGCACCCTTCTCCGCCCCCGTGGAGTGCGCCGAGGTTTGAGTCGGTGTCGGAGGAGGTTGAGGAGACCAGGGTGATGCCTTGAGGATTCATGTCGTGGAACCATGCCATGATGTTGCCCAGCAAATTAGCGTTTGCTCCTAATGCAGAGGACGTGGACGGGTCGTGGCTGCCGCAGGTGGTCGAGTCTAACGTGTCGCTGGAAGATGAGAAGAGGCCCGTCGAAGAGTCGCTGCCTCCTGGAGCCACTGGTATCGGCACTGAAGCCCCGTAGGCCCGGTGGTGACTGTCGCTGTGCTGCACATGGGCGGGAACACCAGTGGCAGCAGAGTACCGGCTGCCGATGTTGCCAAGTCTAGCCAAGTTATCGCCCAGCTCCAGCAGTTCTGAGCTGCTTAGAGAAGCTCTGGAAAGGACCTCTACACCTGGAGCGCTCTGTTCGAGCCTAGAAGGCAGCGAGGTGCCGATGGCGCCGAGTGAGGCTTCGTTGGCAAGGACAGCGCGGTTGGACTCGATCTCCGCCATCGCAGAGTCCTGGAGCGACAGCTGAATGGCCAGTAGAATGTTCGGGTCATCATCATCCAAAGAATCTAGACCCTGCAAGGAAAATCCAGGATACAGTGTGAGTGATGCAGGCCAAACCAGTAGCATCCACTTATAAAGCACCAGCAGTTTCCAATCTGCACCAACTATTGGTAAGGAAGTAGGAGGAGCAGCAGGTTAGAACTGCAGACGGGAACATGCTGTGAACAATCTAGGAGAATGATAGCAGGCAATGTTGTTTTTTAAAGATACTGTGTGGGGTTTTACAGTTTAAAACTCCACAATGGTAAAAGATAAAGGCTGGTAATAATGTGTATTTTTGTTGTCAAACAAACGAAATAACGGTGATTTGGTTTGCCTCAGTGTGCTCCAACGTGCTCAGCCAGTCTCTGGCTGTCAGCCCCCAAGCCCTGTCGCTAAATAAATACTTCTATTTTTAAAAAGGCAAAAAATGTCCAACTGGGAACTGTATGTTTTTACCAAACGTTACACAAACCAGAGTAGATGATGTATTTGATTTGGTGCACTAGTAAGTAAACTCATGTTCATTGTGATAAAGAAGCATGTCGCCCAACAGTGGAGGTCTTCACGTCTAAACCGGAGGTGAGTTTCACTTCTTTTGCACAATTACATTTATTTAATCGGTCTATTTTACCAGACAGAAATCACAAGGCCTTACTGCCATCACAGGATTCATACAAACTGTCTTTGCATCTTAAGACCCCCATTTTGAATCTGCATCAATCTTCTATCTTTTGTATGATTTAAGTGTACAATATTATTATTGAAAGTAGTGCATTAGACTTTTAAAAATGTTTTGTTACGATTGCCTTTAACCCCCGGACCTCAGCACTGCCACAGTGAGGAATAAAACATCCCTTCAGAAAACAAAGCGGCTAGATTAATGCCGTACACCTTTGACATTGTCTGAGAGATTTCAAAGGATGAAAGCTTTGAGCTGAGAGGAAAATGGCATCTGTGCACTCACCATCAGATGATGTCTACGTCCACCTCCGAGATCCTGTGTGTCTTTGTAGAAAAAGAAACAGACCAATAGCCCAGTCATTAAACTGAATCTTTACAGCTGCACCTGGATGGCTAATTTAACCCATTCCTAATTTCCACTTTTAGGAAAATCATCTTCATTTTAGTGAACACTGCGAAATGATGGTACGCAACCTGTGCCCTCAGCATTTCCCCAGGAAATTCGCTAATTTCGTATCTTCATCTGAAATCAATTAACCCTTCTGACATGACAAAATCTTTTCAGCTGGCTTCAAAAACTGCAAACTCTCTGTCCTCGTTTCATTCCCCGCAGACAGCCAAAAACAAAGCAGCACTGTCGTGGACAAGAGTGATGGATTAGAAATATTGGCTTGTTCAACTTCAGCAGTTGTGATTTTCCAAAGTTTGGGCCAGTACCCTCATTTGGGTTTCTGTACAAATCATTATTGAAAACTGAGGGAGGCTTACTGGATCAATGTCATTTAATTTGTTGTATACATATTATTTAATCATAGATTACAAAACCTGGCGATAGCACTACACTGAATTAGTGTTTTTTTTTTTTTTTTTTTATGTACTTGACCCTCATTTCCTGACTTTGCAAAAAAACCAACTGTGACAAACTACCCCACAAATGAAGGTCGACACATGCGAATAAAGTCCAGCCCTGAGAAAGTGTCCCTGTGTGTCCACTGCAGTACCTAAGATGCCGTCGCTGGAGTCATCGGGGTCGGGTGTGTTGCTACGGAGACTGGACATGTCACCTCGCCTCCGCTGCCGATGTCTCCGTCTGTACTGGAACTCTGCGTACTCCTGAAATAACGACAATAACAACAATTAACAAATGATTTAATGCTGCGTGAGTCACAATGTCCTTGACTCTCATCATCAACACATCGCTGTCTGACCAGAAAAGGTTGTCATCTACTGCTGATCTGGGGGCTGCGGTTGCACATTTTCCTTGATTCCTACCTTTTGTTATAAACAATTAAAAGGTGAATTTGTAAACTGTAACAAGAAGTGATGCAGTCTGCTTCAAATGTGGTCTGAGTGTTCTGTTCCAGGAAAGATCAACGATCTGAGAGTTCATTCAAACCCTTTCATCTCCTACCCAGGCCTTCAATCATTAGGCTCCGGTTTAGACTGCATCCAAGCAGAGGACCCACTCACGCACTAGAAGGGAATTGTAAATTCAGTACTGAGGTTCAGATGTTTGAAAATGCTTTGTGTGCGTGTGCCCAACTAGTCTCAAAAGCAACCAGAACATCTTAGCAGGAGTGGTGTAAATAAAAAGTGAAATATTCATTTACTGGCAAGTTTAAAAAACACTAATCAGAATGAATTCAAAATGAGACGTATTTTGTCCAGCTTCAGTTATAATTTGTATGGAATAATGTTAAATCCCACATTTAACTCGCTTTAAAGCAGTCTTACGCTACTGCATGTTCTCAGCATATCTTTTACCATTATGACAAACAACAAAACTCTAAGCTGATATTTCTAGCACGTTATCACTCTGGAGTTTAAGTCAGTTAACACACGCTGTGTTTGACACAGCAGGTCTAAATTATATTACAATAAAGGACTAGTGTAATAGCTGTGTGCTTACATGCATGTATTTCTGATTATAGGACGTCTGTGTGCGTGTGATTGTTGTGTTCATTTAAACATGTTGCTAACTGATGAGAGACTGAGATCCAATGATATGATGGTGTCAGAAGATGAACGCTCTAAGTCATAAAAGTCCAATAAAACAGAGTTTTATAGGGAGCATATATCTAATTTAAGCATATATTACATGTATAGAATTTCAAACTGAATATAATAGTGTATGCGTCTTTCATCTTAGTTTCACTTCTAACCAAGCAAGAGTTATTTTTGAACTAATATTTCTACAGAGTATGAATTATAATTTTCGGGGTTCAGCTTCAACCAGATGGTACTTGTACTGGTCAATTACACACTCAAAGTCAATTGCAATGCCACTGCCAACCTAGAATTTGTATTCTTTGGTTGGAGACCAACATGAAAAGGTCACATATACTGACTTTGTTCATCTGCATATCAGAATCAACTGCATTCTCCATTCACCCGTCTCATACATTTGCAAAAGTCACATTCATATAATCAAAAGCCTATCACCCAAACACTGTCTTTCATGTTTCCACCGCTCTAAAAATAGCCCAGTATGAAGTGATCTGCAGGCTTTGTAAGAAGCCTGGAGCGGACCATCTGTAGCTGTGCCTGTGAGGCAGAGTCATCAGGCCGTGGTTATTACTGTGGTGTTCCCATTAACTACTGCAGCTGAGAGACACAAGCTCTTAATTAGGGGACAAAAATAAAAAAACCCTTTTTTTTCTTTTAAGAGTGGCTTAGTGTTTCGCATCTGGTGGCAACATTTATTGTGAACTTCCTCATAGACACAAGTGCCCAAAATATGTTTTTGATGATTTGTTTGTAGTTTAAATCCAGCGCCTTTGTCCTTCTGAGGTGAGATGAGGTTTACATTGATAATTTGTTCTTTTGAAGATAAGTCCCATCTTTGTAGTGTGCGCCTGGCCTAGATCATCTTATCTTGTGCAGTAAACAAATAGATAGGTTCCATAATAAGGTATGACTGAGATGATAGTCAGCAAACGAAACAAATAGTATTCCTAGTTACTTCACGGTGTAGCAAAACATAAACGTCCACATAACAGCAGAGAGGATCAAAATCCTGCAAGACCATGTCACGAGGTTTTATAATGTATAATCTACAGACAACAGAGGATCTACCTGGATCATGGTACCTTGGCAAGATAATTGAACATTTTGTTCAGACATCCTTTGCATGAGTGAAGAGTCTTGTTTTTTTGATGCTTTAAGTCTGGAACACAGCTTAACACACTGGGTCCAGGTTTGGATAACAGTGACCTTTTACTCAGTAATCCTTGAGTAAACAAAAGCCTTATACAAAGCGTTACCTATGCCTCACTGCATGGTGCTGAGCAGGCAGAGGATAAGGAGATTCATAATTCATTCATCAAACTGGCCGAGCATACTGATCTCGCCATTAGTTTTCCTGTCAATAGGGAAATGCCAGCTTTATGCTGTTAAAAAGGTGTGCACAGTAAACCCGAGAGGCTCAGGTTTGCGGTAAGATTTGCATCGTGCTTTAAGGAGCCTAAGGAGAGCTGTTTAGCTGAGCGAATGTGTTCCGGATGAGGAGCCTGTACGCCACAGTCTAGAAACTAAACAATAATAAAAGCTTAAGAGGAGTAACTCCAGCGTATTCTCTAATGCACCACTACATGTATCAAGCTGTGCAGAAAACGGAGGCAGGTCAATAATCAAACCAATACGTGGTTGACAGTTTTATGACTGTAAAAGTTAACTGCAAATGCCTGTTACTAATGCGCAATGATTGGGAGCAACCTGCTTAAGGTGTTTGCCAGAGTGCTACTCTTTCAATCATTCCAACTGGCTGCACAGGGGAACACTGAACCATCTGGCTTGTTCCAGTGTGTTAAATAACACCGTGATCTTTGGGTCACCGTGGTTTGTCAGTGCTGCTACACATCCGAAGTTAAACCAGCAGTATTTAAAGGTTTAGATATACATACTGACTTTATAAAACAACGTATAATGTAGGGCTGCATCATTTCATTACATTGTAATTGAGATTTTTTGGTCCAATCTTCATTGGATTTAAACTAATTTGATGTTTATTTTTACAGTATTCTAATGTTTGATTTCAATTGTAGATTTATTAATTAATAGTCTTCTGTCACACGTTGAAGTGCAATTAAACTTGTGTTCTCATCAGTCATCTAGCATCATGATGAATGATTAGGATCTAAAATAGTATATCATCTTAAGGGGCACTACTAATTTGTTCAGGTAGGTCAAGGTTCTATTGGAAAAATAAGACAACAAATATAAAAAAAAACATGCATTTGAGTAAAAATTCTGTCAGGCTGTGATTAGGCGTGTCAAAAGTCCCACGCACATTTTATTCTAACAGCACAGAGGATGTTGTAACTAACTGAGAATGAATGAAGAACGGCTGTTACCTCAGGGGATGCAAAGCCTAAATACTCCCAGTCCCACGTTCCGCCAGCAAAACTACAAGTGAGGAGAGAGACGGAGGAAAGATTTAGTCACTATAAGATTGTGATTAATTGCTGAATTGTTAGAGCTAATTAGTCACTTTGTATTATTTGAAACTGCAGTTCTGTTATATAACAGCGCTGTTTTTCATAGTAAAAACTAGACATTTTATTGAGCTGCATGTCTTGGTTTTACTTGCGCCTGGGGGCCTCAGGAGAGTCATTGGGGGCCACTCCCCTGGCTACTGAGGCAAGGAACTCCTGCCTCTTCTGCTGAACAAGACATGCTGCACGGATGATTTTGTGGCGCGGCGTCCTGAGGTAGGGCCGGTTAACCTTTTGTGCCAGGTCCTCAGTCACCATCTCCAGGTCCGTCTGAGGACAGAAAGAGAGCTGGCTGGGTTTATTTTGGAAAGGCAAAGTGATTTTAGTGGTGTGTGAATACACGATTTCAAGTTTAACTTCATAGTCTAAGGACAAACGGACTTTAGAAGTGAACTGCTTTTAGGGCTCGTGTGTATGTATCTTTAAAAATGTATTATTTTTACAAGCCTTTAAGAGACAATGCTGTAAGTATGTGTGCCTCCCCATTAATTTTACAGTATTTAAAAGGCCACAATATTAAAGATAGCAGGTAAGTACTTTCCTCGTCTTTACCGGCAATCATGAATTATATAATGCTAGATCTTTAACTAAAAGCTGAGATGGGCATAACAGTATGGGTATAACTGGGGCAGATTGTGAAGACCATGTGGTAGAAAGCTTTAGTCTCAAATCTCTAAATGGCCCATATAAAACCGGCTGCTGTGAACATTTGTTTTTTTTTTCTGAATAAGTAGGACTGAAACCTGCATGAGCTCGTAGATCTCTTTCTTTGTGCTTCTGGGCTCCAGAAAGAACCCGTAAGGATAAGAGCACTTCAGGATGCGGCGAGTCTTTAGTAGTTCTAGGACCGCATCTTCAATGAACGTAGTGTCAGGTGGGCCTCCTTCCCCTGGAGAAGAGAAGTAGAGAGTCAGATAAAAAAATAAAAATGGGTCTCTGCTTTACTTTTGTGGAGTGCATCCCTTATTCCAGCCTAAATGACCTACACATCTAGGTAGATTAGTACATATGATGGCTCAGTTGTATTAATTATGCTATTATAGATACTGTTATTCTATATTAAAGGGAAAATTCACAGATTTTCAACCTGACCTATCTAATAGGGAAATCTAGAGTGAAAATCGCCTGCAGTTCTTACCGATGTTCTCTGGGGCGCAGCTGCAAAATCTGTCGTCCTTCCTGCACCCAGTGACATCATTTGAAGTCGTCGGAGTGAAGGAAGAACTACAGAGTGCTGCGGGGCACAATGCCAATCAAAAAAACGTCCTGCTCTTCTCTTCGCTTGTATTAAGGTTTTCAACTGCAAAAATGGCATCCCACAATATGAAAAGACAAACAAGACCAGCAGGGCGACTTGTATTTTGTTAATTTAATGGTCTGCCTCTGAGGGAGTAGCGACAGATGGAAAAAAAACACGAATAATCAATATAGCTCGCACCAGGGGATTTATTTCTTCATCGAACAACATTTATAATTAGCACTGTATGGAAATCCACATAAACGGTTGCAAATGTTCCCTTTAAGTGATCAAGATGGCGGGGGAGGGCCATGACATTATGATGTGCTCTTTTGAATACAATAAAAGAACACATCCGTATTCAGATCTGCATCTGAATATAGTCAATCGTGCTTGTTTGCTATTTTTTTTAGTTTAAAACCTGTCTGCAAACGTATCGTGCAAGATGAATTGTGCAAACTTTCAACTGAGCCACACTCATAAACAACGAGTTATGGCAATTTCCATTTCTCTGTCAGCTGATCAGACTTATATTAGTAACACCACTGCAATCAGAATCTACAGAAATTCAAGCTGAGCGTTGTGGATCAGAAGAAAACTTGGCTGTTCTAAACAGGTTGTAATTGCTTGTACCGATGGGGGTTTAAAGCACTCTAAACAAAGCTGATTCACAAAGCACCGCTTTCTGGTGAGGTAGACCTGCCTGCTGACTAAGAACTATAGCCATTGTTGTGCTGTTAATACATTAACATCACACCTTTGCGTCTGCCTACCTCCAAGCGCTCAGTATCAGAGGACGAGATTAAGATGAGTCTAAATGTGCTATAAAGACTGACACCGTTATGGAAGACTGCACACTCACTTCCACTCAGGGCCCGACTGAGCTGCTCCATCTTCTCTTTGGCTGTTTTTAAGAGGCGCTGCTCCAGCTATTGTGAGGAAGACAAGACGGCGTTAGGTTTTACGGTGAAGCGAAAAATGTCTGGAGAAGACTGCCCGCCGAAACAATGAATAGAATGCCACTATATGAAGCTGAATATATTGGCAATAAATCAATTATTTCTGCCACAGCAATCGTTGAAAAAGTAGGACAGTCGCCAGTAATATTGTAAATGCACTGAATACAGAATTACCATACTTTATTATTGCATTAGCGAGTATGCCCACCTATGAGGCCATGTGCCAGTACAATGGAGGACAAGTTCCCGCTGCCTCAACCCCTACATGACTGTACACGATGCAAAGCGGACATCATTGAAAGGCAAAGCCGGGCCTGCTTACCTGATAGCTGTGCTCATGGTTCTTGAAGCGTGTGTAGTAGTGCATAAAACGGTCGAGTTCCTGAAAGCTCTTGTGCTTCTTTTCTGCCTGCAAAAACCGTGATGAGACACCAGTCACAGTCAATAAAGCCATGAGCATGTTGTTCCCCCTCACAGAGGAAACGAGTAGACACTCTGGTTGAGCACATTGTGGATGGCTCCATGGTTAAGAATCTAGACATATAGCTTGTGTGCGTGTTTTCCCATCTTATTTCTGTAGGTTCCATGGACTCGAATGCTTTCCTGTTGGAGTGTATAAGCACACAAACACAAGCACTGTTCTTGGCTGTGTAACCGTGAAAGTTACGACTGAGAGAGAGAGAGTACGTATTAAAGGGATGGGTCAGAGTTTTTGAACAGGAGATGGCGGTGGGCTTGCCCCCCAGTTTGGACAGGACTAGCGGCACCGAAGCTAAGCAATGTATTGCTGTGTAGGTCTGTAATCAACCAAGATCATGTTGGTCGGTTGAAATTCTACCAAGATTTTCTTAAAAGATGGCTCACCAGGGGGACGGGAAAGATTCTGCATCAATCCGGTGATGGAACATAATGAGGTTGGTTTCATTTGGGCTCAGAGGGAGTCTTTACTACGCTTTGCTGTCATTTTCTGTCTGCCGCGCTAGTTTCTCTCCTCTGATCTCTGTGTTTCACCGAGGGCGGAGCTTTGCAAACACACACTACGTGTGCGTGGATGCTGAGACATTCCATCACTCGGCAGTCGCCCAGCTTGTTGCTCTCGCTTACTAATAGTAGCTGCTCTGTTTCAACGTCGTCGGGCTGGAAAAACGATCATGCAGGCTGAAATTCAACTGCAAATTTGTTCTGTTGGGAGATACAGAGACTTAAAAGATGTAGAGGGAGTAGTAGAGCTATGAGTAAGGAAAAGTCTGCTAGCTGCTAGGCCAATTCATGCATTGTAAAAAGCTGCAGGGATTCAGGAAGTGCCTTGTCTTAGAGCTGCTATGTGAAAACCTTATTTTGGATGATTACAGCACACTGTAGAAGGATTTGTTTTGGGGATTTTTTTCTGCTGCGAAGTCACATTTTTGGAAATGGGACATTCAAGTGTGCTGAAACACATGATGAATGTGATGTTGATTAACTCGAGCCACTCTGCTTCCTAATTTTGTAGCAGGACGATCTGAAAATCAGTGCCCGTCTCTAATGTGCGTGTGTCTACCTCTTCAGTCATCTCCTTCGACTGCTCCTCCACCTGCTGGATGACTTCGTAGCGAGTGCAACGATAGTAGCCTCCTGTTGACGAGCTGTGCTTTTTCCACTCCTCCAGACAGATCCAGCAGAAGTCATACTTGCACTACAGGGAGAGAAAGGAAATATCAGACTTGAACCTGTTCTGGTCAGCCGTCACATCAAAAACCGGATAGGTAAATACCAATACTAGTCCAGATGTACCGGGGTAATTTATATCTCATAAATTGAATACACACACAATTTGATTAATTGTCTCTGTCTCAATCTTCTTCCCATCTATTATTTTTTTTCTATAAATGGCAGAGTTTAATGGACAGAGGCTTTTGTTTGCACTGCTGCCACTAGAAGGCACTCAGACTATATTTGAGAACGCAAGTTCCATTGGGTATTGTAAAACTACAAAACACTGCGGCCGCTCGAATCTGCATCCTATTTGGGTGGAAGTGATTTCTTTCCCCATGCCACAAGTACTTCTGTAGGCGACAAGTTAGCCAGCGCATCACACAACCCTAAAAGGCTGAGACCTCTGTTGTCCTGGAAACACCATGCTTACATGACGCTTCAGAAAAATCAATACCAAATAAAAGAGTGGGAGGGCAGAGAGACACAACAAGATAGCTTGTGAAATGGTGAGAAATAAAGTGTTAAGCCAGACCGGAGGGAAGGAAATGGCAGCGAAAAGACAGAGAGATGGTCCTTTGCAACACCGAGTCCCGTGTTTCCAAGCAACGGGGGCAAAGCCATTTCTTGCCAGGTAACAACGGGTCAAGAGGCTGAGCCCTCCGTGGCCTCTCAGCTTGTGAGAGCTGCTCTGTTTCTCTCAAACTAATCTCCATCTCTAGTCGGCCTCTTTAACCGGGATGGAGACAGTGAGAGGGGCTGTCACCGAGACAAAAGGAGGCTGTATGACTGCACTGTGCGACTTTCATGGCCTGGCCCCTCCAGCGACAGTGGTAGTAACAGAGATGCAGTCAGGCAGTCTGTGTGATTATCAGCCTCACACACTCTGTCTGAGTGTCTTTCTTTGCCTCAGTCACCTCTGTATTACTCTCTCTTGTCCATCTAAGAAAGACAGAAGCTGCTGGATAACTACAGGACTTCCCAGAAGGCTTGTGGATTGTTTGTGAGCACGACAGTATCATACGCTGCCACTTGTAAAACAATCTTTTATAATGACTGCTAAACTTGGCTGATGGCAGCTCGAATGCGATTACTCATATTCACCTTCATAATTGTATTACAACATCATTGCTACGATTACCTTCACCAAACACTAAAGAGCTTCTTAAGAACAATGCTCTCAGTGATGTATCACATCAAGTGTTTCATACTCAATGATGTATTCATAAATATCAGTTGAGTACAAGGTGTAAATTATAATAACCTGGCAGACTATTGTAAAAATAACAGACAGTGTAAAACGTTGTGTACTGCCCAAAAGCGAATAACCCAAAACTGTTTTGTGAGATATTTGAAAGTTAAATAAGGCGTATAATCATAAGAACCCCAAATAGTGCTAGAACACTGCTAAACCTGCCCTAAAGGAAAATATTTCATGAGCCCCTACTTTAAAGCTTTTGTTTCCATTAGGCTTCGGAAGTTTAAAAATGGAGCAGCTTTTCACTGAGTTTCTCGGGTGGACCAAATGTTCAATTCAATTCAATTTATTGTTGTATAGCCCAAAATCACAAATTTGCCTCAGAGGGCTTTACAATATGTACACATTTGACATCCTCTTGTCCCAGAACCCTCACATCGGAACAGGAAAAACTCCCCAACAAACCCCTTTAACGGGGAAAAAAAGAGGAAGAGACCTGTGGGAGAGCAACAGAGGACAGATCCCCTCTACCATGATGGACAGAAGTGCAATAGATTCTAAAATGATGTGAGTGCCGTTACTGAGCCTTCAGCTTCCTTCCTCGTGTTGAACAAATTTCCCTCGTGATGCTCCCACCTAAACCTCTGTTAAAGCTGATTTAAAACCAGCATGCTCAAATCAAATCCCACTTAACTTTTTATTATCCTTACACCAGATGAATATTATCAGTCCCACTCTCCTCCCTCAGTTGCTCAACTCCCCATTTTTCAGCCATTGTGAGAGACTACCTGCAACATCTAGATACGCATGCGAAACCTCCCACCCTGACTTACCTTTGCACACTGCATGTGGTTGCAGCCCTCGTTTTTCTGTATTGGCGACTTGCAATTGGCGCAGGATTTGGAGTTCGAGAGCAACCACAAGCAGTTGGCGGCATCCTCGTAAGCTTCGCTCACACCAGCCACTGCGAGGAGGGGGAGGTAAACAGATAAAGGCATAATGAGACAGAATGAGAATGACTATTACCCCGGCGTCTAAACAGACCACTGCACTGAGTGGGAAATTGTCCTGTCTGACTAATGTGTATTGCTTATATATTTTGCTAACATCTCCCAAGATGCTCACGCACCGCCCCCCCCCCCCCCCCTTCACCAGCACCACCACAAACACACACAAACAGAATAATTGGCTGTTATCAAAGCACCTCTGATGTGCCGTTTGAAATGCCAAGATAAAACAGAATCTGGGGAAATCGAAGGGGAAGATAGTTCCAAAGCTAAATAATTGCTTTTATCTGTAACTGTCGCGTCAAGGAAGTGGCACTTTGGAGCGACTTGGGCCATCTTAAATCATCTATTAGATATCCCACCGTCCAATTACTGCTTCAAAACCTTGCATACTCTCAATGAGTGGGTTGTTCATTTTACTTAATAATTCATCATCAACATGGTGGATTTGAATTGGCTTAGTGTTAAACTGTCTCTAATTACTGTGGTTGAGTTCCAGGCAATTTAGCTCCAAATCAATCAATTGACTGCAACTCAACAAATCTGGGCAAGTAAAGGGACTGGCACTTTACCACCAGGTAGCTTAACATAATAATGACTAAGTCGGTTGATGTTGGAACAGATAAAATAAAACTACATTGGCTCGTTAAAACCATTTGGCATCATGTCTGTTCAAACGGCACAAAAACGTTTGAAAGTTTCACGGCAGAATGCTGTGCGGTTTGTAAATTTGGCTGTATGTCTGAAACAGTAAATTGATGGCAATACTCACATTCCTCGGGTCTCATCTCCGTGACTTTCTGGAGCCACAACTTCCAGGTCTCACAGTCACAGGGCTCATGGGCCTCGCCTTGACACTCCCTGGAATATATGTGCAGACAGATTACGGTGATGCAGACAGCTAAAGAGATGTATTGTAAGCACACATTCTGTCCCTGGACCACACATAAAAATGAAGACATAAACACATAAACACACATATGAACACACCAAACACACACTGCTGTCTGAGACGCTGTCAAAACTGTCGACCACCATCAATTGGCCATATCTGCCTCACAGCTAAATGCCTTCCTCGTGTCAAGGGGACTATTAAAGTCGGACCGGTGTTACATCCAGCTCCATTACCAAATCAATCAAGTCAACTGCACTCCTGAGTAAACAAGACAAGTGAACCTGACGGACACTTTCACACACCGGCTAGCGAGATGAGGTGGGTAGTGTTAGTTGGGGTGGAGGACGTGTTATGATGATGATGTAATACAGAGGACAGAAGGTGGAGGACTACACAGCATCAGGGCCCTTCTGCCCTTGGGCATGATGCCAAGCTGACAACAGTTACAAATATATGTACACAGAAGGTATATGGATACCCATGCAAACAAAACGCATCCAAACAGCATAGGTGTTGGAATTTGGCATTCAATGGCAATGTTCGCCGTGTGCATATGGGCACATAAAGTATTACAAATGATGAATTCACAGTTTACACATTTTGTTGTGAAAGACTTAAAACAGATTGAATTATTTTGTGTCCACCAATACATATCCCACGATTGAAAAATGTTTTTTACATTTTAACAAAAGATGTGTTCATTCATCACAAGTTAAAGGAGTAGTTCAGTATTTGGGGAAATACACTTAAAAGGCATATTATCAATGTCAATCTCATGTCGTTGCGTTAAGTATGAAGCTTGATTTGGGAGGACTTTAGCTTAGTTTATCATAAAGACTGGTATTGGACCAGATTATGAGTGGTACCTGGTTCTTGCCAGGAAATCTTTTTCCTCATACTCAGATATATCTTAAACTCCTGACAGGCTGTCATACGCCTTTTACTCTGGAGTGGCTTCAATCTGGCTACAATCTGGCCACTCTATTTTTATGAGAGGATCGATGCGGAGCTGTTTGTTGGAGGGATGGTTCCCAACAGAGCTTCAGAGCGCTCTGTTGGAGAGGCCATTGGATTCTTCGGTGGCTCCCTGAAAACGGCCAATCTCTCCAAGTTACTGGCACACTCAACTCCAGATGACTCTTGATACATTTTAACTTTTCTCGGTAAAAAGATATATATGGAGAAACACACTTCTAATGTCACTGATGCTTTTCTGTCAGACACAATAAATGTCTATTGTAGTAAACTCCTATCTGACTTCTAATGGATCAAAGCACGTTATGTGCTCCATTAATGTCACATTAGAATGTCTTGCAATAACTATAATGCAAATAACTACAGAAATGTTTTCATTTTCATAAGGTGTGGTACTGATTACTGACCAGCAGAAGAGGTGGCCTTTGCCACATTCTACAGCTGGAGCCCGAAGGAGGGGAAAGCTAAGAGGGTCTGAGGAGGAGTTCCCAGGGCCCTGGGTGCTCAGTCTCACCGCCCTTTCACACCCAGCCTCGGGACACCAGCGGATTGCTGGATTGTTCTCCACAAATGCCTGTCAACAGAAGGAACGAAGTCGATTAAAGATATTTCAGTGAGGGTATGACACTCATTTCTAGCACATTATCCGTTACAGGTTCGAAAGTGTCTGCCAGAGGAGATCAATGAAACAACACTTTTCCACTTGGTGTTAATTTACAAAAGGCCTTTAAAACCTGAAAAAAGAAATCATGAATCACGCTGATAAAAACATGTAATACCGCTAACCTTTCAAAACCAATAATTTCTCCGTACTCTCATTAATGTTTGCCCCTTTCTGGCTTACCATGTCAGTCAACTGGGTTCTTTACATTGAAATTGAACTGCAGGAGTCATGTGCTTAACCCTGAGGGTGTTATCACGTCAATATTATGTGTAATGTGTTTAGTGCACGTCTCTGTTTTTTCATCTTGTCACCTTGATGTCAAACAGGAGGTAGCGCCTATCCATCTCTCTAGACACCACACTCTCAATGACTTCCACAGGCACTAGCTGGTAGCAGTCAACGGCCGGGCAGAAGATGTTGTGGGCTTCACCCTCTTGGATCTTTAGATTTAGAAACCTGAGGAAGCATATGTACATTGCAGACAGCAATGAGGTTGACAGTGAAAAACGCAGTTGGCAAATTAGGTACATCCTGCGCCTATCTGCATCATCCGCAGGCTTAACCAAACATATGACTTACCCTTCCCAGCATGCTCTGCAGAACTCGTGGCCACAGGACACGTCAACGGGTTCCTCGAAGACGGAAATGGAAGACATGCAGATGCCACACTGCGATACAAAAGAAAGCAGTCTTAAGGCCACGCTGCAATTAGTTTCAGTCTAGATTAAAAAGAGTAATTCTTAGAACTCTGGAGAGCAATTTCAAAAGGCCCTCCAGTACAATGCATGCGTTATTACATCACCCTTTGAATTCAAACGCACACGGCCTTTGAGTCAGTGACAGGTTTTTGCTTGAATTTCAACAACCTTGAGAATAGGCTGTCTGGCCCATCTTCTCAAAAATGTGGCCTGATTTTAATATTCAATGTGATGACTAGACCAGAAAACCCCCGTCGCAACGAGCCGATTTCATACTTTAACCACACACACAAGGGTAGTTCCTGCCCTAAAAGCCCGCCCAGGCCTCGATGATGAGCTCTCATTAGCATGGGATTCTAGGATTACTGTTCTGTCATAAGACGTATTTTCTCACATCCACAGAAACTTGAGACACAAACAGGGACAAACACACACACACAGACACACACACACACACACACACACACACACACACACACACACACACACACACAGACAGTCCCACACACAGGCCTCGTTACAGTGAAAGACTGACCCGAACAAAAGGCATAAAGGAGGCAGTGTACTTCAACAATGTAAGTATTGATTTGTGAAAGAGCAGAATGTGATATAATCAACTGGAACCTTTAAACGGGCCCTTGAGTAGACCCGGTCGATTGGCACAGTGCAGTTTGAGGCACAAAGTCACAACAAAAGATACTGTCAGCCAAACGCAACCTGTAATTTCTCATGAAGTAGTTGATGAATATCAAGGCTGTCGGCTTCAGCTACCATCTATCAACAGTTTATTTCTGAAACGCTAATGAGCATTCATGCAAAAAAAAAGATTGTGTGATTTTCCCCACAGGTAGAATTGTTATTTCAAAAGCTTAGAAGTCCCTGGTCACCAATGACAGGTGTCAAAAACATCAGACACACACAGGGGGTTTTGAGAAGATCAGCTTTCCATCATTATTGTGCATATAAACTTACAAATATGGCAGTGGAAATGCCACATGTATGCGTACAGATACGTTTTAATGTATATGTACACAATTAACAGCATTCATTATAAACACATCACAACAAGCATGAATATTCTTTGCTCACATTTAATATGTTAAAAGGCTCATAATATTGTTTTCCACACTAAAATCGAAATATGCCCAATTTTTTAACCGTAAAATTACAGGAATAAATTGATAATTAACCGCAAATTTGAACACATGTCCTTAGGCCAAGGACAGCCTCTTTGCCTTTCACATGCTTGTTATCAAGCACACTTGATCCCTTCATTGACAGTCTTCTATAGCGAGTGGTCGAACCAGACAAATGGCCAACAGCATAAAGGACATCTCACATTACTTGTCATGATTTCCATCTTGACAACTGCTCACAAAGAAGACTGCTGAGGAAAATGTCAAGCATGTTTGAATACTATCAGGAAACCCCAGATCAGGTGGACGGGAGGGCAAATAAACAGGGGGGGGGGGGGGGGGGGGGGACCCTCTTGCAGGAGTCGGTCAATAAGGTGCTTGTAGACGAGCAGTTTTAGTAGCACAGCTGTGGAAAGTACCCCTGTTTGAGAGCACACTTGCATGTCTACGACTCATGGGGGCTGCAGTTATTGCAAGCTCACCAGATATTTGTTTTATCTTTGATAAACTTGCAAGGTGCTTAAATTTGACTTTGCAGGCGGTGCTTGGTACCGGTTTATGTTAGGTGTAGAGTGAAATCATTAAGCAGAGAGCATGACAGTGCCACACAACATCTGGGGGTCTCTACAATTTGATTACGCATTCCCTCATGCTCGGCACAGGAGCAGATGGCCGCTGTGGAATACTCTTACCACCTATTTTTATTGGCCTATCGACAGTCGAATTTTATACACTAATAACATTATTTTGGAAAGTATTACAATATTCTCTCATGTTCAGAGCTTACACCATAATTAACAAACCCCTTTGTTCTCCGAGGAGTAGAGGAAGTACTGCTTGTGTTTATGTTGGCGGGCGAGACCACCGGCGTGCATACTAATGACTGCTTGCAATACAATGCTGGGAAATAAAGCAACATTATGCAGAAAGACAGGTGCGGCGTTGAAAATTTAAAGAATTCAGCAGAAACTCTTCAGGACTCCGGAGGGACTCAATTTAAATAAACACTTGTGTGGAGTTTTCATGGGTACACTGCCAGCAACTACTAGTCTGTGGGCTTCCATGCTAGCTTTATCCTTTGCTGCTGTAGGAGCCTCCCCGGGGCAACTCGTCTTGTGGTTTAATTTTATCTTATGGCTCTTCACTGAGAAGTACAGTTAAATGATAGCATTCACTAAAATGGTGTTCTCATTTACCACATCTCCAACTCCCATTTAAAGTTTTCTTTAAACTTTTTAGCTGAGACCAGCAGCTCTATAGCTCACTCTGTCGGTCGGTCCACAGTTTTCGCCCTAGGAGGTGTCACAAACCGTTTTGTCATAGACTCTTTGTGAGATGCATCCTTGCCATAGACTGCATGTAAGGAGTGGACGTAGTCATCGTGACGTCACCCATCGGTTTGTGGACTGCCGTTCTTGGAGCCTCAAGTTCGGTCATTTTGCCGTCGCAATCTTGGGTTACGGTCGTCGCCATGTTGTTTTTTTTGCAACCGATAAACGGAAGTTACCATATTTGGAATGCGGAGGAGTGACGTAGAGACGACATGAACTGCTCTGGTAGCGGCATTGACCTGTCGATCACAGTAAGGCCGCCCTAAAGCATACTCCGCTTTAAAGGAGTATGCTTTAGGTCGGCCTGGGTGCAGGAGGAGTAGCCCTCTGCTGGTCAGTCGAGAGAAAGCAAGTTTTAAGACACTTGGCTTCAATCGGCAGAACCGGAGGTTGCTGCCTGATCCTTGCACTCGGCAGAGTTCCTGTTTCAATGGTGTGGGTTAGCCCTGCCCTCTATACTTAAGCCACACCCTCTTTCATAACTCATGAACCATTTCTTGTAGACACTTGTGAGAGGCATCAGTTTTCAGCAAATTGATCGCAGCTATTGTAAATGTTAACCTTACATTTATCAAAAGTGAAAAGGCGTTTGATGACAACTGTGTAATTTATTTTTGGTGAACAGGAAGCGGCAGACATCTCTCACCAGAGAGGACTCCTCGTCGGCAGGCATGAGGCTGATTTGGTCTGGGGAAGTGATGGAGGAGCGGGTGTTGCGTGGCGTCCGGGGCGAGGGCAAGGTGTCCCAGGCATTGCAACCACTTGGAGGCGGGTTAGGCATCTGTACCCCTGAGCGCTGGCAGCATTCCCCCGCGTTGCTCATCCAGGCCTCGAGGAGCTTCTCTCTATCCCAATCTGATGCAAAAAAAAATTGACATAATTAAAGAGAGTGGAATGCTAATGCATGAAACCAAACAGAGAGGAATTGGGCCGAATTAAAGTAAATGAGAAACCAATTAGTTTTGTTCTAAGCACATCGCAGTGAGGCATAAATACATTTTGGATGAAATTAAGCTGAGAGGGGAAAAAGGTAAATTCATACACAAATGTAGTAAAAGGCCAGAAGTGAGTTGGCCCTGAAAAGAAATAAAAAGATTCTAACATGTTATCTTTAATGACAACATTGACTTTTTTTAAAACCATGTGATAGGCAAACAGACACGACCACGTCACACAAAGCAGCTCTAATCTAGAATCACTGAGTAAATCACAAGAGCAGAAAACAAAAGCTTTTGTCCTCAGGAATGTACGCATGGATAAACATTCAAGGGCAGCGTATGACATAATCCCCATTCAACCTGATAAAACAAGACTTGTTCTCGTTTCATCCACACAAAATGTATTAACATAAAAACGTGTTGTTGTTTTTTCTGTCTTCCCTCCTGTCTTATGTTTGTAAGAATTGGTAAGCGGAATGCTAAATCCACCAAAGCCCACACAGATTCCTCTCCATAGTGGCAACGCTACCACCTAAGCCTTTCAAACACAACAACATACACCTGCTGCCATCTGGTTTTCTGTTTTAGAATAGCTGTTCTGTCTCCCATTAGCACAAGTTGGAGAACTTTTCAGTATGAATATTAAATGACTTGTGGATTGTGCCTGAATCCAAATTTTCTCTGCCAAAAAGAATAAATAAATCCCCTTTTAACATCGAGAGCGTGACCCGGTCAACTGTGCAATTAGGCCTTTATCAGCCTCGAGACACGTTTCACCACCTATCAAAGGCCTCAGACTCTAAATGGCCTCGTTAAGATAATGAATATTGCAACAATTTCCCCCATCTCCATTCAATTAAAACTCATCAATGAGTATGACTCGATCTTCCAGCCTATGGTCTTTAAATGGAGTCTGAAATTAAAAGTCCTCATATTTAGTCTTAAGTATAAAAAAAATTAGCCGGGAAATATAAATTGTCCAAAGCACAGACCGATCGACAGGCTGGCAGCTCAGCAGGAAACCACCAAGCACTGTGATAAGAGAACTGAAAAATATGGAAATTATAAAGTTTTACAAGTAATGATATAATAAATCCAAAAACTTCTTCTCCTTGAGATTAACAAAAACCCTGAAATGTTCCATCCCTATTAAACAGACAGACGGCAATCCCATGATAGAGGTGAATAAATATAGCCGTAATCTGGGGCTCACCCCTCTAATCTCCCAAAAATATGTCTAATATGTAGCACACACAGCTCAACAGCCAGTCACTGAGCCAACTGAATTAGAGAACAGGGTATTTTAAGACTGTGACACATCTTTCAAGTCCTCCACTAACATAATCTGAGCCAAGTTGAATTAAGTAGGGTAGGCTTCTAATGAAATAACTTTGTTTTAAACATTTATAGCTCTCCATACACGTTATCTTAGCGAGGTTAAAGACAAACGTGTGTTCTTGAAGTAAACCATTCATATATATTATTGCTCTGCTTCACTCACATTTTACTTTTACTCTAACATTACTTCACAAGCTCAATGTCAGCATGCCATTACCTATTTGTGAACATTAAGCAACCTATTTAGCGTCTATTGAGAAGTAGAAGTAAACGAGAAACTTGCTAAAAAAAAAAAGTGTGTATACTCAAACAGGCAGCATTCCACTGCACGCAATTATTTCTAGTAAGCCAAGACAGGAAGAAAACAAAGTCTTGAAATAAACAAAAAAGTGCAAATATGTGAGCGACGGCTCTTTCCCGTGGCAGTACAGCAAAGCAATACAAGCAAAGACCTCTGTGTTATTATACGTATGAAAAGCCAGAGTCTCTGCTGCGGATAATGTGCTTTATGGTAAATGTCAACCGTCTAAGTACCCTAGCTTTCGAATGCGCCGGTGTTTTCACATATTTGGAGGAAAGGACAAGCCCACTAAAATAGCATTCAGAGCATGTGACAATGGCACTCTCCACTGAGGGCAATACAAGTGGAATTCTTTTAGATAACAAAGGCTGTTCACATCTTGCCCCTTTCACTGCAAGGGAATCACTGGAGCGTAGCACGGAGTTTATATGAGATACAGCCCCTCTAATCCCAATACAAATAAAGTATAAGATACATTTACAAACAAAAGCTTTCTTTACAAGTCAACAGCAAACTATGCTTTGTTTGTGCTCTTTGTGGAAACAAGGTAAAAAAAAAAAAAAGGTAGCATATCACCTTGAATTTTAATATTCAGGACCTTTTTTTTTCATTTTTGCCTTTAATAGATAGTGACAGTGTAGATGTAATGTAACATGCAACAATGGTCCCTGGCCAGAATCAAACCTGGGATGTTTCAGATATACGGTATACCAGGCTACTAGGACACTGACGGTACCAACCATTTTAAGGACAAGCAGACACTCTGCGCGTGTGTGTGTGTGTGTGTGTGTGTGTGTGTGAGGTTGATAGTACCATGGGCACGTAGCAGTGCCTCTGCAGTGAAGAGAGGGGCCTGCAGCATGTCGGCTGTCTCCACTATCAGCATGTCCTTCAGCCTCCGTAGATCCTGAGGCCGCAGGCCTTCGTACATCTAGAGAGGAGGGCAAAGGACAGAGACAAGAGAGGAGGAAAGAAGGATGGTGACAAGAGATTAAAGGAAGGTATGGGGGGAAAAAAAGAAGAAGACGGGTTGGCAGAGAAAAGTAATAAGAGAGCAGAGGGAGCAACAGAGGGTGTGATCAGGGTGAGAGGGAGAGGAATCAGGGTGGAAGTAGAAGGAAAGATGGGGCAAAGGGAAGTAGAAGTATTTAAATCAAATCAAATATAAGACAATTGCTGATGCCTCGACTAAGTCAGTGAGCTAACGGAGTGACGATGATGGGAGTCACATGCCTTATGGCAGGCTGTGTTGTGTGACTAATTTGTGTGTTTGTGTCTAACCGAAGCATCTACGGTGTGGGGGCCTGTGAAGCAGAACTTCCGCCAAAATGGACCGTAGACAAATAGGCTCCAAGAGGACACGACAGACCTACACACTCTATGACTGAAGAGCTTTCAGTTCTTACACCCCCTGAGTGGCTTTGGCAAGGTTAAGATATCCAGGGCATCTTACTCAAAAGAGTTTGATCTGAAACAGCACTAAAAAGGGACAAAAAACGTGTATCCGTCTTTGGATTTTGTTTGGTCGGGGCTACATAGGGGGTTGACGTCGGTAACGTTGGAAGTGACACCAGTTGAGGGGGACAAACCCAAAGCCGTGTGTTATTCTGTACCTCTCGTCGGTCAAGGGCTGCGTACTCCGCCTCTATACCCTCGGCCTCGGGGGCAAGAGAGAAGACCATCTGCGACTCCAGGCACAGGGCCAACTCCTTGTGGTGTTGCTTCTCTGCACAGTCACATGGAGTCTCGCGGTCGTCGTTCTCAGCAAACAGGTCTGCTTCTCTCTGCACCAGAAACTGAACAAGAGGAAAATGTAGCTTTAGATAACGGGGCACACACTATATATGCGAGGGGCTTAATGGCTTGTGTAGTTTGAAACACCTTACATGACAGAAACAGGAGTGGTGCCAGTAACTCTGTGGTGGTAGTTGATGGAAGGGCTACACAATTTTACCTACACCACTTATCTTTATCTATACTGTGATCATGATTATTACTTAAAATGTTTCAGTTTCAGGACCTATTGTGGATTGCACTTTGAAATAAGTGTTTTTTCCCCAATGGCTAGGGCTGAGTGACTTGTTCCATGCATTATAAATCTGTAATTTCAGCTTCCCAATCATTGGTTCACTTTGCTTTTTACAAATTACAAAGTTCTATGTAGGTTTCTCTCCTTCTATCACCACCAGACCTGCATGTATACCAACTTAAATATTTGGTTTTGCAAGTGGTGCAAGTTACATTTTGCCATCTATGCCACTGTACGGTTTTCAGGGTGAAATTTAAAAAAAAAACATTAACAGTGCAAGATGACAATTATGAATCATGGGAACAAAATCAGTTTCAAAACTAGGTCTTTGAGAGACACACAACGATGGCTTGATTCATAAATGTGACTTGTGTACGTGATGCATCCTGCGGTTTGATCAACCTTAACATAACGGATGTGAGCAACACACCACACATCAGCCACTATTCTACAAATATTTATAGTACAAAAGGGCAGACACTGAATCATTTGAGTTAAAAATGATGGTTGCTCTGGCCCCCTTTTATCTTCATTGCACTCAAATTGCCGTACTGTAACATGTCCACACCTCAACACACGTCTTCGTGCCTGAGGCAGCAGCGTAGTGCAGGCAGGTGTTTTTCTTGTTGTCGGTGGCATTGATGTCAGCGCTCTCATACTCTCCATGGTCCAGCTTCGCTCCGGTCCAGGCCAGGATGATTTGAAGGGATTCAGCCCGACGCTGTCTGTCTTCGTACGGCCGTGAGATCTGAGGTTGCAGGGCCCCCTCTGAGGTCAGGATCTGTGGCCCCATGCAGAGAAGGTGCAGCGATGTCTCATTGTGCACATTACGCTTGTTAGGATTCCCATCCTTGCTGAAGAGGAAGGACCTAAAAGAATAAGACGGACACAGGAAAAACTATTGATTTCAAACGTTTGCTTATTGGCCCAGAAATGGCTTTGCATGCTAATATCTGGGGCAAACTAGCATATTTTTTGTTCACTTTGTATTTCTGCTTTGGTCAACAAAGTAACCTTCTAGGGTTTATAATTATTGGCCTATCTTGTTTTGTTTTTGTAAGCCTATTTGTAGCCCCCTGGCAGGTGTTTTTTGGCAACACGGCAAATAACGCGAAAGCCATTTTATCCTCTGACAAACCCCAAAAAAGTGGAAATAACAAATATCGCATACTTCTGTTATGCTTTATTAATCATAGATTAGTGTAACTCAATATTCTACAGCATTTTAAGTAGTGTACTACTCTAGAAAATGACAGTAGAGATGCATGTGGAGATTATTATTAGGCTCAGATTTCCGGTGCTTTATATGGAAACTAGGATCATCAGATTCATATCTATCCGTCTGTCCGGTCCAATATTTTGCTTCCACTTAACCTGCTTTTTAAAATCTAGTGTCTTTAAAGTAGAAGACAAACACATGCACGGTTGGTAGCTTGTGCGGTGGGAAGCTCTTGGAGCCCCGTCCTGTTCCATCCCAGCATGTTGCATTCCTGAGAGCTGCTAACAGATGGCTATGTGGAGAGACAGATGGGACAGAGACGTATAGAGACAAAACATGCAAAAAAACGTATCTTACGACGCAGCAATACAGTAATAGAAGCGACCAGCTGATCAGCAACAGAGTGCTAAAAAAAAATAAGATAAGTACACCGGTGCGACATAAGAAATACATAACGTATTGAATGAATAAACTGCACCATATCGAAAATCTGGAGCACAACAAATTAGTCCCTCGTCCCTTAGATATCCATTTTCCCTCCACTAACCGCAGCCAGTCCAAAAATAGGCAACTGTGTCTACGTTATGTCTGCTTGCTTGCTTGTTGGTCTGATTGTAACTGGACCATATCCTGACCTGAGTAGGCGGGCCATGGCGTGTCGGGAAGCATAGTGCAGTGGAGTGTTGTGCTGGTAGGACTCTCCGTATGTAGAGTTGGGATCCAGCGCCTCCTTGAACTGCGGGTTGCTCTCGTACAGTTGGCAGGCCAGCACCTCGTCCCCATTGATGAGAGCCTTGCGGAACTTGGTCGCCGTGTTCCCCATCTCTCCTACTGCAGGTTCAAGCTCTGACTGACACAGCAGCTGATGGGTGTCCTCAACCTGTTCAAGTCCAATAGGCCAGCATACTGAATGTCCTTCAGAAAAAGAAGAATAGCAGGAGTTTAGTTCCTTAGTGGCCGTGTCCGAGTCAAATGAGGCCTTCTTGACTAAAAGAAGGGTGAGTATTAATCACTTCCACTGCCTCTGAATCACAAGGACGAGAGTTGCATCTCCGAGGTTGCACAGGCTGCTCTGCCACAAGCCCCTATGTCAGCATCTCCACAGCACAGTAAACAACCTTGCTGTGTTTCTCTTTTTATCTCTTTTTTTTTTTTAAATAACTAAACATAGGGCCAACAAAGCTCACACGGAGAAGAGGACAAGACTTCCTCTGGCATCACCGGGAGCTTCCGCCTCTCCGTGCCAACGCTGCCCATCCCACTGGGGCCGGGAGCCGTTGTGAGACGAGGTATCCTCGACTGAAGAGCCACACGCAGCGAGTCAGCATTTCGCTCCCACCAGAGCACCATATGGTCATGGCTGTTTGTTCAGTGTGACGCTTTTATGTGTCCTTTGGTGAGCTACAGCGCAAATCAACACAACACATGATCTCCTTCAGCATAATATAGCTCATGGAACTAAAGTGAATTCTCAGGGCCATGAAAATCCTTCTGCACAGTTAATGGCTTAGTGGAGGCAACTTGTGTACACAATAGAAGGAAAACACGCTTCCTGAAAAGCTCAAGAATACACAACATCGGCCTAACTCGCCATAAGTTAGCAACAACAACAAAGGAAGTGGACATTCCATTTGCAGGACAATTGATTTTTTTTTTCGCAGCTTGTGTAAACAGAGTCCAGACTGTGGATGAACCTGACTCCCTGGTGTAATCTTTACACATTATCAGCTTAAACTACCAAAAGGACTCTGTGTATTTTGTCATAGATAGGAACGGAAGAGGAGCGAGTTCCAGGTCTTTTTTTGTTACCTTTTTGGCAGGAAAAAGTTATTCTCACTGTAATTTGGGGCATTTTCAATGTCATATTTAAACATGTCTAAAGTAAAAAGCAACGGTATACATTCAGATGCCAGTTTATCAGATACACCTGGTTAAAACTAATGTCTAATATAACACTCCTGCAATAAATCCCACCACCATGAAGGTTATGATGTTCAGATTTTGTTCAAACTGATTTAGTGAGAAGTGTATTCAATGTACTTTTGGAGGATGTCGTCTGTGTCACTGTGAAACTGTACATATACTATACAAAGAGAGGTGTTGCTGTTATATTTCCTATCATCATTGATATAAGTGGGGTGGACAAAATAAAATACCTGTAAGGATGTATTGCAGTAGTTGTAGCTAATAAACCAACGATTTAGTAAGAGTACGTTAATCTGGTAAAGCTATGTGGTGCTCACATGTTACATCAAAGTTTAGTTTATATCATGTAATGTTTCTAAACTTTCTAGGAAGACTGGTGAGAGAAAGCATCCATTGAGGTAAATGGACCAGAGATGGGACTCCTGACCTCTGTAAGACTGGGAGTGAGTTTACATGCATGATGGATCATTTGTTCTTTATGCAGACCACCTAAATAACGACATACTGAATACTTATTGAAATGTGTTAATCCAGTGCCATGTGTAGGATATGACATCATCTCCAGCCATCCTTTAAATAGGACCCGTACATTAAAATAATATTAACAAGGCAAAGGAATATTTCACCCGTAAAAGGACCATTTGGACGTAGCTGCAGCGGAAGTGTTGCAATATTTTGGCATATTTGTGTTTGGAAAGTACAACAGCCGACTGAATAAACGAGACTTGGGTTGTAAGTTATACGGGAGTTTGTAAACGGATGTTTTGAAATAGTTTGGGCCTCCGTTAACTTCAATTCATCAAGGATTGACTCTGTTTTCGGATCCTCCGTTCCCCGTGGAGTCACGCGAGAAAAAAAAAAAGTTTTCTTCAAGAATTCAAGATTAATTGATACAACTTTACTTGGTTAGATGGCCATTATAAATGGTGAAATGCTGCTTTAACTGCTTACTGAAACGTTAGCAAATGGCACATCACTCAAACATGGGAGCCAGATGGCACAAGTTAACTTGCATCACTAAATCTGTGACAAGCTCGAGCCATGTGAGGACGGGCACCATCATCACAACAAAGTCAGAGGTCGAGACGAACAGAGCACGTCACACCTTGGTGAACACTTGTTGAACACTTGTGAAACACTTGATCTTTGAACGGAGTTATATAACCCCGTAGCTGATAACACACACGACACGATAAGGACACTCTGCCAATGTATAACTAATTAACGTATCTGACAATTGTTAATGACACTCCTCCATGACAACATCAACGGACATCTAAATAAGATCATCTAGCAGTAGCAGCTAAGCATATATCGATGTTAACAGTTTGTCTGCGTAGCTTTCCACTTGTCAGTGAAGTCCTTCATGCAGGCCTTTCCCCGTGTTGTCTGGTGTTTACCATTTTCGCTAGCTCAGACCGACGGCAGAGTGTTGTGCTGTGTTAACGAACAGTCCGTTTTAACGCGTTGTTACGTTTCGGGTTAATGAAAACATTCACCTGCCAACCGACCGTAGATAGCGTTGACTGCGAATCACTCCGTTTGTTGTCAGGGTCAGATGTCACAATACACGGCATACATAACCCTTGTTAGCTGGATGTTGTTAAAAAAAACATACAAAACACATCATGACGCTTGTATCTGCGTTGGCTAACGTCAGTGCACACGCTAGCGGACCAGCTAGCATGCTAACCGCGCTGCTAGCCCAACTTAGCTAGCACAGTTAATCAACTCATAGTAAACAACGAGAAACAAGTATTCAGACTTACACATATGGTACATGTCGCCGTTGTTTGACCTGATCTTGTGAATCAACTGTCACTCGCTAGCGACAAACGGGGGCGTTCTTGTTAGCGAGGCAATCCATAAACAATGTGTGCCCAAAATGTTGCCCAATGATGTTGTTCCTGTAAACTCTTCGTTGACTCGCTCTGCTGCTGGCTGCCTGCTACACGGGTTGCCAGGTTGCAGCTCAAACCCCAAAACAGGCGGAGGAAAGAAATGGTTCGTTTTCCTCAGAGACTAACGATGAAGAAACACACTCACACAACTGACGCTACTCATGGAGGTTTGCAACCTAATGTGACAACGTCGCAGTATTCTGGACTGGTGACATGCAATGGTCAACAAAGTGCATGCATTTTTGGTTTGTTATTTTCGACGCCCGCTTAGTATCCGTTGTCTTCCTATGTTTTTGCGAAGGCTCAGCATGTGTGCTGCAATATGGCAACGTGACGTACATACCAGCATGTCCTACTCAAATATGTAACCAATCCACAGGTCCCCATGGACAGAGAATACAAACAAAGTCATCCAACTTCAAATAGTTTTCGGATGTTGTGGTCCAACTATGGGATCAAATGGGATGATAGTTGAATTGTACGTCAGATGCGCTCAGTGTCCATCTCAACCTGTACAGTCTATGATTTCAACTCAACAGGCTGCTGTAGTGATTGAGTTCGTAGCTGTTAGTACAATAAAATGCCACTAGAGTGCGACAGAGTCTAAGGAAACAAATAGTGCTTTTGGTTGGGCATAAAGTTGCGCTTGTTGTCCTTTGATCGGTCCAGTCTTGATATGACTTGAGTCAGTTTTGACTTTGTATTTATTGTACATTAAAAAAAAGTGGATCAGCTGAACGTAAGTGGCTTTACCCTCCTTCACACCCGTATGCATGCGCTGGTTCTTAATATGCAATTAATCAATTAAAATATATTTACGGCATCAAACATGACCGAGGAATTAAAGACAATCTTTAACTGGTGAATTTATATATCAAACATATGCTTGTATTAAATATACCCATTAGTCCACCATATGTAACGTATTTTGTATTTAAACAGGGACATGGGTATCTTAACTTGAAATAAAAATCGATACTCGATAGAACACATGTGCCGTTTATTATCAAATATCTGAACATTGCAATGAAGGTATGTATATACAGCATATCATCATCACACATATGAGTGCACACTTTTCATATCAACAGGCCTTCAATAAATAATCTGTAAACACATAACCTCACTGTAAAGGCAGATACAGTCATGTATGCACAAGGACACACACAGAACACTAGTTTTTTTTTTTTTAAAGGGGGTAACTTAACAAATGCGTTTGCACTTTCAAAACTTCAAATACAGAGTTACATAGGTGGTGAAAAAAATATATAGTGACTCAGGATGCTGATGCTTATTCTTCCACATGCCCCTTGACTTTTGATGTCATCATTGTTTTATTCTGTGTGTCCTTCCTTTGTCACCACAAAAGGGGAAAAACATATGATCACTACATTTATCACCACCAAGAAAAATTCTGGGTGTGCACATAATCACATAATAATAAAAAAATAAGTAAAATGTTAGTTCTGATTCATGGTGGCAAATGAAGAGCAAACTAAATGAGAGATGAAAAACCATTCAAGGGTTTGTGTAAAAGGAATAGTAAGCTGCCATGCCTTTGGCTGAGGGGGCTTCTTTGCTATAGGAGCTACCGTTGATGGCAACAGAGGCCAAGTCCTCACACTTGATGTCAGAGGGCGAGTCCTCTGTGCTGGGACCATTGAGTGACAAACGCCTTCGTTTGCAGGCCGTGGAATAAGAATCAGCCTTGTCTAAGGACAGGGCTGATGACTGTGTGTCCGTCCAGGAGGAGATCAGGCTCCCACTGCCGGTCACCTCCTCTTCAATCTGTGGTTTAACTTTGTTTGAGTCTTCTGGGAAACCAGTGGTGAGACTGGGCCTGGGAGTCCAAGGCAGGCTGGGAGAGACCTTTCTCTGGTATGCCGCTCTGGACCCCCACCCTGCAGACATGGTGGTGAAAGGAGAGTCTGGGTAGTAGCTGAGAGCGTGGGATGTTTGCATGGACAGGGATTTGATGCCATAGGGAAGCAGGGAGCTTGAGTATTCTCCCTCATAGGGTGTCAGATCGAGTTTGTTGCTGGTGCTAGTGCCGTTTCCCCCTTGCTGCATGGAGGTGACAAACCACCTCTGCGAAGTTCCGTCTTCTGTCTGAGGCGAGAGGAGGCTGTTGGTCTGCGGCACTGCTCTCTCGCTGTTATAGAAGCGATTCTGGGGAAGGTTGTTAACGAATTGGTCCTGGAAGAGGGGCTGCATGGTGTAGCGGGCCCCGGGGACAATCTGGTGGGCACGGGGAGAGTCGGTCGGAGATGGTGTTAGGCGGTCATTTTCTTGAGCTGTGTACATCCTGGAAAATACATGTACGTATGAACTTGAGGTCAAGGGAGGGCAGTGTCTGGGTGAAAAGAATCATGGTGTGAAAACCTCTTTAAAAATGAGTTGACACGAGCATACAACAGATCTAAAGATGGTAAATTCAAAAAACATTTACAAAACAGTACGACAGTTGATGCAATCAAACATATATTTTGATATTCCTGCAGTGTTGTAAAAGTGTGATATTTATTCTCAGTTTGTAGTTGGTGAGAAATGAAATAAAATACTCACGAGTCATAATTATCTCTGAATCCTTTGGCAAAGGGGTTGTGATCAATTTTCAGCTGTGTAATCTAAAACAAAGCAAAATGGATATGCTTTATATTGATATGAGAGGATAAAGAGAGAACAAGCATCATGCAGTTACATGCCTATTAACCATATACATATCAAAGTAAATAGCAGTTGATTAACGAATTAGAAAAGTATATCCATTGAATGAGTTTCAATTACAAATTGATCAAAACAAGATGTAATTCTTACTTTTATGTTCTTTTATTCTCATAAAGCAGCGATAGTCTGAGTAGCTTATTGATAACTGTCTATAGAAAAAACACATTGTGTCACAGAAGAGAAGCAGAGAGGAAGGTCTCATGCTTACATCGGTGTTCTGGTAGGCAGTCACAGCTATAAACTGGTTCTCTGGAAAGGTGAAGCTCTGAGTCTTAACGTCAGTGCTAATGTCCTCCACCCCATCCTCCGTCACCTCCACGATGTGCAGCCTGGGCTGGTACTTATGCAGCGACTGCATGACAATCATCTGCATAATCAACATGGTCAAATCCGTTAAATCATCCGATCATTTAAAAAAAAAAAATAGTTTCTAAACATGCCCAATTTGTGCAAATACGTCGTTTTTTTTAACAAGTGGTTTGGTCTAATTAAGCAAATTAATTTACTTCCAAACAATAAAACATTTATAAAACAGTTTTGGGGATTTACGTCAAACGATTAATGGTGCGTTTTAATAGAGTCGTTTCCGTGTTATTTACCAGGGTTTATATTTAACTGTATATTTCAATGCAAAAAATATATATGTTGACATTGTAATACAAGTTATTAAAAATCTTCGGTGAGGGTTTAAGGGTTATCTATTTATTTATTAGTTTGGCATACCTGTGAAGTATTGTGATTGGTCCCTTTGTTGTTCGTGAGTTTCAGTTTGCTGAAGGAGATCTCTTGTCTCATCCAGTGGGCCCCCGTGTTTGGAGACTCTGGATGGATGTAGACTTTGTTCCCTGAAATAAAAAAAAATATTCCAACATCAAACTCCAGTAGACAACAGCAGTACACGCATACAGACCTTATGTGTATCGAATTTGTTTATTTTTGCAAGTAAAACATCTTATAATTTCAGTTATTTCATTATATCATTGTGTTTTTTTAAATTATTATTCAGAGGTTAGGGTTAGCGCTTCAATTTAAATCTCAATTCAACATTCAACAAAATAAAATGTTAGTAAAGTCAAATATTGACCTGTTTCAGTACCTTGGCCACTGTTGTCCGCCTTGCCACATGTGACCCACTTGCCACCTTGAAACCTCCAGTGGTTCGGATCCGCCAGCACCACCTCGACGAACACGTTGTAATGCGCTGTCAGGTTGAGGCCAGCTATGTTAAAACTGAGGAACGGGAACATCCGTCTGAAAGCACCAAACAAAATCTAATAAATGATAATGGAATAAAAACAAGGTCTTACTACAGAACAATGGCAGCAAATTACATGTAAAGTGATACCCTCGTTATCCTCTTTATCCTCTCATCCTGCCATCTCACCTGCCCTGCTTGGTGATTATCATCTCGGTCTGGTGCCGGTGGAATTTGAGCCACAGCGGCCGGTTGCAGAGGTACACCTGGGCCCTCATCCCCGGGCCGGCGATGGGTAGAGTTATGCTGCTGAGAGCCGACCCAGAGCTGCTGTAGGACGGGTAAATGCAGCCGGGGCTCTGCCCGAGCTGGTAAGCAGGGCTGAAGTGACTGCGTCCGGCTGCGGAGGGGGGAAACCCTGCGGAAGGCAACACGGAGCCCAGGTGGAGAGATGAGGGGTACCTGCCAGCGCTGGACGCGGCGTAAACCGTCCCACTGGGCGTATAGGGGATAAAAGAGCAGGGATTCGGTGTTTCTGGGCTTTGTTTAGAACCCGTAGGAGGGATGTAGTAGGACCGGTCAGTCCCCATCCCGTGCTCCGTGTACCTGCTGCCAGCAGTCGGATCGTCCCCATCCACAGCCGGAGATTTGCGCCTGTCCTCCGCTGCTTCCTTCGTAGAAGTGAAGGTGCTGCTCTCCCCTTCACCGCCGAGCATGACTGCTACTGTTGTCTAGTCACACTGAGAACAACTTCCACTGAAGTCTTAAATCTGGAGACAGAAACAGATTGTGATTAAGAGTGGCCTCGGCAATAGGCAACATCCGCAGTCACGGGGCTACCTGATTCACCATTTTTTTTTTTGAAAGGCCAAAGTGCCAAATTGCGCGTAGGAGTACGGGCCTTCAGTGAGATGGTGGGGGAAAGTGACCTTTTTCACATCAAAGTAAAGCAAATGACCGTGCGCGTATCAGGGTGTGGCTGTGAAGTCAATCAAAACTTGGACTGTTGAATTTCATTAAAAGTCAGTGACTTTACAGTAACTTAAAAACTGTTCATATTTTCCATAGCCTAGGTGTTCCTCTCACTGTCTCTTTGAATGATTTTCTCTGTTTAAAAAAAAAGGAACATTATTCTTTTTAACACTATTAAAATAAGGCACCATTAAGGAAAGCTAAAAACATGAACCATAACCAATTTGTAGCAGTAATAGCTACAACTGACCCGATCAAAAATAAATTAGGTGAAGTGGTGACTTAGGATAGCTTAATATTGTAGGGGAATCGCCTCGACCTAAGAGCCAATTTCTTGTAAATCACATGACAAACTTTAAGTAGCCAAAATCACAGCTTTTTTTTAGGGGGGGGGGGGGGGGGGGATGTAGCTATATTGTGTAGGTTAAAACTGAAGTGAAAGCACACCCACGATTCTTGAAATCAGTGTGAAAAATACCGTGCGAAATTCGTGAAAATAAATAGTGCTATAATTTGCACAAGGTGTTTACAAAATAATATATTTATTTTCACAAACATTTCTTTGCGAAATTGTTTTTATATATATATATATATATATATATATACTCTTGTTCTATTAGACAGAATGCTGTTAATCCTATATTATTATTCAGAGTTGACGAATTTGCATTCGTTCAATTCTGATGCGACTCTGTATCCCAACGGGATACCCGACGTGAAAAAGGGAAATAGGCAATTATTTTTCCGTTTGAAGAAACCTGTGATGTTTCTTGGATCAGACAGCAACAAACAAATATAAACCATCCCGTCCAAGGGGGAAAAACAATAAAGAAATACAAATACATCTGTGTATAGACACAATTATTTAATGTAGCTTGAATCCCTGCTAATTCCAATGCCTAAATTGCAGTTGTATTTTGGTGCGAGTAATGTTTTAATTACAGTGCTGAATGAAACAAATGTTTCACCGGGCAGCGTCCAAATAAAAACACAAGCATTCAAATGTCAATATGCCTAACCCATTTAAAAATAATATGTATACAAATATATATATATATATAAACTTACCAAGCGATTGTCCGTCCTGTTTCCGTTTGATAATCAAGTTCAAGACACCAGCGTAATTTCAGCTAAATCAAAACTAGAGTGCGCAAAATGACCTGCGAAGCTGAGCCCATACCAGTACGGGACATCATGTTGTCTTTGGGGTTGAGGAGAGAGTAGAAAGGTAAAGCCTGAGCCATGTGGAGGAGGACTGATCAGAGCGTAGGCTCTCTCCGTGTGGCCATGACGCACAGATAGCAGCCTATTATCGATTCTCCTCTGATCTCCAGGGGAGGGGCATTACAGCCAAGGTGTATAAGAGCCAGGCTGCTCCTCGATCCATCCATGAATTGCTTCCATCTCATCATCCTCACAAAGAAATCACCAGAATAACAGTCCCATCAGTGTGTCTGGTTTCAATAGTGCAGCATTTATGGTGGCCTTATATTGTGCTTTCTTTGTCATTATAACACTGATTTTTACAAATATAAAAACCATCTTATTTCAAAGATATTAATGTTCAGATTTCTGAAAGGTGGTGTTGCAGATTTAAAGTTGGCCACAACTTTTCAAAACTTTCAGCACATTTACAAAATCAGCCTAAAGAAATGAAAGCAGCCATTGTAATACTTTACCTGCAATAACATGTAGTATAAAATGTGTCAGACTGTGAAATGGGAAACTTGGAAAGTAAATGTACCTCACTGACAATAAGACACAAATATAATAAACACAATTCTTTAATTTTCATATCAATAACTGCACAAGATTGAAACTCAGCTGTATCTTTGTGGATGAAGTACAGATGTGCAAACCAATAGCATCCCCCATATCGTAATATGTAGAGCAGCCAAGGCTTGAAGGAACTGTTATAAGAGAGTTACAAAAAAGATGGAAAGATCAAACACTATACAAACAAACACATTTGTGTTACAGTGACACGGACATAGAGAAAGAAAACACATTTTTGTTTTAGATATCTATATGAGAACATGAAGAAGGATCTCTGGAAACCTACACTTTCATTTCTGGGGATCACCCCGATAAAAAGGTTGAGTGGTGATGACTAACGTCGCCCATTTGTCGCCCCAATACACACATAGGTGTGTCACAAAGAATTCACAGATCATTTGGGCTCGTGAAGGAACTCATATCAGACTGTTCTCTCCTTGATTCTTCCTACTTCTTCAGTTCAAAGGAAGACAAATTCAGACTTTAAATGACGCTGCCTTGCTGTGTTAATGGGGCACCATTAACAGCTTTAAAGACCGTCTCTTCTCTCAAGACCAGACGATGCTCAGCTGCTGCTGCTGCATGCTTAGAGAGAAACGTTTACATGATAAAGACAGTGAGAGGATTAATGACGCAGGTCGCCTCCCCTGAACTAAACACATTGCACATCAAACAAGACAAATACACTATTTGAGTAAACTGTTTGCACAGCAAACAGTCTAAAGCTGCTACACCTCCTCGGATTGCACCGATAAACTGATTGAGTTGTTTGATTATTTCAGGAAGTCATGAATATAGAGTAAGAGATCACAGATCTCGGAGTGCACATGCGGTTTCAGTGGTCTTACATTTACTTTGACCTAGAAGTATTTCTCCCTGCTGGCCATTTTTTTTCCCCTTTGTCAACTGCATTACTTTTTTCTGTCGTCATTGGTACGTCAGCGAGTCTAGGTAAATGCATATAGGGTTAAATGTCATTTCTCAAGTGTCAATTTGTATTGGATTAAAATCCAAGCACATTATACTCTCATTATATTATATCTCACATTATATTCTCTATCCCTCTAACTTTCTCTTTCTTTATTTAGCAAACTACCCATTTCACACACAAACACATTCAGCCACGTGCATTGATGGTAAAACCAATGAGTCAGAAGTGGGAACGTGTTGAGGGTTGTATAGTTTCTATACAGTTTCTATTTCAGCATCCGTTTGTCCCAGTGGTGCAGGGGTTCACACACTCACTATATTACTCATGTAAACATTTGTGATTCACCCTCCTTCAGAAATACCTTGAAGTCCTCCCTCCACTCAAACATGTCTTTTGCTTATTGTTACTTCACTTGGATGTTTCGGCTTCACCGTGCCAAATGATGTATGTGCAGTTTGACACGAGTGTGCTGTTTTGACATTCATCTGCTGAAGGGGGAAATATACTCTGTTCTCACCTTAAATATTCTCTATTTGATATTCTGAACATTAATATAGCAGAAAACAATGATTTTCTATGTAAAGACATGGTAAAGTCTACCTGAACAGAGAATGAAGTCACTCTCCCTCTGCGTGTTGTTATCCGAGCTTTTCTGTGCTTTGTTTACATAGCGCGCCGGCGTGTGCCTTTAAGTGCAATTTAGATGCATGTTAGCATGCCCCACTGGCTAGTTCATGGCCGCCGCTGTGCAGTGAGCTAATATGGCGGTTACGGCTGATAACGGCGCTGTTAGCGCCGTTAGCTGCGAGCAGCCGGCTCAACCATTGCCACGTTGAGAGCCGCTGAGAGGCTATAGATATGCTCTCAATTTTGCATTTAGCAACTTTTAAATCTGAATTGAACGTAGGTATGTGCAAGGATGATATTGTGACATCACAAGTTTCGAGACTGATATGCAACTTTACAAATGTGATGTGGCAACTGGAAAACCACCAGTGCACACACACACTGTGAGTGGATTTTTCAGTCAGGTAGGAGACGTCTTGTGTCGGGCAGTTTAACCTTTGACAAAAACAATATATAGATCAATTTCAGATTTTTTTAACGGGTAATACGTTTAGATTTATTTTGTGAAAAAAAACAATATCGGACACAATTTATTATTGAAACTAGGGCATGTTTTAAAACGTCTGAGGGGATCTTTGAAAATAAACGTTCCAGCATTTGTTGAAACAAGTTCACCCGTTGCTTATTTAGGCCACTGCTCTGTGTGATGATGAAAACATACAACGTCTAGCTTAAATCAGCTTATCTCATTGCCAAAAACAAGTACACTTCACATAATGCTGCTTGGTTATCATGCGTCCTTTGGGCTTGGCTTTCTGTATCGTGGCCTCACTCTTCTCTCTGTCACACTCGATGAGCAGCTTCCCCTAGCTGTGCTTGCTTTTTGACACGTCTAAAGGGCTGTTTCTGACATCTTGCCATCCTGCCGGCCACCCCTCCTGCAGTGTTCATGCCAGGCAGGAGGAAAAAGCTGGTGACCTGGCCATCGCCGCCCTGCCCTAGGCCACTTCCACCCTGCTGGGAGCAGAAGGTCTGTTGGTCTGAAGCCATGCCAGGAACTCTCCCCGCTGCAGCTTGTGATGTCACGACAGACATGCTCGCAGACGAGAGCTCTGATTGGCTCTGAGGGTTTGTATTTCTCACTTCCTGGGAAATGCCCTCTCAACAACATACAGACATAGAAACCTAATTAATTATCACTTTAGTTGAATGGGATCACAGCGTTCTGCCCTCCTAGCTGAACAGCTGCCTTCGCAGAGCATGCAGTAAACCACAATTATGTTCTCACCTTTTGTGATGTAATAGAGGATTATGGGAGTTTTGTTAAAAAAAAATGTTTACAACCCTTTTTTTTTTAACCGCCCATGTTAATTAGTTACCAGTGCATAAAGAACTGACTTAATTTGTGCAAAATTCTACTTGCCAAAACTAAAACTTTCATGCTCAGATACACTTGAAGAATGTTGTATTTGCAGACTATAAAAATATATAAAATGGGATACTTATTCTTATGGTCATCACTTGAAATGGTGAAGACCCCTAGTGACCCACTTCCTTGTCCCCCCCCCCCCCCCTACTCTTACATTTATGGTTTGGTCCTGCATCCCGTTAAGACAAGCAGCAGGAGCGGACCATCACATTTGGTGCCCAGCGTGGGGGCGGTTGGTGAGCTGTCATGTTCCAGCTATCCCAGGGAGATACGCTTCTGCCTCGCCGCGAAGATTTGGTGTTTTCTCATTTGCATTTGCTAATGAGATCCTGTTTGCATGACTGTATGCTGAAGGCTATCTCTATGAATATCTCTTTACAAATACAGGAGGTGGATGAAGTCCTATTTATTTAACCTTTACAAACCAATTAGTCCAATTTAAGATTAAGGAATGTCTTTTTCAGGAGAGGTCTGGCCAAGAGAGCAGCATGATGGTGATGTTAGTAAGGCCCGCAGTAAATGTGTAGGTATTTGTTCGTGGTCTTCGCGTTCTTATATAGTTTTAGTCTCAAATTTGATGCAACACTGGGACAACATCAGTATTCTGAGGCTACATGGTGAGTCACCAGGGAAGCAACAGTTGTAACAACTTCACAGTAATACATACTGTAAAAGCTCTTATGCTGAAATTCAACAAAGGCAAAGGACAGGTTTATGAGATTATGTGGTCCCAACCTAGTCCAGCCTTTGTTGAAACCAAAAGTACGGCACTGCTTACTTCTTGTTTTGTACTGTCTTTGCTACAAGAGCCCATTCCATTTCCCTGATGATCTGAGGCCTCCTCTGCCAGTTCATCCTGATCACAACTTCACACAAGAGACTCATCTTCCTAGAAGCTTTCCTCAGCCAAGAAACGTGACTCCCAAAATCACTTATCTGAAGGGAAGTTGCAGAAGTCTCCGGGCCAGGACCAATTAGGGCCCGCTTAGAACACTTCCATGTTATCACCCAATCTGTACTGTTAAAGAGCTCCTGCCCACCAATCTGCCTGTGTCAGCATCACATGATGTTATTACAACATTGTCCCATTCTGCTCATAATCTTTACAAATATATATAATGATGAGAATAAATTGTGTCTTAATCACTGCATTGTACCAATTATCCCATTACACTTGGTGCTAAATATAAATTTTGTTTCTCATACAGGCATAGGGAATTCACAGGTCTATATACTGACCCAGCCACCAGTAACAAAGCATCACAATAATAACCCAGCAATAGCAAAAGAATAAACACATTATCCGTATAAAAGAGTGTCCTTCTCTCCAGTGGGGTGGAAAGAATATTTTCTGCATTATGTCCTTCCCTTTGAGCCGATAGACGGGACCCTGGGTATGTTTTTCTCATATGGGGAATCTGCTGACTGTTGTATCACATTGTGATTAACAATTTAACGACGGTCCCCCTCTTTCACATTGTTATTCCACAGATCACTGAGGGTAAGAGCGAAATGCCAGCGACGGCACGCAGGCTTCATTAGATTCATTGATTGATTTATTGTTTTCCATGGTTGTAATCACTTCCCCCACGGTAATTTGTAAGCTCTTTATGGTTCAGAGGTATAAGCCAGAGAGTTAATTAATCGGCTTTGTTTAGAAGTTTGGAAGCAAAAAATGCCCGTCTGAATTGGTAACTGCTTGGAAGGCAATAGTCCCTGTGACTTAGAATCCCTTGTTTACTACCGCAAAAGATCAAAACTAAGCAGGTAAACAGACATAATTAGGATTGCTAGATCTTATTCACCTTGATTCATATTCATATCATTTTTTTTTGTCAGATGGAAATTTGGGATTTTGTCATGTCTCAGAAGTCTCTATAAGTATCTTGGTTAAAAACCACAATTTCGGCATTAAAAGTCATCTTTCACTTAAAAAATGCAGTGCTCACCAAACAACAAATAACCCAACCCTACAGACAGACACTACCAAATCAGCGTAAGTCGTTAATTAAACTTTGTGGCAATTCAAACCCCCAGAATCAGATGATACTACTTTTATGTCCTGACCCAAATCTCTGCTCGTGGCAGAAGTTAAAGTGACACATGTGGTCTCCGCTCCCCCTCACCCACAAAGCCTCTGATATTGTCTGGCCTTTGTCAGTCCTAATTGAAGTGCCGGCTTGCTTTAATTGGCTTTCCGACAGTATGTGAATGGGGACTGCTGTTTATGGGTTAAGTGCATCTTAATCAGAGCTTTAATCCAGTCATTAACAGAGAAACATGAGGTGTTGAGAGGAGTGGAGAGAGGTTGATAATTGAGAGGCTGCTTCCTTGCTCCCTTTGCTGTCTGTGCGCGTATGTGTTTGCTTACTTTAGGAGTGCTATAGGAACGGTACACAGGAAAAGACATTTTCCAAAAAGTTGTCAGTGTATGTAAGGAGAGAATAATTTGCTTTTCATTCTTTTCCTTATGATTATACAGTAGGTCTGCACTTGGCAGAAGAAAAAATGCATTTGAAGGATTTTAAATATGATCAATATGCCCTCTACAGTACCTCCTAGAGAAGAATGGCCAGTGAAAACATTGCAAAAAACAATTTTCTTTATTTCAGACCACACATTTGTATTCTGAAGAAAATATATACCACTACTGATAGTGATAGTAAAAATAGATTGTTATTGTCTACAAAACCCAACTCCTCCACATCCACCCTATTGCTCAGCTGTCACATTCACAGTTTTTCTCACTGTTTATTTTAGCACCTATCCCCTGTGTGAGGCCTGTGTTCTTCCGTTCCCCCACTCGTGTCCCCATCTCTCACACACACACACACACACTCACACACACACACACACACACACACACATGCACAGAGCGTTGAATCAACGAGTCTATATTGAATAAACATGCTGCTTTTAGATAGGGTCCTGATTTGCATCATCCTTTGCAAAGTGTATTTTTCACCATTTTTGTGTAATTCATTATAGACATACACACACCTACTGATCCCATAAAAGCACTGTCAATTGCTCACAAACCTTCAGTGCTACTCACCTTCTCAGAGAGGATCATCGCCAAATCAAACTGAGAAAATAGACTATTCATATTGTGATGGTGGAATAGAATATCTGGGATTGGATAGCATTCCAATGTGAATGCAGTATTGAATTTGCGTAAAACAAATCCCTTATTTCATTCATTTTGTTTCAGCATTTAACTATTTTAACAGTTACAGTTACGCAATAGTCAAGAACTATATATCAAGATTGACAAAGAAATAAAATTGTTAGTTGACATTTGCAAATGTTTTGTACATTGATCTGTACTAAATAAGAAAAGAGAGAGACCAAACCTTGTGTTCACTAGTGTGAACAAGTGCACATGGATTTGTTGGGGTTTGTGCAACACCTTGCACATTGTATGTGTGAGTGTTGTGTGTATTAGTGTATTGTTTTAAGGTATGAAGGGCCTGATGACTAGATGAACACTGCCGGACATCAAAAGCTTCACCACACACACGACCCTCCCTGTGAGAGTGTGAAACCATTTACAGCACGAGATGACACTTCCTCCCAGGTCAGCGGGTCACACACACACACACACACACACACAGACACAGATCATCACTGTCGGCCCAACAGACAGCAACGTCTCTCTTTAACGCTGACCGAGAGGAAAGAGGAGGCAGCCCTCTTCTTACTTCAGTAATTCCTTTCATCAGATGAAGTAAAGAGGAGGAAAGAGAGAAGACTGTGCCTGCATAGTGTGGGAGCAATTGATAAAGATCTCTGAGCATTGCATTCAAAAACGCAAAGATTCAGACAGCTGCCGTAGCATACTGAAGTATACTGACTGTGGGACTGATGGAGTGGGGACATAATGGCGGTCTGGACAGTGCTTTTTTTTTACATTTAAAAGTCACAAATGTGATTTTACTTGAGCACACACGCAAGCACACTCCCACGCACGCTGATGCACATACGCTACGTCGTTACTTCTGAGATGTTATAAAAAAAATAAGTCTCTTTTATCCATTAAAAATCTATCGATCTTGCGCTTTCCCTTCTCTACTTGACGTCTTTTTTTTTCTGTCATAATGGAAAGTCTCCCCAGCCATTTCTTCAGCCTATTCTTCATTTGGAGTAATTATAGATGGAGAGGTAAAAGATGTTTTTTCCCCTTTCTTTTCTTTTCTCCTTCCTACCCATCTTTCTCTCCCCTGTGTGCATTCAGAGGCGCTCTCACCACTGCATTCTTATTAGGGACATGTCTGAAAGGCTCCCGCAGCATGTGGTGTCCTCTGACCATCCGCTATGGCTGCTTTTTGTTGGCATTAACAAGCCAAGCAACCGAGGATAGCTTTTCAACAGGTACAAACTTTTCCTTTTAGATAATTAACCGCATTCAGACACTCAGCGCAGTGTAGGCAATGTGGGTACAGCAGCCTAGGGAGGCTCATATTCTAGAAAAAAAAAGGACAGAGAAAGGGGAGAGAGATGGAGAAAAAAAAACTTGATCAAAAGACAAGATGTTCTCTTTGGTGTTGTTTAGTGCTAGTGGGTTCTATACCAAACCCCTATTCAAATGGCCTGGCCTTCATTTCTTCTCTCCTTGTTGTCCTCATCGCTGTCCTCTTCATCTTTTCATCAGGATGGACCATGTAATGAGGGAAAACTCTGGTCATTGTAGAATGGTCAGAGGTTTGCTGGCTTAATGAATGGGAGGAACACAAGAAGGGTGAATGCTCTCCCTCGTTCCCGTTTGCCTCGCCGCAAAAGCCCCGGGATGCCTCCTGAAGAAGGCCTCCTCCATCCACTGCCGTCTCATCTCTTGTTAAAGGGGGCATAAAGCGAAGGCAGAGGGGAAAAGTAATTTTCTTCTCCTGTCCTGTCCATTCTTTTGGTGGGTTTCTTCCACTTTTTTTCGCTGTGTACTTTCATAAAGCTTATAATTATCTTGTCGAGAGCCTCTCAAGTGAGAACGAATGGGGTCTTTGTAGCCTTCTCTCTTCAGCTCTCTCCTGTTTCTGGGAAGAAGGAAGTCATATTAACATTTGGTCTTCCACTTTTACAGATGCAGTGAGAAAGCCAGATGTGTCTTGTCTAAAAAAAACCTTTCAACAACTTAATTTTACAAACATATTTTCTAAATCCCCACTGAGCATGGCAGAATAGAACGACAGCATAACGCAGTCACTGCAGGAAGTTATCAAACTTTAATCTCATAGTTACTGTTTAATCTATAATAATTAGCAAATTGTCCAGTTGAATTGTTTAATTGTGTATTTGAGATGTGCAGTGCTCTCGTGCGAAACTAAAGACTGAGAGAAATGTGCCATTTCTTTTTTCTTACTGTATTGTTACAGCTCCAGAAAAGTACTAAAACAACCACGAGCTAACCAGCCATGACGATAGCAACATCTATTTGACCTGGCAGCAGATATCACTGCTTTAGGGTCAATCTCTCCCCCTCTATCATCTATGCAAAACGTACCTCCGCTCACCCAAGCCTCCCTCTATGCCTCTGACCTCCATCCCCAACTCTTCCGGCTGATTACCCCTAATGTAATTTTAATTAAAAATGGTGGTGTCAAAGGGTTTAGCCTGCCTGAGAAGCGGGTGCAGATTGTGGCACAGTGGCAGACCCCTTCACTTGCTTGAGAGGAAATGCATCCTGACATTGCTCGGGTGTTGCCAACAGGACCAAAAAAAACAAAAGAGGCTTTCTGGCTCATTTGAATATCATGGTATAACTTTATTCTGCCCGGAAAATATTTGTGTTATTTCTTATATTGCTGAATTTGGGTTGTACGCTTTTTACATATAGCTGTCTGGTGATTTCATTTGGCACTCACACCAGTGCAGTTAATGCTTCAAACTTGTATCAGTTGAGCTGGAGTTAATTGTTGCCGTCTTTTTAGAAAAGTAAAATCTCTGTGACGCATAATAGGTCTGGTTAAAGAGCTGAGCTTTATTAAAAAACAGGAAGGCAACGGGATTGATTATTGGAAGACTTGCCTTTACCATCATTCAACAAACTCCATCACAGATCACCATGGCTATTTCATCAGAATACTTACTATCTTGTGTCAAATAAATCGGTACCAAAAGCCATGCAAGAAGGCAAGGTGAAGCCACCAAGCTGTGACTCACTCTAACATCAAGTTGCACTTAGTTGATATTGGCAATAATTACCATTGCCAAATTTCACAGGGGTGACCTACGGAAGGTGCCCCACAGCAGGACTCAACAGCAGAGGTCTGCCTGCAGGTTTGTAATCCCCTCACCCGAGTCGTTGGATTATCTGCTCTCCATCGACCCTGAAGAGGCTCCCCGTTGCTCGGGCTTAAACACTCTCTAAAATCTCATCTCTACACCCCATCTGCCGGCCGCACGACGTCTTGGAAGTCACAGATACGGAGGAGTGGGGTCTGAGGCAGCACAGCAGAGGAATACATCCAAACACACCTCCTCCTTCACGCTGTGGCTGTGTGGAGCGGAGAGGAGCCGATAGTAAAACAGTCTGTTGTAGGTATAATGCTACTCAAAATGACTTTTTAAGTTTTAAGTATATGTTTCAATGCGAGGTAAAAGTAGTATCCTTGTTGCAACACAGGCTTTATCATCCCTTCTGCAACACAGTTTCCTCCACTTTTAACATTGCTCTTTAGTGGATTCTACATTTAGATAAAGAATATATATAAATCTTATAACAATAACTGTTGTTCTGGAGACTCACAAGTGCACAAGAGGTGTCAGTGTCAATGATCCTTCAACTTTCTCTGATAGGGGCCTTGTTTTGTGGCTGTCAGTGGACAGTTGGAGGAGCTGGTTGTTGGCCCTGAGCAGTGAGGCATGCAGTAAGAGGGTTTAACTTTGCTAACCTCCTTCTGCCAGGTTCATGGGGCCCTGCTGCTTGGGTAATATTGGATCAGTGTTGGGAGCCCATGCCCCTGCCATACAAGCCAGCATGCTACCTGGGGTAGTGAGCAATTTCACCCATGGAGCCAACTGGGCTTGATACTTGCTTACTTGCTCTCTTCCGAAGACACAGAATTGATTCCTTTCCCTTCTTGTTCAATATTATACAGATTTGGATATTGTTTTAAAGGCACATTATGCTCGATGTTTACTCTCCTATGACAAAAAAAAAAGAACATGACGTGTGTGAGAGTCTAATAGGTTTGCTGAGCTGGAAATCAACAAATACTGTTAAGATTTCTATCCTTAAAGGTGGAGCTTCCGGTTTGTACTGTTGTACAAAACAACAATATGCAATTGCTCCACTAGTTGCTTGTCTTGCATAGTAAGTCAGTAAGTGAATTAGTAAAACCACCTGATAGCTGTTCGACTATTGCATTTTGGCTCTCTTATTCTTTATCTTTTGTTTGATAACCTCATTATAAAACCCAAAGAGGGTTCACACTTACACTGAATAAGCATCTGGTGTTTCTGTATATTTATACTGTGGCCAAACAAGAATATAAGGAAGGAGAAAAGAGTGTTTTCTTTGAGTAACGGGTGAGCATTATAGCATTTCAGTAGGCAGGCAACACTGTCAGAGAAAATCAGAAGGATTCAGTTAGACTGCATGCTACGATATTGTGTTCCCAATACAGAAAACCTGCAATGATTCAGTTATTTTCTCTTATGAAGGATATGAATGGTTTGAACTTGGTTAAACGCACACTCTGCATGAAAAGTGATGAATCAGAACCCTTTTGCTAATTGCTTGGTTTTCTCATGCTACTTGGTCCAAATTTCTGCTTTTATAATTATGATTGTTTTGCATTACAATTTGCATTTATGATGAATTGGTGAAAAATACTTAACATTTCTCATCATCAAAGAATCTGATTTTCTTCGTAAACCAAAAAAGGAGATGATGTGCTATTTTTCCATTGTAACATATTTCCTCCTCATCATTTGACATTAATGTTATGGCTTCTGCTTTAAATTTGTTAATATACTAATTTGATCAACAAAATATTACTTATGTATATATATATGGATATACATAGTTACCATACACTGTGTCTGAGAGATTTGACGATATTGTGGATAGAGCAAATTTTGTCTTCAGCTGAGTGGATTATTTTTTTGGAAGGTACATATTAATTGCAGGATGAAACATAAAATAATGCTCATGTTCTGTCAAGTATTCAAGAGATAAAATATAGCTTTTTTTGTCATATTCGGTTCAGTGTGTGCAATCATTCACATGTGCTGCATTTGGCCTTGTTGTGACAACTTGGCTAGTGCTACACTTTGGAAAGATCTGCTGATATTAAAATCTGCAGATGCCCACCTGGTGTCAGGAGGGATGGAAACAGAAGAGTGTGCAGTCTGGGAGGTGTTTGGTAGGGCTTGGAGATGTTTGCGTCCATCTGCTGTAACTGTCTAGGGTAGAAAGAAAAAAAACATTTTAAAAAGCATGCAATTCATACAGGTGATGGCTTGTGATCTCTGTTTGTTAACGGGGGTCTCTTTTTTGCTTGTAGAAATCATTGTTTTTTTTCTTTCTTTCTTTCTGGCTTTTGCTTTGTAGATGAAAAGAATGTGCTCCTCCACAGAGGTAAAGTGTCAGCTTTAGCATTGTAAGGTCAGAGAGCCGTTAGAACTTCAAGTCGACAGGCAAGTGGGTGAGTGGGTGAGTGTAAGTGGTGAAGGCGCACTGGGTGTATATGTGGTTTGGATGTGGAGGTGGGTAGTTTACGCTTATTTCTTAGTGTAGTCAAACGTGTGAATCTTGTCTTTTGCTTCAAGGTGTGTGTGAATGTCTGTGAGTGTGTACCTGTCGCTTTGACTGAACAGGTGGGGCCTCCTTGCATGGGATCTAGACAGTCAGTCCCCCCCACAACTGACTGTGGTCAGGCTTACTGCTCAACATGCAGTCTGTGATGCAGGCTCAGAAACATTGTGGTTGGACGATACTTTCAGCGGAGTACTCGTTTACCAATCTTATGGCTTCATTCCCCTCAAGCCAGTAAATTCAAATACCAGATATTTTTTGATTATGTATTCTTTTCCATGTGAAAGAACAAAGAAAGAAGAATTATTCATTATTGCATTCAGTCATTAAATACTGCAAAACCAAAGCTATAATAATTCAGTCATAATTTGAAATAGTTTAATTTGTCAGTGCTAATACATATCATAACTGACAGTCTACTTCTGCCGTAAAAGTAAATGTGACTTTGGCAAAGGGATTTGTACAATTATTCCATTTTAATGAATTAAAATCTAAGTAAAAGTCATGTAATAATGGTTATGGGAGGACGCACGTGGTCTTCACTAAATTCACATTGGCTCTGACAACATTGCACCGTTACACTATTTTACATTATTAAAAAAAAAAAAAGACCTTAATACTTATGATGCTTAGCAACAACATCTCTCACAAAATAAAACAGCTAATGGGATGGCATTTCTACAATTATGTCTCCCCTCTGTACTGTAAATGTGTCCAACCAGGAGGGAATAACAGTATAGGTTATGTCTTTCTGGAGCACATTATTTGGATTGGGATTAACTGACATATTTTTAGACATAGGCTACATGGTTGGTCACCCCTCATTTTTTGGGCAATTACAATGAAAACATTATTATTATTATTATTATTATTATTATTATTATATGCTTAACCACATAGTGCGTGTAACGTGTTTCTAATATTATGGGTCTCTTGTTAATGTAAATGGAAAGGGCAAAAGCATCAGAAACTCCTTTCCATAAAAATGACTCCGTGAGTAACACTGGGATTTGTAGTTTCCTGCGCCGCCTAACTACGTCAGCGGAAGTATTTTGAGCGGACGCGAGGTCACATTGGTCCAGTTTTGTAATGTTTTGAGAAACACAATGGAGGCAGCTAACACAGGTATTACACATTTCTGCTCTATTAAGTGCATGACGGGGTTTTTTTTATGACATAACGTTAGCTAGCGTTAAGTATCCAAGTCACGTAACTCTTTATTCAGCTTTAACGTTATTCAACGTTATGTGGACTCGTGTTTAGCTAACGTAAGCTAGCATAAATACACTGAAGTCGCTATCTCTACGTAATGGGAAATGATTGTTCGTGTTTCCATTAGCTTATCGTTTTATGTTCACAGCCTTCCTTAATGGTAGCCCCAGATTGTGTCTCTCGTGTGTGAGTACGTTACGGAGGCAAACGTCACCCCGAACGAACGTATAAGAGGCAGGGACGAGCACTAATGCTGGTGCTAACCATGGTCCTGATCGTTTACCTGTGTATCTGTCTTCATGTGTGCCCTGCTTTTTCAGACGAGATCCAACTGAGGCACGTGGAGAAAGATGTCCTTATCCCCAAAATGATGAGGGAGAAAGCCAAGGAGCTCTGTGTTGAGAAAGTTGAAGGTGTGTGTGTCTATGTGCGACAGATAGAGCACTTCTCTTCCTTCCCAACTTCATAGTCACATAAAAACAATGAGTTTAGGTAAGCAGGACCACAGCCATACTTGTTTTGTCAATAAGGATGAGGTTTTATGCAGAAAGAGGCGACTGCGTTTAATTTAGGTGATGCAGTTTGTGGTTCTTGGTGTAGCGTTGCTGCTGGTAGCAGATTTAATAAATAATAATGAATTTATATCAAGATATGTAATTATTATTTATAATTTAAGTGTGAATTATAAACTCATGAATTAGTATGAAAGAATGATGGTACTCATAAGCCACCATTAGTTCAACTAATATAAGATTCCATTTTTGATGCAATCCAATTTTGGCAAAATAGGGAAAACTTAAATTTTGTATATGAATCAACTAAACCCTAATCTCAGGGTTGCTACGGAGTTCTTCTCGAGGTGTACAGGGACCGATTATTTCATATACACACAAATCAAATGATCAAGTTCTTTATAAATGGAATATTTATTAGACGAACCACATAACTAAACTACTAAACATGAAGTGAATGAATAAACAAAACGAATAGAATGAATGAAGAATATGATGAAGAGCACAATCAATACAGATGAACCTCAACAAAATGAAAAGGATTGCACGTGACCAGGTAGAATCAGTGACTCGTATCATTGAGTGATTAATAAAATCCGTCTTTTGGCCAGAGAACATCAAACTCGTTTACATTTGGAAATGGTATTGTTTCACCTGACGGCTCTGATGGGCTGATGGGAGGTAAAGCTGCATGCTGTTCCTCTGACGGCCTCCGCATCATGTTGGATGATCGTAGTCGATTAAATCGCATCGTTCCGTCTCTCGCTCGGTGGCAGTTGGTTCGGCTTCCTCTGAGACCGTCGGAATGTGGTCGTCTTCTTCGTTGAGGTTGGGCTTGAACTGTTCTTCCTCATCTCCATCTCTCTCAGCAAGATGCTGAGTCATCTTATCACCTTTTGTAGCTGCGGGGGGTCATTGCGGCATCTTTGCCAGTTTCAAATTGTCTTTCATTTTCAAGTCTTATTTTTGAGTGTCTTGCTCTCAATAGTTGCTGGAGTAAATGGTGCATCGCAGGTCGGAGCTGCAGGGCACATTAGACGGCACCGGTGGAACCGTAAGGGAGCGATCTGGTGTGCAGGATTAAAAGTTCTCAATCATATTTGTAGTATTTTAGAAACGGGGGAAGGAGACCACCCGTCGAAGTGCATCTTGCTTTATCTTCTTGAGAAGGAGGGGGGAGGGGGGGGCAATTTTATGGCGTGAAATGTAAACCACTCCCACCCTATCAACTGTCTTGATTATTTAATTTAACCTTATTTTACCAAATGAATACTAGTTACTTACAGTCTATTTAATTCTTCCGTATTTGAAATGTGAGCTATCTCCGCTGTGGAACAGTATCAAACAGTTGATATAAATCACAACATAGATAGACATTGTTATTGTGATACAGACAGACCTCTGTACCTAATATGCATAATAAATGAATGGCGAGGATTAAACTCAACATTTCCGCCATGTAAAACCATGTAGTGTCACTCTTAACTAAGGTCTTCTAGTTCATAAATTGGTTCGAGTGTCAAGATTGCGTTTGTCCAGGCACACGGTGAGTTGAGAGTCCTTTGGGTCGTCAGAGCAGTTTCTGATGGAACTTTATTAGTTGAGATTTTGTCATTGTTTCGTTGTCTTTCCATTGGATGTCCGCTCCATTGGTGTTCTGCAGACTGGCTCACTGGAGCACTGTATGGACCCGAGGCCATTGAAGTGAGCCATCGTTATCAAAATCCATCAATCTGTACCGAACAATGATGGTCTCGGTCACACCAGTGACATCACAGTTGTGTTCACAAATATATTTGATTTTCAATAAGGACCTGCGATTCTTTTGTCATGTCTGCGTTCATTTGTGGATCTGTAATGAAAATAGAGAAAACTAAATGTTCTTTCAACTCCATCGTCAGCAAAACCCTCCAACTAAGAATTGTATTATGTGGTCATAATGAAGTTGTATTGAGTAATGTCTTCATAAAATCTCACCACTATAAGCTTCCTGAAGGTAGGATGTATAGTCGGGCTGTTGTATTACACGGCAGGAGGTGTTTAATAGACCGTCAGCTGAGTGTATCTGTTATTACCAATGCAAACTGAGAGTCCTGATGCTAATCTAGACTACAAAAGTTTAAGAGAAGGTCAAAAATACACTTACATTGTTACTTGTTAATGTAAGGTTATGAATTTCTACGGCTTTAGTATGCTCGGTATGAGAGTGCAGTGGGTTTAGTATGCAGTCACTGAAGTATGAAAAGATAACTAATTTAGTCCCCCATTGTGATCATTTTAGGTTATTGTTTGAACTAATAATATTCAGCTCTCATTACACTTAAGCGTCACAATAGGATACTGCCACCCTCCACTTTTTGGTTTGTATCAAAGTCTGCATTTTACCTCCAGAGGAATGAATAGCTTTTGGAAAGCTGTAAAACAAAGAAACGCCTCGAAATCCAAACAGTGTGTTTAGAAAACCCCAAAGTATTAGATAATGTGAACAAACGCTTCATTAATGCTTCGTTATATTTATGGTTTAACTTCTCCCTGAGGCCGGAATCCACAATATTTGTTCACCACACGTATAATCCGTGTATGCGTGACTCCACAACCATATTTAATACATAGGAAATGTATTATAGAAAATGTGACTCCAGGCCAGGATGTATGTAGCGTTATTTTCAATGGCAACCATAAAAAACCCCACTCTCACAATGTGCTCCTTTATAAAATGTCTCTGAATTGATAAACAGGCCGATTAACCTGCAGCTTTGCTCACGCCTGCTGCAGCAGCAACGCATCAAGCCAGAAGATGACTCGGTTATGTGGTTTTGTAATATCTTGACGGGCTTGCATGAGCCAGTGTTTACTGCTCACGCGGGCTCAGACGGTGCACATGCAGCCCAAGGTGACGAGACGAACAGTGGCCGCGTGGGTAGTGGAAACCCCCACCCCCCCCATCACATTTCTAGCTTCTCATCCCACTCATTTTCACACCTCCGTGTCCGCCCTCTACCATTTCATTCGGTATGTTTGTGTCTGCACTGGGCTCCCACATGTGTTGCTGATTGAGGTTTTTACAAAGAAACAAACATTACTGAATCCAGTAGTATGTTTTCCTGTGTGATCTGTCTCAGCACACGGGCCTCTAAACGTCCCACGGTTGTGTCGTTGGCTTTGATGTTGAACACGACGAGTACTACTGACCGTTTTTTGTAGTTTTAAGTTAGCTGGCGTCTTTTGCTTTGCTTTTTCGTTTCAATGCTCTCACTTGTCTTTCAGAATGAACCATTTAAAGTAAACGACCCAAATATTTAATGAGCAACCTCCTGCCTACTGGTTTGCTTCCATTTGCAGAAAGCTACTTGGTTGTAAATTTCATCCAAAGTTCAGAAGAAGAAAAAAAGTTTCAGTTGAAATAGTCATTTTCCCAATTACATACTTAATGTGTCGATCTGACTTTTTCAGTTCTGCTACTGATATCCAATACCAGTGTTTAATCAACACGCTGTGTGCCTCACTGAGTGGAAGTGACTGGGTTCATTCTTTAACGTGTAAGGCAACATCAGCCTTGACTTAAATGTTGCGTTGCTAACTTTGCACAACTAAATGTAACAAATGAATACATTATTATCAAAGTAATAAATTGGGCACCGACAGCAACTTTGGCGTGATGCTTCTGGAGGTGCTTCATTTAGTTGTTATATACTTCCGCGCTAACATTGGCTTTGTAGATATGTGACGCATTATATAGTTCAGACATGTGTAATCAAAGTAAACATGAGGTCAGATATCCCTTATTAGGGATGCACAATTTAATATAAATTTATATATTTTTTTAGCCAATATGTAACTCACTAAATACCTGCCTCATAGCCAATACTAATTATTTCACAATTTGTAATAAAAAAAAAAAGTTCATATCTGTTTATTATGCACACCTGAGGTGGATGATTTAATATTCCATAGCTCTGAAAACATTTACGGCTGCTTAGTCTGCAGATAAAATACAATGACAAGGCATATTATCACTGTTGATACTGTTGGCAGACAGCTATGCAACTTTAATGCATGAGTGTAAGGTAACCCTCATCAAAATAAGTGAAATGACCTTAATCGACAGACATAATAGGAACAGCGCCACTCTGCTGAATTGTGAGCCTGGCAAAGTTTTTGCCTACTTGCATATTTAAAACGTTACAGATCGCAAAATACCTCCACGTATTAGATGCTCTACGTTCTAACCGCTGTGGTCCTGTCAGAGGTAGCGACTAATGTGCCTGTTTGGAGATTGATGCATCCTTTGAGTGGCTGAACTGCGTGTTTTCCCCCATGAATCGGAGTGTATTTCACCGTTTCTGACCGCGAGCCCGCAATCAATTTGGCTTTGATTTATCATCTATAATTTCATTATCAGAGTAATAAATAATGATATAAATTTCTCTTTATCGGACGATATTTTATCAGGTTGGTATTTATCGCGCATCGCGCATCACTATCTGATATCTGTATCAAATTGGTGCATCCCTCAGTTTCAGTTACGACATTATAATAATAATAATAATAATAATAAAAATCTTCCTCTCCTTATTTCTGTCCTGTTTTTCACTGTTTACTTGGTGTTGATTTTTAATCCATATATCTTGTAAATCAATACAAATTTCATCACAAAAATCCATTTTAACTAATTTACGTGTTTGAGGTTCACACCTTTTTCTCTTCCTCTGAAGGTCCAAGTCTCCCTAAACGCTCCAGCCCCGAGCTTCTGCTTTCTACTAACTGCCAAACTACACTTCTGTATCTTTAAAAATGGCAAACAAAACCGCCCAAAGTGAAGGTGCCATCACACCTTCCTTTAGAAGGGCCTTTTCTGACTCGTCTCATAGATTCTCCTTTGGTGTAGCTGCGATCCGAAAGGCAACCCTCCGCAGCATCTATTAGTGCCATGGGACAGGGACGAGGCGTCTGCTGATTAGATTAGTCGCACTGTTCTGCTTCTCTAAATTGGTTTTGCTGTTGCCTTTTTTTTATTTATTTTTTTTTCACATCTGCATCCTGATGAAAGTGACTGTGTGATAACCATACTGATGCCGCTGATAAAGGTATTTATGATGTCAGATGTTTGAAAAGGGGGACATTACAGGCCAGTGTTTTTAATTAAATCCCTGACAAATAGCTCGTTAACAAGGTGAAGAGTCTTCAACGCCACCAGCCGGGGCACAGTGTCACTGATGCTGCCTCGTGGAAGGGCTTTTTCATTTATTATGTTCCAGATGTATAGCGTTTTTGCATTATATTGCGGTCTGTACAGTGACACCCCCCTCATTGCAGACCAGGATGTGGCCACTCCTCTAGCAGAATGACAGATGGAGGGGGCATGAACATGTTTTGGAAGTGTCGCAACAGTGGGAGAGCTGTGGTTTAGACCGTGCTCGTCCCTTTTTCTTTCCATTGTTGGCCTTTGTCCTTATCTGGTGAGATAATCAGTGAGGCCACAGGAGGCCTGTGTTCCCCTGCGTTGCATATGGAGGCCAGAGTCCTAGAACAACTGCCACAGGTGAGTTTATTGCCTGTGGATCTGTCCAGAACAGCCCATATGCTGAGCAGAGGGCTTAGAGGGCAGCAAATTACACTCTGACCATAAAGTCACAGGCAGGATGGCCAACACCAACAACACAGAATGTGCTTACCTTCCTTGGACCTGCATGCAAAATACAGAACTGAAAGTCCAAGAAGCTGAATGTAGGCTACCGCATGGTATTTATAGCCGGGATGCCGATGTAGCCGACAAGTTACGGGACATGGGTTTCAGTTTGATAAGAGGGTTTGCAACATGGCCTCAGACCAGGTTTCTCCTTGTGCTGGAGTGCTAAGATGAGGCCCATCTTTGTTTTTTTTCTGTTCTGCGCTTGCACTCGAGGATGTAAGAGTGTAAGGTGAAAGGTATGATATCAACATAGTAATACATTTATGTTTGAGGCTGTTGTACTCGCTGAACCTGTTCCTCTTTTTCTGCTAATTTCGCCCTTCTCCAACACCTTCGTTCTCCACCTCCCTCCAGCCTTCAACCACTGCTGTAAGGACAATGGTTTCCTCATGGTGTTCAAGTGCCGAGAGCAGAATGCAGCGCTGAAGGAATGCCTGACGATACAGTGAGTATTTTTGCAATTTTCTCTGCAACACGCAGCGCTCGCACAGCGAGGTGTGTTATTGCACCACGTGTTATCCAACCAACATCTTTTACACGGGCTTACCCACCGTCGCCGACTGTCTCAAACCATATTATCGCCATCAAAGTGAGTGACATAAGGCTACATTTATTTCTGTACAATAAACGCTGTACTCTCTGTTTGCCACCAGCTACAGGGACCCTGTGTTCTTCGAGCAGTGTAAGCAGGAGTACATCCAAGAGAAATTGGAGTTTTTGAGGACGGGGGTCGCACCAAAGAACAGGAAACAAAAACTACCAACCAGCATGTAATGTAACAACATGTAACACATTCCCTCCTTTTGAAGATGCGGAGTGTGACGCTCTGGTCGGAACCAGCACCAAGTCCTGCACACCCAGGATACACGGTCCTCTGGCAGGGTTCGTTACTCTTAAAGGCACACGCCTGTGCATTTTATTTACATCTCTGGAGTGAAACTAGTTTGCTGTGCAAGAGTGGTATATAATCAAAATAAGCAGTTTTTTTTTTTTGGTTCTGTATATTTATTGTTCTCCATCACATTACCAGAATAATCTTTATTGAATCAGCAGCATTTCTTTCACATTTGCCGCTGTGCTTATAGATTGATAGACTATACAGAACGATCTGATCATACAGTCACTTGCTGTACCTAAACCTGGTAGATTTCATTAGAGTGCACAGCTTTCCCTTTAGAGGTGTACAGTCATAAATGAAGGGATGCTTAATATCTGCTGTGTTTATAGCGTACGTTCAATGCCGGCACACGTTGTAATGAAGAGTCTGGGCTGTTGCCTTTGCTTGGCCCTACAGTTTGGTAAATCATCTGCAGGAAAAAGTGCAAGGACTAATTTCAAAAGGACGCTTGTACGGTGTATGTAAGAGACCTCTGACATCTCAGTGACCCGTGTGTGCTCATGTGACATTGTTAATAAAAATATTCATTGGCAGTAAAGTGTATGTCAGTGTGGTAATTCAGACAAAACATGAAATGTTCATGAAGGAATCCTTGTCGTACATAATATAAAGTGTAGTTGTCTCCTTGTTCGTGACAGCTGAAGAGACTCCACAACTGTTGATTGGCCGTACATTTTTAGATTATTAAAAACATATCGCTGTGCAGCACTTAGTCTTAAGTCGTAAACAAGGCATTGAGGCAGTAGGCATTGTGAATCCAACCATTAGTTGATCAAATCTGAAAATCAGCTAGTTGATAAAGTGATTTTCAGCAGTAGGATGGATGCCTTGTGATGGACAGTAGGAATTGTAGTTTTATTAAAATGAACAGACAAAGCAAACTCACACCGTCATTTCCTTTCCTTTGTTTAATTGATCATATTTACAAACAGTCTGAAGTGCAGTAAATCTAAAATATAATCCATATCTACTGTACATTGCATTTTGGTTTGCAAATCGTTTACAGAAGTATGAAACTACTGCTGTAAAATAACATTTCTTAAAAAGGAACAAAAAGACCACAGTTATGAAACATACTGAAGAAAATGGAAAGAAACAACAACCATGGGCCTTTGTGCTTTGTGCACGTTGCGGTATTTGATCAAGTCACAGCTCACAATTCTTCTTCACATTTTTAGACATCTTGTCCAGCCACCATCCAGGTCTTAAACATATCAGAAGCCTGGGGACAGGGGGGGGACAGGGGGGGTCGGGTAGAAAACAACTAAACCTATGCTTTGGAGTGCAAAACCGCGTTTGGCGGAGTACTGAAGCCCACCATATACATTTATACAGATATGCACATTCCTCCCTCGGTGTATCTTTGTGTTTTCTTTTGTACATCCTTCAGTTGTTTCTACTCTGACTTAAAAAGAGAAATCAAAGAGCAACTCCTCTCCTCACAACAACTCTGCACATACTGAAAAACAAATGTATCGTAGATTAACATCAGCACAGTACAGAGTTTAGATACATTTCCTATAATTCAAAATCTCCACAAACCTAATTGGGGTTTCCAACTTACTCAGGGTTTCAAATACAGGGGAGTGTGTGTGACGCCTTTTCCACGAGTCCTCCCAATGTAAAAGCACAGCCTTACACCCGACATGTCCCTTTACAAGGAGGCTTGCTCGCTGGGAATCGTAAACAGTTAAATCTTTTCTGGTGCCAGTGAGAGGGCAGTGTTTTATTTCAGTGATCGACACATTTTTAAATGAAAATTATTGTTTCCGACTCAAAACTGTCAGTGCATTCTCAAAAATGATTTGGCAAGCGTATGTAGATCGACAGCCAACTTTGATTATTGATCCCCAAGGACTTTCATGAAAACGATTGAGGGAGAAAAAAAAAAGATGTAATTTGGTAGCTGTCAAAACGTTAAACAAAACTTTGATTATCCCACAGTTACTGCATGTCTGTCGCCACCACAGTACAAAAACAATCCCATCGAGTCCTCGCACCGACAAATCTCCTTCACACGATCACGAGACGCACGCGGGACTCCGTATCTTCTATACTTTATAGCGATTAAATGTAAAAAGACTTGCATTGGAGGGAGGAGTTTTACAAATTCGAGTACAATGCTGTGGCCCCAGTGAATGGAGAAAGAGGCCCTTTGAGCCCTATCAGGTTTATTATGACGATATACAGACACAGGCGGGCGAAAGATGCCCACACACTGATCTGCACGCACAGGCACACTCTGCTTGATGTGTGTATATGCACACATGGAAAGAAAACTGCATGTATGCATGTTTGTACTCACTAAGCGTGTGCATACAAGGACACACACACACACACACACACACACACGCGCGCCGACAAACTATTCTGGTGAGGGTCTCTCATCGTACGTTCCTCTGCAAAGTCCGATATGTTCTCCGAATGCGATGTGCGGAGGTGACAGAGTAATGGGTTTACAGAGTCTTTACCTCAAAAAAAGGCCTCCTCTGGCCTCAATTAGTTCCCACAACCAGCAGGTCCAGTGCAGTCCAGCCAAGAGGAGTGGTCTTATCAACTTAAGGCAGGTTAGGTGGTAGCTATGTGGCAGGGTTGGAGAGTTCCGTTCATTCATTCGTTTATTTTTCCATCCAATTACGCACTCTTACTTAATCATCGTCCCTCTCAATAGGGCTTGGCCCACTCGGCGTTGGGAGGGCTCCTGGGACTGCGGTTTCCAATTGAGGACGAGGAGTTGGACGCAGCGGTGTGTCCCTCCCAGAACATGGCGTCGCTGGGTTTGGGGGGGCTGGGGAAGGACCGCGAGCTGTCATCCAGGGAAGCTTGGTTCAGGGGAGGCGGGGGCAGGACGACGGAGCAGGCGTCGCCGCCGACCAGGGCCTCCCCTGAACAGCTCTGGGAGGGCCAGGGCCCATTGTACCAGCAGTCCTCCCTCAGACTGTCCGGCAGCAGGGGGCCCGACGGCCCGCCGGCGGGGGGGCAAGGGCGGCCGGAGCACGAGGGGAGTGGGGGGGCGCTAGGGGGGCGAGGCGCTGACGCCTGGGGAAGTGCGGGGTTGTTGTTCTTTTCCACGTCGTCGAGACACTGGACTGGGACTGTCGAGGCAGCTGGGGACGGAGAGAGAGAGGGGGGGAGGGGGGGGGGGTAGAAGGGGGGAGGCAAAGTGAAGGATAGAGGGAGGATGAGAGCAAAAGACAAAAAGAGTTGAAGTCGTATCAATTGTTGCGAAAATGATATGTGAGAGCCTGCCAATTTTTGCATTGTATTTCCAACAAATATATATATTTTCCAAAAAATATTTTGACAATTGGTGATGATAATATCATTAATAGTTATTTCAGTGTCCTCATAAGGGGACATGGGGACACTACTTGACATAGTTCCTAACAGAGGGATCAGGTTGAGTATTTAAAACCTGTACATTGCCAAAAGTTGACACTGGGTGCTCAATCAGATGCTTGGTGTTTCTTTAACTTATATTTGAATCAGTCAATGTGGGATCAAAGAATATATTTGTGTTCAGTTTTATACAATATTTGATTTAGACAAAGTTATTGTATGGCTGAGAGGATAGCATGAAAATGAAAAAAAAGCTTGTCACTACCTTAATATTTGGAATACAGTTCAATTTGAGTGCACTTCAACTGCAACTGTAGACACATTAATAGAGCACAAAAGATTATGGGCGTGATATACTGAAGGGAAAAATCAAAGCATTGTATTCTTTATGTCAAAAGAGTTGGCAATTGGCATTAAGTGCTTAATTCAGTAGACATATCAGCATTATTAAAAGCTATCTGTCAGAAATGATTAGCATTTACGTCTCAGCTTTCGGTTCATTTCTACTATTCAGTATAAGTAGACAGGAAAAAAAATCAAAACATATTCATAAGACTTCAGATGAGATTCATTTTACTCCATTTGTCTATGTAGAAGGGGATGAGAAGTGTGTGAAAACAGGGTTTTTTTTTCTTCTTCTTTTAACTACATCATTTCTGTAAAATGCAGCTGGCAGCATAAATGACACCGTCTTGTCTTTCCTCCAATAGCTGGAACGTCTCCTTTTGTATTTGGCACCGTGATCGCACCTCCGTACTCATGCCTTTACTTATTTACATGTGGATTAAACAGAGGCTTCTTAAGCAAGCCTTTTGATCCCTCACTAGATAATAGGCCTCAGCGTGTAAAGAGAAGAGAAGTGAGGTCAAATCAGGCCACGTATTGTACAATGAAACCTCTGCACCATGTCAATATCCACAATAATAATGAATAGCTTTTGTTCACCAGAACTAATCAAACAAACAAACCTCTATGCATAAACTAAGCCACACTTTTAATTCCGTACAAAGCATATCGATGCACAAATCAGATGTCTTAATATCACACGCATCGTTGCATTGCTATCAAATCATCATTTTGAGCGAATAATAAACTTAAAATAAGAGTATCTCCCCCCCCCCCCCCCCCCCCCCCGCCTCTCTTCCTTCACACATCCTCTATCCATCCATCCCTCCCCGCTACTCCTCCATGAGAGTCTCCTGAGTCTAGGATTTGAATATAAGTGATTCCAAAGGAGTAACATTAGAAGAATACAGATGCACAATATGACTGAACAAATACCACCCCCCCCCCCCCCCCCCCCCCCCCCGCCCCTTCATATCTCCCTTTATTTGCCACTCCTGCTTTCCTTATTTCTCCATCTGTCTCATCTAAGTTACAGGATTACCCTGTTATTCACTGGAATAAATAGGCCAAGATTTATTTTCTGGCTGTATTTCGTTCTAATTTTCACCTCCTAGTCTCCTCTTCTGACACTCCGAGGGAATCGACAACAGAGGTAATCTCTCCTGGAGTAGAATACATCATCGCAGAGGGAGGGGAGAGGCGGAACAGACTATTTCACGATGTCCTTGATCAAAGTGTTTGGAGTACTTTGATAATATCCACAGTCTTATCACACTCTTATACAAATGGTGACAAGGAGCAGCAGGAGAAATCTTCTCGGTGAGTAGTGCGTCTCCTCAGAAAAGCCTTCCCTGAACAGAAGAGAGGCAGCCGCAAACCCCCTTTCTTTCCTTTCACGTGAGCCACATTGGTTCTTGTGCGGAGAAGCAAGGTTTGAATTCCAGCCACTATACTTGAAGTGAACTATATCGGACAATCGGGTTAAAAGACACATTTGCACAAATGTCACACTTGTCAGTGTCCTGATTTCGCTCCTTCAGGTTGGCTATGAAAAACTCAGTGCGGTTATACAGTCTCTAAGTATACTTATTAACTTCATATTTGCATCTGTTCACTCTCATCTGCTCATCATTCAGTTTCCAGTCTCGTCCAGTACAACCTTTATGTCCCTTTCAAACGGAAAGCTTCTTCAAAATGTATTCCCGACTATGCGATGCTTATTTTCCATTTGTATGAGGGACGGGAGCTCCTCAATGTGTCCAACACAATCAGGTTGGAATCGGACGTACAGGCCAAATGCAGGCATGGAAAAAAAAAGGTACATGTGCAATCATGAATACGACACTTGTATGTGCAAGACTTTTTGTTCAGAATGTTATACTAGAACTGAGAAATTGCTATGAGGGTGTGTAGGGGGCTACAGGATGCTCCCTATGCTGTACATACTGGAGCTGTGACAAAACAGAAGGGGAGCACAGATAACGAGGTCATCACATATACTGACACAAGCACAGAAATTAAGATTGAAATCAATTCCATTCAAATGAAACAGCAACAAATGGCACAACCCTGAGTGTGCCCACATGCTTGTGTGTGTGTGTGTGTGTGTGTGTGCCTCACCTTGTCGTGTCTCACTGATGAGTGGCTTGAGTTTTCTAATCAGGCCCGTTTGGTGCTTCAGCTCTGTGTGGAGACGAGTGACCTCACAACACAAGGCCTCGTACGTCTGCTGCATGCTCCTCTCCCTGCAGGAGGACAGAATATGCATCTTGTTTTAAGGATTTCTGCTTCTTCTAGAGAGCCGGTGTGGTTAGAACTCTCCTGTGGTGAAGATTATAAGCAGTGTGGCATACTGTATCTCATGGTTTCACTGGAGAACCATTCAAATATCCATGATGTTATTGTACTTACTCAAATAGGGAGACCTTTTGTGTGATTATCCTTTTTCTTAAACTTAAGGAATGATTCATTTTGCATGTTTGTTGACATTCCAAGATGTAAAACTGGCCCGTAACTTTAATTTGGTCACGGGTGTCTAATCATAGAAGACTAATCTATTTAGTAAATTCCTCACGAGGCTTGTTTCTTTGTGATAACTGTAATTCTGCTTTATACTGCGGTTCTCTGCCGACACATTTAACCGACTACCCTGATTTAAAAGGCACAGATGCGTTTCACAGGTGTTGAGCATCGTCATTTACCATCGTAAAGGCACAATTAGGCGATATGTCATTGACTTGCAAAGGAAAAGCTGTTCTTGACACTTAAAGGATGATTGAGTTCAACGCTAAACCGCCCAGTAGCATCGGCTGCAATGCAAACCAAAACAAGTGGAGGTATTTGCGGCAACACCTACAAACTGTCTAATCCACACCTTATGTAAAGTTGCAAAATCTAATCAACACTTGGCGTTAACTTCACACACCTGCCTGGAACAGCAACACCCCCCCCCCCCCCCCCCCCCCAAAAAAAAAACATACTGTGAGAAAAACTAAATGTTTTTGTGCTACATGAAAACTGCTGACACGTGAAACAATTACGATGCACCACCAATAGAATGTTCTTCATAAAATGCGAGGAGATGCCAATTTACTGGAGATTAACTTCGCTGCAAAAGTAGGAGAACGATAATTCCATATGTTACAGACCTCGTTTACGTCAAAGCGCTGGAGGGCACATTTGAAGTATTTGTCATGGACACAAGTGTGAGGGGTTTAGCTGGCGGGATCATAACGTTCAGGTACTTCTGCGGTTTCTCTGCACAACATAGGCTGTTCTGCTGAGTTAAAATGTATAAAGCTGCACCCTCCTCTAGTGGCCAAAGGGGGACATTACAACACCAGCCGATACCATGACATCACATCACATCCCATGTATCACAACACACACATATCTTACCAGTGTTGACTATCACGGCATTCGTCCCAAACTTGCTTCTTGTGTAACTTTTTTTTTTTTTACAAATGTTTACAGACTCATTGTGGTGTTTGAGCCAGAACACATGGCTAAATGATGCAACTGAATTCATTTAACGTTAGGTGTGACGTAAAACCCATCATCTCAAGTCATGTTTGTTGCATTTACAGTTAAAAACATAGATGGTAAATGCCATCCATGTGTTCCACATGAAAACGCATTGCAGCAAGCGGTCAGAAAACAAACAACTCATCAAACCACAACATTTTGAGAAGGATAATGTGTATTCTGGAGCTCCCAGCACTAAAAAAAGCTTGATTGTTGACTTTGAGGTCTTTAAACAGGTATGCTGCCTGAGAAGCAAATGTATTTAAAGTAAGAAAAACAATAATATACAACTTATTCTACTGATTGTTGCCTATGATGACTACAACCAACTTAAAGGATGATCATTTTATTCAGCACTGACGCCGTGCTTACTCCCTTCGTCGTTTTCGTCACTGAAATGAGAGCCGGCCACATGAATTAGAAGCCACTCTTAAATGATGATCATAAAACACGTTACCTTGCATTATGCTTTGAGTCACCGGTCTGGTCCAAGTCTGGTCCGTTAAGGCCATGGGGTTCCTCCTAAATCAGAGTAAAGTTATGCAAAATAGAGAGTGGAGGTGGTGTCTGAAGCTGTACTTAGTATTTTTGTGGTGTTTATTGGACCATTCATTACACAGCACTCTTCCGCTCCTATTCAACCCATACTCCCCCTTTCTGTTCTCTCCTTTGTCCTTCAGCCATTATTACATAACTATATCTCCCAGTGTCACCCTGTCTCGCTCTGCCCTAACACCTCTCCTCCCGCGCTTTTCCTCTGTTCTAGTTACGCCACATCTCTCCCAAGAGCAGCGCTGCTCTCTCCCGCACCTCTTATCCCCCCCCCCCCCCCCCCATCTTTTTTACTATCCTCTCCTTTCTGCTCTGTCTTCCCACCTTCACTTACCCCACTTCTCTCCAGCAGTCTGCTGTTTTCCAGTGTCACCCTCTCCAGCTCCTCCTGCAGTTTGTGGATTTTTAGGTCAGTGCTGATACTGTCCACTTGCCAGTAGTCCTGAGAGCTGTTCAGGCTCTTCATCACTGGACACACACGATGAAAAAAATAAAAAGGACTGTTGAACTTGGAAATGTTAAGTGTTGATGTTGTTCATCGTTGATGAGTACTTTTGACACATCATTATGATTAAGATAGTGACTTTTTGCTGTATATTTATTACAATGAATCAGACACTCGGTGTGATAAGGTAATGCAGTTAAATACGGAGCAACACATTTTAGTATCTAACGCTAAAGAAGGTTTTTACGCAGTGGTGGAAGAAGTGTGTACTTACATTCACTCAAGTGCAGTACTTGAGTAAATGTAATTCATTACCTTTCACCCCTGGGTCTACGTGTCGTACTTCAGATTCTACACAGTAGCGTAGTATCGGCTTTGCCTCACAGACCAACAAATGAATGTATAATATCCTCTCGCTTGAGTAAATAGACACTACGAGGAAGCAGCATGAGTCGCTGCTCGGCCGCTATACAGAGAAGAAGGCAACCCTGTGTGCTCTACCTGTACCTTGGCTGGTCTCCATCTCCGTCCTCAGCTGAAGCAGCTCCAACTCTTTGGCCTGGAGCTGCTCCGTCAGCAACCTCTCACTCTCGCTCTTCTCCTTTTTCTGACAGGGAAAGAGAGGAGACAGTGAGGAAGAGGGGAGGGGGGGGGGAGAAGAAGGGGGAGTCAGCATTCATATCAATGAACCAAACTCTCTCTCTCTCTCTCTCTCTCTCTCTCTCTCTCTCTGCGCACATCTGTCTTCTCCTTAACAAAATACTACTTGATCTTTGTGTCAGGCTCTAGTCAGTTTGAGGAAAATACAAATCCATCAGTGAACACACCAGTTTGTTAAGCTCCAGCTGCAGGTCCTCCTTCTCTATATAGATACCCCGGTAAGCGCTGAAGGCCTTGTTCACGTACTGAGGACCCTCTGATGGAGGAGCCTCTGGCCTGAAGAGCTACAGTGGAGAGAGATGAGATATAAAGAGACGAGAGATCGATTTCATTCAATTCACACATCTGTGGTAGGAGGTTACTTTCCTAACACCACATCCTATCTTGATGGGCCAAATGCTGCACCAGATAAGACTGATGAGAATAAATTAGACACTTTTAGAGAGGCAACTCTGCCCACATGTTGTGCAGCATTTTCACTTCAGCCTACCATCTGTATTAGGACCCTTCCTGTTTAAATAGCTCTCTCTGTATTGTACTCAATCCTTTTTCGTTTTTTTTAAAATCCAATTTCAGGAGCCATGTGTAGAGCTCCAACACATTGTGTGGCAATACCATACTTTCCCAGACCCCCTCTCTGTTTTCAGACAGAGCAGATGTATTTCTCATTGTTTTACAGCTTTGACTATAGGCCAACAATATTAATGATGCTGGCGTGCACACTCTCCCAGAGGCAAATATTTTGCGGTTGAATCTGCTGACTTCTTCTAAACTTTCTCTGAGCATTTTGTGTTTGTCCATAAATCCAATGTCCTGGAAAATGAAAAACCTTGCTCTCTGGCTTTTAAGCCACCTGGATGAGCAGTATACGCCTTTTACTTCATTCTCCTCACGCTATTATCTACTTGCCTCTCTCCCACCATCACCCCTCCATTTACATCTGTACCTTATCCTCCAGCTGCTTAACCCTCTTCCTCAGCAGTGTATTCTCTCGCTCGGTGTCTCTCAGCCTCTTCTTGATGTCCTCATAGGCCGTGACCAGGGCGAAGTGGGACGCGACGGATTCATCGCCAGCACACACCGACACAGGACTCTCGCCAGCAGCGGTGTAGGCCGTCTCATGTTTAAGGATGCAAATGTCATCATCCACTGCCAGGGGCTCCATGCCTGCACAGGCCTACTCTGTAGCAGATAGAAGACCTGCGGATGACATGAAGGCAGTGTCATTTTCACAGTGATGATGAATCGGTTTGTTTTTTGTAAAAGAGACCACAACATGAATAAATTAAAAGAAGTACCATTTGGTTTGACAACTTATCATAAAACATTTGTATTGCCGTGTGATTACAATACATTTGTTAAGTAGTTCTGTTACTAGTTTCTGCACATTATGAGTATTAGCTGGTCATTGCTGCGTTTTATACTACATATCCCACGGACCATCCTGCAATAAAACAGTGTCCCGTTGCTGTAACTTTGTTCAGTTGATGACATTTGCTGCAGGAAATGTACAATGCGTCACTTCCTGTGTGCAAGAGACATTTGAAGTATTTAGAACAACAAATACAAAGAGAAATCAGATCAGATTGAACATGATTCGTCAGAAGAAACTGGTTTGTTGTCACAGTATATTGAAAACCAAAGCTGTGTGTCTGTGACACTCAAATTAAATGAAGTTTAAAAGGGATGTAAACAAGAAGTCAAGCTCATGCTTCAAGCTTAAGAAACATATATACGTTGTTTAGTCAGGATTCAAAAGGAAACTGTGACTAATAGGCAGAGTTCAACTTAAAATGTATAGGGTTTACAAATTGTTTTTTAAAGTTGTCATCATCTTAAAAGGACCTAGTTAATGTAGTTGTATTACTGGTTCATCAAATGTTTGTTGACATGTGTGTTGTATTTTCATCATTACTTCCTCCTCACTACACTGATTCAGACAGGCCTCAACCGGCTTCAGGCCACATATGGATGAAGTCAGTCATCAGGTCATCATCACATCATCAGGTCCATCTTACAATAACGTATCTTTCTTGTGCAGTCCATACAGCTGTTGGTATAGCAAAATTGGCAGCTTTGCAATTTTTGATGTCTGGGATATTTGTGTGCATACAAAAACGATTTTCTAAAGTTTGAAATACAAATGGTAAACTTTGATTGGACACAGTTACAGAGGAGAACAGAGAGACTCACAGTGACCTGTTGTTACAAACCACTGACACAGATCAATTGACTCTCAGCTAGAATGAAAGAAGTCCAGCCAAGCTACCTGAAACATACTAGACATACCGGTATCCTAAAACCATCGAGGAGCCCACACCCTCCTTGATCCTTTGTGTTTGGAGTAAGTTAGCTCGGCGGGGGAGACAGTGCAGCTAACGCTGGTCGATGATGTCAGCATGCAATGATGCAGCAAACACTGGGGAGCCAAGTTTTTAACAGTGAAGGCCGAGTGTTTTCCAAAAGTAAGTTTCAGTAGGATGACCGGACATGCTCCAAGATCCATGCCACGGCTGCAAACCAAGACAAACACAAATGCAGAACCACTGACTGTAAAAAAAGGACTTCAGGCAATGGTATGAAATCGAAAGTGGCCCCAGCAAGTTAAAACGAAAGTCAACGTGTAACCAAAACACGAACAGGAACGTCATTGCGATAGCCTTCCCTCGATAAAACATAAGAGCTAACGGCTAACAGGGAGATGGCAGCAGCGAAGATACCGTATTTTGTTCAAGGAGACATTGAAAAGCAGCCGTAATTAGGATGTAAACAATCAATGACTCTCGTTTGTATACGATGCTAGCGTTGTCGTGTTAGCTTCCGTTAGCTCTGTTGACAACCGACAAAACACATCGACAGCCAGTTCTGAAATATGTTTCAGTGTGAATAACACAACACAGACGATCACGTGGAGATGAATACAATAAGTATCAATGGATTCCGCGATTACAAGGATCGATCTGTTGATGATAACAGTTAGCTAACGTTAGCTCTTGGCTAACGTCTTCTGGCGAGGTGAAGCAAAAGCAGTCGATTATTTTTCCCTCTCGACTCCCACTAACCGTATTAGATGCTCTCCTCAATTACGTGACGGCTGACCACACGGGATGATCATTTATTCTTGGAAAAAGAAGACCTGTTTCTCGGAGGAAAACAAAGAGACGAAGCTGGACTCTCGCACCGTGTCAGAACTGACAGGTGAGGAAACAAAAACTTCCGGGAGTCACTTGACTGCTAAAGTCCTTTCAAAATAAACGCTCGATGTAAATAGCAGTGAGTAATAATGCCACTCGTGGCGCACTGGTTTGAGCACGGCGAGGAGGAAAATGTATTAACGCAGTTTGGTTGAACAACATGTGAAAGAGGAGGAAGTTCAGCTGGATTAAAAAGCAGTTCAGAAAGATACACGGGTTTGACTGAAAGAAACAGTTCAGAGAGAAGCTCGTCTTAGATGCGTTAAAGCACCGTTAAAATAAAATAAAAAAATAAAAGAGATGTAAAGTACTGTCTTGAACAAGTTCTGTACAGTTGATTAACAGCAAAAGCTGCCCCTTAACGTGCTAGCTGAAGTTAATTGTGAAGTTGACCGTTACAACGTTAGCTAGCTTAACACACTTTGTCAGTATTTGCTCACTTGCTAAGCTAAGCTAAGGTAAGGTCACTTCAGCTGACACTGCTCAAATATAACTGTTGTTTATTTCTCATTGACAGATAAATTAAAGAAAGTAATTGTATTTTTATTGAGCTGGTTAGTTAGGTATAGCAATGTAACGATAACTAGCTAGCTAACGTTACCTGTTCATCGCCAAAGCATTGTGAATTGTTAGTCACTTTTTATTTGTAATGTAATACAATATATAACCAGCCCTTCACTAGATGACTGTTGGTCAATGATAAAGGCCGAGTCATGAAAGCCAAGCAGTCCATCTTGACTGCTAACATTAGCATGTCTGATTACTGAGAAATAAGAGATGATGAAATAGTTTGGGAATTGTAAACCTGTGCAACCCTTTGTTTTTTTTTTATGTCACAGGAAATTCCAACAGGAAGAATGCCATATAGATATCAAATGACCAAACATAGTCCAAACATAGCTATACTAGTTGATCAACCTGTAATATAAACTGTGTTAACATTGATATTCATGTGAATCTTTGGGAATCTGTGTTGAGGAAGTGAGAAAGAAACATGAGTGTGGCATTTACCAGCAGACAGTGATTGTGTTGTAAAGTGTACAGTATATGTGTTTGTAAAAAAAAATCTCACTCTTAGCCAACATGTCTAATTAATTTAAGGGTTTTAATGGTGTCATTCAAACAATCATAAGCAAGCAACAAACAATACTAAAGTGCACATGCTCTCATAAAGTACAACTTGTTTTCATATCTAATGTTGGTCTTACTCTACTGTGTTTTTTGGGAGTGTGTCACCGATAATATTCACTGTTTTTTAAAATGTACATTTTTCTGCATTCATCGTTTTGCCAAATAATTCCTAAATGTTCCTAAATATTAATCACTTTAAAGGGCTTAGGAGTCAAACGTGTGAAATACAAACCCTGTGCTTTGGCTGTGGAGGAAGTTGCAAAGATCAGTGACATGACATGTGAAGAGGAGCCCAAGATCTGCATCTTAAAGACTCGTGAGTGTAAGTCCACCATTTGCATATGTCTCCTCAATAGATAATTTGTTTTTACTCACTTCCCTTTGACTGTGGCACACTACTTTTGCTTTGCTCTTACTCTTTCAGAGAGTAAAAATGCCTTTCATTACTGTATAAAGCTGTTCTTTCATTTCTTTCCAGATAGGCTATGATTGATTCGTAAATAATTCATTAATTAACATTTCCAACCATTAGTTTGTGAGTCCTCTAAGTTAGTCCCGTTTTGTAAAATAGATTTTCTTTCTCGAAACGATACCTATCCCTCTAAACCTTTTTAATGCCCACAATGTATTCAATCCAACCCTTCCGGTATAAGCAAAGGCAACAAGCAATACAAGTAGCATATCGCTACAGTGTGAACTGTTATATAACTGTATATGTTTGTATTTTTGTGTTTATATTTGCAATAGATTCTCTGTCTGTCTGGAACTGAGAAATGTACTGTACATGCCTGCAGAAGTGTTTACCATGTGTAATGTGGATAGTAGAGGTGGGGACTACTCCTGTTTTTGTCCTGTCATTGCAGTGTTGTCTAAGGCTCAGTTGCTGATGTATGACATAGAGAAACTGCTGGACTGGTGTACATCAACAGGCCCCTCCAACCGGAGACGATGCAGAATGGTACGTGCACAGGTGGGGGTGCAAATCCTCAGACAAACCTCATGGAACCATGTGACCATGACCACACTAGTTCCCTTTACCAAGTAGTTTTAGTCGTCTAACCTTAACCGTTGCCTTAAATTCAGCCTTTGTGGAGTATGTATTGGTCATGTGGCCCCATGAGGTCTGTCCCACTTCTTGTTTTTCCGTCTTTGTTCCCCCCCCCCCCCACTGATACTGCAGCTCTTATGTTATGGGTCGACCAGAGAGGTCTATTTCTTTAATTCATCTCATCCTGTCTTTAAAGGACATAATGAAGCAGATAGGACTATTACATTCACTCAATACTGAGGTCACAAGTGGTCAGGCTACATCAGTTCCATACAGTTGCATAGCAACACCGTCAATTTGCCTCTCAGCTGCAGCCTGAGGTGCAGACTGAATTGCCATCAATGTAGTTTTCAGCTGACACGCGGAAAGAAGCTACTTAACTATTTTACCATTTAATTGTAAGCTCAGCCTCTCAGCTTCTTTTACATGGTTTTCCATCAAAGTGATCAAGGGACAAACGGCTTTAAACATTAAATCCTCCTGACCTATTTCTTGAAGTCCCAGAGGAGGCAACAAATCAAACTTATTTCCAAAACCTTTGGTCAGAAAGAAATGCCTTCAGTGTTTTGATTTAGGAGCTTTTGTTTCAGTCAGTTGCTTTACAGCAGCCCCCAAAGCTGCATTGATTTCATCCACGCTTGTTGCCGTATTTCTTCGGATTCTGTCTGTGGCCCAGTTATACGACGTTCCCCACCTCAATCCCACCTACAAAGGTACTAATTGGCTCGGCTACTTCTCCGATCGGAAAAACAGTCGTTCTTGAAAGGCCTTTGAATCTCTCCAACAAAATGTGAGATGTAGGCGCTTATTCAGAAGTCTGGAACCAGGCAAGCAAAAACACTAATGGTAGTGAGGACTGTTTATATATTCTCTTTCTAACAGGAAGCATGCAAGCACACACACACACACGCACACACACGCACATATGCACAAAATTCTCTCTATTGCACATACTGCACAAGGCAGTTTTTAACTGATGCACGTGCAAATGGTTTTGTCATTGTTTCATGTGCTCAGGCATGCCGTGCACAGCGTGATCTAGTGTGCGTGTTGTTGTTGTTGTGGTGATTCAGCAGGAGTGTCAGGCCAGCATCGAGGAGGACGGAGACACCTTGGTCATAGAGGGCTTCAGGTTTAAGAGTGCGGCCAGCAGGGAGGACCTGAGGAGGCTGAGATCACCGGCTGGCAGAGGAGCAGGACGCCAGGGCGACGCTTGAGTGATGGCTGCCTTAGTAGTTTGCTCACACAATGTCAGCCAGGTCAAAGGACTGGCAGAGGTAACGGTGGCGGACAGATGAGCCAACAGATGACATGTTTTAAAATGATGGGAGAAAGACCAACAACTGACATGTGTAGCTCTTTACAACAGAGAGACAAACACAGTATGACACCGTGTTATATATCGAGGACGTAGACCATTTTAGAGGAGATAAGTGTTCCAATTGTTCCTAAATGTTAGCGTGAGACATTGTGAGTTATTTGTTCATTGTTGCTTGTTTGCAGATAAATCATCTTTGAGAACATATACTCGTTTGACAGTTTTGAATTGCCCTAACTCAACGTTTGCATGTATCAGCGTTGCATGTATCGTAGTGCTGTACTATGTGGGAGAGAGTATTACAAGGTAAAGTTCGAAATGGCATTGTTTAGGATAATGGGGATGACTTTGCATTATTTATTTCACTGCTCTTGCGCAAGCCAGCATGGTACATTTTGCAGTCTCAGCAGTGTGATCCGTAGGAACAGTAGCTCACCAGCTCTTCATACTGTTATGTGCTTATTTCATTTGTTGCGTTTATGGTGTGGGACACACACACACACACACACACACACACACACACACACCCCTTGACCGTGTAGGTTAGTTATGGACGTAGCTTTCTGTTTGGTTACACAGAGCTGTTGGACTATTCAGTGTCCTTCCTGTTTGGACCTTATTGTAGATCATCTTACTCCCTAAAAGCACCTCTAGTGCTCTGAATATAGCAACGTCTCACAGCCCACCATGCTGTTTAGTGCAGCTGGCTTGCAGAAAAACAGTATCATAAATACCTATGACAGTGTTATACTTTGGCATCTGAAGGTCTATAAGAAATCGTATAATTGAATAACCTGACGTCAAGACCTTTTAAAGCTCATAAATAAAGTCCACTGCATTGGAGGAGGATTATGACGGTGTAGTCTCTCAGTCTTAAATATGTCACTCCTCCTCAGTCCACTATTTGGGAGCTTTTCCTCATTGGTGGTGGTTAAACTGACATATTAAAAACATTCATAAACAAGTGATACCGTGTGCATTACATCATAGCATCAATAATATTCTAAATATTGTGATACTGTTGTATCAACTCTAATGGGGTACAAAAGATACCTGGTCAAATTAGTTGGTCAAATTGATTACTCAAAGTATTTTAAATTAGTTTTTACCGTTTTTCAAATTTCAATTCTAGTGCAGTCTGCAGTAGAAATGACAATATAGCAAATGGCCATCTTATAAACGTTGACCCGATTGTGTCAAGAGAAGCCAAATGCAGTATCGGTGACACCAATGTACTCGTACTCGTCATTACTGTGTACATCCCTCCACTGTATATGTTAGGAAGACATTCGGTGCTGCTATAGCCTGCCTCTGTAATCACAGAGTCAGCTTCATTTTGTTAGCCTCACACACGAGTAGCGTACTAGAATGTCATGACCACACTGTAAAATAAATCCCTTCAGTGGTGAAACATGAAAGCGAATCAGTCTTGTCTCTCCATGTAACGCGCTGTGTAAAGTGAGCAGAGTGGGCCGTCTGCTGCTGGAATGAAGAAACGGGACCTGCCAGGAGATTAACAAGTGTCAGAGCATCAATGTAGCCAATTAACAAACTCCCAATTAGAATGTCTGCTGAACGATTAAACCCAGAAGTTTACCGAGCATTAACATACTAAACAGACTGACATAATGTTATGCAGATAAGGTCATTATTATGCATGTGCTAGTTCAGAGCCTAAATTAAGTGCTTGTTTGGAGCACTCGGGATGTGTTTGCAAGCATCGGCTCTATGACAACATATTACAGAAATAATGGTCACTTGAAAAATTCGTTTGACATTTGGCTTAAAGCGATGGTAAATAAACAAAGACAGTTTGAATCATATTTAGTAACCATCCAGAGCTATAGCATGCAAATCTCTTTAGATTTATAGTAATTGGTAAAAAGGGGCTTAATAATGATTTGTTTGGACTTATAATATGCAGACACACACACACTCACACTATGCACACAAACACTTGCATCATCATGCAATCAGGCCAAGTGGTAGGAAAAAAATGGTAGAAAAGCATCCAGCAGATGCTGAATTAATAATGGCAGAAGTTTCAGATCGACTGTGTTGATTGTCAAGTTTTTGTCCGAAAGTGCCGCATGAATTATTGATGTCGCAGCCCTTGTAATTAGATGTTGATGGGAAAAGACCAGACCAGCAGAACAAGAGAGCTTGCTGTTCTGTGGAAATGATCAATCAGTCGCCCGGGTCTTTATCACTTTTGACAATTTTAGGACTTTGACCCTCTTCAAACTGGGAGGGCTATGGCCACCTCTTCACAACAGATGGACACTGCTGTATTTGGGCGGTATCTTTTTGGTTGATGATTGCACTTGTGGTCTGTTTGGTTGATTTAAACATCTGTCGTCCATAAATCTGCATCGATGGAACCCGAGAGCAACAGCAGATGCACGCTCATTTTCAACCAGAAGAGGATGCTGTTTCTTTGTTATTTGCTCAGTCCCTGCACTAAGCACTCAAGCGATTTACAATGGATGACAATGAGACATTCAAAGGCATATGAAACTCATTGTCGAGGAGGAGAGAGGCTGAAGGTTGGACTCTGAGTTGTCTTTTAGCACCTTGTTAAACCTCGAGTTAGAACATTATGAAATTAGTCGGGACTACACACATGCAGAATATACTCCCCGTTGTCTCGAGGCAAAGTAGAATGTATTCACCCACTATTAATCACCAGTGAGTCATGCATGTACGGTGAGGTCACAGTATACCGTCTATGATCCCTTCCTCTGCAATATAATACCCCATCAACTACAACGGCACTGCTGCAGTTAAAGTTAGGATCAGTGATGCCAGCAGCACGGTCATATATCACACCGCTGTCTCCGAGTTGTTTCACACTGCTGAACTAAACTGCACCAACACAAATTACACCAGCAGCAGACATAACTCCAGTATTTCTCTCTCAGCGTTTCGAAAACACTGGGGATGTTTGACAGCCGTGGATTGCCGTGACGCGGCGGAGTCTTATCGCCTATCAATTGTGCGTCAAGCTGCACTGGGAGGAATGGTGTCATAAAGTTTTGTTGGCGGAGGGTGCTTCTTTTTTTTTTCCCGAGTCTGGGTTTTTGCAAACACACTTGATGAGAAAAATGGCAGGAGCACACATTGCATCGCACACTGTAAGCTTTATGCTCTGTGTGAGGTGGTTCGCCTCGCAGCGCCATTTGCATGCAGAGTTCACAAGACCTCCATTGGTCCGAGCGTTCTCGTCAACCCACGGGGCGTTTTCACATTACGCTTCGAAAAACGGTTCTAAAGTAAAGTGCACTCGCATGCTTACTGATTCATTACAGGCCCTGAAACTGTGCCGTGTAATCAAGAACTGGCCTTCTTCAGACGGCACAGAGGTCAGCCATATCCAAGGCTCCCCTGTATACGTGTTGGTACAGCGGAGGGCATCCCTGGAGACCGAATGAGCAGAGCTGCAGCAGAGCATCCAAGGCCCTTTCTTTGTTTTTTTGCTGAGCCAATTAGAGAGAGATAGCATCTGCTATGAAAGGAGAACAATGGCTTGTTCACTGCGTGTTCGAGTCCATGAGTGGAAGTAAATGTATGTGTGTGTGTGTGTGTGTGTGTGTGAATACGCATGAAGTTTGTGTGTGTGTCTGTAGGCTAGTTAGTATGTATGTGTGTGTGTTCTTGTAGCTACAGTATTTGAGCATGTGGAGTATGTGTGTTGAATAATAAGAGAGAGAGAGAGAGAGGAGTATTGAATACCGCAGAGGAGAGGACACAAGAAAACGACTGCCTACAAAGTATGACAGACAGCATATGGCTTCATCTGCTGTGATTCAGTTAAGCCCTACATACACGCAGGCACACACACAGCAAATCACCAGAGAGGCAAATATAAATTAGGAAGACTTCTTGCATTTATGCGCCGAGGCACATACAATGCTTGTAATTAAAAAGCCACCGCTGCTGAGTGACAGTCTCGCTCGTGCACGGCTAGTTTGTTTCACTCGCGCCCAACTCCCGTGAAACTTTTTTGACAGGGAGTGTGGTGATGATTTCACAGTTGGCCATAACACTCCATCTCGCCAAAAGACCTGAAGGTCATCAACCCCTGCCTGCTGCTGTCTCGAGCTGTGCAGAGTTTGATGACTCTTCTTTTCTAGCTATGGGAGTGAAAAGAGAGAGGTGTGAGTGTGTGTGTGTGTGTGTGTGTGTGTGTGTGTGTGTGTGTGTGTGTGTGTGTGTGTGTGCGTGTGCGTGCGTGTGTTTAGCAGAGCTAGCTAGCACCCCTGGCTCGGCCAGCCGGCTCCACCATATGGCCTCATTTATCATGTATCTCACTATTCATTAGGACTGCCCTTCCTGGCTGCAGACACACTGCTGGGGGTCCTCACCTCAGAAAGGCTCTGGACGACTGACTGCAGTCCACCGTAATTTTGGGAGTGAATGCATCACAATTCTATGTGGCCGACAAACACCGTGAACCAAAAGGTTATTTTGCTCCACAGGAGGCCCCACTTTGCATTAGAGGAGAGCTGTGATTAAAATAATAATAATAATAATAATAATAATACAATAGTTTATTGCCCAAACATATGATTTGTGTGTTAGAGCTCTGGAAGGACGCAAAGATCAATTGTCTGTAGAGAGACCCCTACAGTGTGCAATTCCTCCGCACTGTGTGACATGTTTTTGTGACTAATCAAACATAATAACGACTCATCGGTATTATCTGACCCATTGCTTGAGCTGCCCTCGCTGAATGCAATAGGTTTGGAAAAAAATGCTGTTTCTTCATTGCTTTTGCAAAGCTGTTGGTGTGCAGTTATTTGGAGAAATCAGTAGCTAATCATGTGCTTATGTCTTTTCACCTATTAGACTTTCTATTACACACGTCGCCACGTCTTCTCATCTTGCTTTGAGACGTTTTGTTTGAACAAAAGTCTGTTTCAACGGTATGTTTTAATACATATAGATCAACAAGGAGTCAAAAATCTTAATTTACAGCAGACATGACGATGAATGATCAACAATGATTGCATGACAGACATATTTGAATGCCCGTATAGCTTCCAAGTTCCCCTTTGTGAGCAACCCTTCAACAGCTTCTCTAGTTTGAAAAATAACATTTCATGTTACATAAAAAGGAGAAGAAATTTACATTTTAGACATGATGTATTGAGGGTTGGTTTCCTGCGTCAACTACAAATAGTGCTCCGATTAACATATCAGTGTTGTTCCCTGAGCTAACTGTGGCAGTGCAAAAATAATTACCTGAGCGGGGGATCTTTTGATCCGCTCTCAGTGCAGTGTGTCAGACTATTTACACGGAACCACATACTGTATCATCTTTTGACTTTCTGATCTTGGTTGTGTTCATTTTGCTAGAATTTGTAATTCTCTGCCCCCTGTTTAAAGACAGAGATGTAAAATAACGCTGACAGTAAATCCCACAGTGTTTAGGGGTAGGCAACCTAAGGCACACTAGCAAGAAGAGTGCAAGAGAGTTTCTTATGAAATGTTGAGGTGCCCTCTCATCTGCATGCCATGTGGAGGTTTTCATTAGGATGGCCGCCTTCTTTTATAGAGCTTTCATAATTACCATTTCCCGATTATGGGAGAAAATAGTTTTTTGTTTTTATTTATTTTGCTATGGATGTCGCCTTTATGAATAGAATACAATTACAGATCCTTTGGAGGTTTACATTTTGATGTGGTGTCATGGATAAACTTAATGTTAACCTTAATTTTGATATGACACACTAATTGACAAAAGCATTTAAGAATGGCACTCTGTATCAAAAAGTTTACCCGAAAACACTCACCATTGCAATTAATGATGCAGGCGAGGAGCTAGTAGCACTGTTTGAACAGTGCAAAGTCATTTCTTTGTTGGTTGACAAGTTAATATGTCCAATGAAATGGCTATTTCTCTTCCCCTTTCATGTCTGCAACCTTAAGATATCCATGTGCAGATGTGCAGAGAAAAGTAGGCCTTGGGTGCATGGTAGTACAATTGTTCTTGCAAATGTCTTTCTGGTTTCATATGATAGAGGGAATTCTGGGGCAAAGGATTTCAAACACTTCGCTCAATAGGAAAAGTTGAAGGGATATGTGAGAAGTCTGGCGTCTGTACCGTATCGTGACATCATCGTTCTTTTGCAGATAATCGTACTATGAGCTGTGCAGGAATATCCGCAGCAATGGAGTCCAGACAGTGCTGGTGGTGACGAAATAGAAGAGCATGAAGCTGAAGATCTAGATGGATGTGATCTGGAGCGGGATTTGTGATGAGCTCATTGGACAGCTGGTTCTGATGAAAACAGGGGGAGGAGGGCTGGAGGGTGGGTTGCATCAATGACAGCTGAAAGCAGCATAGAGGGGATCGGATTTTAACCGCAACAAGATGATTGTCTAATGAGGTAGTCGCACAATCTGATTGCTTTAAGTGAATCAGCAACTTAAGTTAGAAGAAGGAAAGGAAACTATATATCTATCTATATGCACTATATTTACCCTCTGCAATTGTATGTAATAGTCTGATTTCTGAGTGTGAATGTTCTTAATTAGTCCCCTGAAACTATTCTATGAAGGCAAATCACTGTCAAAATCCGAGAGCGCAAATGAGATCCATGCGCGCGCGTATTTTACTTTGACGAGCACTTTTATATCACTCCGCGAGCAAAAGTCACTCTCGCGCGAGCAAAAGTCGCTGGAGAAGCTTAAACCTGTTCGCTCGCGAAACTTTATTCTGCTCGCTCTCGAGTCTTTTTTCTTCTCGCTCGCGAGTAGTTTTTCTTTTTGACAGTAAGTGGGTGGACCCAGTCTCCATTTTATCTCTACATCTAATTGGTTACAATCCTCGTCTTTGGATAAACCGGATATCACTTTTGATTTGCCTTCAGAGATGGGCAGTATTTGAAATACGTATTTCAATTACTTTTGAGTATTTTGTAATTTGTATTTGATAGGGCCGATTAAAAATCGAACGTGATTTGTAACAAAATACTTTAGAGTGGAGTAATTTTGTATTTAAAATACTCAAAATACTTTCTCCACGAATCAAAAAACAGTTCACGAGTTCAGTCTTCAGATCTTCAAGTTCAGCTGATTATCTGTCAAGTTAAATATTGTATCTGAGTGTGACAGATGTCAACTAGCTTGATGTATAACTTATGCTGGGTCTGGCTACATAGCCTATTGTATATACATGGTGATGGTTATAATATCAAGCTAGCGATCGATGCTAACATGCTAATGACGCTAGCATGCTGTCTAGGCTAGTGCATAGCCAGTGTTTAGCAAGTTAGCTTATCAGTCGAGTAGCTAGCTATAGGAAGAGGGAGATTGGGAGCTTGTATGTCATATGTGATGAATATTTTCTTGTTGATACAAAGCCAACGTTTATGGGCTGTTAAGTCCCATTAATACAAACATAAATATACATAATCAATCAAGTTGTTGTCTTTCAGTAGCTTTGCATAGTTACACTGACATTCTGTGACTGTTCTTCCTGTTTGTGGGGTTCACCAGAGCTTTGTGTACATTATATAAACCTGAATGCTCTGCTATACCAAATTGTGAGAAAACGGAAAATCCAGAAAAAAGTATTTCCTATATTTTAAATACAAAATACATGTATTTTGTTACATTTTCTGACACCAGTATTTTGTATTTTGTTGTAATACATTTATTTGGGGGTATTTTGTATCAAAATACATTTTGATGTATTTTTGCCCATCTCTGTTTGCCTTCATACTATTCCCACAGTGGAACAAAAGTACGTCGCGTAATTGCAGGTCCCACAATTTGGGTAAGCTCGTCATGCTAGATGTGAGATCTCCAATTCGGTTACACACAGATTTGAACATTCAATGCCAGACTTACAAACATACTGGTGTTAATCAGCGAGGTCATCTTCTTCAGGTACTAAGCTGGGGACTCTGTATCAGCGGGACTGTTCCACTTACTGCAGCTTTGTGCCGGGACTGTGAGGCCAGCTGTTGTTCCGGTGGGTCCCTGTTAAGCATCGAAACATTAAACGGCAAGCGTGACTCAACTGCCCAGAGAAAAATCACAGACTGCTGTTGTGCCTGTCATTGTTATCTCAGGAAGAAGTCTTTGCATTCCTCTCCCACTCCGTGTGGCACACTTGATTTTCCTCTCATCCTGCCTGTCCGTCTTCCTCTGTCTCTTCTTGACGGTTTGACAGTGTGACAGAGAGGAAGAGACGTCTTCAGTCGTGTGTGTGTGTCTGTGTGTGTGTGTGTGTGTGTGTGTGTGTGTTTGTGTGGGGGGGGGGGGATGTCAGCAGGAGTGAGATGTCTGTCTTGGCATCACTGATTGCTCTGCGTGTGGGTGGGTGTGTCCGTGCTTGTGTGAATTTGATGCTTGCGTGTGGATATACTTTAGGTGTGCTGAATATTGAATATGTTTCGGCGCATACCGTTGTGTTACTCTTGTGTGCGTCTGTGTTGATTTGTAAAATGTTATTGTATACCGCAGTATTGAAAGCATCGAAGCGTGAAGCGCTCGTTGTTTTCGCCGGTTATAATGACGTAGATTAAAAAGAAATTTGGAAAGCAGAGGTTTGTTCTGAGTGAAGCACTTTAATGAACAATGTCTCTGCGACATTCTGGTTGTTGAAGACATTCAGGAGGCAAAATCCCTCTTAAGAGACTTCACTGACCGCAAGTGAGATCTTGTTTTTCTAGCTTGTCTCAGAGACAACATTGATGCAGCTTTAGATTAGGACAAAGCACCTGATACACAAATACTTGTCTGATACATACTAGCTTGCAGGAACATTGAGCTAGTACTATAGGGTACAGAGGAACAATGTTGTGAGTTAAATGCCTTACTTAAGAGCATTTCAACGCAGCTTGTTATTCCTATGCTCTATAACACTAGCTGCCCACTGTGCAGTTACTCCATTTAGTGCTTTTACCCTTTGCCAATATCAATTACTGAAAAAGAAGCAGCGTGGTATGTCAGTTTGTAAAATCACATTGCTATGGATTGTATTGTAGATATCTCAGGCTAGAGCCTTATTAAATAGACTAAATCATTTACACTATCTAGTCAGTTGATGTAAAAGTCACACTTTTTACTGCTTGCGTAAACTATTACAGTTTCATTCTCCTTTCAGCTGTCAGACAGACAGTATATGGGCTGATGTGGACAGATAGTAATTATCCAGAGTATATAAGCCTGTTGTGCTTTTTCTGTTTGTTTGTGTGCGTACCCTTGTGTATTCAGTGACAGGTAAACCTTTGAAAATGACAAACGCCCTAAAGGGCTTTTGATGTCCTCACCATCGTTTTAAATCTTCTTTATGTGATGCAATCAGCAACACTGAAAATCACCCCTTAGCAAATGCAAATGTGCTCTCAATGCAGTTGGCTCCAGTTAGAACACAAATGAGCAGCTTATGACCTTCCTAGCCAACAGGAAATAGTTTCTGGAGTCACAACAGCGGGCTGAGTTGCCATTAACAAGGCAGCACAAAGCAGCTACAGTGATTTCTGTTTTCTTTAAGAAGGGTTCGACGGGAGAAACATTGTAGTAGCAGAGCGACGCAGATGTAGAGCTCTATTGTTGTAACTCTAATAGCAGCGTTCATTACCCCATAAGCCTACTGCACAGTGCAATGTTCATGCTCAGCTATTCCACCACTGGCTTCAGAGGAGATGGGTTTCAAAAAATAACTTTCATTTAATTTAATTTGTGCACTGGCTTCTATGCTTAGCAGCAAGAAAGTACAACAAAGCAACACTTGTTAGGATCAGACTCCTTATTTATATTGTTAATGAAGACATGCATTTGACCGAACAGTCATGCAGCTTTCATGGGGCAATAAAAAAAAAAAGGGTACGCCAGAGTAACTGAAATGCTATTCAGTGAATATATTTGCTGAGGAATTGCAGATTCTTTTAGTGCAAAGACGCTGGACATATATCCAGAGTGCTGTACTTTCCACTTCGGCGTAATAGCCCTCCTAATTCAGTTCAAGTGGTGCCTATACAATGAAGCCGCTGGCAGAGAGGCATGCCAGGGCATATGAAACCAGCGGAATGAGAGGATGTGCGGACGCAGATAAGGATGAGAGTGAAACCTTGACCTTGGTGTGGTATTAATGACAGACATGATCACATATAACCTTTGACGACCAAAGAGGCCCTTATTACTGCGTGGAGGGAAACCCCTATGAGGGGGGTATCCGCCTACTGAAAATGATTAACTAATCAAATTTTATGTCTGAGGGAGTTTTTTTCCAAACGCTGTGGAATTTCCCTGATCCTCGTATTGCTATCAGTGGAATTACCCTTCAGGACACCTGATGCTTCACAACACGTCTAACACACACGCACGCACACACACACACACACACACACACACACACACACACACACACACCTACGTGTGCACACACAGGCCAAGTCTCGTCAAGGTGACAGAGAATTATTTGTCTCCTCGTGCCTCTTTGGTCCGAGCCTTGGTGTTGGGTTCACGGACGTGCCCTCGTATGTCATACCAATATGACACATCATAAGACATATCACACTAATATGGAGCAATATAAAAAGGAGAACCTGCTGTCAGTCTAGCTGCTTTAAACCGGTCTTATTAGAGGATGTCTTGCCTCTTTTGTGTTAGAGATCGTACAGGAGCAGAAAAAAAACATAATTCCTACATGCAGTTTTATACCTGAATGGATATCTCACAGTGTAATAAATAAATGCCACATTTATCCACCCTAAAAGACATCTACTATATTCATTTGCTGTACATTTATTTTTTGTTGTAAAATCAATGTAATGGTATAAATATTTCAATGCTAACAAAGACCACCAGGTAAACTCACTATGTCATTAGCCTTGGGTGTCGCATCAGCTTTGTGTGGATTAGTGAACACGTGTAGTGCAGTTGAGTTCATAAATTCCTACTGTGAACACACAGAACTACATGAACTGTAATGCTGAGTCTATGTCATTTAATGCCTGAGGCGCTTCGATGCTCCAGCACATTTTCTATATATCTGGGCCCCCTAATCAAAGCCAGCTTCAGCCGTCACCCACACACAGAGACTGTGGACTGGAGTATGATGTTGTTTTCCAGGCTCAGCTAATTGTCTCTAGGGCTCATTTTTTTTCTCTCTCTCTCTCTCTCTCTCTCTCTCTCTCTCTCTCTCTCTCTCTCTCTCTCTCTCCCTCTCTCTCTCTCTGGTTGCAGTCGGACTTTGCTCTGTTGCGCGACGCAGCCTCGGGTCCCCGGGAAGGCTCTAATGAAGAGTTATGAGAAGCTGGATGCCTCTTGGCTCGGGATAGAGGGTTGGAGGGAGAGGGATAGAAGATGGGAGTGAAGCAGGGGAGGGTGAAGAGTGAGGCATGAGAGTAAGATGGGGGAGAGGAAAGAAGGGAGACGGCATGCAGCAAGGCAGAAAGATGGATGGATGGATGGATGGATGGATGGAAGGAAAGGAAGCATGAGAGGCTTTGGGAGGAGAGACCCAACATCCTCGCCGTTACTCCCTTACAACACGCCCACTACACGCGCTTTACATACAGTGTTATGTGCCTCGTCAATAGGAGGAGACGTTGGTGGAGTGTGGCGAAAATGAAGCTGTTATGAGCCTAAATGTTTACATCGTCATGAATGGAGATGATTGGTGTTCTGTATCCAGAACATAACTGCAGCACTTGCCTCTTTATGTAACCTCGGGAGTGCTAACATGAATTATCCTCTGATCGCACAAGTTGGGTGTTTATGTGGTTTCTCCCTCATGGCCTGCCTGCAACTAGGAGCTCTTTCTTACTCTGTCTGATAAATATCCGCTTGTGTAGTGATTACATTTGTGAATGTTCAGACCTCCAAGCTTTCTCCCTGTCTGTCTGTTTCTTGCTTCCTCTTTCCCCTGTTTGTGTCTGTGGGAGGCAAGTATCTTTTCACTCTGACCCATTGTGGGTTTTCTGAAAAACAATCTGCAAGATTTAAAAAGCAAAATACTCTGTCAGTATCCAAACCACTTAATGCACCAAATGTCCCTGCATATCGTAGGTGTGTTAATCAACATATTATCTCAAGGTTATGTTTATTCTCACCTTTTGCTGAAGAGTTCTTCTTTTTCTCATTTGATAAGCAGTTGTTATGATCCAAATCCAAGTACAGCGAGTTTAATTCACCATGGACCTTTAGGGAAATCAGCCGCGCATAGGGTCTTCCAAAAAATGCATTCATGGTTTTTTTCCAAGTACATTTTCATAGTTGTCCGTAACCATAAACCTCTATGAGCAGGGTCTAAAATGTTTGCTGTCACAATTATAGAACCATCTTGCTTTTGTTGGTTGCAACAAGTCTGTGGAAATGATTAAGAAAACAGAGGAAAGAAAATGATTTAATTATTTTAGATTAAATGTAGCCTTGAAAAGTTTCCTGCCTCTTCCTCCGTTTATTGGAAAAAGGACGCGTTTCATAAATAGTCTGATCTATTTTTTTAATAATCTTGATAGCAACATAACTTTTACCATTTGCATAAATCACAGCCAAACACACAAGGAATGGAGTCCACGGAGGCCATTTTCAGTGTTTCTTGCCCACATAATAAAACCCTATTGCATTCCCTGTGGTCATAGCGGGCCTCCTATACGGATGACAGAGCAGCTTCAACCATTTTGATTTGAGATGAGGTTCACCGGGTCACGCCTTTGGAGGGTAGAGGAGAGTCTCTCCGTCCCTTTCCTTTCTTTGACTTCCCCTCTCCCCTCTGCCTTCACTCGAGTCTAAATGTCAGGCAGCCTGAGAGAGACAGACAGAGAAAGAGAGAGGGAGATCTGCAGTCTGCTGGGAGAAAGCCATTGAAAGCATACATGATGACACCCCCCCCCCCCCCCCCCCTATTCAGTCTGATGAGCTATTGAAAAGCAAGATGACATTTTGCAATAATACACCATATAGCCCCAGAGTTTAGTGAGATGAAACATTATTCATAAATATGTGATGCCTGGCATTTATTGATGTTTGTGGCTACATTTGCTGTCAAATCGTTCTCGGTTTCAGTTTTATTTGTGAGGAAATGCGCCTCACTTTGACAACGCGGTGAACCATAACGGTGAGCTTTCATAATCGGCTGTACAGCCGCACTGTTTAGCCCAAGGAAAGTAACGCCTCGCAGCGAATAATATGATGAGATTTATAAGGCATCTCCTGCATAATTATGAAAAATGATCTTCTCTGTGTGTGTGTGATGTGTGTGGGAGCACATTCCTGTGATTGTCGAGGTTACGGAGCAGGTTTTGTGTCCTAGTTACAGTGGAGATTCTGCTACATCAGCCTGCACACGAGACTGCTACATCAGTGTTGGGTGAAGATGAAATAAAAATTAAAAAAAAGATTTAGTTGACATGGTTTCCCAGGAGAATGTTTTGAAAACTTCTGCATCTCGTACTCTCTGCTGAGAGATTAGTGTGTGTCTGTGTAGCTGTATGCCACAGCGCACGTCAGGTGGAGCATTAACAATACAGTGATTGGGGAAATCAGGTTGGCTGTTTGGGAACGGCGGGCGAGATCACGCTATGTTGCTTATCCTCTCTCCCCGTCTGCCTCCCTCCATTTTTACCCTTTTCACCTGCCTCTCCGTGTCGTCCTCTTCCGTCGTTCCTCCCTCTGTTAGAAGTGGAAGGCATGTTTCTTCCTTTTGTGGCCCCAATTCGGCGTGAAGTCCCCATGAAGGGTAGTAGATTAGCGCCATTCTCATCCAGATAATTTCAACAGCTGCAGCGATGGCGGTGCTGCCGTCATCTGAAGCCCCTTGTCTCCTGAGAGACTCTGTCGGTTGAATTTCTGTCGCTTCAGATCAGCCCAGCTGGAGAAACACTAAACAGGCACATTTCATTCGCTGCGGGCCCCCATGGATGTTCTGGCTACACAATGCCTGAGCTGCAGTATCAACGAAGTATTGACTGTTGCATTCAGAGGAGCAGAGATGGTACCGAGGGGGCTTGAATTCAATTTTTAGAGAAAAAGGAAAAGAGTGTGCTGTCTGAAGAGAGCAAACAGGCTGTTGGTTTGGATTATCTAAGTATGTTTTTGTCAAAGGTTGTGGATTCAATACCCTGTAGGGTCAAGTGGAAAAACAGAAAACCCATTAATGTGGTCTTCTCAGAAGAGACTTCCGGGCAGGCTAGTGTGAGCATTCAAGTTGTGGCTTGTGGTGGTCAAGTTGCTCGTATATATGCACTAATTCAATAATAAGAAAAGATCAATACCACCCTTATGTCTGTACGGTCAATATGTAGCCGGGACGAGCAGCGGCTAGCTTAGCTTAGCATGAATAATGGGAACAGGAGGAAACGGTTAGCCTGGTTCTTTCCAAAGGTAACAAAATAGCACCTCTAAAGCTCGCTAAGTAAGATGGTATGGATGCTTTCTTCTAATCCGTACAAAACCTGAAATGTAAATCACAGTTTTTTTATGGGGTTCATGTTATGGACTGGTCTGGGATCAGTACCTTCTTGGAGTCTCAGATGGTTGCCTGGCCACTGGTCTAGCAAAGTGATAAGGTAAGCAGCTGCATATTTAGCGTACAGCCATGCCAATGTATCAGTCTTCTAATACAATCATTCCCAAAGACTTTGCCCTTAAAGTGGACGTTTATTAGAGAATGTTCCATTGTCTTTTATAACTACAGTACACCTTTGAACCACAAGGGGGAACGTGAATATTCGTATTGTTCTGATAAATGTAGCCGACCTAAAACATGTAATCTAATATGAAAGGCTACTGTGAATTCTGTTTGATTTCCTGAAGAGAGTGAAAAAACGAGAGCCCAGCCGAAATTCATGTATATGATCTCATTTATAAAGTATTTAAAACGTGTATATGTTTTCAATAGCGCGTGCATTAAATGAAGTTGTGATTTATCAAACGTATATCTCTTCGAAAGGGCTGGTTTACCTTTTCAAGATAATATAAGGTGATGTGGGAATGGCAGTAGAAACTGTTAGGAACGTCCATTTAAGCACCGATTCACTCTTCTCACAGTTTGGCCTGTTGTGAATGTGATGTCATTTTGAAAAAAGTGGGCCCCCACTAAAAAATAAAGTTTGGAACACTGTTCCACTCCATCTCTGGGTAAGATAGCAAACAAGCGAGTTCCCCAAAATGCCAAACTATCCCTTTTCCTTTGACAAATCTTATGTGGGACCTTTCCTGGACCACAACTGTTTTACACACTTTACTTTTTTTTGTGCAAACTACTTTGGTCTCTGCAGACACTAAATGATCAAAGATGCCATTCTTTTGTCATTTCAGCCCTGCAAGCACTGAACTCAGTAGCAGGACGTGAGCCAGCGTCATTGGCAGATCTGCCGAACTGCCTGTGTGCCGTGTTTGCGCTCGGTGGGTATTGATTTTGTGTTTGTCCTTGTAAATACTGCATTTTGGAACCCAGTGCCTCACTGAAATCTGGACAGAGTTGTTGGATGGTAACAGAGGAGAGGGAATGACACACATGGGAGGGAGGTAAAAGAGTGCATGGAGCAACAATAACACAGCAAGTCGGAGAGGGGGAGAAAAATGTGAGCCATAGAGTACAAAGGAAAGGGAAGGAGAGCGGATAAGAGAACAGTAAAATAATAGAAAGTATTAAAGGAGGGTAAAGCAGAGAGGAGAAACGATGGGGTAGAACTGCAAAAAATGAAAGCAGAAGAAGAATAAGGAGGAAGAAGAAGACACCGGACTGCACTGTTCATTCTTACTTGGAATGCATACAAACACACGTACACACCAGCTCTCCTCCAGCCGAGCAGACAAGATTTTTGGCCAAAATCATCCACCGCCCTCTTCTCCCACTCCCTCCCTTTGCTGCTCAAGAACTTAATTACAGTGATAATTTGGCCTTGTTTGTTTTAGCCATCATTACATCCTGTAAGCACCGGTCAGCTAATGAAAACACAGACACCAGAACAGAGTCGTGATTAGGCCCCTGCCTAAAAACCCGGAGAGGAGAAAAAAAAGTTAAGAAAAGAAGGAACAGTCAGTGATGGTGTCGAGCCGTGTCAAGTATAATGAACACCAACGAGTGTTCTGTGCTCACTGAAGCCCGCAGACATGATTAAGAAAGAATTTAAGACAAAGGAAAAATAATAAAGAGGAGTTGGTGCTTCATCTTGTTGACTGTGGTGTGTGAGATAAATGATTCTCTTAATGCTTGCTTTGTCTCTAATTAAGTGAAATTACAGACTTTCCTTCATTTAAACATCAACTGGAGACCCTTCCAGATCTAGACAAACCTATTTACAAAAAAAAGCAAGCAGCAAACACTAGAAAACTGTTGTGCCCTTGAGCTTAAAGTCGAGATGAAATTACAAATTTATTTTTTAAACCCTTTTAATTCACATCTCCTGTCATAATGTCACTTAATTGTATTCAACAATATATGCATTCTTACTTCTTTCTATTTTTATATCAAAATCAAATCACATTGTCTTCCAATAAAACACAATATGACGTGTGCTTACGTGAGCTAGAACCGACCACTTTCAACCAATAATATCATGACATCCATTCATTAATCAATCTGCAACTTTTACCGACATGTGATTTGTGTGTGGAGCCACAGTATCGTGCGCTACATTATAAGCCCGCCCACTCTTTAGCGGTCCAATCAAATGCGAAGGATTTGATTTATGTCCCACTCGTATAATGAACTGCTCATATGTTCCATTTCACTGGTTGATACTGACAGTACAGAAGCTAAAGACGCTCTAACTTCCGACTTGAAGCAGTGCTTCAAATCAAATCAAATTCTTTTACTTTGATGATTGTGAAAATGCTGGGATGTAAAGTATTGTATGCAAATGGTAGAAAATGTATTTCTGCATAATGGTTTAGAAATAGATGTATAAGTTGCTGTGACTTCCTCCATTGAACCTATTCCGTTTCCAAATGATACCAAATGCTTTCAGATCAACAAAACATTCCGCTGCAAAAATGGCCATCAATGGAAGGTATAGGGTTTTAAGTGAGACGAAAGGACTGCACCAGTTGGAGGCTGCATTAGTTGAAGTCCTGACGAGATAAATTGCAGACTAAGCTCATCCTGAAGCGCTACTCAGTCTCTAGAATCCCGAGGAGGCATTCAAGTCTGCTGGGATGCCCCCTCCTCCATTTATTAAATGATTTTGCTGCAGTTACATAGCTGTGTAAATGTCAGTTGACATGTGGGCGAAACTCCATTTAAAGCTTGTCAGAGAGATTTATCAGGGTATTAAAAACTTTAAAATGTGCTGTTCTTTAAAGCTGTCATACACCTCCAGAGCTGTGTTTTGTTGCAGGAGAGGGAACTAGATTCTTTAGCAAATACACACTGTATATTTACCTCCTGCAAAGGCCACCAGTGTGTATTCAAATAGTGTGGGCTATACAAATACAAAAATATACAAAAGGCCATAGCTTACAGGTCTTAAGATATTAATTATATGATGAAGTGTAGCCATTTTATTAAATTGGCTAAAGTACTGTCTCAGAATCACTTTAGTTTAGAGCAGGGGTCACTAATACCAGACGTCGTCGTCGTACCTGGACCCTGGACCTACAACCGATAGATAATTGAGAATATTGCATTTTGTCAATCTTTTAACGTGATGCTACTCAGCCAATCAAATGTGTGTATTCCCATAAGCATCGCGGCTTGAGTGAGATACACACAGACGGGAGAGACACGGATGAGAGGGCAAAAAGTCGGAATAGTACGTGAGTCAGAGAAGTTATTTCACATGGCGTTCCCCAAAAAGAGAAAAGCTGACAGCGAAACCAGAACCTCTAAACAAAATGGACAGACTCTTATATCTTTATTCTTCCTACGGGCAGTTTAAAACCAGTGTCTCATGCGTTCAGAGACCGTGGCCATTATTAAAAGCGGCAATGTGAAGACACACTACGAGACAAAGCACAAATCTTTTGAGCAAACGTACCCACTCTCATCTGAAATGAAGACATAGAAAAATAAACCCAAGAGCCCAATATGATCAGAATCCTAACATTCATTCACTGTCCAACAATGATGTTAACAGAGAGGAATAGAGCTGAAACAAGTGGTTTCAATAACAACAGATAAAGTCCCTGCTCACACATTTCTCCTTTTAGAAGATGAGAAGAAAGCTTTTTTGGGTGACATCACTTAACACCTGAATTAACTGAATTTACAGCTGCAGGACAATTTAGTTTGATAAATTTTTCTAAAATTAAGTAATTAAGTATTACACATTTTTCAAAAAGCTGTTATGAATTTTTTTTATTTTGAAATCCAGCCCTTATTGTAATTGAAATGAGAGAAGAACATTTATTTCTTATTAAGAGTATTTATTATTTATAGTTAATCCAGTTAAATTTTAAAACTGACGATGAATATTGTTGAGATATGATTCAATTGAACTTTCTTTATTTGATTTGACAGTCAGTTGCTGACTACATACAGACGTTAATACAACTGCTGGCTACTTCAATAATCATGGAACTAAATCACAGTGCGAGTTAGACATTATTGTGATGTTCCGGACCTTTGCATGAGGGAATTCTCTCTAACCGGACCTGGTTGAATATTTATTGAATACCACTGGTATAGAGTGATTCATATCACAGGGAAACTGCATTCTAACGTTCAAACAGTGCAGTGCTAGGATCTTTTTTTTTAAGGCACTAAAATATGCGATATCTTGCACAGGAGACAGAAGGTATGTCACTGGCCTAACTAGTCCCTGTGTACTCCACTAAGCCTATGTGATACATATTTGGCGTTGGCTCCCTTTGGTGACAAACGCATGTTCTCGGTTGACTAAGGGCATAAGAGCTGCAACAAGGCCATCACTGACCCACACTTTCCAGACCACCCACACTCATATGTTCCACACACCGCATTGCTAGCCGACTGGTGCATAACATGAAATGATGTCATTTTTATGATACTTATTCTAGAATTAGGGCTGACGCAACCGAGCCAACTGCGGGCTTTCCGTCATGGTGGCTGCCTTCGGCATCATAAAATTCCCCCTGGTGCCTTTACACACACACACACACACACACACACACACACACACACACACACACACACACACACACACACTCACACGTCTCTTCTTGTTTACTCTTGGACATGGCCACAGACTGTGGACCAGTGGATTTATGATGTGTGAACAACACAGTTTCTATTTTTTTTTTGGGGGGGATCTTTTTTATGAGGGGTTTAGACAAACAGTATTTGGACCCAATTGATCGTTATGCTGTACATAATCCCATTTGCTGGAACACCTCTCTCTTTTTGGCTGAAACTGGGCAAAACTGGAGAGTGGATCAGACACACACACGGTCAACAAAACACACAAAAGTATGTGAAAATGTTGTTTCACAAAAGGCAGTGGAAAATATATTGTTTGTCATTTGGTTTTTACAATTGACAAATATGCATTCATGCAACAATATACTGTAGCATATACACCCAAAATGCATGTGCATATAAATACATCAAGTCTCTTTTTTACATGCATTTGTGCACCTATCCGACATGTGCACAAACACACACACAAACACTGACGTGTTCTACTCAGTGGCAGGTGCAGTATGTAATGTGGTGCTGGGTCAGACATTGTCCTGCATGGCTGTTAAAAGAGCTCCACGGCTGTCTAAAGAGAACGACAAATGTCTTTCAGCTAGATTTCCAATTTTTAAAATTTTTCCACATATGAATAGAATTTTGTTCTATAAAACAGGAAAATGGGGACATAACGTGCAGCAAAGTAGTGCCGTATACTTTGTTGTGTTAACTGAACTTTGAGGGTTTTAGTATTTTCACTCTGCCATATGGGTTTCTCATACAAGGAAACTCAAAGTCTATTACTCAGAAATGTTACTAATTGGCCAGGAAAGACTATTGTTTTTGCTATTGTTTCAAGAAGTTTGTGAGACAGTCCTGACTTAACATATGATAACATATGATGTAACATGGACATTGCCAGGGATTCTGTCTGTTTATGTATGTCTTACCCAACTGAATCTGGCACATTTATACGTGTCAAACTGCTGTTCAGTACATCGCTGCAAGCGCATGCCAGTATACTCACTAGTAGCAGCGAGGCGCCAAGCTTCCTTCACTTCCCTCCTAGAGTCATCTGCTAATAAATTGTTTTAACAATTTAGATACAAGAAACCTAGAAATGCATGGGACAGACTGCCAGACCCTGCTGCAGTAAAATGAGAGGTTTTCTAAAGGGACTCTGGTTCTTTGATACACTACCGCTTTTGTCCATAGTAACCGCCAACATCAACAGAAAATAAAAGTTCCTTTTATTGAACATGTCTGTAACAACAAGCAGAGTGAGTAGATATTATTGAAGTTGCAATGGTGGGAATGCATATTGTTGCCTGTTGTAATGAATAATTGGGAAGGGTTGTGTAGTTCACTTTGCCAGCAGCTTTCTTTTGCATAACAATGTGCATGTTCAGGAGCTGCTGTTGCTTTGCATGGGATGGGTCGGATCTTCGGGAAAACAAGACAAAGAGCGGCACAAGAGATTTGCCGATCCTCAGAATAAATGAAAATGAGATGCGGCAGCCTCCACCACCTCACTGTGTCGCCATTCTGTCTTCAGTCTAGACGAGGAACAAGTGACTTTAATGACTCGTGGATAATGCATTGGAGGCAGCGAGGGAGGCTTTGGGAAAAGAAATCAACAAGTTCAGGCTGGTCAGCCTGGTAAATACAGCGCTTAGAGAACAACGACATGGTTCCACCTGCACAAACACATCGCATTTGATTCTGCTCGGACTGTGCTGCTGACCTTACTTACTACATTAGCGGGGTTCATCCAGCCTGATCAAACTGTTGTACACTCTACCAATGGAGCAGTCACTCTTACACCTGACTGGCTTAGCAAATTCAATTAACTCACCAACATTTGATCAAATAAAAGTCCAAGCCCGGGAGCTTAATTAAATACAAGAGGGTGGGGAAATGCCTGTGTGTGTGTGTGTGTGTGTGTGTATGCAAGTGTTTTAGTATACCTGCATCTACATATCTAGGTAGCTGAGCGTTCGTGTGTTTGTGCTTGTCAACAGTATGAGTGCATGGGTGGTGTGTGTGTGTGTGTGTGTGTGTGTGTGTGTGTGTGACTGCAGGTGCATGCATGATTCAGTTTGTGTGTTTATGTATGGCTGTTTGGGTGTGTGTGTGTGTGTGTGTGTGTTTTTATAACTGGTTGCTAAGCAAGGGATGAGATAAAGTGTTTAACTGAGACACAGGAGATTTCCAACATGCTCTTCCGTTGAGCTGCTGAATACACAATAGGAGGGAGTTCAGCAAAGTTCACATGAACCACTTCTGACTGCTCGCTCGGCGCTTACATGAATATGGATTTGTGTTAGTTTGTTTGAATATTTTGCTTCACAAAAAAATGAATTAATTATTCAAAAAAAACGCCTTGCAGCCAAAACAAACAGGCAGCGATGTTCATGCACAAGGTAGGAGCACGCATGCCCCAAAGAATTTGAACTGCCAACTTGACATCAACAAAGCTCAGGCAGAAGTTTGATAATATATTACGCAGTTATTCACAGTGTTTTGACAAAATGGCCTTCTTTAAGGCTATGCATTTGCATGTGCCCCTTTTTTGTGGACGTCTCCTTTGTTAGTACATGGTTATAAAACAACAAAACACACAAGTATATCCAAAGTAAGTCAAGAAACCTAAAGCAAAGAAAAATCTGTATTTACAAACTGTGGAAGAGCACTTCTAACTAGAGCGATGAAAGCCTCAGCTGAAGTCCGGTGGGATAGCCAAGTTAGCCTACAGTAGCGGCACCAACTAATATATGTGGTCGCTCATGTTCTGGCTGAGAGCTGTGCTCTTCAGGAGTACACAGCCATGCACTCTCCCAATAACCAACTTCTGATTCTCTCCACATTAAAGCGGGTGACTCTGAAGGATTATCTTCAGACACTTTGAAGTCCTTGAAGTGTTTGCTGTAGCCTTTAGAGAGCAGAGGAGAGAATTGGGGGGGGGGGGCTTTGACTCATTTCTGTGTATAGAGAAGCATGGCTCACAGCACAGTTTTCTGGCGTCCTTGTGGACTGAAGCAGTCAGTCCTGGATGGCCCGCTCGTTTTTAGTGGGACCCCCTGTAAGGACGCTGGCTTCCCTTTCCCTCTTTGACACAGGCAGATGGTGATTGTAGCGGCAGATTTTTCCAGCCTTTGTGCTCGAGAGGCTCCGTGTCTGCCTCTAGAAAGTCAGTTGACTTGGACCGGTGCCACCAGCAGCAGCCACAGCGCAAAGAGGAGATCCATATGTCCATGTAGCCTGCAGGTGGACACCCGGAAGCCTGGGAGTACACTTGGACGTACTTTACACTGACTGAAAGCCTGCACCCTGATCCTGGTGCTGTCTCCCTTGCTCGTGTTCCACGTCCATCCCTGACCAGACTGCCATTGTCTTGACCCTCTGTCCTGGGATTAGCTGTTGAGCTTTCGTGGTCTCGTTCAGGATTCCTGGAGGTGAATTGAGAGCAGAGCAGAGTTGCTGCTTGTCGTCTTGTGATGACGCAGTGTGTAAGGATTGGGGGGGGGGGGGGGGGTGAAACTAGTTTGTACTACATAAAAGTATTTATAATAATCCCGAATGATGTCATTCGAAGGCGGGATAAATAATTCATTGTTTAAGTCATAAATAATTGTTCAAGTCTTGGGATAATGATGTATTAGATCAAGCAAGCTCCACAGGATTTTCTCCTTTTGACTTACTATATGGACATAAACCGAGGGGTGTATTCGATCTACTCAAAGAGAGCTCGGAGGCCTGTTCAAGCACCAATAAAAATGAAATTCACTACATCCTGGACAGACATGTGAGCAAATCTACCAGGTCAAATAGTGCCGGAGAGCCCAGGCCAACAGCATCTGTCTTACAGACACGGTCACTGAGACAAAGCCCTCTTTTTCAGCTCCAAATTACTCACCAGGTCTCGGGGCCATTTATGGTCACATGATAAAATGAAGGATGCTGTGGATGAGGTACCCTTGGATAAAAAAACAACAACAACTATGCTTGTCAGTCTCTCTAAACTTAAAGTGAGGAAGTGTAATACCTGCCTCTCTGGAAAATAGGGAGAATGAAAAAGATCAGTTCAGACCGGCGGTTACAAAATCACCCAAGCTCGACTGTGCCCTTTGTGATGATCATTTCTCAAGAGGCCAGAGAGTAAAAACCACCAGAGAGGCCCCCTCGGGGACCATGGATGCCCACAATGCTTTAACAACTTGTGAACATGTTGCTGCACTTCCACGGCTTATAGTATACTGCTGCCTGCTGGGAGGAGATTCTCATCTGCTCTGACAGCTGGCAGCAGAATATACAGTACTTTGAAACGACAGAAGTGGATGGTCTTAACGTCACATGAGTGGTTGTCGACCTCCCCCGCCGCCTGTAAGCAGGCTATTTGCTACGCTCTTACTTTTCTTGATCGGTTAAGTAATTAAAATTTGATTTCCCCTTCAAATGCCATCGGGCAGGAATATCTGCAAGGCGTACAAGGGAATATCCAGCAGCCACCTGGGACGCAGGCTCGGTGCTGCAATATGCTCCGCAATGACTCGCAGCATTTCTACAATAATACCTGCATTGGCTTTTATAGTAGTGATGCAGCAATGCACAGTAGGCAGATTCTCCGGTTGCCTCTGCATGAAGGAGCAATTTGTTATCCTGTGTAACTAAGTGGAGGAATGCCCCCCTTGCTACTGTCAAGGTTCAGAGTTATATTCCCATTGGTGCCACTCATATTAAACACAAGAACACAGTTTGGCTTGCTGCATTGGCCCAGTGGTACATCTTGTCTCTTTATTGATTTGTGTAGAAGCACGTTTTCTTTGCAGTTGACTTGTTCCTTTTTAACATTTTGTTTATGATGTCCACACTGTTAACATCTCCATAATTAACAGTCAATGAGTTTGTCTTTTTCCAGGGTGTTGAGTGTGTGGAGCCTGTATATGTGGCCGTTATTTGATAGTGTTGATCATGATGCATCTAACACCCCGTTTCTCATGAGAGCCTCTCCTTTGCCATCCTCGATTTCTCTTGTTTCTCCTACCTTAGATCTGCCCATCGGCCTCTCTCTGATCTTGTTCTTCCCTTGCTCCTCTCCTCTCCTCTCGTCTCCTCTCCTCTCGTCTCCCCTCCTTCTTGGACTTTCTTCCTCTCCTCAGGTGACAGGGTGATGGATTAAGCCCAAATAAACTCGTTCATCTTTCAATTAGAGGCAATGTTGAGGAGGTGCCAGCCATTATGAAGCTGTCTGGGAGACTGGGGGCGAGGGAGTGATGGAGAGAAGAAGAAGAAGAAAAAAAAAAGGGTGAGAGTGAGTTATGGGGTTTAGTGTGAGAGACTGAGATAGAAATACGTTCGTGAGAGACGGAGTGAGAAAAGAGGTGAGAAAGGAATAATGGGACTGCTGTATGTTTTGGGGGAAAAAGAAAACGTATTGGTCGAGGGAGCAGATCCCACTATTAAAACATCACTCCTGTGCCACCGTCAGAACAGAACTCCCATGCCTGGACGACCACCCACGGTCGAGCTCCCCACGTCATCACCAGCCCAGCTTGCACTTTTACGCAACATTGCCTTTCACTGATTTGTTTTTTTCCCTCCATTGTTGTCGCTGTTCCTTATGAGTGTGATGAATTTTGTTCTGAGTGGCTTAGCCATAGAAATGGAGGAGTGTGGAAGGGCCCTTGCATGTACATGTAGGTGAAAAGATAAGTAGAGATGTTTGTCTGCAAATATGTGTACTTATGCTCACATATTACAGTGTGGGTGCATACTTATATTTATTATAGTGTATGGATACAGTTTGTGTACTCCTGTACAATAGTGTCTGTTTGCGCATGAGAGGGAGAAGACAATAGTGTATGAGGAGGCTGTTATGACTTTGTACCCCCGCCTATGTTCTCTCCCAGAAACCAATACTGAGTTGTTGGCATATTTTCATTTTTTTTCTCCATTTTTTCTTCTTCTTCCTCTTCTTCTTCAAGGGAATATTATGTACTGTAGGCACACAGGGACGAGTTCTAATGAATTTGAATGAGCGTCTCAATTTATTTTCCATGTTTTATTTATTTTCTCAGGGTTTGGGGAGTAAATTGAATCGACGGCGGTGATGCGTGCGCTAGTCAGGAGCAATATAGGGACCTGCTGTTCTGATTAAGTTCCTGTTATGGAGCCGTTCATTATTGATTTCATTTCTCCTCACTTCTCCTCCCTCTCACATTCGCATTCGCTCCATATCTCTTTCTTCTCAGCAGGTCTCTCCGTCTTTCTCCGCGCCTCTTACTCTTTCCCTCTTTTCTGTCGGCTCTCATTTAAAAGAAGCAAGTTGTTTATAAAACTCGAAAGCTTCATTTCAAACCTAATACAAAAGAATTTAATTATTTTGCTTCTAGTACTGAAATTACATTTTTGAAACATTATGCGGAGGCTCCCTTTTTTTTCTTATTGGAGCAAAGTCTTGAATCACGTTGTGCGGCGGTTTCACTCACTGATAAGTGGACTTAGACAGCATCCATGGTTTATTTACCAACCAGTTAGATACAGAGCTCAAGCTCTGAGCTGAGTTTTATTTGGTGATACACTAAATCAATTTTCTCTCTGTGCATGATAAGCAAGTTGTGCTAGAAAGACGACCACTGGCATGTGTCTTGAGACAGGAAGTTGCACAATATACTGTCAAAAAAAGCAAAAGATTATTACTTTTGATTAAGAAATGTTTAGTTCACATGTTGCTTTTGTAGTTAGTCGTATTTCTGTTGTGTTGATGCAAATTAGAACATTTCTGCTTTCTACACACATCTCTGTATACAATTCACTGTGAATCACTCATTCTTGACACAGTTTAAACAAAGGTGTTATTTGGACAACAAAGTACTGCAGGAATGAGTCCTAGATGAGGTAGCATTTTTGCACTTCTGGTTCCTTCGTCTTGAAGTCGATGGGTTTTTGGAATGTGCTTTTGGTTGGATGCCTGAAACAAGGTCTGTGGCTAACACAAGCTAAAAAGATTTTTAGTTGGTTTAGTTCGATGCTGCCAGTTTTTCTTGTCTTACTTGTGGGATAGTGCACTTAAGGTTATAACTCATAACGTGAAAAAAGTTAAAAACCAAACTTGAAAACCCATTTAAGAATACGTTAGGGTTATGAAAAAACAAGTCCGTCTTTCTTTAAGGCAAACGTTGCTTGAGTTTGGTTGCCTTCCATAGATCTTTAAGTTCAAACAAATGTTTTCTGAGTCCGTTGAATCTGCCATTTGAAGTATAGCCAATCCGATAATAGATTGCAGATGAGAGTGATAGGTCTTCCTATCTTTTTAGGAAATAGTACGCACTCAAATAAAACTGCATTCCCTTTAAGGAGTCTGCACTTAAATCTCTTTTGTGGAGGATTATGAAGGGCAGCTTCAGTGGAGCCAGAGGCCGGCAGCTGTGTGGAGACCGAGTTGTGGTTAGGAGGCAAACTGGAGGTCTCTCTGTCTGCTTGTGTTGTTATGACTAACTTCCTATAACTCGACCTCTCCATGAGTCAAGAGCCACCTCACAGGGAAAGGAATGCAGCGACAGGTTCCATGGAAAAATGAAGAAGGGAACCTGTTGTTTTAATGAGTTTCTGGCCTCTTTTCGACCGGCTGGCTGTTTTGCTTACTTGCCGTGTGGGTGGCAGGCTGGATCACCGACAGGTCAGCCATAGCACAACGCTGTTTTTTTCCCTCGCCAGTACTCTCACTTCCTGGGTTCCTTGCTGCCTATAGTAAACGCTAGCTGCTTGGCTTTTTGGCTGGCTCTCTGCCGAATGCGTGGTTGGATCCTGGTCGCAGGAGATTTTATTTAAGTAGCCGAAAGAATTCGCAGACTTTCTTCCAGTTTTTTATTATTCATTTCTATCTGCAGTACGCCTTTGAGCCACACGAGGAGCCAGTATGTTTGTGTTGTTTTTGCTAAGTGTAGCCTACTATTGATATCACAAAGTTGTGATTTGTCAATATAACTCTTTAAAAAAATGTTTGTTTTTTTAATGTATTCTAGATGATGTAAGGTGAATGCAGAAAAAATGGTCAAGAAGGTTCATTTAAGCACAGAGTCGCTCTTCTCATGATTGATAGATAGGCCTAATATGAATTGGGGTCGCAATGGTTTATCATTTAAAAAAAAAAAAGTGGGTACCCAGGAAAAGGTTTGAGAAATACTGATATAATGTACTCAATAGTAACTATACAATACTCATATTGCAGATTAATTCAGCACCTTTAACATCAGTCTGGTGTGTTCTTAAAGCAATGTTTCAAATGTAGTTTTTTCTTTTTTTCTCTGAAAGTCTCCGTCTGCCTTTTACAGGAACTACACTGTCAAAATTCTGGCCTTCTTAACTCAAACAGTGAGAGACTGAGCGTGGCCTGCTGAAACATCTGTGGTTTTGGCTGGGAATTAATGACTACGGATAGACTGGGATTAAGAATCCTGGACGTGAGCTCTGGGGTGACGGAGAAGTTGGCTGCGGCCGGCGGGTTTTGAGTTGGGAACAAGGGGTGGGGTGAGGATGTGGGGTTGGGAAAAATGAGGACGCTAGAGGAATGGAATTGAAGGTATGGGATCGGTTGAGTGCAGGACTAAGGGAATTCGGGGTGAGGAGGGATGAATATGAAGGGTGCAGTGACTTTTTGGGGATACTGGGGTTAAGAATGGGACAAGGGCTGCTATAGCAGTATTGGATGTTTCTGGCCCAGGTAGCAACGCTGAATTTATTTAACCACTTAAAATAACCAATGCAATAAATAAATTAATATAATATGAAAATCAATATTTTTATATTAAGCGATTTCTTAGGGTAAATTTCATGGCTAAGAAAAAAAACCTGTCCTGTGATGTGGAGACTGTGGTGAAGCATGACACTGGAGCTGGTTTCGGGTCTACGAATTGAGGTTTGTGGAAGTAGAGTTATGTTAAGTTTTTTTTTCTCCTTTCAGGACCACAGTGGGAGGCTGATGCCTGCTTTAGCTGAGGCCGTACTGAAAAGATAGATAGATGGATTACAGATAAATTGGAATACAAAAGAATTTGGACTGAGCTGGAAGATGTGAGAGTGGAGTTGGCTTCCCTGCTGGGAAGTGGATCTGGGGGGTGGGGGGGGGGGGGGGGGGGGATCAGGGCCATTTGATGTGCGGTTGTTCCTGGATTCAGTACGGGCTAGACGTGAAGGAGGTCTCTCCTTTCTCGCTTTCTCACACACGCTCACACATTGACCCGCAGCACTTTGATGTGCACAAACTCCTTTCGTTCTAAGCCAGTTACACTTTTGGGAAGATGATATTATGGACAATATGGAGCACACGATGACTCAGCCACAGGAATTCCATAAAGCCCAAAGTGGCTGGCTGGACTACATAGAGAGACAGGGAGACAGGGAGACAGAGGGGGCAGAGGAAGTCTGTGTGAGAGAGAAATATGACAACCAAGGAGAAGTAAAGAAGACAGGGATTCATGGGAATCTGTCACTGGAGGTAGTAATTGTTGTCTCTGGGAATAAATGATCTTGACCTTATTTTAATTTCCTATGAGCAATTTAGTGAACACAACAAAAGTAAAGATTACAACCAATAAATAACTCATGCCTAACGTCAATTGACGTTCTGTCAGATGAGATCTGTGCCGTGTTGACTGAGGCAGTATTAATCTATTCCTTTCAGCAAAACTGTGCATGTGGTTTAAGATTTAAAAAAGAAAGAAATTCTGCAGTTGTAACAAATTGTCCTTCCACAGTTGTTTTGAGGTAACGGCTGAATGCCAAAAGAAACATTAGCATCAATGAATATTTCATTACCTATCATGACTGACTGTGGTAATTGTCTGCAGCCAAATTCCACAAATTCAAACAGCTGAGAAGAGTCCCTGCCTGAGGTTAGAGATTTGAGATGTTTGTTCTAAGTGCACCTGGTCTTTTGGTTCGTATGTCCCTTGAGTTTTTCGTTTATTTTATGAACCACAATTACAATGTGTTTGCAAATTCCCTCTATAGTTGACCTATCGTGTGCTGGTGGGATTGCTTTATGGCACAAAACAGGAACAGGGTGCAGCTCCTCCACTTGTGTGTTTCAGTGGGGCTGATGGTAAAATATCCAACGCGTACTTGTCGAAGGACTGGACTTAGTAGCATTACTTTGTAACAAAACACAGAGGGTTTGTGGGAAATGTTGTCTTAGTGTTATGGAACCCCAGCAACACACCACCGGTATGATTCAGATATTACTTGCCATTTCTACCAAGGTCATAGTACAACGACACCATAACTAATTTGAGAATGATATATTATGGATTGAATATCCAACATGTTCTCTTTGGCTCTTTGCTGTTATTGGGGCTGACATTGTGTCTCTGATAGGGTATTTTGTCTGTTGTCCTGCCAAGCTGACGTGAAGGGGTCCAGAAACAGGCCCGGGATCAGCTTGAGGCTGAAGTCCAACATGCTGCACCTCCTCTGCTACTAGGCAGACACAACTAGAGTGAAGCAAAGGGTCACGCGGGAGGATGTATAGCCCCAATTCTTATGCATAGCATTGCTGGCTGCGTGCCTACCAGCAGATTTAAAATTGGTTCTGTGAACATTAGTCTATTCCTCCATTTATCCATCCTAGAACTTTAAACAAGCCCGCTACAAAGGATCTTTGTAGGGCTGTTCTCTACTGGCCCATACGCTGAAGCACTCACTGTAACTGATGATAAAAAAACCTCTAATTTTTGATAGAGTGGTACAGTTTTAATTTCATTGAAAGCAGCAATCCTTCTTGAATTAGAAACCTGTCGTGTCAAAAATAGATATGAATCAACGGCACGGCGGGATCACTAAATAGCTAAAGAAGCCGCAATCCCACCCGCAGTGACATGCAAGAAAGCTATGCTGGCCGATGTAACAGGATTCACACTCGCTCTGTTGTCGGTCTGGCTGTTGGAGAAGAGCAGATGAGCGCAAAAGTGCTGACTCACCCTTGAGCTCTTGGTATCATGTACCTTCCAAACTTTCGCAGTGTTGCAGTGACCTTGAGCGGTGCAGCGTGGGGAGAGCCAGTGAGTGACTGTGGAAAATGAGAGAGAGAGAGAGAGAGAGAGAGAGAGAGAGAGAGAGAGAGAGAGAGAGAGAGAGAGAGAGAGAGAGAGAGAGAGAGAGAGAGAGAGAGAGGATGGAACGAGGAGGGAACCCTCCAACCGGCTTCTTGAAATATAATCTGTCAACCCCCCCACTGGTCCCCAGACTCATGGTACATGCGGCATACACACATATATGCTACGTAGAACACACACACACACACACACCCCACCACAGTGTCTGAAAGAGAGGTAGTTGGTGGAGAACGTGCATACCCCCACCTCCACTCCTCCTTTTTCAGCTCCATCCATCACTCCTAACGCAGCGCTTTCTTACTCTATCTTTCGCTTCCTGCCTCCTATCTCCTACTTTATCTTTCATCTCTTTAATAACTGTCCGCTCTTCCTTGCTGTGGGTTCGTCATGCACTCCCACTCGCTCTTTGCTCTTCCATTTTCTCTCCAGTTTATCATGTCGTTTATTTGTGTACCTTCTGAGTTAGTCGAGGAGGAGAAAAAAAGAAAAGGCTTAATCAGTGAAAAATGGCCTCTGTGAAGAACACACACTGTTTTGTAATCTCAGTACAAGCTGGAAAACTCTTGATTATATCAGCTGTGTGGAGTGCTGTAACAAACATGGGAAACAAGGCTCGCCGTGAATGGCTGTCGTTAACAAACCTGAAATTGCAAACGATTGATTGGCTCTGTCACTGTTCACCGTGACAGAGAGTGGTGATATCCCGGTCTGGTCACATTCTTGCCTAGTGGTTGTCTCAGAGGCTCAGAGGTCTCCTGCAGTCCTTCAGCAATCTTATAACAGACATCTGTCTTAGGACAACACACACACACACACACACACACACACACACACACACACTAGTACAGACATATGAGAGCCCAAAAATATGCTAATAAAACTCCATCTAAGTCAGTCAGTTACAGGATCCCGCACTCTAGGATCTTTTCTCTGGGACGTTTCAGTGGGTCCCCATGTGCAAGCTGTCCTATGAGAGTTTTTATTTCACAGGGGAAAATGGATACAGCAGTTAACCTGTGTGTTTTTTTTTCTTTCTCCCTGAGTGGGTTGGGTGCAGAAATGAGTCAGTGGGCTGACTTTAACTGGCAATCCTGCAAAGTGCGCAAATGCATTCCAAAGACTCGAGATGAGTCACTCCTCGCATCCAAGATGATAATTGCACTTACCGACTCAATTACCACCTTTGGATTTGAGTTACTTCCATGGAAGTTGTCGCAGATCAAGTGAACAGACAAAGACTGCAGACACAAAGACCATGAGACGGAGGAGGAAACGGGAGCATTGGGTTGTTTGGTAGGGAATGAGAGAGATGGTGGTCGTAAATGTGTGGGAGGGATGGATTTAGAATACAGAGTAGTGATGCCTCCTCCACCGCCTGTGATCATCTCGAACCATTACTGGTCTCACTGTTTGTTCTCGATGTCTTTGCTCCTTTCTCGTCAATCTTTCTGCCAACTTAATTTCCCCGCTATGTGACGGTTCGATTTATAGACGTGTTCCCCCCACTAAGCCGCCACGGGAGGTGGAGCAGCACAGATGTGATGAAGCGCTGTCCAGAATCCAAGAACTACAGTCCAGTTCCCAATCTGTGCCAAGAGCCGCGTGAGGGTGTGCGGGTTGATGAGGTGGTGTTGGTGAAAGCTGCTGAAACTTCTAGAGATGCTGTGGCTAAATTCGATTTAACATCTGTGGTGGGAGATGTCCAGTTGGTGATGAGTGTCGGGATGGGCTTTGAGGGGTTATGGATCGGATCGGATGATGTTTATAGAGTTTGGTGGTGGTAATGTTCAAGGTTAAAGGAATAGTTCTCCCACAAATACGTTTATCAGTATTGACTCATATCATTCAAACACCAGTGAGGTTTGTGAAATAGCACAAAATGAGCTACTCCGAGGAGCCCATTCAACTCAGGAAATAATCTTTGGTTGAATTTTTGCACTGCGAGTCTAAATGACATGACATTTGCTGTACATATCCAGCTATCATTTCAAAAATACCCATGTGACTTGGAGTGCTACAATTTAGTGCAGATATTGCCTTTAAAGGCCTTTCAGAGGAATTACTGCAATGATGAGATCGTATTGTGTTATCATTTCACCAAATGTTGCTGTTGAATCATGTGATTCCCAGCAAATGGTGCTGAAAAAATGAATTTGATTCGCTATTTGATTATTCTCTACTTCAATTTGCTTACATGCCTTAATGTAATATACTTTTACTTATTATACATTTGTTTCTTCTTGTTATTATACATTTCGACTGTATTGCCCAACCCAAGATAAAAAAATATGTATATTTTTGATGAGAATTGAAGGGGTGATACACTGCTAACTGAGCCTTAGAGCCACCCTCATTATTTTATGATGTGATAATGCACTCATAAAAGATCCTATTTATTTCAAATAGTTTAAGCACCATAAGTGCATTTTATTTTATCTGTAACTAAGTGGGAAGCACACCGACTGCCTGACCTCGATGACTCTCGCCCAATAATCACCAACAAACCACATAAAATCACAAATCAAGCATCTCACAGTCAGGCAATGTGTGTGCACATAAAGTTACGTCTGAATCCATCAGATGTGTGACAAAACAGAAGTCATAGCTGTTGCCTAATGAAGCACTTCATTTCCATCATTGTTTCTCCTCCTCCACGGGATTTCACTGAATCTTTTTGCTTGATGTATGTGAAGTGCAGCAGAGCACTGTATCCACACACTTTTAGATAGAGGGCTCTGAAGCAGTGCCTCAGCATTCAGAATGGGCTGGTAATGAGAGTCACAATGTTCCTTTGCACAGGAATAACCGTTGTGCATGTGTGTGCGTGTGCTGGTGAGTGTGTGTGTTAATGCTCTGTGTGCGGAACAAAGATAATTGAATGTAAGTGGTGCCTATCAACTGTGGTCGCATTTCTCTGTGGGATTGAAACCTACAGAGATTTGAAAAACTCATTTAGCCACGCCACTTCAAAGAAAAGAAAACAGTACGTAACAACTATGCTGGAAGTGTGTGCGCCCTCCTGTCCTTCCTCCCCCCTTTCCTCCCCCCTTACGCTGGTGCGGTGTAAAGTGCACAAAATGAATCAGGGCTGCCGGGTTCACTGTCTTTTCATGTGCTGTAATTGCTTATGTACGTATGTGCATTCATGTACACATGCATACATGTGTGCATTCTCGTGTGTGTGTGTGTGTGTGTGTGTGTGTGTGTGTGCGCTCGTTTGCTGGTGCCAGTATGCGTCTTGTCACATCTTGAGCGAAGTGCATATTTGTATTCGTGCTAATTAGTGTGTCCATTAGAAACAGGAAGATATTCCCAGTCTGCAAAGATGAAAGGCATTAGAAATGTGTCCAGTGTTTCCTCCCCGGTGTGCTACGTTACTCTGCAGCTCGACAGGCTTTTCGCGACGAGACCACGACAAAGACGGAGAGAAACGGAGAAGAAGAATGACAGTCGCAGAGTTTCGAGATTCCCATTTCACTAGAGCATCAGAGTGAAAGCCTTCCTGAGATACTTGCAACCAGGTCGGGACGGTGCCGATGTGCAGCGCTGCAGAGGGCGTGAAGTCAGGTTATTTAATAATGGCAGATGCAGTATGGCATTTTAACCTGATTTAGCTCAACTTACATACGTATCAAATACAAAACACGTGCTTGGGTTCAAACTAAACAGGAAAAGTAAAATGGATAAATGATTGAAAGCACAATGATGCAATAATCAAAATATGCAAATATGGAAAGAGAGGATAAATATACACAGCATAAATGTGTGTGTGTGCCTGCAACAAGGCCACGAATGTAATGAGTTGCCAGGCTCGAGCCATATTTAATTACTTAAAAAGGAGAGATTGATGCACTCATTTAATTACATTTAATTGAGGTAAATGTTGTCCTAACATTGTTTTTCAGAACACTAATAAACATAGTTGGGACAATAAACGCTAATGTACGAATGTCATTTTGCTAATACTGCTTTAATAGAAGTCTAAATGTGATCCAATTGCTTTCAGCTACTTTGGCATAACTTTGCGGTAAAATCACTCCATTCAACTCAACTGTGCAAATTACACAGCAATTTCATTAGATTTATAATCATCGCTTACAGAAATGTTTATCAAAAGTTTGACAAAAACAACCAGAAAATTAGTAAAAATGTATATGAAGTGTGCCTCCCTTGACACATTTTAAAGTTAATACTTATTTAAAAGCTGATAGGTGAGATATAACACAGCATATTGGCCTGAAGACCTTTTATAATTAAAGTGGAAAGGATCTTATTTTTTCATGCTAACGTGACAGAAATGGCTGAAGGGGACAACTCTCCAAGTCTAATTAAACAAAGAACCTATTCATAATATGCCATGAAATATTTATTATGTGTCCCAGATACACACTCTCCAGATTTCACCTCATATTGCTACTTGAGAGAGGCACAGCTAAAGACTTTCTATTATACCTGCCTGCCCTTGCAGCGCTTTTTTTAGTTTTTATTCAAGGCTGTTGTCATTTGATTTAAGGGTGACGTTTTTCCTGCGGCAGGCTCTCTGACAGGGCTTCCTGTTTGTCAAATATTCAGTTTGGATTGGGCCTTTTAACAGACTCAGGGGAACTGTAATAAAGCAGATTATTTTCTAAAATGCTCCTCCCCCCCGTGATCAATAATCGCTGACTCAATGCGGAGTCCTGCAAGATACTGGACTGTAAGTGGGACGTGGTTTGATGGTTGCATATTAAAGCTTGGCGATTAAACGACACAGCAGGACAAGAACAGTATAACAGAACGGCTCCTTTTTACTGCAGTTGTTAGGTCCTCGCCTCGGCCCCCAGTGAGCAATATCTTTATATTCAGCAACAAGGACAGCAGAGAAGGTAAAATATTGTTTTCACAGATTTTTCTTTTAAAGTTAACAAGGGCAATGCATGACATATTTTGTGTTAACAAGGGAGATGCTGCACCCCCCCACCCCCACCCCTCCCCTCCACTCAAATTGCCCCTCTGCTGTTAAAAGCCACCAGGGTATGAAGCGGAAGCCGTCGCTGTGAGGAATGAAGGCCATTGAGTTAAGCTTGTTGAGTTTAATGGAGCAGGAAGGCTACAGTAGAAGTAATGGCTGAGGGTGAGCTTATAGCTGCAGGCCTGTCAGGTACCAAAGGGAGGGAAGAGGAAGGTTATATCCTGCAGGATAGTGCTGTATTTCAACACTTACACTCTTTTTTTCTTTAAATACATATTTGTCTACACTGAATACTGTATTTTCATTGTTTTGGCGTTGTAGCCTCTTTAGTTTTTGTGCTATTGCAACTAGGAGACAGCAATGCCATTAGTTACAGCAACATCATATTTATTTCTGCAATATCTCTGCAGAGCAATGAGGGTTTCCTGGCAGCAGAGCAGCAAATGACCGAGTTGTATAGCTGATTGTCACCGTTAGTGGTTGCCTTTATGCTTCGTCTCAGAAAAAGGTCAACCGTTAACCCTAATCATTACATGTTGATATTAACACCTGAAATGGTTTCCACGCCGGCCAATTAAGAGCGGATCGACATCTGCCTTTGATAGTGATATGGGGGAAATTAGCTAGATGTTGCCTGTTCGTAGCCGATGGTTTGCGTCTGTGTGATGGTGATATCGGGCAGCTGTTGCGGTTGCTAATGATCGGTTTTATGTCTGATGTAGTTTGTGCTCGTGACAGCCAGTGCATATGTATTTGTGCGTGTGGAAGAACTAGATGGGGGATGAGGGAATGCTATTAAAAGTCAGTGCGGTGGGTAATGCTCTTGGGCACCCTCACTGTCCTGTTAAGAGCTGCTCCATCTAGGAGGGAGACACACACACACACACACACACACACGCGCACACAACATGGGTGCAGAAATGATTTCTCAGCATATACGTAGAGAAATCAGTCATTATCCTAATCTCTCATTCTCACACAGTAAACAATCCCCTCAGCCCACTGTAGCTATGGAAACACTTTCTGCTGCAGGCCGCACTAGTCTGCTGTACACTGTGGTATGCTATAGTTATCCCCGCCAAGTATTGAGGCAGGCAGACTGCTGTCATACATTGCTTCGAAAGCCATAAAGGCTCCTGTCATACAATCCAGCAGATCTATAAGCCCCGGGGCTTGATGTCACACAGTAATGTATGTCTAGCTGTGAAAACACTGACTTCGAGGCGAGCCATGTAACTTGCTTTGGCAGGGGGGGGGGGGGGGGGGGGGGGGACAAAGCCGAGTGGGGCTGCAGCGCTAATAATCAGGCGACCCGAAAGTGTTGGAGGCAAACAGAATGTTTTTTCACGGGACTCGGCCGACCGAGTGCTTGAGTGACTGCGGAGTGGCACTTCTCGGGTCTCTGGAAATTCTGAGAGGGGACAGAGGGAAAGTTACATGCTGTTGAGTAATAATAATCTTACAACTTCAGCTGATGTTTCTTTCTTTTTTTTTAGGGCAGTGCCTATATTGGAAGGAGAGGGTGTTGAGAGTGATTGTGCAGCAGTACAGCGCTACAGCGGAATGTAGGCTGAATGTAGAATGTGGACCATGACCGTTCCCTTATGTTTATATTTAAGTTATATATGAATTAGATGTTATATGTTCTCATTGAGATTAAGCTCACTTTTTCAAGAGAGACCTGAGCACAGAAGAATAAATAGTACAGAGACAAGGCACTTGTCAGTATTTACTCTTTGGGTATCAGTTAGCCAGTTAGTCCTCCAGTCCGCATGTCGTGTCCTTGGTATGCGTGGGCATTTAACTGTACCCTAAATTGCTCCTGCAGGCTGTGTTATTGGTGTGTGAATGAGCATTTAGATACGTCCTGATGGGCCGTTTGGCACCTTTGATTCCATCAGTGTATGAATATGTGTGTGACTGTTGACTGTGACTGTGACTGTTGTAGTGTAAAGCACTTTAAGTGATCAGAAGACTAGAAAGGCACTATATAATGTAAAAGCAAGCCCATTTACTATATATATATATTATATCCTGTAATGAAATGCAGGGTATCGAGGTAAACTGCATAAAGTTGTTTTAAGGTGGAATGGATTGTCTGACATGTTACTGTAATGCGCATCAGTTCGCACAGTTTGTGTTAAACACGGTTCGTATGATATCTTGCAAAAAGTAATTTTTTGTTTTTTGTGTGTTTTCCTTCGAAAGCCAGCCACGCGTGACAATTTACTCTCATTACATGCATTCGGTCTTTTCAAAATATACTTATTCATAGTAAACAAATTAGTTAGATTTAGGCAACATAACTATGTTTTTAGGTTTAGGAAAAAATGCGTTTGGGTTCAAATATCTACGGAAGTGCCATTACTGAAGTACATAAGTTACGTGACAACTAAAGCTTAGTTTATACTCGCCGTAGTTAAGAGCAAGGGCCTACCACCTTTGTAACTTGATTTAACTGTTATTCTTGAACCTCAAGAGATTGCATCTCATATCTGGATTCACGCAATTACAGCGAACAATGACCCGGACCGAATAGTGTCACAGTCAAGACAGAGCAAATCCAGACGCTCTCAATGACACCGTTTTATTTTAGGATTTCGCCGCGGTGGCATTGATTGACAAGGACATTGTACTGATGTAGCCTTTGTTTTCCAGGATCTGGTGCATGCCTCCAAATGCAGGCAATGACATTAACAAGAAGAACATTGAGTTGTTAAGGTATATGTGGCAGAACATAATAATTATTTAGTATATCGAATTAAGCTTTGACCTAGAATAAAATCATTTGACCAGAGTACCCCGATGATGTTCAGTCCACGATGCTACACATAATTAGCAGTGATGATACTGGCCTTTGATGAGGCCTGATGAGATGTAGTGAAATCCTTCATGCATTGTAATATTTTGTGGTGTGCAACAGCGTAGGCGTTGAGAGAATTAACACCATGAATATGGATGTTGGGTGAGCATCATGAGAGTAAATGTGCTTACTCTATTGATTAAATCTCCCATCAGTCACCTAGCAGCATGGTCCCCGTCCTCTCGCTCCCTCTCCCTTTCTCTCTGTCTCCCACATCTCTCTACTCATCTCTGTCAGGGTGAGCTCAGTGGAGTGGTTAAATTGTCCATAGCGCGTAAATGCTCGTTTATAAAAGCCGACAGACGTGGCGGTCGTTTGCTGAAATTAATTACCCCTCGGAGCCACAGCAAGCATGGGCCCTAGTCAGTCAGTCATGGTCCGCCACCTCCCAAGCCCCTGTACCTGCAGAGAGAGAGAGAGAAAGAGAGAGAGAGAGAGAGAGAGAGAGAGAATGGCATAAGGTTTACAACAATTAACCTGATTTGAAATAAACAGGATTAATACACATTGAGGAAATATCTTTAGCTGATGCATATATTTTCTCTTTTATAAACCGGAAAGAGTGATGGCACCAGACAGAACCCAAACCTTCAGAAAACAGCAGAAGAAAAAGAAAAATGCGTCTGAACCCGGGGTTATTAATCCAAATTGCACATTTTTTAGCCGTGAAATATCGCTCCCTTTCTTGAGCAAAAGATCTGTGGGGAGTTTTGCGCTGACGCAGCCCAAGATGATGATACGATACACACCATGGTGACATCAAACTAATCAGAATGTATTCATCTTCAACTAGAGTAACTTAATGAACTTCAGCACTATCTGATGCAACACTTCTCTAACATTAATAAAAGCTTCATCTCCTGTCTGATTTGCATAATTGTTCAAATGAATCCTCTAATGCGCTGCCTTTTCTTTTTTTCCCCTTCTTTTTTAATAAAGTGCTGATTTGTGTTAAAGTGAGCTGTGGCTTGCCGTTGAGAGGAGACGGGAGGAGGGAGCACAAAGGAGGATGGGAGGAGTGGGATTTGCAAAGGGCCTAAGGTGATTTGTCACCATTTTGATTCAGTCATGTAATTAAGCGTTCTGTGTTGTACAACGGGATATTGGTTTGTAGTGATTTCTCATATGGCTTTACGGCCACGGAGATAGTTTAGAATGCGTTCCTCATATTGTGTAACTTAATATCTCTTTTTTCTTCTTGTCGGCTTGTCTCATTGAGTGAGACATCTACACGTTTCCTTCTTCCCTTAATCTATTTATTGTTGATGTCCATTACCAACTATGTGCAACCCATTTCAAATCCCTTGATATTGCTACTGCCGACAGTCTTTGTCAGCCACACATTGCGAGTGCTTTATAAATGTGTGCCAAAATGTGTGTCATGAAATGGCATCAGTAGGTGCTTTATTCTGAAAGATGTTTCAAGTTGGTACAGGTGTGTATAGTGCCTCTTGTTTGAATGTTCCAGTTCCTTACCAAGACAACTGCTCTGTGTACGTCCTTCTCGACGTAATTAACTTTACCTAATAATTAACAACTTTGGATCAAATTTCAATTAATTATGCTAAAACACAGCCAAACTAATGACCTTCAGTAGACTGAAATACTCATCTCACTGGTAACATTTTGCTTTTTTTATTCCATTTTATTTATATATCATGTATATAATAATTTTCTGGTGTAGTATCTGGAGCACAACACATTTCTTTTTGGATGAATAAAGTACTAAATATTAAATCCTGCGTACATTTATGACAGAGCAAAAATGAATTAAAAAAACTCATCTGTGATGATAATTTGCTCATATGTTGCACAGGATAAAACATTATCTTCAGAATTGTGGATATGATCATTCTAAAAATAAAACACCATATTTCAGGGACATTAATGATGATTTTCTAACGCTTGGAAAAAAAAATACCCCAATGGTTGAAATTACGAGATAGAAAGTCAAAATTATAAGATACTTAAACACAACAGTAGAAGCAGCTCTTCATAGTTTACCCTACATTTGACATAATGTATTGTGAGTACATTGAAGACTACTTTAAACGTGGCTTTACAACAGATGAAATACTTCACGTGGGATTGTACTGAGCAAACGCACCCTTGAAAGGATTTAAAGCAAGAAGCAGCTCTGGCGTAGAAAGGATAAAACCGATGTGACTGAGGTGACGAACTTCATCGAACTGAAAAATGGAAACACCTGGTCGTGTCATGGTTACAGATGGATGCACCAAAAGTGCCATATTTGTATTATCAAGTCTAACTTTTCACCTTTTTTTGCTACCGTAAATGGGCTTCCATATAAAAGGTATATGATTGTCTTAAAATTAAAGTCTATGTTGCTTACAGTGCCCACAAACTACATCTCCCACAATGCATTTCGATTTTGTGACCCTTTTGTCAGTTGACTTTTATTTCACACTGTGATGGTGAAGGTAAACTGTGTAATTAATCCGTGGTTTACATGTGTGCCGAACCGTGAGGGGGGATCCGTTACACCACTATTATTCACTCACGGCAGCAACATGTTGTCTGTGTGCCCACATTAAAACTATCACAACAGGTGGACAGGAGACGCAACAGCCCGTAAAGCGGTTTTCCAACAAGTGATTGAGATGAAAATGATCGACAAATAATCCCAAAATGTCCCAAGAAGAGAAAAATGTATGCAGAGGGTAGAAAATTGAATGAAAGATGTGAAAGTGAATACATGTTTGTGCTTCAAGGAGAAAAAACGGTCAGTCGTCTGTGTTATGAGGCAGTGTCGGTGATGAAGGAATACAATTTACGTCGGCAATTTAACACCAAACACGGAGCCAAATATGCTAAATTTAGCCTCCAATAAAAACACACGTGTCCAAGAATTAAAAGGCAGACCGCAATCGCAGCAGAACATATTTACAAAAGTTACAGCCCAGTGCATGCTAAAGGTATGTGAGCAGGTGTGCTCCGACCAGACACGACTCTTAAAATGTCAGTTTTTGAAGAAACACCGTCGCAGACCGAGTTCAGGAACTAGCAGCCAATCTGACAACACAGCTAGCCGAAGAGACGAGCAGTTACTTGTCTTTTTCATTAGCTGTTGATGAAAGCGCAGACGACACGGACACACATCTATCAATGTTTATAAGAGGCGTGAAGGCAGACTTGACTGTCAGTGAGGAGCTCTTGGATGTAGCTGCCATGGACGGGACGACGACGGGGAGGAACATTAGTGATGCGGAGGTGACAAAAACAGCTTCGAACAAAGTAAATGTAATAACTTGTGTTTGATATTTGTCTTTATTTCCTTTAAATGTTTGATCTTTGATAGAGTAATGTGGGTTTCCTAACCCTAAATTAAAAGGATTTATGTTATAATAACGGAAATGTGCTTAAATATATTTGTTACCTTTATATAACTGCATGTACAATATGTTTACACTTGAATAAACAATAATCAAATGCAGAGACAGTTATTTAACAACATGTTAGGGAGTAGTTACATTTATACAGTCTTACAGTTACAACCGGCCCTTTGAGGGCAACCGTGATGCTGATGTGGCCCAGAGTGAAGATGAGTTTGACATTCCTGCTCTCAAGGATAAGTGGATGGATGGATGGACAATGGATACATTTCAGTGATTGTTGGAAATTACATTTTCTTTTTCCTACAGTCACATTGAGCTGTGCCCTCTGCATTATCTGGTACTTCTAGTTGGTGTAAGTCTTTCATCATTCACTGAAAATAGACCTGCAATACAGACATTGAATTACTTCAAAGTGACCTTTGAAATGTGTGTTCAGAATCTGATCAACTAAAAGTTGTCTTGATCGAATTGATCGCGTTTGAATCACAGTGATAAGTTATTGCTTTGTCAAAACTAAAATGACGTGAAAGAATAAACAAACAGCAGGTTGATTGACGAGATGTTACGGTGTTTCACCTTGCTGTAAAAAGTTATACTATTTTTCTTAGGAGAGTTGGCTCATGGGCTTCTTCTCTGATTACCTTCTTACAGTACAAGTAGACAAGCTGGCAAGACTCCCGAAAAGTAGCCTACTGACGGCTGCAATCTTTTTCGGTTACTTGACCCTCGTCTTGCAGATTGTATTGCTCCGTTGAGAGTTCTTTGATGTCACAAGGGGGCATTAGTCCGGTGTCAAAGTTGAGGGCTTCAGTTGTTTGACATTTGACAATGTGTGCAAGTCTGAACCTGAATTCTTATTTTTCTATGTCCGGGATCAAAGAAACCTCAAACTGTTTATTCTACATCTCTGTATGTTTGTATCGCAGGGGACTTGCAAAGAGACAAAATTCCCTCATGCTGTGTATGGCGATTGGATGTAATAGGCCATTTACCTCTGTAAATCTGTTGTGTTCAAATACCACAGTGTGTATGTGATGATATCCTGGCCAGTGTTTTCTTTGAAAACGGACCAGAGCAGCTTCTGTAAAATAGGATCGTCGTCATCATGACCTCTTCTGTTTTCCCAGCTGTATCTTAACTCAGATGTGAGGCTTTTACTGCTCTTTTTTTTTCCTGAACTAGTGTTTGTTATACATCTGCTGGTCAGCGATGAGAGGATCGCACCCCTGAGTCACAGCATGGCCTTTCCTGCTCCATTTGAAAACTGCTTTGATGACCGGGGGCTTTAAGAACACACAGTGTCAATGAAAACACTTTGATATTTTTGCTCCAGCTGTCAGTTTGGACATGGAAAATGGTGTCCCTCCTAAGAAGAAGGTCCTTTTTGCGAAGTAATGCAGATGCAGCAGTTACATATTCAGTCTTCAGAAACGAGTGGGCAATTAGATTGTGCTTCAGACATAATGGAAGTCTGTTAGATATTAGAAGGAATACAATTAACCAGTGTGTATTTACCACCACCATTATGGCAGTCTTGTCACTAGACAAGGTAATTAGGAAGCTTTATTCTGGCAGCAGAGTATGGAATGAGATGTAAAGATTGTGCCTCGCACAATGGAACTGTGCTGTGCAGTTGGAAGAATCAATTCTCTCTCTTTGTTTTCCCAAACTGCGGTGTTAGCAGAATCTTAATTTTTCTTTTTTTCTAAATCCCCCAGTATCCCTCTGTCATTTGGTATTCCAACACATAGTTCCCTTGAATGAATGTATAACCTTCCACCATCAAACTACTCAGCTCTGTGTGTGTACAACCTTTCTGACTGCAAAGATTCAGGAATGCACTCTCCTCAGCTACAAGTGCAACACAATCAATAGAGCCTGCTTTCGCTAGCAGCGGCCCTAAAGCACGCTGATATATTTCACTGTGAAGATCAGGCTGAAATTACTGCAAAATGAGCTCACGCAGCAACTCCTCTGCCGTCTACAGTCGAAGGGTGTAGATCATGACTAGCATGTAACAGGTTAGAAATTGGGTTTGGTTAATTCACAGAGTGGTAGCCCAAAGACAATGTGCAAAATTACATATTATATTCTTATAAATGAAATATTGGAGTGCCTTGAAAACTAAATGATATGATCTTTCTCAAAATATTGATTTAGTGTCATTGATGAAAGCTAGTAATCCGTATTGATTGTTCCACCACCTGGCAACATTTTAAAACATTTATTTTCTTTTATGTAGGCACATAACTATCACGGGACCTTTTTACTGTGTGCCATTTAACGTAGTCTCATGAAGTGGTTTGAAAGTTTCTAAAATGTATCCAGATTTAAATAAACCACTGGATTTTCCACTGGAAGAACACATGTTAAGTTCAGGCAGGTGTTTGTGGCAGTTGCAATGTAGCATGTACAGTATATGTACATTTATTTTCTTAATGTGTTTATGTTTAGTTTCAGAAAATAAATATTTTGCCTCACGAGCACCGTTGCACCAGGGATTACAATGTTGGCCTGTCAAGCATTAGCATGCCAATATTAGCATCTAGCTTAAAGCAACGGTCTGGCTGCAAACAGTGTGTAACATTTAGGGGTACTAAGTGGCAGCAATGGAATACAATATTCATATCTATCTTTTAATCAGAGGATAATCACCTGAAACTAATCATAGTGTTTCCGTGAGCTTAGAAAAAGCCAATTTATATAGGGAGTGGTTAGCGGGTCGTCTTCCACGGAGTCCGCCATCTTGCACCGCCATGTTTCTACGGCAGCCCAGAACGGACACTGGCTCTTGCGAGAGCCATTTGTGTTTTACGTTATCTGAAGGTAGGGTTGCATTCCGAATCTCGGTATTAAACAGCCCGGTGCTAATAGTATTGAGAAGCACCGACGTTGCTGGTGTTTTCATTAGTACCTTTTATGTTTTGATGTTATTTATTATCATACTGCAGCGCTCATCTGCTCTGCTCTCTCTGACGAACTGAGCTCCTCCAAATCCACAGACGCAAACACACAAGCGTGAGCAGATATGCCGCTGTGGTGAAGTAAACCAGGTGAAGTGAAGGATACTCGAGTTGACAGCAACTACGCTTGTTAATATAATACAATACATCTGTGAACATGTAAACAAAAGTGAAACCTAATTCAATCGGCCACCGCCGCTTACACACTGGGCCTTTGCCTCCACTATAGCCAATAGGCTAAACAGCAGTTTACCCGATGACTAACTTCCTGCCTGTGCTCCTTTGGGTGACATATAATGTCTCCCACTGTTAATATATGATAATTATGATCATAAAACGTGCTATCACAAGGTTATTTAGATGACTTTTACTAATGCTAATGGCACTATATCAACCAAGGTTCAAGGTTAAACTGTTGCACAAAACGTAATATGATATATAAATACACGAAAGGACCCATTATATCTGATTGAAACAATGCACGTGATAACTATATACAAATTACAGCATGTCCTGAAGACTGGAATAAATATACTCCATTTGTCACATGGTTAACAAGGCGATGGAGATGAAAATGAAAATACAAGTGATTCACAGTCAAGGTTTGCCTCCAGACATGACGTTACAGTTGCACTGTCTTCATAATCGGAGAGGTGTTTCACACACCGGTGCTGAGGTAAGACAAGAAAGGAGAGCTGGAAACCTGATAAAGCCATCCCCAAACTACAGTGACAGTTGTGAACTGAAAACACTGTCATCCTTAGTGGTGCACACAATGTTTACCCACTTCTCAAATCTGAAGTAGCATTTATAGTCAACCCCCCCGAGGGCGTTTCCTGCATACTCTACACTTATTAGTGTGTTATGAGGGGGTTGGAGTCAATGTACTTGTTGTTCTTGCTCCTTATCTTCTCTGGCAGTTCCTAATCTGGATCAAACATTTTTTTTTTTTTTGGTGAGTGGTCAAAAAAAACAGAATTTTAACACATCAAAATCTCTCTAATTTTTTTTTTTTTATGTCTTGCTTTCTATGTGTCACATTGGAAAATGTTTCATTGTTAGTACATTTGAGTCAAACTTACCATTGTTGTATATTCTACTAGCTGACAGGACAATGCTATAAAAATACAGAAAGACACGTGGGGGAAAGTGGGCCAACAATGGCACAAAGACAGTGATGTGTTTCTGCTGCACAGTCTGTAAAGTAGTTTAATTGCCCACAAGGAATAAATGCGTTTGCATTCTGTTCTCGTGCCCCTTTTCTCCACTGCAGTGAACTTGCATTGTCTGCCAACCCTTGTCTCCCTCACACACACACACACACACACACACACACACGCACACGCACAGCTGCAGTCAGAGGGCAGAGCAGTCTTTTCATGCATGGCTCACTATGCTTATGTAAGAGCACTACTTAAACCTGGTTACATCACATAACAGGCGGCACTGTGTCAGTGGGTCACTGTGCCACACAACCACTGAACTACATACACACTCTATGTTGGGCCCTCCTCCGCTGGTCATGTGAAGGAGGCATTCAGGCACACGCTTTGGAGGGTCATTCAAGCATGTGTGCATGCCTGTGTTTTATATGTGCGTATGTTGGTTACGCCAGCTGATAATAGGCCAACATAATGGCCAACATAAAATGGAAAATATGACGATTATGTTGCTTGGTTTACTTTAGAAGACAGCTTGAATTGTGCAAAATGTGCCATTGCTGCGCCTACGGAGTGCCAGTAGGGGGGCCCCCTCTGTTTCCAAATTATACTTGCGTGTATCCTCTTCTCACCCTTAACCCCAGCTCCTGCTCCTCATACTCCCTCCCCAGCTCCGCCTTTCTGCCAGCGGAACAGCCCATCTCTGTCTTTTTCTCTCAGTTTCTATTGAGTACACACACACACACACACACACACACACACATATAACACACGAGGGCAGGACCAGCCCCTCCCACTGGTCTGTAGTTCCATGAAAAACACAGAGGGAGAGAGACACAGACAGAAGAGGGGGAGAGAGAGAGGGAAGGAGGAGCGTAGCTGCGCTGAAGCCGAGCCCCTCTATGCTTCAGCACGCAGAGTGGAGCAGACGGCAACAGCCACACAAACACACTCCACACACCACGACCACCACCGCCGCCACCACCACCACACAGACACTGTGACGGCTGCCAGGCGCAGTGGGAAGCAAGCCGTCAGGGAGAGAGCTTGAGAAGAAAGAGAGGGATCGCAGAGGGGAAGAGAAGAAAAGAGTTGGAGGAGGCACCTTGTGGATCAGAGGGGATTTTCCTCCTGTGCGAGTGCGCTTCTGGATAGGACTATCTGCTTCTTCCCGAGCGAGAGGAGTTTTTAAACGAGGCTTCTTTCTTTTTTTTTGCTCATCCTCCACGCCGGGCTCCAGCGACATCTACCTATCTATCCCCGGAGCTTAACAAAACAGGGAGGGAGTGAGAGAGAGAGTGAGAATAAAGGCAGTCACAGCTTCAGCTCAAGACCACCCTCTCTCCTCCTCCTCCTCCTCCTCCTCCTCTCCTCCTCTTCTCTCTCTCGAGCTCCACATCCAGGCGTGAGTTCATCGCTGATTTCACTGTCTTTTGAGGATAGAGCAGAGGACGGCGCGTGTTCTCCAGGACACAGCCGAGCTCCCGGTGGGATCAGGGTCTCGTCTGTGGTGAGAGGGAGCGAGAACCAGACAGGGAAACTGATACACAGGAAGAAGAAAAGAGAAGGAGACAGACGAGAGTAAGAGACGCCGGAGAGCAAATTGAGGGGCATGTTCAGGGCAGCAGGGACGAAGAGTCAGTCTGATTTTTAGAGTGGAGAGTGCAAGGAACCGGCAACCGGATCCTATCCATTCCTCCCTCCTCCTCCTTCTCCTCATCGTCCTTTTCTTCTTCCTTTTACCCTCTCTCTGTCCTGCTCTTCAATTCCCCCTATTGTTTCCGGTGTTGCCTCCTACTAACCTTTTTTTAATACCTTCCTTTCCTCACCTCCTTCTCCCCAAACCCTTCTTTTTTTTTTTTGCTGCCACTCCGGATTCTCTCTGTCTCTCTTTCTGGGCCTGTCTCTCTTTGTGAGGTTCCCTGTGAGCTCCCAGACAAGTAGACTGACTAAAATCCCAAGTGCTATCTGTCCTCCTGTCCCTCCCTTCCTCTGTGTGTTTATCACACACACTCCTTAGTAAGAGGACAACGTTCTCTCTCTCTTCATCCTCCACTCTTGGAAGCAGTCGTCTGAAGGATCCAGGCCGGCGTGAACGTACCTCACCTGCGAGCTTCTATCTCCAGCCTCCAGGACCTTCAATTGGATTCCATCTACATGGGAAAACGTTTGGAGCAGCAGCAAATGTACCCCCACTACACCTACTACTACCCCCACTATCTCCAGACCAAGGTAGGATGGTCCGCCAGGTTGACCTATTTTACCACAGTCTAAACGTGTTTGCGTGTTGAAAATACACATCAGCTTTTCATCCTGTAACTGTCTTACAACCATCTTGCAACCGTCCTTTTGATTAGCTCCATATCTTCTCTATCTGCTGCCTCTTTAAATCGCCTTCCCAATCAGTACCGGATCAAGACAAAATTACATTTTCCGACGATCTCAAGTGTATGATTTGAATGTAATTCGTACCTCAATTATGTCGAATTCCTTAAATTGACGCAGCAAGACCCCAAAAGGGATCTGTCAAAAGACCAAAATTAGTTTGAGAAAGCCGCAAGATAGATGCTGAAATTGCCTCGCACGACAGCTTGCTAAATGACACCATGGCCCCTCTCCCCCATCTGTCCCCCGAGCAGGGAGATATTGGTGTCACTCAGCTTTTCCATCCACACAGAGACTTGACCCCATCCTCCCCTCTCCGACCCCACCAGCTCCAAGTTCAAGTTCGGGGCATGAGGCCCACCCTTCCCTCAGCCCATGTTTTCTCTCCTACTTTGTCCCTCTCCCACTCTGTCACTCCAACCTCCCCCCCACCCCCAACCCCCCTCCTACCCCTCCCTTCACTGGCCACCCCCAGGCTAAACTCACCCATGATACCACGCTGTAGACGTGATTGATGGAACCTGATACACTTATCCGTTCATCAAGGGTACAGAAAACAGAGCTCCGGTTTAGTTTTCTTTTGTTCTTTCGCTATATTCCTACTTTTCTTACCCACACATAGCATGCATACACAGAGCCACACACACAAGATATTTCCCTCTCTGAGTCTTCTACCTCCAAGAACAGGAAAATGGATCGCTAAGGCCTGATCGATGGCTCCTGCATCATATCGCCAAGCCTGCCGTTCCCTTTGTCTGCTGTGATTCATTTGTTTTTCTTTCGTGTGATAGTAAGTGTGAGGAGTTGGGGTTTGCTGCAATATTTAGTAAATGTGTGCATGTCAGTATAGGCAAGAGAGATGGAGAGAGATGCAAAGATAAAAGTGTAGGAGTGGGATGCTATGAGAGTAGAGAGATCATGTTATTGGGTGGACACAGTGTGGGAAGAACAGGTAAAAAAAAACAACGATTGCTCCACTGAAAAAATAGGCCAATAGCAACACATTTTGTACAATTGTGAAGTCTTAAATACTGTTATTTCAACAAATGAACACATGGATAGGATTGTCTTGATCAAGTTTCTGTTCCTTGATTCTAATCCAAAACCCAAAGATTACAAGAGGATGTTTGGCTGCTTTCATTTTCTAATTTAAAATAGTTCCACATTGAAGACATTTTCACAGCCCGTTAACGTTTTATAACACATGCCTCCCTGCTACAAGTTGTGGGTAATGTTCACAGCAATTACAGATGAAAGCTGGCGGAGACGGAGCATATTGAGATCCAATAAACAAGTAATTTAAATTTAGGGGGCTGATAGTAATCAACCAAACATTGGCTGAAATCAATCTGTCAGATCAGATCTGGACATTTCTAATTGGGGATAGACAGTTTGTAGCTTTGACATCATTATACTGTCGTTAACCATGTTACCATTTCAAATCCAATTAAAGTTTTTTTTGGATGAAAATATATATTCACTTATTCAGCACAGTCGAGTGCACGCTGGCTCAAATGTAGTACTTTATTCATTGGCAGCTCCACTGTAGCAGCTCTTCAACTTAAGTTCACAAAATAAGATTAATATTTCCAATTAACTGCAGGATATTTTTGCGGATGACATGTGCAGATCGCATTTGCTGCATGTCGACATTACAGACGTAGTTCTCGGAGCTGCACACACTCACATCTGGGCCCTGTCTGATGTTTTTAAGAATGTGCTCAAGATGAGCAATCGGACTGTTTGTTAATGCACATCTGTGACTTGGTTGTTGCAACCAACATCTCCAATGACGAGCACGCCTTTCTGTTTGCTACTCTGGAAGAGTAAATGCTTGTCTGCTACTGGATAATATAAAGTGTGTTGTATCTAAATTTTCTTTTAATGAAAAAAAGAACTCCAAGGATCTATATGGTAATTTCATCTCTGTGAAAGTGTTCTTTTGTTAAATAGTTTTTTCCCTGAACAGAATTAAAATGGCAAAACGCAATTCATCTTCTTTTTCTTTTAAAGTTTGACAGCCTGTGTTTTTGTGGAGCATTTTCATCATTTATTTTGTGGTTGCATTAATACTGCATATCTAAATGGTACAAAAATGGTTGTGATTGCATCAGATTCACAATGAACTTAAAAGGAAACCGTATTTAATTGTCTAGCAATAACAAAGAAGCAGCATTTCTAATCAGTGAATCAAGGAGCATCTAATCACTGTGTGATTTGTAGGTTTAATACACGAGATATTACGCTGTATGTACACGTACGTTAGATTAACATTTGATGCGTGTCGTTTTGTGTGTGCATATGTCACCGTGTCACACTGCTGTTCTTTGATTTATCTATCAGTTCAAGGTCACCTAATTTCTCTGAAGTATCTGCAACAGGCATCTGGCCCAGACCATCTCTTGATTCCTTGCACTCCATCCATCCCTGCCTCCTATCAGCCCTCCCTCTGTCCCTCTTGCTGTCAAGGTCAAATCAAATTGGATCCTACCCTCCCCAGTGTTTCCTGTCGACGGTGGATGTATGTGTGTGTGTGTGAGTGTGTGTGTGTTCGCATATCTATCCATGTATGAATAAAACCAGCGTCTGTATTTCAGCTTTGTTTCAGTGACTGTACATGAGCCTGAAACTTTGTCCGTCAATGCGTGCGTGAGCGAGGACCGAATACATTTGCTCACGTTTGTGTGTGTGCGCAAGTCTGTAAGTGCATGTGTGTATCCTGTGTTAATGTGTGTGTGTGTGTCTGCGTGTGTGTGTGTGTGTGTGTGGCCTCTGAACAGTGACTCCTTCTGACCCCTCCTCGGTGCAGCTTGCTGTCATTAAAGCTCTAGCGGGTCCCAGAGGAGCAGTTCAGTGTAGTGTGTGTGTGTGTGTGTGTGTGGGTGGGTGTGTGTTTCAGAGGCCCCATAGAATAGTTCAGTTATATGTCTATATGGACCTTGACAACAAGCCAGTGTTTGATCAGCCTGTGCTGCTCTCTGACTTCAAATATGTGAGGTGTGTGTGCGTGTGTGTGTGCGCGTGTGTGTGTGTGTGTGCATGTGTAAATGTGGTTGGGTGTGAATGTAGGTATGCAGGTGGTTTTCAGACTCTTTGTGTACAATGGACAAGAGCAGACAAAGACTTACTGGTTGTATTTATTGTGTGGCCTCCTTTTTTAGCCCCCCCCCCCCCCCCCCCCCCCCCCCCTCTCTCTCTCTTGCTCACTGATCTGATTGGAGATGTAAATGGCCCCTTATTAATCTTTATTCCAGAGAGTGGAGGCTCTCCTGTGGAAATCAATCATTTGTGTCTGTCTGTGTGTGTGTGTGTGTGTGTGTGTGTGTTTGTGTGTGTGTGGGTGTGTGTGTGTGTATATGTGTGCCTCCTTCACTCCCTTCCAATAGCAATCTTTAGACACAAGACACGCTCGCTCAAAAGGCGCACACATGCACCACCTTCACACAAAGGCATTTATGAAATGACTGGCTTATACTAGCAATGCTTAGCCAGATGACAAAGTGTGCGTAAATGTGCGGCTATTAAACAAGAGAACTGCGCTTGCTCTGCCTCCATAATGGGTTATAGGTACAGTTAGTGTGCATTAGCAGTGGGGCGGGAAGGGACAGCATGCCCTCTTATGTGAGCCTAGCGCCGCTTAATCATGGCTGTTAGAGGGTTTGAAGGGATCGGGGGGGGGGGCATTGTTGCATTTTCTGGGTGATTTGTTAAACACGTTTAGGATTTTCTTGCCTCTGTGGGCTGGTTTCAGTCGGCTTACTGTTGATGCCCATTCTGTGGCATCGAAGGCACGATTTGCTTATCTACTGAAGGCATTTTTCTTTCTCTTTCCAGGAAATCCAGTCTGTGAAATCCCTAATTGGACCAAATGAAAGTGCAAAACAAATTATCGTAGCATTTGATTGTTGCTGTGACATTTTGAGCGTTGCCCTGTGGTTGGAGTGGAATGTCTCATAACAGCAATAATAAAATCAAACATGTTGCCTTTTTTAAATGTGGAAAAGTGGCATTCATGACATCAAGCTCTGATAATTAGAAAGTATATTTATCTTTAGGTGACGTATACTAAAACATATGTCCCCTCATGCCTCCATTTCTCTTAGTTCAAGCATTATTAGTGATTTTATGTCTTTCTCGTTATGCTTTTATGAACCTTTATTTGCAAATGCAACTTGCACGCCATGTGGTGATAGGCTGTTATATGTATAGATGATTGAGCCTCTGAATGTAATAGCGCTATTCAGCTTTTAAATCTTTTCTAGCCGCCGATGATGATGAGTGACCGAGGATGTGAATCTTTGATGATAATCGTTAAGAGTAAGATAAGAGAGAAGCAGAACGAGAAAAGAAAAAAAAGTTGCATTATCAACCAGCCGATCATTAGTTTGCTGCAGAACAGTGTGCTAATATGCTCAGTGGCACACGAGGAGCTTTAATTAGGGTAATGAGAAACAGCATTCAGCTGATATCAAAGTAATGGCACACGCGGACACGCCCGGACGTCTAAATAGAATATTCCATCCTTCAAAAATGAGATTTTCACATCCAATTACTCTCCATTATGCGCTCGATAAGGAGGGACACAAGGACACAAACATAGAGATTCGCATGTGCAAAGGGGTTCACTTTTACACTGAGCTGAACTTTCTGTCCTCCCTTTACTATCGCATCCTTCCTTCCTTCCTTGTTTCCTTCCAAGCTTCTATTCCTCGTCTTGTCAAACATAAAGTACTTTGCTTTAGCAGAAACAGCGACCATAAATTATGCAGCACACATCACACATACACGCACGCGCACACACATACAGAAACTGAATAATGTGTGTAGTGCGGTGTGCAAAGTAAACAGAGTGTATAGGTTTTATAGCACTGCATGCATTCTGCTCATGCCCTGTTTCTCCTCACACATCTGCCCGCCTGCATCAGTTGTAGTTTTACAAGCGGCAATATTATCATGTGCTTGTTGTTTAAGACCGAGCTATTCTGTTTGGATCTCAGCTCTGCTCTTGATAGCATCATATGCCAATGTAGAGAATGTAGAAAAGCCTTATGTTGCCTTCTTCTAATGCCCTACCCAACACTCTTGCTCACTCTTTCCCTGCTTTTTCTTTTCTGCTGCTCTCTCTCTTTCTTCCTGCCTGTCTCCCAGTGTGTTCTGGTCTCTCTCTCTCTCTCTCTCTCTCTCTCTCTCTCTCTCTCTCTCTCTCTCTCTCTCTCTACCATCTGTTCAGTTTGCCAGGCCTGGGTAGTTTTCACTGCTTAAAAGGGACTCTTCTAACCACCCATATATGTCCATTTATTATTCTCCGTGGGCTGTTCTATTCTTGTCCCAGTACAGTAGCGGACGCTGACCCGTGCCTCGCTCTGTTGAATAGGAGTGAAAGAGCTTAAGCGGGTCAGTGCATGCACGCAGGGGTGAGAGAGGCTCACCCCTGCCAGTTTTGTAATAGAAAATATGTGAAGGAGGGAAAAAGAAAGGTGGATGGAGCAGGAAAAAAAAGGGATGTGAAGGAGAGCAGAGTGAGATGTATCAGGAAGAGAACAGATGGCGGTAGCAAAAGGAATTTGAAATAAGAGATAGAGATCCAAGGGGAAATACAGAGCGATGCAGTGAAGGAGACAGAAGTTGTAGGCCGGGTCAGGGAATAATGGTGCTGCTGCATTTTTAATAGTTTGCCACTTTGTAGCGACCCTTGTCTAATGGATTCGCTGCCTCTTGAAAGCTCCTGTCAGGGCCCTCTACCTCCAGCCAGGGGTTTTGGGGACCAAAATATCACGTTGGGCCCAGCCACCACAGGCCACGCCAACCTGGCACAATTGCCGCAACCCCACCTCCAGAACCATTCAAAGCTTTAAATAACTACCATTGAAGGCTTGCAACTCTCTTGTAGTCCAAGAGCACAATATTTGAAAATGTAACACTGTGCAGAATGTTGTATGTCTGTCTGTAGTGGAATTGACTATTTCATTAAAGACAGATACCTTCTTTAAGAAAAGTGCTCAAGGCCATCTTTTACAGTCTAAATGTCATTTTAATGGAAAATCATCGAGACATAACTTAAAATATATATGAATAACTTAAAATGAATATAGAATCATATATTATCCTGTAATATAAAACCATTTCTAATAACGTAAAAAAAATTCAGTTACTACCAATTCAACACAATACTGCTCACCTATTTTTCTGTTTTGGAGTAGGGCTGGTTCATTGGTAGGAGGATGGGGATGGAGAGACAGGGCTGCTGAGCATAAAGCTGCATCTGTACTTGGGCCTCGCACCAGCCAGGGGCCACGACAACTGATTTGAATAGATTGCTAAAAGTTTGCCTGTATTGATTAAATGTCGGCCAAAAGAGGATCAAACACAATGGACTAAGCTAACAGGTTAACTTTCACTCACTGACCACACACACCTTTCTTTTCGCTCTCCTGTCTTTCTTTTCATCTTTGAAACCCCAATTTTTCTTTTCTGGGGCAGGACCAAACCATTTCATGTAAATAGACGGGGTGGGGAGGAATCGTCCTAACCCCCCCCCCCCTAATACGACGTCCCTGCCCCAAACAGTTCCACCACGGAAATTGCTGAGGGCTCCAGTAGTCCCTAACACTTCCTGCTTGCATGTGTTAAGGTCTAATATTGTCTGGCAGCAAACCTAATTCTAGTAAGTACGCAGATGTTTTGGCAACAGGAAGCAGCAACTGAAAAACTGAGGGCTTAAAGAAATCCATTACTCAGGCTGATTTCACAACTCTTTGAGATGTACACTTCTGGTGCGCCGGCTTTTAAGACACCGTGCTAAGTGCCTGACAAAGACTTTATCTTGGGATGAAAAGGGAGAGACAAAGAGCACAACCTCTAGCTGCTAGCTATTTTTAGTGTGTGTGTGTGTGTGTAATGTGCAGTGTAGAGGGCCCATGGCCGTGAAGCTGATCTACTTTCTAGAGATAGAAACATATTTAGTCTAGGTTTCACAAATGTCTGTATCTCTGCATTATATGGACTGGCCTTTAAACTACAGTACATGTACAGACTCCTCACATCCTTTCATTATAGGAGCTGTATTTAACATTCTGAGTGTTTTATATATATGTAAAGATATCATGGATTAATAATACACGAGCAGAGAATGAAGTTGCTCTCCTCATGTGTTGTAATCCATTGTGTGCCGCTGTTAACTTGAACTTGCAAAGTTCACTCACCTCCAGCTTTCTGCAGAGTAAACACTTTCTCTCTATTTGAGGACATATTAGTAAAGCAAACAATGAATGAATTTCTAATGTTCAGAATAAACAAATGTGTTTTGGTGAAAGGAGATGTTATGTATTGGGATTCTGGTCTGTGTTGGTTCGTAGGGCCTCTGCCTATCTTAAAGGATCATTAGCTGACCTGTGTGGGAACCTTTTTACACAAAACCCGTTGACCCGCAATTGACCCTGCATGCTGTCACAGATACTGTGACTGTGAATTTATTATCTCCCTCCTACAATTACACATTGATCCAGTATAATCAGGATGCTCGTTTTGTTTCCTGACAAATAAGATTCTATTTTGTAATGAAAGCCGGCTATATTATAGTTATTATAGTACACATCTTGTTCAGACGTAACAACATCTATTAGTCATCTGTAATGAATTTTGCATTTAATTAGCCCATATCATCCTGCTCTCAGTTGTCTGGGGTAAAACATATGTTGGAAAGGAAAATCAATTGTTTCCATGTAAACAAATGAAAATCTCGTGGGGCAAGTCTACATTGTATTCAGACTGTTTCTTGTTTGTATGTAAACAAGAAATAATATGATATGTTGTGTTCACAGGCCGAATATATCTATATAATTGAAAATACTCATCTCTCCGATCATTATTTGCATACAAACTGCGCATTAAATGTCATTATTACCATCAACATAGGGATTTGGTTTGCACATTTCCTATTACCATTTCGTGTGAGGTGGGGAGGTGTGTGGGGGGGTTTGTGCGTTGGTGGGCGAGTGATCCCCACACCAGGGACCAGAGACATAATTGAAAGAATGGCCTGAGGGATTTCCCCTCATATGTTGTTCCTTATCCTACTTGGATGTTGCTTCCTTCTATCTCTATCTCTCTCTTTTCCTATCTCACTCTCACTCATCTCCTTGTATCTTTTACTGTTTCTATTTTTGTCCGAGAGCATTGCAGGTCCGACATGTTAAAGGAATATTCCACCCATGAATACTTTTTTTCACAGTTAGCGTGAAGTGATCTTAAACAGGTTCCAGTCATATTGTCAGTTACCCTTCTTTCTTCTGCCACTTCAGTGTCTTCACATCTCACGGAATGACCTTTCTAATACCCTCCAATAAAGTGGACCTTTTGAATCCATCCATTTGTGGAGAGCGGGGAGTAATAAGGGTAGTGGTAGCCGTAGTGAAGAGAGTCCGACTCTTCAGCGGAGAAAATGTGAAAAAGACTGTGATTATCTTTTGCCACATATCATGGAAGAAAGCCTCCTCTTGGGACGTTGATGGCATAAGCCTGGACATGTTTTACCTTCCTCTGGCAATTGATAGGCCACACCTGGTACCAGTAAACACATGCAGGTCAGGTGTACCAACAGCAACGACTGTAAATATATCTGTGCGAGTGATATCCATTTAATTTCACGCACATTCTAGTTTCCTTGACATCTGTTTGCATTCTCTATTCCAAAAGATTCACAGTGCATGAGTAAAATGACTGTGAATTACAAGAGATAAGCTGTACTACTGGAACCATTTCTATAGAAAGGACTGTGCGTATTGAGTTATACGACCAAGCAATGGTAAGCAGGCATTATTCATGAAAAAGGCTACATTTTCTTCTTGTTTTCAGGGACACAGCTCTTGCAAAGCCGTTTCCTTTGCAAACGTTCGGCTCACCTCGATCACCTGTCTCCATCACAGTCTCATAGTTATTAATGAAACAAGACGGACCTCCCCAGCGCTGCTCATATCACAAAGTAAATACATCTGTGTAGTGTTGTGATACTGCTATCAATGGATGTAATCGGACGCTGAAACATAAGTCAAAACCTACACCCTAGGTATCGGCAACTGGACTCCGGTTAAGCCCTTGTGTTAACTATACATCCAGCTGGAGCCCTTAGGGTTAGATTTAGACTGAACATGGTGAAATATAGTCACAGCGCTCATTGTTACATCCCTGTATTTCACACAAAAGGTAAATCCCATAATAATGTCCTGCTATGTACAGGGGATTTCTCACCAAAGTCTTCTGTGGGCCAAATAACTGCGGGACACTAGGATTGTAATCTGCACCAGTGCGTGTGCATCTGTTTGACTGCTTATATTCGTGTTTGCTGAAGACTTTTACCTGTACTGAAAGAAAGCTGCCCCCTCCGAGCCCCATTAAAGTTGTCAACAAAGTGCAAAATCGATAACCTGAAAGATGAAATGTGTGGCACATGTAATAAATAAAAAACAAGGCCTCCATCCGCCAAGATTTCAGAGAGGCATCCAAGCGATGAGCATCAAATCCAGATTATTTGTAAAGAATGATACATTCCTCAGATATATATATATAATCATAAAACGCCAGGTAAATATTCAACCCTAGCACGGACAGTGCCTTCTCTTCCATACTCGAGTGTCTCACCTTACTGGCTGCTAAACAATGATAGCGTTTCATTTTGTTACCTGCAAGCACACACGGCACATTTTTTGGTGTGCCCAGCAGCACAGTAGGACAGCTCCAAGTGTGAACAAACTCTGGAGCTCAACCTCTGTACTTATTCTTTCTCAGTCTGAGAGGAATATATAAAGAAACACAGTTAAACTCTATAAAACTGCCACGGTGTTTGCCCTTACAGACAGTTTAGCCTGCTTACAGACACACTCTTGTGCCTGAGCCAGAGGTGGCTGGCAAGGCCAAACATCTCCTATTCCCTGCTAATGAAATCCGGAATAAAACCCTCCCTACTTGGCTTGAGCCCCCCACCCTTCACACACACACACACACACACACAACACACACAGAGACACACACACACACACACACACAGAGACACACACACACACACAATTGCACGAGTACAAACACACAAACACAGACAACCACTCTCCAGGGTTCTGGTGCACGCACACACACACTAACACTCACAGAACCCCTGCAGTCCCAGCCAGGGATTATCCTAGGAAAACACTCCTTTTGTTGGGCCCCAGTCAAATTACTTTTCAGAGCTCTCATGCTTTTATCAGAGCTGTCTACGTAACTGTGTGTATGTCCATGTGTGTGTGTGTGCGTGTTTGTGTGCGTGTGCGCGCGTGGGTATGCATGTTAAGGCAGTCCAAACATAGGCTGTTGCTGATTGCAGGGAGCACATCCAAAGCGAATGGTCGCTAATGACTAAGTAAGCTGTTTATATTGCCCTCAGTATGTGAGTGAGTGTGTGTTTGTGGGTGTGTGTGTGTGTGTGAGAGAGAGAGAGAGAGAGATGGCGTGTGTGCGTCTACTCATATGCCAGTGATTTTTCTAAAGATAGTACATCACCAAATCACCACGTTGCGTTGCCTGTTGGCAGGCTGGTCCGGTGTTTGTGACATTTCAACTTGACATTTATGAATAAAGACACTGATGCTTATAAGCACGGTTCAAGTTGCACTTCCTGTTGGCCTGCTGCTCCCGGGACTCCAACCCCCTCTGTCAAAAAAATATTTGGGATGTTCTGCACGACTACTTCACTCGACCTCACTCGAAGAACAACAGCATTGGTCGTTCGAACGCTGCTTAATACTGTACTTGCTTTAAACAATGAAACCAATATTATCCAAATCATAACCAAGTAGTTTTGCTTTTGCTTAAACATAACCAAACCTTTACCACAGGGTTGACAGATCAGGGAAATGCTCACATTTTTATTTTATTTCTCAGAACAGCGGTGTGTCTGAAGAGTGACCATTTTTGTTCTTTTGGTAAGAGGACTTGCGTGGCGTTCAGGGAGACCTCTGTAACGACTGCCAATGTACAGTCATATTTTTGTTCCGCGGATAATTCATTTCTGGGGTACCAGCTCTCAGCCTGGGCAACGGCCAACTCAGTTGACTGGGCACAGATTGTAAAGCCACATTCAGCCTCTATTCATTCACACTACCGGCTTCTCCTCGGAGACTACCAGTCTCTTTCAAAGTTGTGTGAGAGTTTGTTTGTGTGCAAGTATGTTTCGGTGTGCGACTGCCACTTTGTGTGAGTGTAAGCGTTGTTCGAGAGCGTGCGCGATGCGTGCCTGTGCCTGAGACGCAGAGAGATGAGGCGAGAGTGCCAACGTGAGAGATAAACAGAGACTAACAACGAAAGAGGAGAAGTGAAGCGTGTGCCCGTGCGCTCGTGCGCATGTGTACGTGTGTGCCGAGGGTGCAAACTAGCTTTGTAGCTCTCAGTGAAGTGTTGATTTAAGTGGAAGTGGAGGGAGGAGATGGGATAAAAGGCCTGACTAGATTAGGCTGGCACACACTACTGAGGCGCGCTGTACTGCCTGGCCTTTCAGCGCACTCTGCACTGAGCCTGTGTGTGTGTGTGTGTGTTTGCGTGTGAGAGACTAGTACCCGTGTGACGACGTTGAGGACGCTCGAATTGGGATTTGTGTGTGCAACTGTTGGATGCAGTTACTCTACTGCTGATATTGGTGCAGCTGTACAATAAAGCAGCGGATTAGCAGAGCCACCGCAGCCACTATAAGAGCACTGAGGACACTAATCACAGTTCTGACATCTCAGCAATATCCTGTGCTGTACATAGTGTACGTTACCACGGTGAAGTGCCGTTGTTGAGAGGTGGTGTGGAGGTTTTACGGTGTCATCCGCAGTTCTGCACGTCCCAACTGAATTCTACAGATTCTTTGGAGGGGAGATGGGAAATAGATTACAGATTTTGCAGCTGTTTTCTTTTTCTTTTTTTTTTTTTGCCATCCTTTAATATACTTATAACCGTGCAGCTTCTGCCAGCAGGAGGCTGAATTACTGCATATTCAAGCTCCCCCAACCAGACACCCCACTGTTTAAGTCAAGGTGGTCTCCAACAATAATAGTTCATTGGCTAAGTTGTTTGCAGAACCGTCTCTCCATGTTAGTCTCTCTGTGTGCAGGAGACTGACAGTTGAGGGTAAAAACAACAACATTTGAAGTGGTTTCAAACGCTTGAGGTGTGCTTGATTTATCTTGAACAGACTAACACAACAGCTTCAAAAGGGGTATCAATAGTGGTAACATTTGAAAAAAAAGTCAGCCGTCCTACTGCTTTTTCAAATATTGAACGTGCATTCCACTGCTCTTTAGCCAGGGGTTTAGAGAGCAGCAGCAGCAGCGCAGGTATTATTGGCAGGGTGTTTGTGCCGTAAGGTTTAACAATCATCTGGCCTTTATTATTAACAAAACAGTGCTTTAAACACAGCTCAATGAGCAGGAGTCTCTGGGCTGTCACATTTTGGCAGCAGGTGACAGTTAACGGAAACCACTGCTAAATGATAGTTCACAATAAATTGTCTGCTACATGTGGTACAGTAGCAATCTGCATATTTCATTGATTTAACTTCCTGTATGAATAATTAAGACCCCGGGAGGCATTATCTCCTTGTGCATGTATGTTTGCATCCTTGTATGCGCATGCTCAGTTGTCTATAGCCTTATATATAGCGCATAGCTGATGTGTGCATTCATAGGCCTACTTAGTATGTCGTTTACTCATTAATTAAGGAAATGTTCCTAATGCAATATGCACGACGGGGCATCGATGCAGAAGACTTTCTTATCAAAGCTTGACATTGTTTTTAGACTCTGCATATCTGTGTCCGTGGGTGTTTCCGAGGGTTCCTGCTGTCATTTGTGCTGTTTTTGGGTTGGCCTATGAGTCACGGGGACTGACTACTTCCAACACTGTTGAAGATTTAATCAGATTTCCCAAACCATCCAAATACTGACGTCGCCGTATTTTGTACTCTTCTAGCCTTTTCCTCTTCAGCTCAATCTATAATATATCTTTATCGCTTCTTCCTGTTGTTATTTCGGTTCTCGCACAAATATGTATTTCCAGTGCTTTGAGGTGCTTTGACACGGGTCAGCCTCTGCGGAAATGTAAATAACAAATGCACCCCCCTTTTTTAAGCGGAATCCTGAATCAATTCATTTGAATTAAAATGGGAACCCATTGCCCAAAATCATCTCCAATACCTGAACCCCATTTGTTTGAGTCAATGCCAGGTACCAGCCGTGGGCTCATCGCAATTTAATATATACAGAATTAAATGTTCCTCTTGGATAAGCACCAGCAGCAGATACATGCAGTTACATAATACACGCATATACCTGATATATGGACGTTGCCATTTTTACAGCTTTATTATAATCCAATTACTTCTCCAGCAGTGATTTGTGAATCCCCTCTGCCCTTATTGCTGAGTTAGTCTGCCTTTCTTTCTTTAACTGATTCCTCATTGTTTCTAACGTTTGAATGAATCCTCGTAAAATCGAAATAAGAAAAATTAGATTTTATGTAGATTGTAAAAACTCGGGCACAAGCATGCACACACACAGGCAGGCGTAAATGAGATGTACAACAAGTATTTGTATGTAATAAGATGATGTAAGTTCACACACACACACACACACACACACACATACACTCACAGCAGCTGTCAACTGCTAGATTAGATGCAGTGGAAGAGCTGAGTACAACAGGAGGAGCAGTCAGTGCACCGCTGTGACACAAAATACTAACTGCAGCACTCTTACCAATACCAACCCCCAAATTATCCTCTCAGCAGAGGTCTCTCCCAGTCCTCACTGTCTCTCGAGAGAAGAAACTGATGATGTAGAGGACTCAGCCAGCCAGACCCACCTGCGCACAAGACATGCAATAACTAATTCTATGTTGTTCCGTAGAGAACATGAAGAGAATGCAGATGTGGTCTGATGCCGTTGTTTTCAGTCAGAGGGATTTAACATGCGGAAACGGCTAACTTTGCCACCAGTTTGTCTAATATGTCTTACAGTGGTTTTGTGTTAAAGTTCATCATACTGACGACTGAATTTGACGCTTTGGTTTTGCAATATCTCAAAAGCACCGTAGTGGATTAAATACTAAGAAGACAGAGGTGAAACGGCAACCAATCTCGTTATTGCAATGCACTAAATTAATCCATCGGATTATTTTCAAAAAGTCAATGTATTCCACCAATGGATGTCCCCTGTCATGGGATACTGTGGCTGAGTACTTTCCAGGGTTTGTTGTACAAGCACAAGTTGAGTGGCAGGTACTTGAAAAACAAGGAAGTAGTCGAGGAACATACAAGAGATAATACCACAAAAACATCGAGGTGCATGTAGCTGTATTGCTCTAACAGACGCACTGCAGTGGGCACTGCAGCACACAATATACATGAGAATTTGAGTCCATATCATAGCATAATGGACGGTACGCAATGCCACCGATCTCTCCCACTTAGTGTCTTTGTGAATATGAGTTAAGCTTTAGGCCTAAGTGGAGCAGGCCCAGGTGGTGTTGGTTACGGTCTGGAGGAGGTGTCTGGTGGTCTGTACATCCACAGAGGATGCTCGGTCAAAAAAGTCAAAGCACAACAGCAGAGGAGACGCAGAGGAAATAAAGGAGAGGATCAGAGTTAGGGGGGACTAAGGCACAGATAAAGCAGAGAGGGGAAGAAAGGGGGCAGGGGAAAATATGAAGCGCTTTCTGGAATAAGCTCGTAAGAATAGAGTGGTTTCACTCCCTGACGTAGCAGAGGGAGAGTCGGTCCCTAATGTACACTGAAACATTTTGCTTTCTCAAATCCATATGTCACTTTTCCGTCCTGGATCATATATTCTCCTCAGTATTCACTTTAATTGCGCTCAGCAATTACTCCTTTGACTTATTTCTGAAGCGTATATCATCAGAGCTTTATTGCTCGGGCGCTACGATTCTTAATCCATCACGTTTTATTATTGCGTGCTTGTGGTTTTCGTGCCCAAGGAAGCGTATTCACATTCTAGGTTGCAAAAGTGTAAAAAGTAAAATTGTGAAATTATACACTAGATAACGTGAGAGATGTCGTCGTCAGACAAGACATCGTGTTGTTCGGAAAGCTGAAAGATGGCCGCACAGATTTCGAAACATGCAATCTGGACTGCACAACAGTCAATCAGAGACAGGAAGGCCATCTGAATTACAGATTGAGTGGCAAACCCAGACAGAAGGGAAATGGGGCTGACAAAAGTGGAGAGGCAAAACGAGACGAAGCAACGGAGGCAGACTCTTGCTTTCTTCCAAAGTACAGCCACAAGCTGTTGGTCTCAGTCTGCCAACCAAGCTCAACTTCCCAGCCATAGATAAGCTGTGCGTGTGCGTGTGTGTGCGTGCGTGTGTGTGTGTGTGTACATAATTCATATGCGTAGCCAAATCAAGATCTAGAGATTATCATGACCAGTGGCACAAAAGAGGCGAGGAGAGGAAAGGAAGGGAGGAGGAATGGGAACAGAAGAGAGAAGGAAAGTGTGTGTGTGGGGAAAAAAGTTAGCAAGGATACGAATGCTAACGAATGCTAATGTTACAGATGACAGAGAATCAACTAGTTTGTATTCACCCCACACTAACCTGTATGCACCAGCATGTGTTCACATACGCATTCCCATAGGCTCCCTGTGTACAACCCTCTCCTCCCTCTGTTTCTGTATCTCCAGTCAATAGCTCCCTCCCTCCCTCTTTTACTTTCAAGGAAGGGTAATCCCTCTTGTAGCTAATGTGCTGTGACATTTCATGGTACAATAGGATTTTCGGGGACGCTATATTCTCATGGTGCCGGGGTCTAGCTGATAACCTCGCTGTCTGGGTGATTTTGGACTGCAACAAACTCTTGGACTAGTTTTCTTTCCTTTTTTTTTTTTTTTATCTCACATTGGAAATCTAATTATCAAGATGGAAATGCAGTTCACAATAATACAGACTGAGGTCACACTTTGGGGGTAACCACTATAACCGCATACGGTCACACAATACTTTAAATAAAAAGAGGGATGATTGTTTAGATCTGATTCATAGATTTAACATGACATCAACTGCCGTGATACAGATTCCTATAGTGTTGTGAGTGGAAACGCAGGGTAAAGGCAATATAATCATTATTCCGATCTGACAAGAGCTGATTTCGCCTCGATTTTGTTGACGAGGCAAAGACTCATTCATGTGAAAGATAAGTGTCATATCTGGACAGAATGTCTCACTTTTAAATAAAGGTAGAATATCGAGGCATGCGATGTGATACGATCCAGATTGCAGGGTTTCCCTTTGGATCGGCTGTGGGATGAAGTGCTTATCTCACCAGCAGAGCTGATGTGTGAGGATATGGGGGCGGTAAATGTGCTCATCAACCTTCAGGCACAGATATGATGCTGCCAGAGTGCCTTCAGCTGGACGCTGTTTAGTGAGGGCAATGTTGGGAGAGATAAATGTTAAACACTCTGCATTTACATTTATTGTGGATTTAGGTTTTTTTTCAGTGTGTCCGCGCAGCATGAATGAGAGTATCAGAAACATACAAACCAATGAAGATGAATGAAGCGAAGATGCTGTCTTCAACTATGGCCCTCGTGTTTTTTTTTTTAGCTTTACATCCCTTGAGTGAGCATCCCAAGGTGATAGCACCTTACCCTGGTGGCATCTCACAGGGTTCACGAGCAGAACGATCTTCCAACACAATTTGCTGACTTCTGGTTTGCTTTACGACACAACTGAAGCACGTCTGCACACAGTCACATCCTGGACATCCTCGGTGTCTGTTGTTGAAAAAGGCGTTGTGTTAACACTGATGCTATTTGATGAACAGGATGCCAGTTAACTATTTAAAAAAAAAAATGACATTCTAATTTTCCTCATTGATACCTGATAAACTGCAGATTAAAATGTTAGGAAAGGGCTTCACTCATATTGGCACAGAGAGGCTACGGTAAATAAACAGGCTCTTGCTGTAGTAAAAATAAGAACACATTTGCTTTTATGAGGCTATTACATGACAATAATGACCCCCCCCCCCCCCCCTCCCACACACACACACATATTATTCCCTGATATTTCCGACAATAGTAAAGCCTTGAGTCCTGAAAAGGCTAATTTGATTCCTGGCTGTATCCTCTATGCAAAACCAAGCCTTAAATCAATGAATGACAATAATCCCGATGCTGCGTCGAACGTCTTCCTCAGCTGAACGCAGATTACAACTGAAGTGAGCCGAGTGTTTATCTAGCTAACAGCCATACGAGGGGACTAGCGTCTTGTCGCTTTGATTCGCCGCAAGATTTGTTTCGAAAGCGTGACAGCGAGCGTGAGACGGACGGAGGCTGAGAAGTGTCACGCCCAGATTCATGAGACAGGGTTGTCAGGCGAGCGCTATTGCTGTTTTGGCTGACTGCGTTATACCTGGAGGGAACTCGACGCTGCCGCCACTACACTGCAGCCAATTTAGCTGGAGCACAGCTGCTAAGAGGCTCCCCAAGGTGTGTGTGTATGTGTGTGTGTGTGTGTGTGTGTGTGTGTATGTGTGCTTCAGGATTAAGCCACAGCACCAATTAAAGCCTCAGACTGGTTTTTAAAGGATAAATTATTAACAGCAGAAGTGACCTCTCTGGTGGCCTTTCCTCCCTCCTCTGCTATTCTCTTCTCTTCTCCAACCTTCCTTTACTTGCGTCAAACCGGCCTTCCTTCCCTCACAACGTCTTCTCTTTCTTTGCCTTCGCTTGCTTCTGTTTTTATTCTCGGCAACCCCTTTTGTTTCGCTATTTACCAGCGTCCCTTACAACCTCTAAAAGATTATGGGTGGATTTTTTATTTGTTCTAGTTCTTTTTACTCTTCTATTTTAAAATGTAAACACAAAAAGCAGGTGTCATGTTTTGGTTGTCCCTAAACTTGCGTTTTAAAATCAAAACTCTCATCTTCTCACAAGGCTAAAGAAAAGGAACGGCAAGTATAGTTTGTAACTCGTGTCTGTTCACTGGGATATTTATCTCTCAAGATGTGTTTTCCCTCACTGGATACTTTGGTATATTAATGCCTTCAGGATACAGTTGGGCTTGATTGTTGCTCTATGCAGCTGCGTTTCCCCTTATTCCCCCTTTGTTCAATAGTAAAAGCATGTTAGCCAGTAATGGATACTTTTAACCTTTTCCAGGTAATTTCATCAGGCCTTTAAATCAATCCAAGCACACAAACTGTCTCTGTAATGATCGGTGAATACATCGATTGTTTTTTTAAACGGGCGAACCATGTCCCTTTTTTTGATTTGATGAATTGTTCAATACTGAATTCTAAAATATAAATGTGAGCTGCTGTGTATCATCTCTCACAGGGACAAAAGAGGAGGGAGAGTTGAAATGGTTTAAATGTATTTAACACTTCATTCATGCTGTCATTTAGGATTCCAGCAAATGGAATTTCCTGTGGAAAATGGCGCGGCATCGCCTCATATTGGTCCAGTGGCTCGTCATAATCCAGATGCAATTTGTTTTGGCAGTTGACTCTATTAGCATACTGTTGGAACACAGTGCACAGAATATAAATTGTGAGTTTCATTGCAACAGTAGAGTGTGGGGGCATTTCTGAATGAAAATACCAAGCGTAAAACCAGTCGGGCCTTACTCGTTTCCAGTGTTGTCAGATGGGGCTGGTTTCTGCCCAATTGGGCATTTTTTGATTGGGCTAGAAGAGGAAATTTGGTCTGCTTATGTCAACATTTGCCGTGTTTTTAAAAATATTGTGAAAACAATATTACCAAATAGATATAATTTTATGGTCAGAAACACAGATACAACATTCATATTAACTCATATTATTGACTCTGACTTTAATTTGAGAACTATTTGATTGATTCAATCGTTGCTAGGCAGAGAGGAGCACCTCCTGACCTTGATATTGAGTGGGTTTGCGATAGCCCATGTTATCTTATCCCCATATCTTTTTATCTCTTATTGGATGCAGATATGATGCTTTAAATGTGTATGATTGGTTTTCTTTAGTGCATGTAATGGTTTGACAAGGGTTTCTGGCAAGGCAATGATATATATTGTATCTGTTTTTTATTGGAATGGTCGGGTTTTAAGTTGTGACTCACTGATCCGGCTCCACTGCTCGTGTCATGTGTGTCTGTCACATCACTTTGCCCCTCTAGTCTAGCTGTGTTATGTATTTATCGCTTCCACATTTTTATCAGACGTTTCTGTCTAATCTTCAACCTGAGAAATAAAGAACCTAATGATTGACTGAGCTCTGCCTCTTTTACGATGCCCTGTTATGGATTCCCCCCCCCCCCCCCAGATATCCTCAGTTCATCATCTGATCCCAGTCAGCGGGTTTGGATTCCACTCGATGTGTTCTTACACTCTGATCTCTTCCTCCCTGCCTCCATCCCTCTGCCCCTCCCTCTTCTTCTCTGTTACCCTGAATATTTGCTCCTCTCAGATTTGATGAAGGAATTTAATTAGAGCAGAGAGAGAGAAACAGGAAGGAAAAGGGGGACACAGTGAGGGAAGGATGCGGAGTAATAATGAATTGTCAGTGACCCCGGGATCAGACAAGGTGGAGACAAGTGTGTTTGAATCAGACCTGGTCGATCTGGAGGAGAGAGGCGTATTGAACCTTGTTACTACATTAGTCGAGACTGTGTAGTGGTGCATTGACGCCGCAACATTGCTTCACTTAACAAGTGAAATTACCGGTAACCCCTGAAGTACCCATGCAGGATCACGGGTTGATTATGTGCAGACGCCCACTGCACCATCACATGTCTCTGTTTGCTTCCATAGATCAGTGAGATGACCTTAAAAAGGAGTTCTTGTTTACAGTGTTTTCATATGACTCCATTAACATAGATTATGTTGATAGAATACATCCACCTTGGATTTGCTTTACAATGCAACTCAGCTGTGTCCTGTTGCTGAGTGCCAACACACATCCTACAATTGAGATGCATGTGTATTTATAACTTTCCTAATTCTCGGCTCAAAAATGTACGAGAATTGAATGCTGGATTGAAGGATGGAGGTTCATACTTCTCGGTTATTTGTATATATGTTCCTCATAACAAAAGCTCGTAGTTTTTCTCGAGTTTGCTAGCTAATTTCTAGCCGTGTAAGTGTTTGGAGGCTATAGTCTCAACATTTTTATAGAAATGATTATGTTGCTCTATTTTATGTTTAGTGCTAATTACAAAATACGTTGCATGTTGTGAACACGGTACCATTATATCTGCTACATGTTTTGAGAATAGTACTGCCGTTGTGAGCATGTTAGCATGCTAACATTAGCGCTTAGCTCAAAGCATGGCTGTGCCAAAGTACAGCCTCACAGAGCTGCTAGCATGGCTTCAGACTCTTGTTACAACTGCCAGGTTTATTTAGTGATTTATGTGATGTTTTGAAGTAAGCGGTCTGCTACATGATTTTTTTTATTTTTCTATGCATCTTATGGTACCACCTTGAAAATGTGTGGTTCATTATGAGGATATTTTCCTGGTACGCAATATCTGAACAGCAACTTTAACAAATAATAGGTAATATAGACTGGTACCTACTATGCTTTTCCATAACTTCCACCTCTGCAATAGACTTTCACAACATAATCTAATCACTAACACCTGATATTATTTCTGAGCTGGCTCTTGTAGTGTGATATGTTGCAATCTCCTGTCCTGTTGCGTTGTACGTCCACATAATAGGCGATAGTGTATATCTCGACATGTGATGTGGCGAGGCTTTTAAAGACATTTTAATTGAATGCTAATGAGAGTAAACCCCCCTAAAACATACAGTACAATTGCACACACACACACACACACCTGCTAGTTGCTATCTTTTCAGTTCGTCATTGCTGCTGTAAGAAGAGGAACCCAACGCACAAGTGCGCACACCCAACACACACACACACACACACACACACACACACACACACACACACACAGCAGTTCCTATCTTTTCAGCTTCTCATTGTTGCCGTGGAGAAACATTATTCTGTCTGCACACTTATTCTATAGTCTCCATTCTTTGACCTGACGCTATATAAGCATTCTGTCTTATTCTTGTGCCCTCTTATTCTGATGGTAATTTGACTGCCTGAAAGGACTGGCAGAGGATTGCTCTGTCTCGTTCGACGGAATACGCTAAAAAGTCATTCCTGGGATTAAGAAAAAAGCTCCGCGGTGGATTTCCAGGGCTCTGTTGTCATCTCTGCAGTTGCCCGTCGGCCCCCTGTTCATATGCAAATCAGCCAGAGTTTGATTGTTTCCTCATATTTTAATCTCCTGCACGGTGTTGGAGGACAGGAGAGGAGGTGTGTGGGGGGGGGGGGGGGGGGGGGGAGATGAGACTAGAGGAAAAGAGATGATGGACCAGGAAAAGAAGAAAGGGCAGAGGCTGGAGAAGAGTAGAAAGTAGAAGACAAAAGACGAGGAGATGAAGTTATGTTGGAGGAGGAGGAAAGAAAATGTTTGACCGGAACAGCGAAGAGGTGAGGGGCACGAGAGGGCAGGAAGATATTATTAATATGCAAGCAGAAGACAATAACATTAAGCAGGGTATAAGCGCTGCTGGATGATAAGCGGCAGGTAGGAATTTATAGTTCACCTAAAAGGGAGTTCATTAGCATTGACGGAGAACTACTGCTGCAGTTGAAACTTCAGTCGAAACTTTGAGGGGAGTCACTAAAGAACAATGAAGCCTCCATACTTTTATATAGTTCTGTATAAAACCAATCACAAACCCCGTCTGCTGCCGCTGATCATGCATACTGCCGGGTTGAAACACTGACCAGGGGGCAATAAGAGGAGGAGCGAGAGAGACTTTCTTGAATAAACTAATTAATCATTTGCATAAATATACATAATAAAAGAGCTTTGTGCAAAGCTCCTCTTATGCATTTTCCCCCCTTTTTGTAACTTGCATGCTAGAGGTCATGCAATTAAAAATGAAAAATGTAGCATATGATATTTTTTTGGGCGGGGGAATATGCTCAGAGAGGTGAAGGAAAAATCGCCGCGGTAGGTTTTGATGTGTAACGCAGTGGAATGATTTCACTCAGGAGAAAGGTGTTTGGGTTAAAAAGAGAGTGCAAAATCAGCTGCTTTAGCATAGGTGGACTTTTTAGTGACTGTGATTGCTTCAGACAGCAAAGGCAACACGTATGCAAGAAAATAGCTTCAACATTTGCATAGTGTATATGTTCAAAATATGACTCATGTGCATTGGCAAAATCCGAGGCCACGATCCCAGTAAGGACATTTAAACTGATGAAACACTGGAACCTACTAGGTGGCTGTATTTGTTGGGAGACATGCACTGTTAAGACTTTTTTGGAAGCACTGTCTTAGCCAGGTAATCACATACCCACAATTCATCCACAGAAATACATTATGTGAACAGATAGACTTTCACACACAGAATATACCCAAATATAGACAGTCATTGCACAACCTCATTTTGGTGGGGGTTTTTTCCTCACACACAGCCTTGACCCCAAGAACAATAGCCGTGTAGCCTAACACAGATTCAAATCAATCTCAAGTTAAACAGCTCTTCTGTAAACTCACTCATAGCCCTGCACCGCCCCTCATTCTGACCTTCTCGAAAACACAGCCACAGGAATTCGCTGAGAGTTCAGCAGCGTCACCACAGCCCCTCCATCATCTCCTTATCTCCCACCAGGTCGGTCAGCACCAGGCCCAAACTCGATGTCCCCCTGGGATGTTTGTGCAACTTGTTTATGACAGTCCAAGTGTTGTTGATGTTAACAAGAGAGATAGAGAGGTGGAGGACTGGAACACGGCGTTCCACTGGGAAGCAACCTAGACTACCTGATCTTCCAGAGAGGCAGAGGAAAACAGGGGGGGGGGGGGGGGGGGGCGGGGGGGGGGGGGGAGTCATTTGGGAAGGGGATTGTGAGCGGAGAGGAAAGGAAATTAGGGGAGAGGTGAGAAATAAAGACGAAGACTAGCGAGACAGAAAGTGTGGAAGCACGTGAAATGTAATGGCGGTTGGATGAACAGGCAGAAGGCATTCGACAGCAGAACGAGAGATCAGCATTAGTGTAAGTGGCTTCATCGCACTGCTCGTTCCAAAATGCAGGAACAAAGACCCTATTTCCAGAAGAACTCTGACAGAATCCAGTTAAATATACTGCTTCACGTTACTTCTTAAACTTCATTTTATAAGCCGTAGAAATGTTGTGGTTTTCCCGCTGCACTGATCTTCTGATGAGAAAAGAAAATAGGCCATGCAGACAATATTCTGATTGGTCCATTTTTCTGCATTGCTAATTAAAGTGATCTTTTTTTCCATTCTGATTGACCTTTCAAGCATCTGAAATCGAGTGTGATGAAACTTGCAGACACCCTGGTAAAACATGATATCCAGTTATTTCTGCCTCGAAAAACTGCAGAGTGTCTGCAGGTCCTGTGAAACTTCAGCAGACTTAAATTACAGTAATTATGTCTGTATTAGCTCAGGGGTATGCTTACATCTAGTGTTACACTCATTAAATACAGCGGTCGGTGTGGTATGTTGTCCGGTGACAAATATTTGCCATTCATTTTAACTGCAGATTTATTCAGGTACGTTACTGTAACTGGCATGAAAAGAGGTCTTTGATTTACATTAATGAAACATGCAGACACTGTGTGGTTAATAGTGATGTTCTTGTAAGGGCGAACTTAAACTTAAATACTTTTCCTGGGATTCCAAGCTTCTCTTGCAACTGGACTTTTATATGATTTTATTAATTAACTCTCAGGTGTGATTTCCCCACGCATATAATTTACCCTTCAGACTAATCACAGGCTATACTTCTAGCCTACACATTCCTCAACTTGACACTTGGAAACCTGTACGTATCCAGTGTTGGGTATCATTAGGCTTGTCTCCAAGAAGGCTATTTATACCTGTACACAGCAATAACTGAACTTGCTGCAGTCTCCTCCACTTCCCCCAACATAGATACGCCATGTTTCCTTCCTTCATTTTAATAATGTAAAGTATTTATTTTCTGCGTGGTAATTACAACACTCCGAAGGCCACATCTTCCAGTCCAACAAGACCTGGACACGACGGTTTGCCAATCAAGTTATTTCTATAAAATTCCTGAAAAGACGATTTGTCGTCTTTTCAACCTTTCCGACAGAAACAGCAGCCAAGGCTTAATTTAGCTGCTTGTGTAATCTCTAAATGAGGACGGTATATATCGGGAGCCATGTTTCCACTCCAATGTATCCATAAGCTCTTCCTTAAACCCTTCTGCTGCTGTGTTTAGAGGCACAGAGAGTAAGAGGGAATCTCAGCGCTGGACCCAAAAATAGCTCGCATTCTTTCCTCTGTGTTTCAGGAAGCATCAGAAGAGGCCGGAGCAAACCCGCGCTCCCATGTCCCCCTCTTCTCTTTCTCCATTATCCCATCCTTAGCCTTTCTCTCTCATTTCTCGTCTTCAGCAATCCCTCTTTCACCATCTCTCTACTCTGGTCTTTTTTTTTTTCCCCTCCTCTCTCCTATTTCTTTACCCCTTCATTTTTACCTTTCACCCAAAGTTCCCCCCGCTCTGGGACTGTGCAACTAGTTTTCCCTCTACTCTCCTTCCTTTCTACCATCACTTAGTGAGCCTCTCCATCCCTTTGTCTATAATGGACTCACACTGAATGCAGCTCTGTTTGATCCTCGTTAATGGCGCCGCATACACGCCCACATTAGTGAGAAAGATTCTGTCGCATCATATTAAATGCACATGGAGGAGCATATTGCCAGAGATGGGCCTTGTTAATGTACAGACAAGCTTTATAGCTATAGCAGCAGATGAATGGACTCATTGTTGGCTATTACTGTAATGGTGTGGGTCTTTTATCTCTGCATCTCTGTCTAGCTCAAACAAAGGTAAATGTGCACGGATATAACAACAACACGCTGGCACACCCGAAGCCTCAGTATGCAATAACGAAAATCGTTCAGGGAAACCTAACCTCAGCAAGGTCAATGTACTTTTACTGGAACTCTGGAAAAAAACTGAGCTGTGGTTGTGTGTGTGTGTGTGTGTGTGTGTGTGTGTGTGTGTGTGTGTGTGTGTGTGTGTGTTTATGGGAATGAGGGTTAGTTGAAACCCATTTCAGGGCTCTCCAGGAGCTACTCATTGTTTGGAAAGTAGAGAACTCCTTAGGGACAAGAGGGCTATCTATAGACGTGTGCACGGATGTGAGTTTAGTTGCAGACATCTGAGTGTGTATGTGTTCTAACCTGAATAAAGTAGGGGATGTGTAGAGAGGAAATAGATAAGAGGTAAGTAGAATAGGTAGAGGAGAGGCCCGGTCGCATCAGCATTTAAGATGGACACATTTCATGAAAAAAGGCTTGTGGGGCAAGTAAATCCACACCAATTGTTTGAGTCAACTTCAATTTTTGTCGAAATTAGACAGCAAGCCATTTTGACAGTGTTGAGGAAACGTAGATCCGAAGAGTCCAAAAAGGGAGGAAGCTATTGCAGCTTATCAGCTGGTGTTGCGACATCAACTTTTTATTCAACCCTCTTTTGGATATTAACTGCTCCACCAAAGAGGAATGTTTTGCAGGCAGTTATGAGACAGGGGATGATCGTACAAATATGTTTTCTTAATAGACTGCGTGAACTTGTCCCATTAGTGGCCCAGCTAACAAGCTTGTTAACTGAAAGGTAGCAAATTGAGACCAGAGACGGCAGTTGTTTAAAATAAATAGAGAGTGAATATTTGTTGGAATTAATAGTGAGATCTATTAAAGACAGAAACGACATGAAGTGTCATCGTAGGTGTCTTTAGAGATGCGCTTTAAACAAGTCACTGAAATTGTTGTCCCTCAGCCCTCTTTGCATTTATCCAGACAAATATACGCTCATTAGGTAGTCAGCAGCATGCACATACATGACACCGCGCAGCGATGTTTTGCGGTGTGTAGCTGCTCACAGGCTCAGCCGTGCATGAAATCTACGAAGACCCGGTGACTGTGTTTGCTTTGTGCGACAGTTTGTGTCTCTGCCTCTGAGCCTTTTTTACCCACTGCGCGAGCTGCTCCACTGTACTAAGTGTGTCAACAATACCAGCTGAGAGGCAGCCTTCAGTCCACACACTCTCGACTGCCGAGTAATCCATAAAAGAGAGGAACTGGGAGGAAAAGAGAAGGGAGGCAGATCGAAATATAGAGCGAGCATGTGGGAAGTGGAAGGATGGAGGTGAAAGGAGCAAGAGATTGAGTGATGGCGGAGTGGAATTTGACAGTGAGCAAGAGAGCGAGGGAAAAGAGAGGAGAAAGCGTGGTTGCCAAAAGAGAGAGAGCGATTTCAATGTTTCAAAGGATTTCCCTATCACAGTCTCTGACACATTACATACAGAGCTCGCTATCGGCCCGGCTCTGACAGCTGCACAAATTGGCTGAAAGAGGTTCCCTGGGCAAGGCCTTTGATCAGGTATGTGTGTGTTGTGTCAGCGAGTGAGAGGAAGGGGAGAGATTTTGTACATTTGTGCATACCTGGACATCTCAGTCTGTGTGAGTGGAAAAAAACAGGCTATTCTCTTCCACAAATCACGGTGGGAAGAAAGCTTTCCACCAGCCTAGATAAGGCTGGGTGACAGTGAGCGTGTGAATAAATGCGGCCAGTTTGGTTATGTATGCGTGCCTGATTTGAATGTGCCGGCATGTTTGCAATGTGTCTCATCCTAGGCATGTTACAGCTTTTTATTCCAGTGATATTTCTCTTTCCGATTTCAGCTCGGGGTCTTTTATATGTGTCTGAATCTTCCCATCAAACATGTATCCATGTTATCTCTCAGAGGTGGTCGGTAAACAAAGCCGTTGTTAAAGGAAAGGCTCATATCAAAACAGCCCTCGACACAGTTCAGGCTTTGAAGCAGTGAGGTTTCCATTATCATGATCACAGGCACAAATGCAAAAAATGTGCACGATCCTCTCAGTACAAATCACGCACTGTTTGGCACTGAAAAGCTTCTCTGGAGGAATTTGGAATTTGGATGCTTTGCTTAGTCTGTAGCAACTAAAAAACTGTCTTCAATAAGAATACAGCTTCAGGATATCAGAGTTCACTTTTTGCTTGTCACTCTTCACAGTAATTATATTAACACATTTCAATTGTATTCTCGGGATGTGCTGACGTTTTAGAAATGTAAGCGGTGTGGCTCTAGGGATGGTCCTCTGAGGCTCACGTGTGTGCAAAGTATTGGGCATGCTTGATAACTATACTGTTGGATGGATTGCCATGGAATTTTGTACACGTACTGTATAGAAGAGGGTACATTTTAATGGTTTGATGATCCACAGGGTGTTATGATGTTGTTTTTTTCATTAGATGTTTCAAAAACTATTTAATGGATTGCCATTCAATTTGGCACAGACCTTCATAGGTCCCCTCAGGATGAATTGTAATAACTTTTGTGGATCCATTAACTTTTCATCTAGCACCATCATAAGGTCTTATTATTTAGCCAATACACAGTTATAAGGTTTTTATTTGTCGTTGTACGACAGAGTTGCACAACGAAATTTAGTTTGTGGTCCCAAATTTGCTACATAGAAGAGGAAACAAACAACAACAAACTATATTGGGTGGCGGATGAATTAAGGAGTTCCCGGCCGGAGGAAGGAAGATGCTTTGAAGTCCTCTTCTCACCAATATCACTGACGCTCTTACGATGGGTGCCACTGATGTTCTGGGCGGTTTTAATCACTCGCTGTAGAGCCCTCCTGTCTTGTGCTGTACACATCCCATGCCAGTTTGTAATGTTTGCAGTCAGGATGCTTTCTATTGCTCCTCTGTAAAAGTTGACAAGAACTTGGCACAGGAATTTTGCCTTCTTTTAGTTTCCTTAAGAAATACAGCCGTTTATGAGCTTTCTTCACCAGGGGACGTGTGATGGCCATGTCAGTGCGTTTGTTATGCTGATTCCCAGGAATACTTTGTTTAAATACTTTCAATACTTTGGTTTTGGACCAAATATCCTCAAAGCTAATGGTATTCCCTGTAATCTCAGCTGTACTTTATGTTTAGTGCTAATAAGTAAATGTTAGCATGCTCACTACGATGGTGAACATGGTAAACAGGTAATCAACATGTTCGCACATGTCACTGTGTGCACGCTAGAATGCTAATGTTAGCATTTAGCATTTCAGTTTTATATTAATGGTTTGATCTATAAAATCACATATTCACAGAGCCTATGATGGCCTCTTCAATTTGCACCAGTAATTCAACACTCAAAGATATTCAATTTACATTGATATATGACAAAGGCAAGCAACACATCTTTCAAAATCAAATTTTGACAGTTTTGCTTGATAAATGACTTGCATAATTACAGTATTATTAGTTTGACTTGATTAATTCATTAAATGAACCAGTCAATCTGAGCACATGTGACATTTATGGACAACATTTTCTCAGTGAACACAGTATGGGGAGAAGTTCTGGAGGAAATACCAAACTGCAAATATAAGGGTTTTAGGAGTCACTTGCAATATAAAGTTGTATTTGTCACAGCCATTAAAATGAAGCATTACCCAGGGTAGCCTTATGTGTGTGTGTGGGCACATTCTAGACTGTTAGTGTAAGGCATTGCACAGTAAATGGCACTCCTCCACACAGGCACCGTCTCCTGTTACTGCTGCATGTCTGCTGTACAGTACATGTGTTTGAATCCTGTTAGCGCAGTCTGCCAGTGTGCTTGTGTGTGTCGGGAATTGTGTGCCAGTTGAGGGAAGTACAGGTAATGGATTAATATCAGAGCTGGCTCAGGCTCCACATTGCTTTGTGCATGGCAGCAACCTGTCACACACACACACACATCCGCCAAATACAGTGTACATCGCAGCGCAAACACTTCCTGTCTCACCGGTCTCTCTCCCTTTCCTCTACTTTCTTTCCCTGTTTCTCTGTCGTCATTGTGGCACACAGTGAAAACTGGCTTGTGATCATTTCAAACGGCAGCGGGTTCTTGAACATGTTCCACCCATTTGCCTAACAGTGCGACCAATGCTGAGAACAGATTTCTTTGTCGCGCCAGTGTGCGCTGTTTTGCTCTAAACAACAACGAGGCAGACCGAGCTATTTGAACGCTGTGGTCATAAGAGCCATCAGGCTGGTTTATTTCCTCCAAACTTCACCTAATAGTTTGTCTGAGGCAGCGGGCAGGCCGGGGTGGGTGTGCACTCTGAACCCATCATCCAAACACTCATTAATCCTCGCACTGCCTTTCTTCCCTGCCAGAAATGGTCTTCCTATTTAGTCATTTAGTCAGCATTGAGCTGTGTAATTGGACAGTGGAGGCCGATAGGAAACGTTTGAGTAAGTTAGGGGTGATAAAGGTCCCAGGCCTGGATTAAACACCCGCTGGCCTGGTTTGTGCACCATAATGGGACGCCTGACAGAAACTATTTTAAGCACAATGAATGTGTCCAATGCAGTATTGTGTGGTTTAAGACATTTTACAGTATCGTGAAGTAATTTGATCAATGTTTGCTTGCATTAGAAAACAGGTTAAGTGATCACATATTCAGTTTCAGTTTAGACTAAAAGACCCTTCAAAATACTTTGCAAACCTCTCCAGCTTCAACAAAGCTACTAAATGGCTTGAGACATTTCCTGTTCCATAACACGAAAGCACCGTCACTTACAGCAGCTCACTCCAGTCATGATAATGCCACTGACTGAATAGGATTTGTTGCATCATTATCAAAAGCTAACTAAAACTGGAGAAGTTACTGGTGAGATGCAGCACATTGTGGCATCGTTGTTGCTACAAGCACCTGTATGAAAACAGATTGATCAGAATGAGAACTGCTAATTACACACATCCTGAATCCTTAATTTCCTGTTCTTCCTGTTGAATCAAGATATTGGTGCGGGACTTGACGCAGGAAGAGATTATTCTAAAGGATGTTCAGTAATGTGTTTGATGGGTAGGACTGAAGGACAGAAATTGAAAATATATTTTTGGCTTTGTGAAATTGTTAATTATTGTGACACAGAAAGTGGCATACAAGGCTTTTTTTTTATTATGTTGTGATCTGAAGTGACCTCTCCCTTTTTTCTCTCTCTATCTCTGCAGCAGTCCTATGCGCCTCCCCCTCCGCCCATGGCTCCGCCCAGCCCTGGCACCACAGGAGGAGGAGGAGGTGGAGGAGGAGGAGGTCATGGAGGAGGGCTAGTGGAGCAGCTTAGTAAGACCAACCTGTACATCAGAGGCCTGCCGCCTGCCACCACCGACCAGGACCTCATCAAACTCTGCCAGCCGTGAGTTCTATTCTGTTCTGCTCAACTTGATCTGAACCTGTCCTTGCTCTGCAGACACATCCTCCAGTGCAGCTGAACTCAGTTCATTCCTGCTCCGTTCAGTTCAGCTTGTGGCAATTAGTTTTGCGTGAGTCCAACAGCAGCTTATAATGAGTATCAACAGTTTGCTCTTGACCTCTCTGCCCAACCCCCGTGTGTTTCCGCAGAGGAAAAAACACAACCCAGCTGGGCCTAACCCATCCGCTCTAGGTCATTTACACACACATGCTGCACAAGGACAGGCACATACATTCTTCTGTCAATCAGCAGAAGACCCCTTAATAACTGATGCCAATGGTTTGAGACATTTCTTCCTTAAACATAGAAATATTTTACGGCGTGACAGGTCACTCCATTCTTTCATCATAGCGCTAGTAAAATTAGGCTGATAGAAATGTAATTGCATTGCAGTTAATACCACCATGTGATACCAGTAGAATTTGAGATGTGATGAATTTACTGCTAAGAATATTAAAACTGAATTGCAAGATTGGTATTGGAGCTGATATTCAAATGATTTTATTGGGTTTTTAAGCATTTACACATTATGCATGATTATAGTACACCAACATCTGCATTCCATCCCATCCATGGCCTTGTCTCTCAAAGACCTCAGCCCAGAATTGTCTCATATCTGGGCAGGCCTAAAAATGAATGTATAAGGGTTGCTGGGTCTCGGTTGCACCGTTGGCAGTTTGGGTCAAATTCTGCATAGAGTTGAGCGAAGTCCTGGACAGAAATATTTGAAATTGGGCCAAACTGTGTGGTTTGGCATACAGGAGAATGCTTGTCCAGTGGTTTTGGAGCTGATGAAGCAATATTTTCATTATTCACCAGCAGCTATGTTACGTCTGAACAAATTCTGACCCAGTGTTTATTTCAACCCACTGTGCTTTGGCAGCACTGATTGTTATACACAGTTTGTGTTGTAAATGCCCCATTGCTCTCCGTTAAAACTGAAAACGCTATAAACATTTAGATGAAACGTTCCCCTTGGAAACAGCATTAGACAAAAACAGTGTTACCACGAGGTCCACTCTTTAGCTGTGCTGGAGCTTTCAGTCATTTGACTTGATCTACCTCAGTGGATGGAGTTTGAAAATATCGAATTAGAAAGATAAAAATGATGAAGATAGAAAAGTAAAACAGTCGTTTCTCAGATAGATTATGTAGTTTTCATAGACATACATAATGGTGAGAGATTTTCTGTAGTATAATTATACAAACTTTTAATGAAACCCTTAACCAAAAGCTCTGTGCAGATTATATTTTTCTTTATTTTCGTAATGATTATTATTTCTAGACTTTGCATTAAATGACTTGGATAGGATTTGTGCACAAAATACTCCCAGTAACAGTTCAGAAATCAATTTTACAGCAAAGAGTGTGAGCAGGTCAGTGCTGATGACTCATTTAAAACTAACAGACTTGTATTACACTTGAAGACAACGTACCCACAGCAATACTTATAGCTGTAGGGCGTATCTGCTCTTCCTCATAATACAGTATATATTGATGAGTTATGTGGATATACTGGTTATTCCTTCACTGCAGTAACTTCAGCTGTTTGGCACTTCTCATCCTGTTCTCTTCCTCGGTGCTAAAAGCTGATCCTACACATTTAATTCCCAATCGTCCCCGCGCGGACAAACAGAGTCAACACCAAAAGTAATGCAAACGATAAACCAGCTCTCCCTGAGGAGGTATTGTTTGCCTCCAGCTATTACCTGATGTTATCAAATGTAATTGGAGAATGATATATTGTGCTAAATACTCCGCAGGTAAGGGCTTTAAATGATCTCATCAACATTTATAATTGATCTAATTGATTTTGGAAGAAAGAAAAGGGTAGATAAAAATGAAATGTGAACACTATAACACACACACACACACACACACACACACACACACACCACACCTTGCCCTTCTGCGTGTCAGCTGCAGTTCAAGCCTGTTGTATTTCAGCTTTGCCCTGGAGGCGTTCTGGAGAAACAGGGTGAAAAATGGGGGCCAATAAAAGTTTCATTAGAGGCCCAGTCAGTGTGCCAAGTGGCCAGTAACATTTAGGAAAAGGTCAGCGGGGGAGGTGGGGCCTGTGTGTACTGTTGGGCAGCAGTCTTTGCTTTGGCTTTCCAACTCTCTCTGGCTTTCAGAAAGAGACTGAATGGCAGTTTCCTGTCACTCACTGACATGACATGCAGACAAGCGCACGCACACACACAAACAGGCATTTCATTCATGCACACAGTTACAATGAAAAGTGGAAGGACAGTCTCTCGACGCTCACACACACACACACACACACACACACACACACACACACACACACACTCACTCTTTCAACTCAATGTCATCCTCATCCTTATTGTTACCAAGCGTGGCTTTTTTGTGAGCCAATCCACCCACCAGCACCATCCTCTCCCTTCGTATTCTGTCGTCCTCCTTAATTCCCCCCCCCCCCCCCCCCCAACCCTTACCCCTGTCTCTGTGCCAGTTCTCAGAGTGTCAGTGAAAAGTGCTGTTGTCAGCTGACATTTCCAATCACTCCCTCGGTCGCCAAAACTATGGACACACTTTTAACGTCTGGGGACAGAGCAGAACGTGATCAGAATCTAAAGGGGAGCACAAGGACAATTTCTCTCTTGCTCGCTCGCTTTATACCCACACGTGTCGTTCTCTCTCACCCGAACTACTGACACGCTACTCTAATCTATCTATCTGTCTATCTGTATATCTATCTATCTATCCATCTATCTATCTATCTATCTATCTATCCATCCATCTATCTATCTATCTATCTATCTATCTATCTATCTATCTATCTATCTATCTATCTATCTGTCTGTCTGTCTGTCTGTCTGTCTGTCTGTCTGTCTGTCTGTCTGTCTGTCTGTCTGTCTGTCTGTCTGTCTGTCTGTCTGTCTGTCTGTCTGTCTGTCTGTCTGTCTGTCTATCTATCTATCTATCTATCTATCTATCTATCTATCTGTCTATCTGTCTGTCTATCTATCTATCTATCTATCTATCCGTCCGTCCGTCCGTCTATCTGCTATTCTCTACTTCATGATGCAGGGGTTATATGAGGACAGACAAGCTTTTACCACTCAAAGCCACTCAAAGGAGAAATCACTGCGGGTGAATATAAAACATTGAATAACTTCACAACCTCTCGTTAATCTTCAGCAGCTGAGTTGAAAAACTAAAAACGAAAGCATGTATATGCGACACGAATGTGCTTGATGTTTTGGTAGCAGGTGATTGAGGTGAAACCTGAACCCTCGAAAATGTTTCTGTCCTAAAATGTATTATCTACTATTTCAAAGACAGAATTCATCTTTAGTTATTGCACTGTTTTATGAGTAAAACTATGTGGAAAAGAATACATTTAAGTAATACAGCTTAAACTTTTTTTTTTTTTTATATAGGAGCAGTATATTGTTGGTAGAAGTCCATTTTGAAGATAAATATCTTGTCGATTGAAACGCTGGTGCAAAGTGAGCAAATGACAAGATAGCAAACGATGATACAATTCCTGCAGACAGTGCAGAATACATTTGCAAATACATTTACATTTTTCTTCGATCTTTAAAATAAAACAAAACAAACAAGCAAAAGTAAGGAAACGTGATTTATCTTATTTTCAGATTTAGTATAAAAAGGTCCTGCACACCCTGTTCATGGAATTATATGTGGTCACCCAACTCCATGCACCAGTAAGCAAGATACAAGTGATATTTGCCACACCATAGCTGGTGCAACAAAACTAACTGGAGAGTGAGGCACATGCCATTAAAACATAGTCTGCACATGCCCCCACAGTCCTGAGAAGAGCTCTAATCACCTGTGTAGGAGAACTACAGGTGTGCAGGGCTTTGAATAGTAGACATCGATGTCATACACATCACATGTCACATTCCCCATTTGAACAATTACCGAAACTCCTCTCTGCGGTGGCTGGCTTTTCACCCCGCTCTCAAGTGTGTCCGTTTGGAACGGATCGTATACAAAGTAGTTATTTGCTCGCATAACTCGACCCTTAGGTTCAACAGTCACGATCCTTTGCCAACACGAGGCAATTCCACTGTAATACCAATAATAAAAAGATCCTATATTTGGACCCAAAATGAGGAAGTATTGAGCTCTCTTGAGACTTATGGCCAGCGGAGTTTAAACTCATCTAAACTCATCTTACCCTCCATTATGTTTGAAATAGAGCAATACCCAGCTACTTGGTCAGACATTAATCTTGATGGCAAAAGATCACACTCTACCCCATAGTACTATCAGATGAAAATAAAATAAACTAATGTTATTTTTTTGTTGTACTTGCGATTGTTTACCTTACCACATGCATGGTCCTAGAGCCTAGAGTAGTTTACACACTGTATTACCCTACTAGTGTAAAACCAACTCCTGAATGCACCACAACCGGAGTGCCTCACGGCTACGGATTTCATGGAAATCCCTTTTGGCAGATAAACAATGTTCCAGTGACAGCGAGCTATCTTCTGAATTCACAGCACTTTGCCTTTTCATCACGGAAACACTCCCGACACTACGTTTCTTTATAGCACCTGAACATGCTAAACTATGGGAAATGAATTCGAAGACTTCTGAAGCACCGCGCTCTCTCGGTCCCTCCCTCTGTGTTTGTCTGAGTCGAACTGGCAGAGTGGGGAAAAAAGGAAGGAAGTGCAAGAGACAAGACAGCTGCATTGGATCCCCAATTAGGGGATACCACACACAGAGACCGACCTGCGTGGACGATCATGCATGCGCACACATAAACACACACACACACACACACACACTCAAACACAAACACAACCTTTAAAGAGAACATTCACAATGTACAGACACACAGAACGTCCACATATACATCCTGGAGAGATAGAAATAGTGCGTGTGCGTGTGTTTGTGTGGGTGGGTGGGTGGCAACTGTGGTTCAGTAGACATCAAACGGTGAGCATCCATAGGCTGACGGTGCTCCACAAGGAAATGAAAACACAGATCTGACGCTGTGGGGGCCCTCAGAGGACCGTCATTAACACTTCACACACACATGAACACACAGCCAGGGTGCACCCAGATTGTGTCAAGACTGCCAACGTTTGGTGGAGTTTTGCATTGACATTCCCCCTCGAATCGTGACAGTCTGGGAAATGCTGTCAATTTCAGCTGTCTTGCTGTTTTTTTGTTTCTCGCATTTCTTGTTGAAAAAGATTCTGAGGAGTTCTTTTCTAGCTTAGTACCGTTTTTTTGGGACTTTGTAGCATTTCTATAGAGCCAAAGAAAATAGAAAGTGTTAGGCTAGCCAGCTACTTTATGATATAAAAGCAACTTCTTGACAAAATGTAGATACTTCAGCAGGTTTATCTACAGAGAAAAAGCTCTGAATGTGAAGGATTTCACTCCACAGGAAAAGTGTAAAATGAACTTTTTAATTCTCTCAGCAGTTACGTGATCACATATTAACTTTTGACTTGTTTCCTCTCTATTATTTACTACCCATGGTCTTAAGGTATACGCTCTGTTGAGCACACAGGGAATCAGAGTGGTGTCGTCATCTGAATATGACTGACAATAACAATCGTCATGGGAATCAACTGAGCAGACAGGAAATAAACTTTCGGTTCCATGTCATCTTGATGTACTCGACGAGCCTCCTTATAGTTATGAATCAGGGAAGAAAGAAGTGCGGTTACAGAACTGCAGGTCAAGCTGTGAAAAATTGCTCCACTGTTTCTTCACACTTATGTCCCATTATGGACTCTTTACTCATGATTTACATCTAATGGAAACAGATGCCATACCCAGATCCCCTTCAGAACTGATTCACTTACTGTTCCTTTGGCCCAGTGGAGAGTATTGGAATAAGGAAGTGCTAACCCGAACCACCTGGCTCCTTGTTATGTAGTAGGTATTTGAATAGCATTTATGAGTGTCTCATGTGTGCCGTCGGGTCAAGTGCGGGTCGAAGTTATTTCAACAAGCTCAGGCTTCTGCTGGAATCAATGAGAAGGTTCCAGTTGGGACTTTAAGACGGAACGGTACATTCTGCACTTTTCCTCTCCTCTTATTCCATGCTCTCCTCTACCTCCTTACTTCGTCATCTGATCTATTATCAATACTTTCTTCCATTCCATCACCTCATAGCAGACTGCTGTAGCTGTTTGGAAGAAATGGAATTTCACCACTGAATCAAGTCCAGAAGGAGACACCATTTCGGATGGCGCAGTGTTGCTGTAATTTGACATTTCCCCAAGGCCCATGGTGTCATTCCTCTCTCCTCCTATTATTATTTTTTTTCAGTCCGGCTAGATTGTGTAGCGAGAGAAGGAACAGGTGGATTCATACTTGTACGTCACACACATTGATCTGAGGATAACACACACACACACACACAGCAACGTATTGAATATCTGCTGTATTTGTTTTCCACTTTGTGACAACCGGGAACATATTTTCTCAAGATTCATAATGTGTCAGGCCAGGTACCTCTCTCTCTTTGTCTTTCTCACTCTCTTTCTCTGTCACCGACACACACACACACACACACACACACACACACACACACACACACACACACACACACACACACACACACACACACACACAAATAGGAACAGTCTGGAAATGTTTCACTTTTCTGCCGGGAAAAACAAGCTGCCACAACACCCATGGTGCATGAGATCTTTGTCATGCAGTCATACTAACTCACCAGGCACATTCACTCATGCACTGTAGGTGTTTACACTCATGCACTGACACACACACACACACACACGCACACAGTTTGGATCACACTGAGGCAGAAGTCAACAAAGAGTTGGGTATTGCCAGATGGTGTGTGTAATGTGTGCGATTACTGCTTTGGTGTTTTTGATCTGCGGCGTTGCCTTGCGTGCGCGTCCGCATGTGTGTTTGTCTTTGCGTACATGCGTGGGCGATTAGTTCTGCCTTGTTTTTTCAGAGTGTTTTTTACGTCTGCAATAGTTGGATTGCTCCCCAAACCACAGGCCAAAGAACTTGTTTACCACAAGCCCTGACTTTGAAAAAAACACAAATCGAACATTAGATTTCATTTCAGCCTGTCACAAATGGTTTAATTTATAAAATTAAGATGTAAAACATCTCAATTTGCAGAAGAAAGTGTGAAAATGGAGCAAAATTTACTTTTCTCTACCAATTTCAAGATCATAAGCTGCTGAGCTGTCGTGTTATGTGTGATAGCAGCCTTTTAAAGCCTTTTGTCTGACTTTACTTCTAAAGTCTCCTGTCCCAATAGAGTATGATGTGAAGCTGTCAGGCGAGCTAGTCTCTGTTCTCTTCTTCTCACTGACAGAAGCAGTTGGCTGACAGAGACTCTCCTGATGCTGACAACTAAATGATCTCTTCTTTATTAAACACCTCTTACTATCTCTCTATCGCTCCCTGACTACCTCGCGTCCTCCTCGCCTTCAGTGTCTCGTTTTATCTTTTGACTGACTGCTCTCCCTCTCCTCATCTATTTCTCATTCTTTCCGAGTCTCTCTCTCTCCCCCTTCCTTCTCTTTGTTCACCCTCTCGGCTCGTAACCTCCCACACTGTATCTTCTCCTGATTTCTCTATCTTTCCTGTCTCCCTCCTAGTTGTCTCCCTCTTTTTCTCCTAAAGGAAAGAGGGACTCTGCTTCCATCCCTCACCTGTGGCCATTAACCAGTCAGCCAGCTTGTCAGTCTGTCAATCTGTTTGATAGGCACTCAGCCAGCCAGTCAGTCATCGTGCAGCAGTGTTAAAACATTCATTAAAAAGTCTCCTCCACATAGCTAGGCAGTGATCCAGGCTGATCTCAGCGATCCAAGAATTCTGTCTCAGTCTTTTTTGCGCCCTCCTCTCTGTCTCTCCTCATTCCTTCTCAGCCTCTTTCTCACTTTTCTGTCTTCGCACCCCTCTCCTTCCAGGAGGACCGAAAGACCGGGCTGATAAGAAACATTATTAACTTCTCTCTGTGAGAACAGTGAGCTGGAGAATAGAAGTGGAATGGATGGGGAAATAAGGGAAGAAGACAAAGAGAGAGGCAGAGGTGTCAAACGTGAGAAAGAGACAGACTTTAAAAGTTGGCGGAGAGGACGGAGGTATGGAGGTTGTCTGTCTCTCTTGTAGGCCCTCCAAGCAGGATTTGGTGCCATACAGATGTCAAGTGATTACTGTATGATCATGTATGAGAATGAATAGATAGAAGCATAGAGAGAAAATCATCTTGCGGACGCCCCGAAAAACTGTGTTATGGTCTTACATTCAAACTTTGTAAAAACATCTTTGCAGTTGCACCTCAAAAATATTGTCTCAGATGAAGTAACATTACTTGAATTTAGACACTTCTTTGTTCTACGTAGGCACAGTCATGCTTTGAGCTAAATGCTAATGCTAGCATGGCAATATGCTTACTATGACATTGCTAACATGCTGCTGTTTAGCAAGAATAATAGTTACCAAATTCACCATCTCAGTTTAGCATGTTAGTATGCTAACATTTGCCCTAAACAAAGCTGACACTGATGGGAATGTCATCGGTTTTGCAGATATTAGGTCAAAAAACGAAGTAATGGAAATATATAAATGTTAACGTAGTGACGGGGCTAGATGGGGAACATGAATGTCTGTATCAAAGTTCATGGCAATCCATCCAATAGTTGTTAAAATCCACAAATTTGAATTTGAACACCTCATATGGGCGCTAGATTAAAAGTCAGGGGATCTCCAAAGTCATAAAGTTCATGTCATAAAGAATGTCTGTGATACATTTCAGTGCAATCAAGTTGTTGATATACTGTATATCTGGACCAAAGTCCAGATATCCAACTGCCAATGCCACCCTAGAGCCAGGCAGCATATGACTCAAAGAACAACCAATATTTCTCTGTTTAGAAGAGCAAAAGTGATATAATGACTGATCAGAATATTTCATCGTTGTTTTTACAGATATGGGAAGATTGTGTCAACAAAGGCCATCCTGGACAAGAACACCAACCAATGCAAAGGTGAGTGAGGATCCAATGACTTTCTCCTGTGGGACTATCTGTGGCCTTGCAAAGGCTCCATATACTTCCCAAACTCAGATTTAGATATGAGACTTGGGTCTGGAAAACATCAGTTGAGAATTGATTAAACTTGGCAGACCAATCACACTTTTGTTATATATATCCCTTCCTCTTGTCCTTTTTATTTTGCATCCCCAATTGATCAATGCCAAAAGTTTTTACAATGGGCTAAAATGTCCGTCAACAGTGTGACGTCAAATTAAAACAAATTACTTCAACTTGAGCTCTGTGTGCTGCTGCACATGGTCCATGTGTTTGCCTCAGAATAGTGTGGTAAGCTATGTGGTAAGGGTGCGTGTTGTCACGCTGTACACAACACAACAGTATTGACTGCGTTAATGACCATGTCATCCTTTAATCCATCTTAACGATGCACTACTAGAGCATCTGTATTGTGTTTAACTTTTCTATGATGATGATTTCAGGATTGCACCCCAATGATACTCAAAGTTAAGCAGCTTTTGAAATCAAGATGTTTGTCGTTGATTGTTGTCATTGGCCAAATCCAAACTGCGAACGCCACACAATAGCCACAATGCGTTTCAAATAGTCTCTGTGGTGAATGAGGCTCACTCAAGTGTCTTCTGATGAGGGTCTGCTTGATTGTTGGAGTGGTCTGAACAAAGCACTAATCAATATGATTGTAGTTGTCTGCTTTTGAAGAGGCACAGAAGAGCATGTGTTCAGCATGATTGCCCCTCATCTGCTAGGGCTGCACTCGAAGGTATACTGACGTTTAGGACAACAGCACAGATGCCCTGTAATCAGCACGTCAGCTTCAACGGTATGAGTGAAGGAAAAGCCACTCTGATTGATAGCAATGGCAGGAATGCTAATGCAAAATGATGTCTTAAAATAATAATGGGAACACCAAACTTCATTGAATCTCCCCTGAAAACACTTCTTTACTTTAGTTAGTAGGCTCTTTTTAAATGACCAGGTATATATATATCTTACACATTTCTTAATTCCAGTACCTGCTTTGACATCACATAATCAAATATTGCTTGGAGCTCTGAAAGCATATCGAAATGCCTGTCCTGACATCATTACAGCACAGCCGAAGGGAAGACGGAAGATTCTATTAACCCAGTGATAATTATCAGTTATTCTTCCATCTTCTCAAATCATTAAATCTTTTCATTGCTGTTTCTTGAAATGGAATTAAAGAAACTGGATTTAGTAAAGCATCAGCGCTCCAGCTCATGATTATTATGTTTGCCAATTATGGCTTCATGCTTCTCATTAGTATGATTTACAAATTGAAAATAAAATCTGCTTTATTTAAGATCACATTGCATCTGAAAAGGCCCTTTAATTGCAGTGCTTACAAATAAACCACAACTAATCTTAATATCTGCTTTGAAGTGATGATATTCTATATTTTTCTTTTTCTTAACAAATCCCATAGAAAGACTATCCCTGTAGATTATTTTGAGTCAATCCCACATACAAGTAGCTCTGCTGCAATAAATACTCACTAGAGCACCAAATGTGTACTATTGCACAGCTGAAAATAGTCCTCAACAAATACACTATTTACTCTTGTTTGAGTTACGCTCACTAAAAACTGCAGTGCCCAGCTGTTTGAGGCAATTATTTAGCCTATTTCAAAAATGATTTAAGTCTTCGGAAAGAATGAATAAACGTGGAACTAAAAACTACAAACGAGGCTTTGTTGGTTTTGGTCTTCTAATGGGATTTTGTTGACAATAAGAAAAATGTGAAATAACACCAGCTTTCAACCTCTCAAATTTCATGATCTGCCATCAAAAAAGTGTGAATATGTGCATTTATGCACTCACCCAATTTAGTATTAACAGAACTGCCTGTGCATCTGCCATTCATGTTCATGTCTGAAATTAGATAAAAAGTAAATGAATGAAATTTGATGGCCATTATAATAATACAAATAGGGATATACGACTCAAACAGAATGTTTACAGCCTGGTTTTAACATATTAAATCACATTTTAAGGGCTAATGTGGGTAACTAAGTATCAAACTTTTTTAAATGTATTATATCCTGGGTGTATTTTGTGAAATCAATGAGCCTGTGTGTTTCTAAGTAACTTCTTGACACTGGAACTGGCACTATACTCTGGATTTACTCCAGAAAAGACTTTTATGAATACAAAACATTAGAGAGACAGTTTCAAAATGCAAACTGACACCACCTCTCTGTAAATTTATGCTTTTTATTTAATGCACAGAACACTTAGAATTCAGCAGCTGCATCAGCATCGGCAATATTTAGTCTGTGACCCTCATCAGCAATTTCACTGCTTGTGTTGTAGACTTCATACATCTCTGTTGTTAACGCACAATGAAGGAGTTTCATTATCAGGCGGCCATTAGAATGCCTTACAACCGGATAAGTGTTGGTTTGATTGCAGAGGCATTCACTGGGGACAAGATAAGTGCTTAGCGTGACTAAGAGAGTACAAATTGGCAAAGAGAGTTCGCTTCGAAAAGAGAGGGATGGATGGGAGGAGGCACGGTGGGGGGTGGAGGGAGGGGGTAAAAATAACCTGGGGCTGACAGAAAAGGAAGGGGTCCCCTTTAAACTGATGATTGAGCAGACAGCCTCCTCTTTTCAGGAACATTCTGCAGAGGGGAAAGAGAGAGAGGTAGAGAGCGTGAGAGACAAAGAGACAGGTAAATAAATAAAGTCGTCCTTCTTTGCAGTCTGCAGGGATTATGTTCAGTTTGTACACAGCTGTTGTCATGTGACAGGCTTGTGATCCCAATTTCTATGACGGTCTTACTTCCTCTAAATTATTTTGTGGACTTCCTCAAGCCCTGTCCAATGTCTTCAAGGCTTATTTGCTTTTTTTTTTTGTCCCTGAAAGGTTGATGTTTCCCTCTGGAACAATATGTAAACATATGAAATGGTGCATATAGATACATTAAAATATGAGCTTGTTTCATGGATTGTCATGTCACTGAACAAAGAAAGCAAAACTTTGGCTTTGTTCTCTGAAATAACATAACTATAGTATTTGAAATAGCCTCAGCTTGTAGCAGGCTCAATGTTAAATACACTGACAGTTTTCTAGTTAGCAGCGTGGGAGCTCCGGGGGAGGGAGAGGGCACAGAGCACAGGATGGAGGAAGGAAGGGAGAGGAAACCACTTTAGATTGTAAAGGATTTCCATTTCCCAAAGACAAGGGCCCTCCCTCTCACTGTCTCCGTGTCTCCTGCCCTTTCTCCGCCTCCCTCCCTCCTGTTTTTCATCTCATTCTTACTCTCTCTCTCTGCCTGCCACTCTCCCTCTCCCCCCGACTCCCTGCCTCCCCCCCATGCCTCCTTTGCTCCGTCTCTCACTCTTTTTCCCTCTGTACTCGGTTAGTCTAATGGCCCAAGGCCAGGAACTCTGGGAGCTCAGGAGATTAGATGGGTGTGTGTGCATGTATGTGAGTACCTATGTTTATCTGTGCATCCATCTGTGTCTATGAGTGTGTATTCATGTGGGAGCGTGCTTGGTAATAAAACTTTTTCATTCACGAGTGGAATATTTGTCAGGCTTGGCTGAGCAAGATGAATTTTCATCTCTGTGTCACCGTAAGGCCACAGATGGGAGGGACAGGCCACACATGAGAGAGAGGGATTATATAATTCGGAGATATTATTTTCACTCTTCCTTAACATCGTTCCTAGAAGAGCTATCACTTACATCCACATGTGATGAGAGTTTTCACCAAACTAAAGAGGGTGGGTTGTAGTGTATATATGAAAATGTACAAATTACATGTTGGGTAGAAGTGCGGCGTAAGGATTTTCATCAGCCTGGAAGACAGGCATCTGCTCACAGACTCAACGAGCTTCAACTCAAGTGTCCTTGAGCAAGACAATGAATCGCCACCAGCTCCTGGGGTGTGTTCGGTCGCTGATACTTGACCTCTGACCTCCCTGGATGGAGGGGCAAATACATGTTCAGAAAACACAGCTCGCTCCTTGAGTGATGAATTGAGTCAAAGCAAATGACACATTTCAAGGCTGATGTTCCGTCATACCAAACCTGTCAATGAGATGAGCACTCAGAGAAAAGAAATGTCTCTATTATTCATGTCTTTAGAATACTGAAGGGTGTCTGGCGTTTTTCTGCCAAAACAGACGTTTTAAGGCTTAAAGAATAATTAATGTGTGCAGGAAAAGGCTAGATTACACACCAGCATCTACAACAATTCAATATTTTTTTTTTTTTTCAGAAGTGATCATCATGTACAAGGCAGCTGACACGTAGACTTAATTTCCTGGTACTGTAATACTAACTACGGCACAATTGGCTGATTAAGTGTTTTGCCTCTACGGAACCTTACAAGTGACCACCACTGATTCCATTGACTGTGTTCAACTTCAACAAATATACTGCATTAAAGCTGTCCAAATGCTGTATGCTCATATACAAATATCTTTAGTAAAAATACCATCCTACTTTACTCTTATCAGATATATTTTTTTGCAGCATCTTTATGTAGTCTTTGTAAAATCCTAACTTTCTGCATCCTGTTTGGATCCAAATAATTGAAAACTGGCTATTAAGGCCACAGGTTACTGATGGTGAGTAAAAGGACATTTGTTTATGCAAACTGAATCATGGAGCCGCCTGCTGCTCTCATAAAAAAAAAACCCATAATAATCCATAATGTGTTTCATGCTTAATTATTACAAACGAGGAAATGGAGGTGATTAAATAAACTGATTAACAAATGAACAACTCTAAGTGAGACAATTAAAATCTGTGACAGTGCTGCCCAGGAGCTTTATGCCTTCGTAAGTATGATCTGTGTTGCATATGCTCTCAATAATGAACTAAAACTTTACTGACGTGAAGTGATATGTTTAGCTCTGGTTTGTGACATTAGTGACTTACATGGCTGGTACACGGAAAACTAATACAGCTCATTATTTTTAAGTAGCCACATTTTTTTTCTTTCTTTAAAAGAGAACTCCATCAATTTGGCATTGCATTCCTATTTTATTGTGGGACTTAGGATGGACAGTTTCAGAAATAAAGCGTTGAAATAGATGCACCAGCTAACCTCAAGCAGGGATAAGGAGTCTGGTAAGGTCACTTCTTTCTAGCTCCACAACCATTTTCAAACGTGGAGTCTTCCGCCCCAACCGACGCTGAAGTGACATCACTTGAGGCAGTTTATCAGCTTTCAACGAGCTCTCATACAAAAGTAGTACTCCTCAAGAGCTGTAAACGGAATGTAATGTGTACAATTTATGGATTTCTCTTTAGAACACCAGCTTTATCAATACAGTCGCTCTAATTTAAAAGATGTGTGCGCTACTAATGATGCTAAACCACTGCCATCAAACAAGAGGACTCTGTTTTTGACTAGTGGTGATTGAATTATCCATTGTGAACTGTGTTCACGGTTTTATTTTCCCACTAATTACACGGAGAGTCTATAGTTAAACAAACAGCCATTAGTGAGATATGAGTAATGAACTTTTCTTGAATAAAACAAAAGCATCTTCCCGAGCTACTGATGAATGCTGTATGTTTGTACATTCTCAATTAGTTCAACTGTGTTGGTGTGGCCCTAATTAGAGTATAGATAAAAAAAACGTGAATGCTTGTGTGTGCAGTGTGCATGTGTATACACAACGTGCTTGCGTATGTTTACGAATCTCTTTTCTTGAATGAAGAAATTAATCTGAACATTATATGTGCATGTGTGTGTTGGTGTTATCCTATTTTGGCTAAATTATGGATTTCTCATTAGCAACCGTATAAATATGTGTGCGTGCTCTACGCATCTTGCTGTGAAAGCAGCTTGCTGCCTTTGAACAGTAAAAAGTCATGTGCTTATCAGCAAAACAGAGCGTGGCTCCAAATCAACAAGAAAAGACAGAAAGACAAGAACAGATGTTAGAAAGGAAGTGTGTGAGTTGGAGAGAGAGAGAGAGAGAGAGAGAGAGAGAAAGTGTATCCCTCATTCTTAACATGTTTACATTTGGGATTGTAATGAGTGAAGCGTTTGAAATGTGGATCATTTAATCGTGTTAACACGCAGCCTACTCAAAACTACAGACGGAATCTCAAAGCTGCTCTGCATTTGGCATTTTTCTTTCTGGCTTAATGCATGTGTGTCAATAAGTCTTTTTTTTTCTTTTATTCGCCTCTCATATAAACACACAATCAAAAACATTCTTATACTAACAGTCTTTCGGGCTAGCTCACCAATACAACACACCCTTCTAGGCAAACTGCCATTCACACGGCAGGCAGCTCTGCGTCTCTCTTTGCTTCTTTCTGTCTATTTAACCCTAAGCCCCACCCATGTGGCCGTAAAACAGGGCGTATATCTGAGAGTATAGATTGATATGCGTGTGTCAGACCTTTTGTCCTTCAGGGCTTCCGGCAGAGCCCCAACCTAGATCCCCAGAGCGTCAGCGAGTTGACAGATACCCTGCACACATACACGCACACAAAATGATGCAGACCACATTGCAATAAAATCGACCGATGCTCATTCTCTTTGTGTCTTTATTTCTTTAAACAGGACGCTGAATCACTTTAATGGCTACATTAAATGCAGAGAATTTTCCTTGATGTCACTTGTATTGGCCACTTCTATGGGAACCCCATATGTACTGAGAGATTGATTGTAGTGCAGGGACGAAACAAGCTCACATGCAATGCAGTGGGGTATTAAATGTCAGACAATTGGAAGCCAGTAGATTTTACATGTTACAGTTAAAAAGGCTCTCAGCACTGAGTCACGACTGTACACATGATATATATGTGTCGCCGTATGTGTACATCTACAGGGAATTTATGGTGAGCAGCCATCCGTGCAGTAGAGTCGATACAAAACAACATCATTTCATTAAAAAGAGCCGTAGTACACAAAACTTGGGCAGACATTAGAAGATTTCTTTGGATCATAAACAAGATAGCAAGACTTACTGTTATGACACCAATTCTGCTGATGTTCTGTGCTAAAAACACGTTTAATGGGGGAACTAGCAGCTTTCATAAGATACGTGACCTGACTTGATTGTGACACATTTACAGGATTTATGCAGCATTGAAAACAAAGCGCAGACACTGGCTGGTTCTGCTCAGCGATGTTCAGAACAACCTTAACTGATGTTCTTTATCTAGTTATCCTTTTGTTTCCCCTCAGTTTGCTCCTCCTCCTCCTCCTCCTCCTCCTCCTCCTCCTCCTCCTCCTCATCTTCTTCTGTGCTGTCTGTGTGTGTATGTGTATGTACAGGCTATGGCTTTGTGGACTTTGACAGCCCTGCAGCGGCCCAGAAAGCTGTGGCCTCGCTCAAAGCCAGTGGAGTCCAGGCACAGATGGCAAAGGTAAGCTTCACTCTCTGCTCTCCTTGTTGTTTGACTTTCGTGTGGTGTTGTACTCCAGGTCGACTTAATCACTGTCTGTATACCCTGGAGAAAGCCGATGGTGTCGATGGTGAGGTTTACAGTATAGTGCGGTGGTGATAATCATCATGACGATCACTGGATTCACTGCCTATCAGAGGCCGAGATGCATGCAGCTTTGGCTAAGTCGTTGATGAGATTTTTGATGGAGTCCATATCCAGGTATTAATTAACTGGCTTTGGTTATGATAACATTATTGTTCAAATCCTTGGAAAGAGGGGATTGAGCAGAAGATTTAGATGGCTGCGCTAGCTAGTTTTGTGCTCAAGAGCTTGTTGACGTAGTTATGTCGTCAAAAAGCTCTGGCAAACGGCAAGAATACTTCTTTCTTCTACGTTTTAGATGGAATTGCATGTAGAGAGATGGGAACCGGAAATAGTGAAACAACGTCATATTGTTGGTTGATGCTTCACCGCCTGATTGAAGGGCTGAAAAAACTTTGATCTGTAGCGCGTCACGCCAGTCGGCCGTCAATTTGTAGCTTAATGTCACCGACTTCCATTGAAAATGACTTGTAGCCTGTTGCTTTGTCGCTTGTGGTGTGAACGTGCGCGCGCGCACGTGTGTGTGTGTGTGTTTGTAGTTGGCAGTAGTAGCCTATGCAACAAAGCTGTGCCAAAACATGTGGGCCTAACCAGCACAATCCCATTATCCTTCAATGTGTGTGAGAAAAAAAGACACTGAATAGCTTGCCTTGCTTTCCGATTCATTAAAGCTGTATCGCTACATACTTCCTTTTATAAATGAGAGAGGAGTGCAATTAAAATGGGCCAGTCTGCAGGCACCAACAGCATCCCATTGAATTAAACAGCAGCAAGCCTCTGAGCCACCTTTGCCTCGCTCTTCTATTAAACCTCTTTTCATTAGACTTCCATCTCTTATTTTGTTCCTAACGGCTAGAGGGGGCATTTGGATGAGCAGTGTTGATGTGTTTAGCTGTTATTAAAGAGAGGAGAACCCTCGACTCCTTGGAGATTGAGTTTCCCTGAGGGATGGAATTGAGGGCAAAGAGTCAATTCCAAGTGAAATTACACACACTTCTTACTGTTTCATGGACTAATTATGCGCAGAGCTGCTGATGTCCCGGCTAACTTCCCTGAATCAGGTTGCTGGAGAAGGTCTCAAAAACACTGCTGTTGGATTTCCAGCTCGAGCCTCTAACATTTTTGTTAGATGAGCAGCTTAATTGGGATTTGACAAAGTCTGGTTTCAACTCATTCAGTACCAATTAAACTGATTGAAGTGAAAACTCATGCCATGCCATTACCCACATCCTTCTCAGCGTACGCTGAGGTTTTATAGGTTAGCTGGGACAGAAACTTTTGTTCTTTGTTCTAATCTGCAAGATAGTTAAAAGCTTTTCCTCCACAAGACAGTAGTGGCAGTAGGTAGAGAGGAAAAGAGGATTAGGTTTTGTGAAAGAGAGATGAGACATCTAAGAAATGTGAATATTGATTGCTTTTTGGAGAGGGGAGGTTTGGAGATAGAGCTGGACTGTATCAAAGACCTAAACTCACAGAGCTCACACCCACATAAAATGGCATCATATATATATATATATATATATATAGAGAGAGAGAGAGAGAGAGAGCGAGAGAGCGAGCTAGAGAGCTAGAGAGAAATACAAAGGTTAAAAAATATAGGAGCAACAGCTTTATTGCCTTGTAAAACCTTTAGTTTGTTTTATAACAAACTAAAGGTGATGTGGTGTGAATGGGTTTTCTTTTAGTTATGGATTTGATTGAATGCAATATTATTAGGCACTAGTGAAAGTTGTTTTTACTTTTGTTCTTTTGTACAAAATAGAAAAATATAAAAAGACAAGACGCTGTTGAGGTGCACATGTTTTACGGTAGAGTCTGTATCCTTCATTTTATTGGCAAAATAATGAATACATTTGTGCATAATAGCAGGTACAGCAGCAGCAGAAGCAGTTTTATCCATGTTTTCAAGTAAACATCTGTTGGAAATCTGTGAAAAAGAATCAGTTGTCACATCCTTAATCTGAACATTGTAACTGAATCATAGCTCTATCACGTGGAAATAGTAGATTAATTTATCCACACAGCAGAGTTAACACCATTTCATTTCACAGCGCTCAAAAGCAGTGTTGGAACGGAAAGCATGTTTACACATTAACACCATGAATTAAGTTCATTCGAAAACACAAGTTACATCAGTGAATGATTTAGAATAATCAAATCTACCATATAAGAATATTTAACCAAGAGAGGGGTGTCAAGAGAGGACCAGAGGCATGATGAGTAAAACCAGGCGGTTATCATTTGGGCTTCAAAGGAGGAGAAAATTCCAATAATCACCAACGAACAGTGAACCCTGGGCCCACACGTAGTTGCAGGGTCACTGCTTCACGCACACATCTTTGATCCTTGGAGTGCAGACTAAACTGAGGCCTGGCAGTGTTCAATGATGAGAGCATACGTCTTGTTCTCTGCCCAATTTAAGTTCAAATCATACAAGCCTAAATTATTTGACTAGAAGAGCTCATTAAGCATGAAGATTCTACTTCAAGTGAACACTGATTGGAGGCAACTGCCCGCCGTGCCAGAATGAGTTTTGAAGTGTGTGTGTGTTACAAGTTTGTGCCGTTGTAGCAATTTAATTATAAACACATTGGTTGTATAGATATCAAATCCACAAAGCATGGCCCCATGGCGCCAGCGGCAAGCTCAGTTCGGCTTTTGCAGAACCAGAGGATTCCCTCCACAACGCTTCGGAGTTCTGGAGTATCGGATGGAAACCAGGGCTACAGAGTAGTGTACCCAGGGATACCTTAAACCTAGTCTGCATCATGTGGCCAAAGCCAAACAGGCACTTTCCTGATGTGTTGCTCATCATGTGAGGGACGTGGGAGGTGCAGTACCTTTAAAAAATGCTTGAATTACCAATAAGAGAGTGCGAAGCAGCAGTATATTTCACAGGTCTGAAAATCCAACTGCCAACCTCAAAGTTAACCATGATTAGAGTACCTTCCTGACATTACCCATGAATTAATTATAGCACAGATGAAGCAAGGTTAGACTGTTTGGTGTATATATAATTGTGAAACCTTTTATCCATTAAACCCTGCAGATCGCACTGACATCTTCTTTGTGACAGTTGCATGTTTTGGGTGTGAAATAAACAAGATGAGGAAAATACGCCAACCCTAGATGTGAAGAGAGATGAAACAGTGTGTGCGTGTGTTACTTCCCCAGCCTTCTTGGTAATTACTGTTGACCTGGAAGATGATTACTGCTACAGCTGTACACTCCCCCTCTCTCTTGCCTGCTCACTTACAGTTAGTTTTTCTGTCTCCCTGCCTCAGTCTCACTTTCTCTATTTGGAAGTGTATCTTTACGGTGAAACCTCCTTAAACTAAGAAGTTAAATGTCAAAATGTTAGTTAAATGTTGTTATATTCCAAGCTTACATTCAGACTGCAGGGATATCCGATTTGTTTCTCCGATCAGATCATTAAGACAACCTGTCCACAATGTTATTTGCAAGTGACAAGATGGGATTAGTGTGTCCAGACTTCACCAGCCTATCTGCATTAGTTTGCTGTGGTAATGACAAAGGCGTCAGTAACTACGTAGCAACACTGGTGACGCAGCTTTTTAATTCAAAAGCATGAGAAATGGAAGTCCATCATTTCGCCAACCAAGCATGTCGCGCTGACAGGTCGCCGTGCGATTGGAGATGCAATTCAAACAACCTCTCGATGTGGTTTGGATCCATTTCACACACAAAGAAAACTATCCAGACTTTCTAAAATCAATATGGATACAATTTGAATATGCCAAAAAATGTAATTGAGCTGGCAGTCTGACCAAGGTCTTAAACTTGAGTGTGTGTCTGTTTTTTTTTAAATATTATTTTCTATTCCATTTTTAAAGCTTTTCCTTGTGTCCATGAATCCTGCCTTGATATAAACCAATTACATGCTGGACTTGATGGAAAACAACTACTGGTCTGTTTTAGCGCCTGTGTGTGTGAAATATTTATGAAATCTTGTCATCACAAAAGACTGGTCCTACCAGCTAACAGCATGTAGCATCGTTAAATGATTGTGTATTAAAATTCACATCAGGCGCTACTTTTACCATGCAAACAAAAAAAACAGCAACACTCGGCTATGGATATGAGCACTGTGTGTGTAGGTGTGTGTGTGTGTGTGTGTGTGTGTGCGTGTGTGTGTGTGTGTGTGTACAATAACAGTTACAGAGGACCAAGGTCACTATGCTAATTAGAGAGATGGTACCACTGGCAGTGACACTTCACACCTCCCTCCCTTCGCTCCCTTTTTTTCTTCTCCCCTCCACTTCGTCCTTGGCACCTCCCACCTTGCTTTCCCCCTCTCTATTTCTTTCCCTCTATTTTGGCCTAGTTTATTCTCTTCATTTGACCCCCCCCCCCCACACCACCACCTCCTCTCGCCTCTTTTTTTTTCTGGTCCCACCCCCTCCTCTTGTGTTTGTCTGCAGCAGGTGCTGCAATGCCTCCTCCAGAGTCATTAGTTACAGGGTTGAGTGAGGACAGATAGTGAAGGATAGAGAGAGAAAGAGGAGGGGGGTCTGTGTGGGTTGAGAGAGGGAGGCTCGGTGTGATGAGAAAGAGAGAGAGAGGACACACACACACACACACACACGCACACACATTAAGTAAACTTTGTTGCATGCCTGTCATTTATCCGCCCTGACTCAACCCTTTGGTTCGTCCAGTTGTGTGCTTTCTTTCTTGCTCTCTGTCTTTCCTCTGTCTTGCGTGCGTATCTGATTAAAGCCAGATGCCTGATGTTCTCTTGAAATGGTTTACTGATGTATTCAGTGTGTGTGTACTAGCTTGCATCTGCCTGTATATGCCTGTATATTCTGTGTGTGTGTGTGTGTGTGTGTGTGTGTGTGTGTATTTGTCTGACAGCTGAGGTTAGTGATGGGACGAGGAAGACAACAGAGCCGACTGACATGTGAAAAGATGAGAGGAGACAAAACACATCGACAGGACGACGTGGGCATCTCTCTCTTTCTCACCTTTCTGCTTGTTTGTCACTCTCTTGTCTCCATCTTTCTTCAAACTGTGCACCTTCTATTTTACCTCCTTCTTTTTTTTTTTTACTTCTTTCACCCCTGTTTGTTAAAATGTTTTTGTTTTTCTTTGCGTGCTTCATCTTGCTCTCTTTCCCTCTTCGTGCCTTTCACAGCCAGATATAATACACTATCCTTTCAGCAGCCAGCATATGTAATGTGGAATGTGGTGGCGCTGGCAAACTCTGTGACAGAGATGCAGCATCTGAAAATAGGAAGACCTACTGTAAAAGTGTGGCTGTGGTGTTTGTCTGGTTTTATCGTCCTGTCCATCTTAACCTACTAAAACATGTACATTATGTATAAACATGTACATGCTTAGATCTACCACTGCCAATTACACTGCAAGCTTGTCTCTGGACAGTTGAACAATATTAAAGGCGAACTGGAATTTTCTCTTTTTCGGGTAAGGAAGTATAAACTACCACAGCTATGGGGATCATTTTTCAATTTTTCGAAAAAGAGGATGAATTCGTTTTTGGACATGTTTGTGGAAACAGCCGGCGTTGCCAGAACATGCAGTGGGTCTATTCACTTCTGTTGTGTGCTTCTAAGTGGAGAATGCCATACTGTATAGTGTACACATGTTGATGCTGGAAGCTAGCAAACTAGACAAACCAGCTTGCACTCAGGCAGTAAGCATAGCTTGTTAGCTTGCTAAAGTTCCCATACATTGTTGGGCTTCTGCCCACACAGCAGTGTTGTGTTCATCCTATAGTATACAGGGGAGAATGTCTAGCTGGCGTGGACTGTCTCCCTTTCATGGGTTGAGATATGGTGATGGCAAAACTCAGCACTCACACATTACCTTATGAATAATACACAGATGGGACTGGTCAAAGCAAACACAGCAGAAATGTAGCCTCCTTTCATTTCAGCAGGACTTGGTTACAAAAGTATAAAGGTGCTCTCAGTAGAGCACTAATCTCCGCCAGGTGTGTCTGTATTGACCACTGCTGTATTGTGTGATTGAATGAATACAACCAGTGCTGTAAAACGTTGTCAAACTGACTTTGTTCAAACTCGAAAACAAACAGCGATGTAACGTCATTCAAGCATTGTGCTCCAAGTCGTTGTATAATACACATACAAAGGTAAACTCACCAGGCTGTCTACAGCAGTGAAGTACAGCAGTGCTTGCACTGGTAGTTTCGTTAGCGGTTAGCCAAACACACCGTCCAAAAAACCCCAAAACATTAGAAGTGAGCTATCGAGCAGCAGCCGAGAGGTAGTCAGTAGTGTATGTGCTGCTAGTTGTGTTAGCCGTTAGCCAAACGCACCGTTCAAAACAACAACCGTGTGCATATTGTATGTGTCTCTGGGCGCAGAGTAGCGGCTGAGGGTCGTAGACGCACTCAGCTGTGCTATCACATTTTGTAACACATTATTAAATAGATGTAAAATCCATTTTATAATCTTAGATAAGACATTTAATTAATTAAAATGTTTCTTTTCTTCCCCATGTGCTCCATCCTTGTGTCTGGTTCAAGGCAGAGTTGACATTGTGAAAGACAGATAATGAATCACATTCAGTTTGTGGAGGACAGCGAAGTGGCCAAGGAGGTGTGCATGCATGTGTATTCACAGCAAACTCCAACGTAAAAATTGAATGTGTGTGCCTGCACATGCTGTACCCCTCTGTGTGAGCCTCTGTCTTTTTGTGAGGCCGGACCACCTCTGGTCCAACAAAAGCAGGAGGAGGACAATGGGGAGAAGGAGGAAAGAAAGGAAGAGAGAAGAGAAGGGTGGGAGGGAGCCTAGTAAGTGAAACCCAATCGAATTAAATGTAATCTGGCCTGAATGCGCACAACCATCAGCTGCTCTCCAATCTTATTAACCCTGCATTACCAGCCCTGGGTTGTGTGTATGTCTGTGTGTGCATGTGGCTTTTTTTTTACGTCAGTGTGTGTGGAGGAGGGAGAGAGATGGAGCAGTTAAGTGGATGAGTGAGAAAAGAAAAGGAAGAGATGGACGTGAAGGGGAGGAAGAGAGAGTGTGAGAGGAGATGGAAAATGAAGATGAATAAGGGTGTTTGGTTGATTATTGTGCCTCTGTGGCATTGCTAATAAAGAAAAAAAAAAATCTCATAATAACAGTAATCACAATAATTTCTGGTGACACTTAACAGTTTCTTTATTTTGCTGCATTAACTTGTGTACCATACGGTTAAAAGGGATGGCACGCGGACACAAAGTCAGGGATATAATACTGCAGCCACAATTTAAATCTTAGCGATTAGCCTAACATACCTAATAGGGTGAGACAAAGCTGTGTAAACACGGGGAGTACAAACTCAAGAACATTTATGCCTTGAGTATAATTAACAGTTGTTAGCTACCAGTGGGCTTTTAATAACACACATATTTCAGATTCCTAGCACAGAATTAAAGTCTAGTTCAATGATACATCACTGCAGGATGAGACACTACATCATTTAAGTAAAGACAATAGGAAACTGGCATGTGAAAGAACAACTATTTCATGACTGCATGTGCTCTTCAGCACAGAAAGAGACGTCATATTTTTTAAAGTTCATTTGAAATGAAGCCGTTCAGAAATGTATTCAGCCAAATTCAGAAATATTCAGCCATAAGCCATCCAGCCAAAAGTTCCCAGCTCATAAATACTCTATGCAGTTTTAGTACTTAAGGCAGGAGATGTGCCTTTTCTGCGATGCAGTTTGCCAGAGCCGTCAGAAGAAAAAAAGTTGACAGACAAACTTAGGGCAGCCAGACATAAATAATGTCACAGAGGTCATCATGAATACAGTTGAATTGGGATGTATGCAATCTGTTTTATCTGTTTTATGTAATTTGACAACATCTTTCTTCCATGTGTGTGAAATGTTCCCAAAGATCATTTTAAAATTCAATCCATGTCCCACTGAGACATGTTCTTTGTGTTCTCTTTGAGTTCCTCATCTGTTGAATTCAATCAAAAGTTTACGGCAGCTGGAAATGTACCACATCCTGTGTACCAATGGGTGTTTTTTTTTAGAAAGGTGCTAACTACAACCTGCTGTTTAGGAAATATGTGCATATGTTTTCATGGGTTAGGTATTGTGAATCCATACATCGCTGATCACAGAGATTAGCAAAACAGACATTTCTTTTATATGAAGAGGTCCCTGGTTATTAATTTAAGTCACAGATTATTAATTTTTTTTGTACCTCATAATGTGTCAATGTCTCTGTGGACAGCAGCAATTAACACACTGAATGCTGCTGTTCTCTGCATCAGGCCCGACAGCAGAAACAGAGCAAAAAGAAAACTGGGTGGTGGTTAAGTGGTGATGACTGCACTCTGTAAGGAATCGTCCCAAGAGCTCCGAAGCTAAATTTAGTATTTGAGAGAAACGCTTTGAAAACTTAATGTTTTGAGACTTTTAAGGATCGTTGCTGCTTTATGAAGAACCTTCTCTTTTTTCAGAGCGAGTATGGTAATATGGTCCAGGCTCCGGCATAGAAAAAGTACTACAGCAGAAAATCAGCATCTGGGCCATGATGTCATGACATGAGGTCATGTACAAGGATAATATAAGTACACACTGCATAGTCAACACAGTTAATTATAAGACCAAATATGATGTTGTTAATGCAGTCATGTTTTCTCAAACGTATATGAACATAAACAAAATGCATAAGAGGCCATGGAAAAAATGTCTCCCCCATGCTGAATTAGTACGCTAATAGCAACACGAGCACAAATACACCCAGACTAAGTTAATGGTAGATTCCGAAAAAAATGTGGTCTCTAGTTTGGAAGTGAATGAAAACATCAACAACACAAAGCAGTAGACTACAACGATAGCATTTTACTATCATTTTAGAAGAACATTAATAAGCTTCTATGGGGCATCATTATGTTAAAATTACGTTGTTTTTTTCAACTGTTGAATGCCGCATTTAGGATTGAAACCCTTCATATTTAGTATCACTCCAGCATTACCCTAGAGGGGATGGAAAACAAAGAGGAGTGAGGGAAATATTGCCACGAACAGAGGAGGAATAGAGTAGGCAGCTGGAGAGTGGGGGTGGTGCTTGGTTTGATGGAGCTGGGTAGAGAACAGCTCTATAAGGACGGAGATAACTGGAAAACACTATAAAACGCCTCTCCTCACATTCTTTCCCTCTGTGGAATTAGCCTTTGAGTGGGCTGCTGGAGCGAGGGAGGGTGCACACAGAGATTGATGGAGGGAGGGTGTGGGAAGCCCAAACTGTACTGAGGAAGGATGGAGAGAGATGGAGTGAATATGGAGTGGGCAGCTTGAACTCCGAGAGGGAGGAATCCAGAGTGATCAAGTAGAAGGAGGAAGTAAAGGAAGGAAATAAAAGGCTAGAAGAAACGGGGGGGGGGTTTGATGAGGAAAAGAGTGTATTCCTCACACACACTGTGGAATACATATGAATGAAGTATATAAATGGTAGTACGGAGCGGCTGACTGAAATGTCCCTAGTCTATGGGGACACTATATTAAGTCTATTTTCTGATTGGCTGTCTGGTCCCCACATCTCTCATTGTTATTAGTGGCCAGGCATGTTTGTTGTTCATCATTGGGCAGACAGCAGAGTCGGCTAGATTCAAAATCCGATGGCATAATTCAGCCATCGATCAAACTTTGTGGACAGCAGTAGCCAAACTGCTCCTCCAGACAGAGAGAGAGAGAGCTCTCAGAGTAGAATATCACAAATCAAATGCTGTAACCTTTTAGTACGTCTGAGTCTGCACATGCCCACTGAAAACCAATGAGGCTTTTTCCTCTCGCCGTGCCTATCAGCCTGTCTACTCTACCTCTTCAATTGTCTTTCTTTTTTCTTTGTTTTCTTCTCTTTCATTTTCTTTCAATCACACATCCCCATTCCACTTCTTCCTCTTGAAAAGTTTCTCCACTGAGTTCCTCGGGGTCAGCTGTGTTGTCGATCAAAACGGGGATGCTCCAGGAATCATGATGATGGTTGAGTGAGACACCTGCAATGCCCGCTGGTCCTTTTAACATTTACTCAGATGAAAGATTTGCATAAGTACGTCTCTGTAGCTTAAAATTCAAGATACAACCAGCACTTTATAATTCAGCGGCAAAGGATCTGTGGTTTCAGAGAAGACTGCGGCACTAACAGGCAAAAGTTTTCCAAAGAGAATAGCCGTCATTGCCGATCTTTGCTCTTCTTTCAGTGACTCTCCAGCTTTATGTAACTCATGCTATTGTAGCATCCGATCTGATTGTTGTTAGATGTGTCGTCTCTAACACACCTAAACCGTGCTCTGGCTTGCCGGAAACAAATCCATTATTTGATGCCGGACAAGATGGATTTCCAAGTGATATGTGATCCTGCAAGTCTCCCATGATCACATATACACTATTTTCTAAAATATATATCCGAATGAAAACTGTGCGCAGTAAGGGTGAACTGATCTTTTAAATTCATTCAGATAGATCGGAGTTCAGATTGTACCAGCTTGCTCTGAACAAAGTAATAGCGTGTTAAGCCATTAATTATAAAGGCTTTAAATTACCATCAAAAGGACTATATTCTGATTGATAATTTTTGGATGCAGTTAAACTTCCCTTGTTCCACAAAGAATTGTAGAAATATCAACCATTCATACTTATAAATCAAAAGAATTCAATCATTGCGTTGCAGAACATTGTACTTAGCCAGGATAACGTGATTTCATTGAGCCCCCGACAGTAAAGTCTCTTTAGCACAAGAGTACTTTCCAGGCTCAGGTGTACAGAAATACATTCATGATAATACTCAAAGCGATACATTTAATGTCAATTTATTTGACTGACACTAATTGGTCCGTGTTCTGGCTTACTGAACACAAACGCATTACTTGAAGACTGATGGATTTTCGTATGATATGAGCTCTTGTGACATTGTGAGGATCCAGCTATTGTGCAGTTCAAAACTAAGACTGCTTTTCAAAAAAATACAGTGACAAACCTGTGCAATATGTACTTTGGCAGGTTTACCTTCATGTTACAGTGAAAAAGTTAAATAATAGAGTATGACTTGAGCTTAGAAGAACCAATTGACTGCCACTGGCAGACCATTTGCAGGAACATTCACATTCTGACTACAGAGGGCAAATTGGACATTAGCAGCCATGGTCCACCGAGTGGATAAAAAATCCTGGCTGCTCTTATGAATGTTAAATATAGAGGTACTTGGGTCTATGCTATTATAGTAAATCACAAGTAATTTCTTCTATTCTCTGTATGTCTGTGTGTGTGTGTGTGTGTATGCCTGTGGGAGTGAATGTACAAGCGTGTGTGTTGGTGATAAGGTCATTATTAATATGTTGACTGGTTAGTGATGGGTTCTTGTTTTATCAGATCTTATATTAGTAAATTTGGGGTTATGGCACTGCTGGGAGCCAAAATAGAGCACTCGGCCAGTTTGTGCCGGGTGCTCGTATGACGGAGCTTTAACGAGGCTTAGTCTCAGGAGGACACTAAAGTTGCTCAATTTAGTTGGTTTAAGAACCCTTGTTAGAGCCTAATGGCTTTGTAAGAGGGGAGGATGTGGATTGTACAGGTAAAATGAAAAGACGAACGTGAGTGTGCTATCATGACGTGTCCTTGGTGGAGGATATGATGGTAATTAGGCTGCTGTTTTCTCAATGGTGTTACAGCAATGGGCCTACTTAACCTCTTGGCGGTGTGTGTTTTGTGTGTGTGTGTGTGTGTGTGTGTGTGTGTGTGTGTGTGTGTATGTGTGTGTGTATGGATGGAATCTGTGCGAACACTTACCGGAGATGAAACAGTTTGATGCCGATGTCTGTGCACGTGCATGTGTCTTTGCATGAGTGTGTAGGAGTGAGTGTGTGTGTGTGTGTGTGTGTGGCTGCCCTTTAGTATTTGCTGACTCAGGCTGGTTTTCCCTTTCTAAAAGTAAATAACCTTGGTCCGCCAAGCTGTCAGCTGGCCCCACTGTGCCCTCCTCCCAACATCTAAAGACGGCGAGCAAATCTCTGCTCTCACATCTGAGCTGCACAGCAACACACACCACAAGCTCATCTACAGAGAGCCTGCGTATACTGCAAAGAACTTGTATCTTCAAAAAGCCACCTTCTGTCGAAAAACTGGTACAGTTTACATGCTTTTATTCTCTGCCAGCATATTAAATTAATTCCCCTACATATTGCTACATGTTGCTTTGAACGTGTCGTCTGTAGCACCGAGACTGTTCTTCAACCGGAGGGCTCGGGTTCAAACTCACACGCGTTTGATGAAGAGGATCCTTTGCCAAACTTAAGAGTCTGATCCAGTGGCTACATTTTTGTTTTGTTTTTCATAATAAAGCATAACGGCAGCCAATGGAAGAGCAACATCTCAATGAGCGAATCCCAACATTTAGTTTTGAAATCCAGGCCAGTGATTTCTGTATGGCCAAAGCAAAGCAAGCCGATCCACACCAAAGCACAAGTTAAGAAGGGAATAAAGTTGGCAACGCTGTTGAGGTAAATAAATTCAGTCACATAACTGTTTGGTTGTTTTTTATATTGCTGAAGTACTGTGGATGTTTATTTTTGACTATATTATCTCTGTCTCTATATTTCTGTCCACCTATGTATCCATCTATTGTTTTTCTCCCTCATAATATAGTCGGTCCGGCTTTTTCTAGTTCTATCGTCATATTCTTCTCACCAGTCGTTGTTTTTCTCTCACTTTTTCCCTTTTTGTATTGCTCCTCTCGCTCACACTTTCTCTCTCCGTCTCCCACTCTCCCAAGCCATCCCCCCGGAGGTTAATCCCTCCGGTTTCAAATAGAGATAACCATGGCAACAGGCCACGGCTTTTCGAGCTTTGGGTCTGTGGGACAAAGGCATCGATCAGGCTGAAATAGTGTCAAGTGTAGAGTGCAAAAACACACAACGTGCACATGTGTACACACTTTTGCGTGGAGCCAGTTAGTGTCCACTAACCCTGACTTTGCTGCTCAGTCACTCATATTACACCGTGTGAAAATCAACCAGGTAAACGCGTAGCTGCCGTTGTTAAATCGATACACTGTTAAGTCTAACAAATCCCTGGAACAGGAAGTGTTTAAAATGATGAAGACAGAAACAGGGAGAACATGAACAATGCTATTCAAGGTAAATAGAACTTTAAAGGTTCTCTCTATGACATTCACTCATTGCATGTTCAGAGCCATGTGGAGGCAATAGAAATGCCCTACATTTTGAATTTAGCACCTTCAATAGCCTTTTGGGATGTTTGAATAACAAATGAGCGATGCATATTTGAGAAGCCCAACAGTCACTATGTGTGCGGGCAAAATAACCTTTTACCTTTATTTTGATTGCACACTGGACATGTCAAACTTTCCACACAACACACAAATTAATTCACACGTATTCACCCGCACACACACACTTGACCTGTATGGCTGAACTGCAACGTGACAGATGTAGCGAGAACATCACAGTTGATGAAAAAGGTCTTTTATTGAAGTGTAAACCAGTATTTCTCTCCTGCAGGACTTTATAGCCGAGGCTAGCAGGTGTGGGTGGACATGGACAGCTTAACTCCCCAAAATACAGCAAGTCAACCCGCTTGTGTAGCTTTTATAAGTGCTGCAAGTGTTATATGCCCTTGGATGAGATGACAGTCTCATTTTTAGACATTTGCTGCAGCGCAATTAAGGTGAGAATAAGTATGTAACCTTTGCCTTAAAGCCCTTCATTTAGACTGTAGCATTTGCAATTGTTTTCCGCAATTGTTGAAATGCAGGATACAACAGATGCATGGTTGGCTTTCCTCAGCCATCACCAGGACTGGGATGAAATTTGAATCTGAAAATAGACTTAGTGTAATTTTCCCTCTACAAATTTTCAAACAGCATTTCCCCGCAATTATGTCGCCATGCATGCATGTAACATGACACAATGGGAACACCAACTTTGGTCAGACTCGCATGGCTCTTTCTTCTCTCTGAGCCAATGTGATTCTTGTGTCTGAGCCAGTGCTTTATGTTCTAATCACTGCAGTGCCGAGAGCACAAACCTACTCCTCCCCTGCACTTAACGAGAACTTTTTTTAATTTTGCAGTTTCCCTTTAATTTGTTTTCTCTCTGGCTGTGACTCTTAACTTCATTTCCCAATAATTTGTCTGAGGACAAGCCTCATGCCATTAGCAGGGGGAAAAGAAGCCAGAAAAAAAATACTTTCATTCAATTAGTTTGTCGAAGATTTTCTCTTTTCTTATCCAAGAAAGTGCTTCCTCAATGATAATCCAGCAGGCCTTCTGGTTTATTGCATTTTTCTAATGAAATGCTCCGATACAGACAGGCAATCAAGGAGCAATTCGGTGAAAGGAGAAGAGAGAAAAGGGGAAATAGAGGAGGTAGTATGTGAGTCTCTTTAGGGCCAGACTTTAACTTGCTTTTAAACTGTTATAGTAGGAAGTGTAGGGTCATAGAGTAGGATGCAGATGGTGCACACAGGATTGCAGGGTTTGAGTCTCTCTCTTGGCCAGCTGACCACTTCTCCCCCCACCCCCCATTCCCTGTCACTTTCTACAAGATACTGTCCAATAAAGCAGAACAACCATCACCGTGCAAAATGGTGACTTTAGCAAGAAGCTATGGACTGTTGATGAAAAAGACAGCTATCCAAGTCACGCTTGAGTCAATTATTGTTGCTGCAAACAAAAAATAGGATGTCGACATTATTGAATCAAGTAAAAACCACATGATTGTCTGTTTGTATCAGAGAAAATAAGAAGGACCATTTAACAAAACGGACACAGAAATGTTAGAAACATCAGTAGGCATTACTTCAGTTCAAATCTGTTTTGATTTTTCCGTTCAACTTCATTGACCCAGGAATCAATTTTAGGTCTTCTTTTATTCTCTATGTCTCTGCTGCCACTGGGCCTCATGAAAGTCTGAAAGACACAAGATCCATTTTGTATTTCTCTGCTGATGATACACCACTTTGTATGGACCTAAAACCTGGTCAATTAGTCAATGTAACACACAATATGGCTGTTCATCCTCTGGCAAACATTTGACTTTAACCTTTCTTGTGAAAACATTTGTTTTTTTGATTTCACCTTGTTTGCACTTTTGCAATCGTGCTGCTCGACTTTTAAATACTTCCAAGAGACATGAAGATATTTTAGAGATTCTTAGGTCTCTTCACTGAACATCAATACGTGTTCAAATCAGTTTGGCGGATATTTAAGGCATTGAATGCATGGTCAAGATACTGTAAGGTGTTAGTTATTAGCTGCAGCAGATCCTGAGATTCTTATGCATCAATCAATCAATCAATCAATCCTTCAACTCACTTCACCAAATGATGAACTCCCTTCTTAACCAAATCACTATATCACTTTAAAACAATTCTGAAAACATTATTTTAATGACTTCACTTTCTCAAGTCCCCTTTGATCTACTTCAATTACAACTAAATTTAACCTTATTATAGTATTATTATTATAATATTTATTTATGCATACAGTTGCTTTTAACTAGGGAATAGTACAACTATATAGGCGGCAACTGCATGTAGTTACATTTGACAAATACATTTTTCAGTTCTGTTTCCCTTCTCTTCCTCACTTCCTTTTCTTATCCATTTAATTTCCATTTGTTCACGCTTCTCTTCCTCCTACCTTGCTCCTGCCTTGATTATCTCAACCCAGTGTGAAGCCTCTGTTTATGGCTGTGTATATGTTGTTTTTTTTATGGCTGTTTTTTAGGCCTGTGTGTATGTGTAGCTGCCGTCGTTAATGACTCCTTCTGAACTCCCTCGGAAGAGGCCTCACAGGGATGATGCAGCTTCAAATGCAGACTGACACACACTCGCACACAACTCTCTCTCAAAAGCATCACCAGGGTGTGCATCTGCAGAGTCGGAGACAACTCCCCTTCTTGGTTCGGGACTCCATTAATCATTTAGAGTGAGGGTTTCCCTGAAGCCTGCTCTCTTTTCAAGCAGACAACACGACATCAGGCTGACGAGACCTCGAATGACACTGAGACACATTTATCAGACGTATAAGAGATTTGTTTTGGAAAATGTTCATGACGTTTCAAGTCTAGTCAATGTTTTTTTCTTTTCTTCAAATTGGACCTGTGGGATGGGATGCACTGTTATCCTGAGACACAGGACGTCTGTGTTGTTTTTGAATGTTTTTTATTCTGGACTAGCATTTCAATCAGGCACATCTGGATTTAAAGTGGTACAAGTTCTTGATCCCTTTGTATATACTTTGTAAGATTTTTAGATCCCTTGGCATGCGGTTAAGGTTAATTCTCTAGTGCTCCGGGTCTGTGTGATTGTTTTTTGAAAAATCCATCCACCTCACCTTCTTGAGGAGGTTGGGCTTTGTCCAATAATAAAAACAATTTGGTTAGAAATAAACAGCATGAATTAAAGTGATGGGGAAATATGTCCCAGGTTGAAAATAACTAGATTATCCAGTTAATACAAAACAGAGAAATAAAGGCTGGAGAGGTTTTATGTAAATTTAGCAAAATGCTTTTCTCTGCTAGGCGCCTCATTACGGGAATTCCTGACTTGGAGAAAAAATGAAATTTTTGCATGAGCTTTTATTGACCTTTAACACCTGCGTGCATTCATGTACACACATGCTTTAGCATGTTTATTCTGTTAACACACAGCAGGAGCTTTACTCTGTGTGCGTGTGTATTTGTGTGTGTGTGTGTGTGTGTGTGTGCGTGCCTCCCAGATCATCCGTCTACATTCCAGATAATTAGACTGACCAACAGCTGAGTCCCATTAGCCTTGATTACAGCATTGAGTACTACGGAGGAGGAGAGCGAGAGAGAGAGAGAGAGAGAAAAGGAAGAGGGCGAGGCTGAGGCATGTTTGTGTACTGTACAAACTGAGTATGTTTTTAAGGTATCATTTCTGTTATGTGTGAGTGTAATCCTTGTTCATGGGTTTTATGTGTTATATCAGTGCCTTGGCATGTTTAGATGCTGTTTTTCTATGTTCATAAGCATGTGTTTCACATTTCACAGCATTGCTCTCTTCAAAAAAGTATTTTTCTCAACTGGCTTCCCACAGTGGGCACTCAGACATTTTACCAGTAAACCAAAATTGTAATCTCAAACCCAAAATGGATCACAGGCCTGTTTATGGTTGATTCCCACAAGATAAGAAACATCATATTTTTTTCAAAGAGCCTAAATGCCACATTTGGGATTTTGGCTGAAAAAAGTCCAGGACCGAGCCATAAAGACGTAACAACAACCAAATAACCACAGGAAATGAAACCACCTCTACTCAGCTGTTAGGAATCAGGCCCACACTCATAAGTTATGTTTGTGTGGTCTGTCTGAAGAATAAGATCAAAACAGAGATGAAACATTACAATCGCGGCGGAATGTTGTTTAGTCTATCTCGGCATCTATCCATCTAGTATTTTCCTTTAAATCACACCCAAGGGGAATTGATGCTCATGAGGCATTTTGCATTCAGCCTATACGTGTGTTTTATACACCCAGGGTTTTTCTATCTCTCTATATGTCCACCTCCAGCCTTTCTCCCTCCCTCTAGCCGTCTTTCTCTCCCTCTCTTCTATCTCTGTCCGACCCTCTCTGATGGCTTCAGTGTCTCAGGTTCGGGTGATTGATCCTATAGCGTTGGACGGCTGGCAGACAAGCAGCCTGCACACTGGTGTGCAGCACTGACTGCACTATGCTCTGACTCTGTGATGAATTACTGTCCTTTTAATACAGAGACAGTGCGAGTGAAAAAAAAGAGAAAGATGGCATAAGAAGGGAAGAAGCCATGTTAAAATAGTACTAATAAAGAGAGGACAGTAGGGAGCAATGCAAAAAGGGGGGGGGGGGGAATGATTGAGGGCTGAAGAGAAGGAGAAACAAACATGCAAATAAGTGGGTGAATTAAGTAATAACTGCATGTGTGAATAGATAATATGAGAACTGTGTGTGTAGTCCCCATTATCTAGAAAGGCCTCTCTTATTGCTTTAAATGAGTCATGCAGAGGGTGTTGGAAGCCAGAGGGAGGAAAAATGTTCTGCCCGTCATGAAATTGAATTAAACTTTGAAACATAGTCAGTCTCTCACTTATTCAAGTGTGATGCCATTTCTTTGAATAGTCAGGCTTTCTTCTCCGCTTCACAGCCACTAGAGAGCCACAGAGTGGAAAACAGCTTTTCTGCTTCTGAATATTTTCATAAGTATGTCGTCACTTGAAAAGCCTCTAACCCCGGTTTGGTTTGATGATGCTTGAGCATTAGCTCAATCCTTAAGTTAGCGTATAGGTAAATTGGCACAGTTCGCTGATCAATCTTTGTGTTTTCTATTTCTGTGTGAAAATGTAATTTCTTGGAAGTTGGTTGAAGGGATGTGACAAGCGCGATGAAGTCAATTCCATTTTCTATTTTTACATATAAAAGCCCAACCTCTGGAGATATTCAACACACAAACACATTGAAGAAATATCCAGCTGTGGCCCTTATTGTGATGAATAGGGCATTCTGTACACCCACAAGCTTTGGGATCTCTTGATGTACTTTGCAGTAGCCTTTAGGTAACGGAAACATGCCGCAATCTTTCAGCAACTTTGATCATTTTAGATATTTCCATAATTTATTAAACTTGTTGGTAGATAAAGCCAACAGGAAAAGTGGAGCCATGCAGCATTCAGATAATATACTTTACATAGAAGTTAACATCAGCTCAAGAGTTATTTCACAGATGGGTTGGTTTAGTCAGCTGTACACCATATGTACAGATGACTAAACCAATGGCTTGCATATGCATGTCTGTTTTTGTGCTCCACCTCTTTGTTTATCTTTATTTATTTAGATAGGAGGGTCCCATTGAGATTTAAAATCTCTTTTCAAAGGGGGTCTTTGCCAAAACAGCAGCATAAAAGTTTCACACATAAAAGCAAAATAAGACTTTTACATAGAAGCACAAATAACAAACTTAAAGACAAAACAGCAAAAAGTTAAAAAAAAAACTTTTAAAAACAGGATTAACAGAATTAAAACAAACTGCAAATTACTCCAACAAGCTCCAACAGTGTCATTCAGTACCAGGAGAGTACAGTGTACAAAGGTCCTTTGTACTGTTTTTAGCATACTAATAGAATAATCTAGTTTAAAGTGTCTCTGTAGCTCAAACCAAGATTAGGGTTCGAGGAGTGACGGACATACCTTGTCCGCGTGTTGAAAGTTGCAGCTACTGATGGTTTTGGGAGTCCATAGAGAGCAAAGATATGGATGCAGTTCGTGCAGTATAGAAAACGTTTCCATTTTGTGGTTGTATAAGGAGGATTAACCAACTTTCTAATACAAACTGCAAAGATGTGTGCGGAAGCATGAACTAGAGAGAAATTGTAACGCAGAATGATATTTTGCATGCGTGTATAAAATATCACCAAAATGAATTGCTGATAATTGCTAAAGAAAAGCAGCATTTGTTTCTCTGGAAACCGAACTTCTCCCCGTGCTTCTCAATCACCTTAATATTTAAAGCAACAAACGCATGCAAATTAGAAGCAGTAGCAGCCAACAGTAATTCAGTATGAACTGACCAGAGACTGAATGTTCAGGCAATCAGTATCCAGTGTTGACTTCACTGTGCCTCCAGTCATCATGAAGATGGAGAAATGTGTATATCTGCATGGCTAATGAAACCCCGGGGATTTCAGGGTTTAGGCTTCATAAAGTATTTATGGTATGTTCATTAAGTATTGATTAAGCCGTTAGAGAGCATTTAGACACCCAGACAATCATTATGAAAGATTAGATCTTGGCTTGAGGAAGAGGAAGATGGAGGAAGGCAGAAATGCGAAGAGGGAAAGAGGTTGCGGTGATGGATGAATGGAAATGAGGACTAAAGATGATGTGAAGAGGGAAATGAAAGATACGGAAGAGGGAAAAGGGCAGGGAATGCTGCTCTTTAAATATTAATTAAGCATTCAGACAGCAAGGCTACCGTTATAGGAGATTAGTTTTTAAGAGGAAGGGTGAATAGTAAGAAAGGGGGGAAAGGACAAGAGGGGGAGGGGGAGCATGAGAAAGGAGGAAGTTAAGGACGGTGGCTGAAGGAGGGCAAATGAGAAGGAAGAATGCATGGATTAAAAGAGGAAATGAGCAGGATTGGGCAAAGACAAGCTTGAAAGGTAAGAGGAAGGAGTCAACATGTAATGAATAGAAAGTCTCATTTCCCTAATCGTACACTGTCTCTTTATGGGAGTGTTTTTTCAAGTTGTTTTCAAGGCATTTGCCGGGTCTTCCCTTCATTTTTCCTCATCTTTCCATCCATCCGTATTCAAATACCCGCTCATTCCTGTTCAAGGTTGTGGGATACTGTGATGTGTCATTTGTTTCTGTTGTGAAGTGTTGCTATTTGAGATGCAAGCAGGATTGCAAAGGAGTGTGACATTCAAGTACCGTCTCACCTCATATCCATCCGTCTAGTGTACAGACCCAGCCGGTGTTTTGCACAGTCATTTAACCATTGCTTTGCCCTCTCTTTACCCTCTAGCTCTTCACCAGGTGCTGTTGCATTGCAGGGTAACCAGGAAGGTGGCATGATAAGAGGTGCGGACCTGCTATAATGATGCAGCAATGAGGTTTAATGGGCCTGAAAACACAGGCTGACTGGCTGGCAGGCAGGCCACACAGTCAGGGAGAGGCACAGTTGGTGTGAAGCTGTTTCCAGCTCATGACAGATGTTACAGTGAGAGAGAGAGAGAGAGAGAGAGAGAGAGAGAGAGAGAGAGAGAGAGAGAGAGAGAGAGGTGAGTCATTTGCAACATGCCGAGTGAGAGATCCCTGAGAAGTAACTTTATGCAAACGGCAACTTTGTGCAAAGTCAAACAGAGTTCATTCACATGTGGGTGCTCCAAAGCACTTTAGTTTGTGTCCCAGAAGTACTCGTGCAAATGAATGGTTTTACAGCCGACTGTGTGTGGAGATGGAAGTGAAGTACAATGTGATTTCAATGACCCACCCCTGTTGATTTTGTACCCACCTCACCCTTGATATCCCTGGATTGAGACATGATAAAAAAAAAAAAAAAGAGAACTATGGATTTTCAGGAAGGCAGAGACATGCATATAATCAGCAACTGGAGGAATGGTTATGGCATCCCTCATGTTCGCGTCAAATCTGCATTCATTCCCCTTGTTATAGTAACTGCAAAGTGTACGGAAAATGTGTGCAGAAACGAAAAAGCTGACCCACTTTTCTGCTGAAATTGGGAAAACCACTGTGAGATTTTGTGCGAAACATATAGTCTCTGGATGAAATTAGCTTGCAACCCCATTGACCACAGGGATAGGAAATCTTCTGTTTTACCGCTTAATCTTTTTTATGGCTTGCAGACACGGAGAACACGATTCTGTCATTGTTGCCTTCATAGACGGCCAGAGGAAATTCTTCCACACACAGGGTAGCTGTGGGTTGGAAAACATCCTTTGTGTCAAGATGAGCAAGTTATTGTTGATAATGACAAATTCCACAGCCACAGAGAGTTGGAAGCACAGTGGAGTATAGCTGCAGGTGTGCTCAGGAGCTAATTTGTTTGAGTGACAGAAACTGAGAGACCTGCAACTTTAAACAGTGCGACATGGCGATGGATGTGTTTTTGTTCCTTCAGTGATTTCTCCACTGAATTCCTGTAACTTGGATGTGCAATGGTACCTTTATGAGCTTTAGCCTTATTAGCTTTAGTCAGTGTTTCACTGCTGAATCTTCTCTTGGGTATTCACATTTTGTTAGAGCCTTAAAGTGCTCCTTTTTGTTGTAAAGGTTTCTCACAGCAACTGAGTATATCAATTTCCAGTTTTTCAACCCAGGCCTTATTAAGCCGTTATTTCTTATAGTGCTTAGCACAATGCCACTGAATCTAACCACTGCAGTGCAGTTTGTCACTCGGTGCAAACACATTCCCATGAGGACTTGTTCGGGCCTTCGCTAACCAGAATATATCTTGATTCCATCAACAGAAGTCTCTCAGTGTAGTGAGATAAGTCTGTATGTTCTGGTGATAATGGGAAGGAAAAGCAGTGAAACTATAGGTTAGCAGGTTTGTGATTTCAGTAAAGATGGTCTTAGTGATGGAACTCTTTAAGATCAATGACAGGTTCCACAGCTGTTACGCGTGACTCTATGCCTTTGATATTGCTGCTTGCATAAATGCGTGCACGAACAAGCATGTGCTCAAATGTAAAAGATTACATTCAGAGCCAGTTGCCCTGTGTGGGAAGACAACCGTGCCCCTCTGTGTACTGGACAGTCTGCCAAAGGAAAATCCCTGCTGACGAGGAGAGATATTCAGACTCAGAGAAGGAAGGTGCAATATTTCAGACTTCTTCACTGGAGCTTCTCTGCTTATTCTGAGTCACTGATTACATAGATGGCTTTGGTCACAGTCGGACAGATTTGGAACTCCCACTGTTGAAATCAAACAGCTCTGGTGCATACGAAGAGAAAGCCTCCATGGATAAAGGAAATATTTATGCTCAGAATGAGCCACATATGGCGTCTTTTTTATCACAGAGTATTCACCCAAGAAAACACACGCACACATATATCACCAGAACAAACTTTGCAGACTCTAACTATTTATTTTGAAGAATTCAGCATTGTTCACACAACACAGCGGAATCAAATGTACGAACACATTCCAGCGCTGCACAGGGTTCAATGTCAGTGTGAATCCTGCTTGGGTGTGTGCACATGAGATGAGAGGAGAATGAAATATGTGAGACACTACTGTTGGACTTGAGGGGCTTTCTGATATCATGTATTTGAGACTTTCCAGACACTTCCGGGGCACTGATCGTAGTACAATGTGTTGTGAATTACGAATTTGAGTTGTACTCTACCATCAAGATTTGCAAAGTTATTACAAAGGCCATAATTGATACATTATGACATAGAGTAGAGATAAAGCCAACACAAGCAGTAAAATATCATAAAGTATTGCAACATCACCGCAGCATTTACAGAGGCATTCTGGGAAACTATGTATCCAAATAGTTTTATGAAATGATGAGAAGAGTCTTGAAAGCGTGTAGTTTAGGTAGGATTTATAGAAGATGTGTGTATTACACCTCCTTTTCTCTCTCCGTCACTCCTCCTTTCTCGCTGTCTCAATAGCAAAATGGAGCACACTCCACCAAACCCTCTCCTGCATTCATCCCTCTTTGTTTTCCCAGCACACATGCACACACAGGCTTTGGTCTCCTGCGGAGGATCATTTCAATGGAGTGCTGCTAAATAGAACAAAAATAATTGAAGTATAACAGTCTAACTAACTGAGAGGCACATTAGGAGGAAGTTCCCTCATTGCCTTGAAAATGTGTAATGCAACTCAGTTAACACCTATGAATCCTAAGGAGGTTTACTTATTGCTTCAGGGGTTCTGTGTGTGAAGCAGCTGCGCTGCCTTTTCAGTAAAACGTTTATTCCTCTTTTGAGGAGAGTCTGCCGCTAGAGTTATATTCACAGATATTTTGTAGTGGGATATTCAGTCATAAATATGGAAATAGAGAACTTGAACGGGACTGCCTCAGCCTTTCATGCACTTACTGCTGCAAATCCAGGTTTTGGTGGAGAGTTATAGTCAACTCTTTTATTTCACTTCCGTCAGTTTGAGCATTTTACATCCTAGAAAGTGACAACTAGGAGAATGGCTTAAAGTTGCAGAGAACGTTTTCAATCAGTGATTAGACCGAAATATGCAACTTCTCCTTTCTGGCAGATATTTAAACTTTTGTCTGTGCAAGATAAAATGACGTGCTGATAACTATTGCTACTGTCTCTCCCAACAGCAACAGGAGCAGGACCCCACCAACCTCTACATCTCAAACCTGCCACTCTCCATGGATGAGCAGGAGCTGGAGAACATGCTGAAGCCCTTCGGTCATGTCATCTCCACACGGATACTGAGGGATGCCAACGGCCTGAGCAGAGGAGTCGGCTTTGCTCGGTATGCACAGAGAGAGACACGCGCATGCACACAAACTGTCACTACCGCTTATGCCTCTCCGAAAGTATTTTATTTACCAAAAGGTTCAGCAGTTCAGTGTAGCTGACATCTACAGAAAGATGATAAAACTGAAATGCAATAAATAATTCAATGACAATGACAGAATCTTAGCTAATAAACGTCTTTCAGGAACTCACGACCCATAGGGCGCTAAGTGGCTACTCTCAATTTACCATGTGATATGCTAGTCCTATAGTAAATCCTTGAATTGTATATATAAATATATATATTAATCTACCTCAGAATAACAAATTGACTTTATTTGTAAACCGTTCCCAAATTGAGTTTGTGTTTGTTCTAATCTTGTTCTCTCGTCATTCAACACTCATCTTACGTTACTGACTCACTGTAGTGTGCCTTCATACATTAATTGTGGAAATCTCCAAATTTGAAACATCTTGAGTTCATAAAAGTTATGTAAAGTTAAATTCATGATAGCCAACTCTGTTTACAGTTCTTTTAGGTTCCTGCCATATAAACTGGATGATGATTGTACATATTTTTTATATCAATTCATTATTATTTATTAAAACTGCTACAGGCAATACCGCTACATCAGTGTGTCGGGAACTGATTCTACATTTCCCACTGTCAGCTATGACTTTCTGTTGCTGCTGAAAAAAATGCATCTTAAATGCCAATTGTTAGTCACATCCAGATGTATTTCAATGTTTTCTGTTGCTCGGTGAACTATAATTACTTATCAGGCACAACATAATACCCATTCATAGTTATCACTCTATCTCACATTTATTTTTTCAGTGTACATTACCCAGAGTTGACTCCCTGCCACTTACAACCAAAGGAAATCTTGCTGTAATCATACAACTGCACATTCCTGTACCCTTGGCTCCTTCACCCTCCTCTGTGTGTGTGTGTGTGTGGTCTTCTCAGTTACACCGTGGAGCGTGCCAGTGATTAAAATGCAGTCCATTCAGGGTCACCGGCTATGTGTAGAAAACCCAAGACATACAGAGAAATGCATGCTCACATACCACAAACACACACACAGTCTCTCTCTCCCACGCCACCATTTTTCTCTCCCACACACACACACACACACACTGGTTTTTGCTTGCCAAGCAGGCAATTAGTCATTGAGCTGTGATTGGGTGAGCAGAGCTGAATGGGGGCAGACAAAGAGGACATGCCACACGACAGATCCGACTGAATGGAGCTTTTAAACCCGGACAAAGGAGAGGAAACCCCATAGAAAACACACAGACACACAAACGCACACACACACGCACGGGCCCACCTCGGGCATTTTGCTCAGGCACGCAGAGACAAACGAGCACAACAGGCAGGCATTTCATGTACTCGCCGTATCGTGGGACACATCTGCATGCACACGTATCCACATTCAAGAACCACACTATCTTTCGTGCATGTTGAACTGTTACAAAAGGAGCTGATTGTCCTCAAGTAGCACTTCTGTCTTTCTCTCTCTGTCAGGATGGAGTCGACAGAGAAGTGTGATGTGGTGATTCAAAATTTCAACGGGAAATTCTTGAAAACCCCTCCAGGCATGACAGGTGGGTGTCGATCACCAACACAACTGCGTTGCACTGGCATAGCTTGTGTTTTTCTATAGTGAGAGCAAGGTGGGTTTTTTTGTAGGTCAGGGTGCACATATAGATGCAGCACTATGTGGCATCACAGACTCAATCTTCCCACAGACACCAAGTTTGCTGCACTAGAAGACTATTTAAACAGGTTATTTTTAAAGCAGTTTGCCGCCAAGCGTTTAAAGGCACCTCTAATAAGTTCAAAGGTTTAGTTTGTGTTGATACAAGTGTATTGGAGGTCATCTTTTGGTTCTTATTGGGGAGAACACAGCAGTCTTGTCATGTTTCACCTGTGCACATCGTTGTGTTGATATGTGCGCATCATGACGAGGAGGAGAGCTTGCATGAATGGGCAAAATCAGTACCGCTACAAACACTATACTTATCTTCAATACCTTAGTTTGAGGAATATCATTTTTTGCTATCATACTACTATCATATTTTTAGGAATGAATCACATAACCAGCTATAGTCACATATTTGTCTTTTGGTGTAACATCTGTCTGTGTACAAGCAGTGTCCGTGCGACTGATAATATATCAGCATCATCTATGCTGCTCTCTTTCTCTCTGTCCCACTCCTTAGACCACCTTGAGCTGATTTAGTAAGAAGATCTGAGTGATTAATTGAGTATTGACTGTGCAGAACGCACATATGCACAAGGGGAAGAGAGAAGGGGGAGGATGGTGTGTAGGGAGAGAGAGAGAGAGAGAGAGTAAGAGAAAGGAAGAAGGAAAATATGGGAGAAGAAGAGAAGATGCAATGAGGACGAGATTGAGGGTGACATTGGGTTTGAAGAAACAAGGGGTGTGTGTGGGTGTGAGAGAAAATGACATATACAGAGAGAGAGAGACATGTGGGGTGACTAAACATGAGGGAAGTAACAGAGCAAGGACAAGGTGGGAGAAAAAAGAGAAAGCTAAGGTGGGGAGAAGCAAACTGAGAGTGACAGAATGAGAGAGAAGAGATGGAGATACAGAACTATCAAATATAGATAGAGAGATGGGAGCTGCAGAAAATGGAAATGAAGGACAGACAGAGAGAGCCGCGCTCCATGCCCTGGCAGTATGATTTGTGAGGTGGGCGACTCGGTTTCTCAAACGAACACACACACACACACACGAGCGCACTGCCATACCTCTATATACTGTGAGGTATAGCTGTGTAATTTTGTAGCAAGTGAATGATGTGTCCTTCCACCCTGATTTCTGCAGCCTGTGTGGTTGTCAGTGTGTGTGAACAACACGGCATCTTAACTGCTGCTGCAAGCAAAGACCGTGGCTATCAGCAAAACAGTCATGAGCTTCATGTGCAAATGTGCAGGTCAACAAGCTGGATTTTGTGACAAATCTTAAAAGAAAACTGTTGTGGGGCTGATTATTTATTATCAAATAACTTATTGTTACAAAAGTATTCATTTGATCAAAATCCATTAAGAGAAATAGGTTATTATGTTAATAATTTGTAATTGAATTATCACGTACTTACTGTGACAGAGCACAATATATATTTTAAAAGCTACTGGTGTGTAGCCTACTGCTGTACGCCGAAATAACTCTCTAATCAATATTGACATATTAATAGTGTATCAAGTGACTATGTTTCGTGTGAGAGAGGTCACTCATAGTGACGAACCCACAGTGAATTTATCATCCTTCAGCTCATTGTTTCAGCCCCTAACTCGGGCCTAGCAGCAAACAGCAGACACACAGCGTTAGCGACTAGCTACTGGTCACATTGGAGCATTTAGCAACTTGACATTCTGATATTTTCTTTTGTCAGCAGTTATTGGAAGCCAAAACAGAACTAAAAGGAGACTAAGCATTGGACTTACCTAACACGTTCATCATAACTGATTTATTTTCCAACAAGTGGCCAAAGAAATCAATAGAGTAGCTTTAAAATTTGAGTTGCACACACAAACATAGATACAGTCATTCTTTCTATACCCACCAAGTCACTGACCTCTATATTGAAAGAGATGCATTGCTTGTCTTTGCCAGAGGTGTCCATTTTCTCCTTTGTGTCTGTGCATGTGTGCGTGGCAGTGGGAGTCAGTGTGTTAACGTATGTTGACCGGTTCAATTGCCCCGAGCATACAAACCGGGGAATTTGGGAGACTGGCCAACCAGATTCAGACCAGACCGTCTGTATACTGATCCACAAAACACACACAAATACACACTGATCAAATACACAGAGGGAAACCGTGTCTCTAAAGCCATGTGCTGTTGATTTATGTCACTGGTTTTCTGTGTCACTGAGAGTCTGTGGCATTTCCAAGGCCGTTACAAGTGACATGTGGGCGTTTTTTTTGATCTACTTATTCCTTACACTTGTCTTAAAAGAAAACACACCTCAGAATCACTGTTACCGAACCTGCTATTCTGATACAGTGTGATGTGTTAATGTACAGCAGGTGTGCATATCATCGAGTGAAGTGTGCCCGTTTGTTCTTCTGATCGATACAGCAGTCTGTCCATCCCAGCTGATGCATTGACAGGCAGCAGTAATATTTTACTCTCTAGCCGTGAGATTAATGCCGACATTGATCACATGACCAGCGCTTCCATCAGCCCCTCGTTAGTCCATCAATCTGCAGCTTTCTGCCTTCTCCTGGCGGCTCCTGCCATAGATATAGAGTGTCTAGCTTGGGCATGGACTAGAATTAGAACTCTGCTCCTTGCCTTTTATTGATACAGAAATAAGTGCTGGAATTTAGTCGAGCAACATAGTCTTCATTGTTTGGTTACATATGAAGATCTAGAACAGTTTCATATTGTTTAACAAGACTCCACAACTTTTGTTCTCCATAAATAAAACGTGTTGGAGACATTTTCAGTGCTTCTGATGTCTCATCACTTTTAGTGATTTGAGTACTTCTGCAAATTCGACATTCCAATCTGATGTGTAAATTGGGTGATAACAGCGAGTGTATTTCTATCGTTGTCCTTCTGTCTTCTCTGTGATAATGTTGTGCCTCCATGCTGTGAGGCAGAGAGTCACGACCATGTCCCTTCCTCTACAAGCTTGATTTGATCAATCTTTTTTGGTCTGGATGACAGATTCAAGCAGTCAGCACCTAATAAGGGAATCAGACCGGAAATAAGTGAATGTTGACTTCAAAGGTGCGCCCAAAGACAAAAACATGAAGCGATGATTCTGCATTTCTTTTGAGTTCATGGACCTGGGAGGGAGGAAAATATCACCAGGCTTCATTTCTATTTCTCGAGTTAAAATCTACTCTAACAGGATTAATACCTGCCTGGTCAAGAATGATCAAGTTTATATTATTATTATTATCATTATTATTGATACATCATCATTATTTGCTCATAACTTGATCTGAGAATCAAATCTGTATAAGATTACTGGAATATTCCATTTCAAGGAATACGTCTTCCTTGTTTTTTCTTTTCCTTTTTTCCATACAAAAATAACCCCCCAAAACAATAATGAATATGTCCTGATTTGATACTCATGCTGGCCAATAATACAAATACAATTTTGTAGTTTAATCTTTAAATTCATGGATAAAATCCGGAGCTGTGTTCACTTTTTTGTATCACAAAAACAGCAAATACACATCTTTTGGTCAGATATTGCTTTACAAAAGTACATATAAATAATTAGTAAGTATGCAGGATTCAGGAAAAGAAAGAGGGAAATGTACCTCTCTACGGTACTCATCTAATCTCTTTTACCTTGGTTTCTAATCATTCTGTCTCTCTTTATCTCCCGCTATCTGATATAGTGTTGTAGTTTTAATAGTTCTCTTTGTCTTGCCCTTTCCTAATGGTAAGACAAACGGACGACGAGAATGGAAAGAGTCCAGATCTCAGAGAAGGCCCATTATCCTTCAGTAGGTTTAATAATAAATGTGTCTGGTATGATCATGTGGCATTAAGCCCCCATTCATTGCAGACGTGGTTCAATACTTTCATAAATGGGAAATGAATTTCATTTGATGTTCCTGATAATGGAAGAAAAAATGTAACGAGGCTGTGCTGAGAAAATGATGATGAAATGACGAGGCAGTACTGTACGGTCAGACTGAGTCGGCTTACATGTGTTATTTGGAGCCACTTTTTCACGACACAAACATAGTTATAGGTGTTAACACGTGATGCTGTTGAAGCACTGACCAAGTCACATCAATGCTGTCAAGTTCTGCAAGTTGCAAAGACATGTGGTGCTATCTTAACATCATTTTGGTGATTAAATTACATGTATATGTCAGCGCATTGATTCCTTCCTTCTGAATCTCAGTGCTTTGTCCCAGCTTACAGACCTTTTTTTTTGTTTATTACAGTAGACACAATGTCTTACATTTTTAATAGCATCAAATTGCTGATAGCAATATAGTTCAACATTTTCTAATACACATTTCTTGATTTTTGTGGCAACTAGTTGCTGTCCTCTCATGTGTGATGCTTGAACAAGTAACCCCCTAGAGTGCATGTTGTTCTGTCCCGAGGCTTTGAGCTCTGTGATGCCGGGTGTCTTAAAGAAAAAGGAAAAAAAGACGACATCCCATTCAGCCCAGCTGAGGGATTCCTTTTTTTTTTGTTACATTTGGGGATTGTATCCCATTTTCCAACTGAATGGTTTCCCATGTTGCTCGATAATGGATTGGATTGCATTTTAAATGAGTATTTTCCCATTTGAGTGATTGGGACCCACTTATATGATATTCCCCCTCTTCCAACAGCAAAAACTGTAAGGCTTTTTACTTACCTACAGAGCAGTGCCTTGCATAGGAACACCAAAGCTAAGATCTAAAGTGTCTCCGGCACTTAACCAGGTACACCTGTGTGTTTCATCCTCCCCCATATTTTTCTTTCCAACCTATTTCTTTTCCTGTGTCCTTCTCGCCAGAACACAGATGGATATGTGTGTTTGCTCTGCTGGGGTTTTAACACTTTCTATGTCGCCCTACTCCGGTTTGCAATATCCCACAGCTCCAATGAGTGGTAACAGTATGTGATCCACTCTTCACTGTTCAAGCCACCCGCCCCACTACCTACGTACACATCCTGTCAGTTAAACACAAAACACCACAGATCGAAAAGTCATTTCAAATCAGTAAAGCAGTATTTTTTCTTCTTTTTTTTTTACCCTGCAGCATTCACATGTACACGCACACATTCTGACAGGCAAACAACCAACTCTCTGTCATTTTATTGACATCTCCTGCAGTCTTCACGTCTTTTATTTCCTATTTGCATTGCCTGTCTCTGCAGCGACAGAATGTCACAGTGTTTTTCCACCGTAATGAAGCAAAAGAAAAACAAAAACTGGAGGGAAACTATTCACTATCTGAACACAAAGCTGTGACACTTTGATGGATACATTAAACCAGTAAATTAACAACTGCAAGACTTGGTTAATGAGAACAAATTAATCTTGTTAACAGTTAATCTTTTACAGACAAACACACGTAGTATTTTGTCTGTTGACTTCTGTTACTTGCCCTTGTCAAGTTTGCAGCTCTCGGCAACGACTTATAATGTTTTGTAGCGTTGACTACAGGGAAATACACACTCAGTGACACAACTACAGTACACACACCACATAGTAGCTCGATGTGTGGGTGTACTTTTTGGTCTTTCAATATTTTAGTCCACGCATTCTTCATAGCGATGAACCTCAGAAGCCCATTTTACAGCAAAGCAAAAGCAAGAAATTCAGATTCAGTTTGAAACTTTTAGATAGATGATTTACCAATCGCAAAAATACAATTTAAATAGATTATTTTTATGTTAGTGTTTGATATTTTGAAAGATTAATACATGTATAGCCTCAATCAACAATATGTTATGATGTTTATAGATCTTTTATGGTTTCAGACTAGAATATGTGAAACAACAAAGCATGGTGTGCATGTGGTAAATTGCTGCTGTTACTCGCTAAATCAATAAAGATGTCTTTATTTCTGCCCACCTAGGTAATAAAAAGATTAGAAAAAGACCTTTATGATTAACAAACCATAGTTTGTGATCAAATGTGACAACAGTATAAACTTAATAGAACAAAAAAAAAGACTCGTTCTCTCTTCAATGTGCGCGTGCTTTCTGTTACGGTGAAGATCCAGTAAGCAGCCCAACCTGAGCAGTTGTCTGCACGGTGCAGCGTTTTACTCTGCAAACTAAGCAATGATGTTTGGATTTCCCACACAAACTCCTTACCTGAAGAAAAATACTGGGAAAGAAGGGGATATTGTTGCGCGAGGGGCAACAAAGATCGATTTATGCGTGACTGTAGCAATCATTTTTGCTCATTCGATTTGGACTGAATTTCATTTCTTCAACTCCATGTCCTGTTTACTAAGAATTTACAGATCTGAAGTCTTTAGATGTCCATATATTTGGTTCAGACAATGTTAATTAACTTGACATGCCCAAAAGTGACGCATTTTAGGGGGCAGACACAGCTGTACCCAAATTCATCATGAATTCATCACTTTGTGTTACACAGTCGCAAGAGTGTGAGCAGCAGGGGTCAAACTGACAATTAAAAATGTCCTTCTTCCCTTTAAAGCCCTCTTGTGAAATGCAACAGATTGTAGTAATGCAACTGTGAAAGCAAGCTGAATAATTAATTCGATGCACCAGTTTGAGCAGACAGGTAATCTTGTCTCTGGAGGCTTTGCTGTTGTTGTTGTTGCGACTAAGTTTCACTCATAGGAATAAATAACATTAGCTAATTTTGTCATTATCATCATCTGTATTTATGGCATTTATCACTGTGCCTGTGAATGAATATAAAGTGAATTATTTTCTCCCTCAGAAAAATACACAATATCACATGAATAAAAGGTTTTTTGATGTGTCTTTACCTGAAAAATGCCTCGACTGATTTGTGCGGCCTATACTTTTGCATGACTGACAAAATATGTCAGATGAAGATGTAAATCAACAACGGCAATAGCAAAAACTACTTCTTTAGCAAGACATTAAGTTATATCGACTTCCCTTTCTCTCAAATAGGAGCACATGCACACAGTCATAAACGGACACATACACACATCAAACATATTGTTTTGCTAATCCTACAAGTTATTCTTTGATTTCAATTATTTTGCTGTCTTAAGCTACAGCTTAAACACTTCGTCTCTGTATTTTATGCTATTATGACGGTATTGTGAGATGCCATGACAGTATAATCTGACAGATTTGTCAGATTTAAATAATAATAGGATTAAACTCCATGTAACCGAGAATGTGGCATCTATAGAAAATAAAAGAAAGACGACATTTTCCCTTCATGGGCCTGTCCAAATGTCCTGCCCAACTAAATATTGGCCACCTGCAGCAGTGTCTGAAAATCCAAGCTCCAGATGCACCACAGCAACCAAAATATTATAAAAATATGTATATGATGTATATGTGTGTGTGTGTGTAGGTGTGTTTGTGCACGTAAACACTGGACCAGCGTTAAATGTCTGGAGCGCTCATACAAAAACAGGAACATTGTTGTGTATGTGCATTGTTATGTCTGCTCTCCACAGAAACTTCCCTCTGTTATCACGTTGCATGCTTTTCTCACTGGACGTCAATATGAGGGGCATTAAGGAAGTGGATTCAATTTAGCAGCAACTGTCCAACATGGGAACTGACATTTTTATATTATTTTGCTCTCTTAGGATCAACTACTTAGCACTTTTTTATCACTAATTCTAACATTAAATGGCCCCAGTTTTTCATGTCACCCAAGTCCAAAAACACAAACCTTTTGCTGTCTCTGTGATTATGCTTGGTGCATCAAAATAACAGATTCAATTCAAAACATAGAGGGTATCCTTTTTCTTGCAAATACAGAGGACGAACACTTGTTTTAGATCAGCAGGAGTTGTTTCTATCGTTGTGTGGGACTTTAGAGAAGAGGAAGAAGAGAGTGTCCTGACTGTAAACTTGACAAGTTGTCAGACGTCGACAATGTGTCTTTCTCTGTCTGTCACGCCAGTAAAACAAAACAGCAACAGAAAACAACATGCAGTGTGTGTGTCCTTGTGACACACAGATTCTCATAGAAGTTGCAATCATCACGCAAATAGACACACATCAATTAACTTCTAACTTGTGAGGGAATGAATACTTTCTATCCTTTTCCTATAAACCTGACAATTAAATCCTGCCCACAGCATTTTTAAATGTATCTTTTAGCATATTCTGAACCTAATCCTATTCTAAAAATACTTGAAATTCTTGAAAATTTTGTCTGAATAATAGTCCTGTTTTCATCTCGCCCATTATTACCAAATATGGATTCAACCTATGCCTAACTCATGGAAGCTCTACATACGTATCACTAGAGGTTTTGCTAAAGTCTCAAGAATGAACATTAATAGTCACCAAGGGAACTCCCAAGTTCACATTTCGACCAGTAAATCAAGTCTGAATTTAGTTCTTCTGGCCTTAGTCCCAGCTCTGGGGATAATACTTTCAGGTGACGAGGAACTATTAAGGTTGAGTGAACGTAAATAAAAAAGAAGCAATAGTTTCAGCACGGTTACTTGCGTTCAGATTGTTGCTGCTTTGGAAACAGATGCTGTGAAGTTTTCAGTCTTCTTTCCCACCTCTGCATTTCTCTTTTGCATCCTTTCATTACCGCTATGCAAACATCAGTGTTGCACAACAAAGAATAACAAAATTCTGTCTCGACAAGTGCTATGGTTTCTAAAGGGGAACTATGCACATTTTTTGTAAATTGATACGTGTCATTCCTATGATCTAAGACAGTCCAAAAATAATAGTAAAGAAGAACAAAATTCTCCCAAATCCAAAAACTGGAGCGCTAAAACTCAAATTGGTGCTATCATGAAGTATAAATTGTGGAAGTGCTCGATCGTCAATGATTGGGAGCAACGTTATAGATGAAACTGAGCATTATTGGACTAATCTAGCCAATCTTCACGGTTACTTTGATGCCATAGAAACACAAGCAGGAATGCGTTAAAGAGACCTTTAGTAAGTGAGTTGATAACGCTGGGCCATAGACAGTACCGCCATATTTTTTTAATAGCCTTAGCCACTTCAATAACTTCCCTCTGTGAAAGTGACCAATGTGTCTTTCACCACACCGTATCTCCTCTGGCTTTATTGTCCATTTTGATTTAAAAACATCCATCGCATTTAATTGTTGGCCAATTTTAAAAATGTCCTTCTGGGCCAAGCTCTTGTTTTTCATGAGGAAACTACGCTGAGTTTTGCGGTGAGACATAATGATACACGGACACATCACACATACGCCCACACACAGGACTGTTTACCAAATGTATATGAGTGCATTGAGCAGAGGGGCTAAAAGAAAAGAGAGAGAAGGGGAGTGATTGAGAAAGATGAATAGGGAAGGAGAGGGACTACAACAGAGGCCCAGCCGTGTGTCCTGTTATTCATATAAAAATCAAGTTACAACAGTATAATGACAAAGTATTCCTAAATGCAGTATAATCATGCAGCTCTGTGTTGCTCCGTCTACTTACCTTAGGAGTACCAATTCAGGCCCCAGGCATTCCAAATAACTCTCGTCTCAACCTTGAGCTCTGAATGTTTTTCTCCGCTGAGAACACCGCTTCCCATTTTTTCAGTTTACTGAGACGAAGAATCATTTTTCTTGAAGTAGGTGAGGTAATTGCCTAGTTTCTTTTTTTTTTTGCTTTCATAATGTGTAAATCAGTACCGGTATGATGATATCACCTTTGCTAGTTCATAGAATTCCATGTCTTCTAAGAACTCATTTATTTCTAAGCTACACACGGTAATGAGGATTGGACTTTCTCTGCAGTTGGAAATCATTGCCAGTTAAATGAGACACGAGTGCCAGCTAATAGCATCTTTTAAGATGCAGTCAGTGACTCAAACATGCCTTGGTGGACATATTAAAGTAACAGGTGAGAGGCAGTGCATACAAGTAGGTGGCTTATTTAATTTCAGGGTCAAGGGTTGTCTTCATAAAACTGAGTCAGGGCTTGAACAGAGCACTTGTTGGTTTGACAGCGTTCCACTGCTGCAATCGCAGTGTAGGTCTTTATAAAGTCAACATCTTAATGGCATTTGAATTCACTTTTATTTGAACATACTGTTATTATGATTTGCTGAGGGTTGCTAAGCATCTTCTGCGATCGCCAGTTAGAAATCTTTGTTTTATTATCATCTAATTGATTAGTAGTTCTTTCCTTGGAGGGAAACTGAACCCAACATTAGATAAATGCTCCCTATAGATTTTAGTAACTTTACTTTGATCCATGGGGATTCAATATGTATGATTATCATGACTACTAAAAGCCACCATAATGTCTTCTCTTAGTTGTCTTCTTTATGTTGAGATCGTGCTTTTTATTGTGTTTGTTGAGTCATGCTGTTGCTGAAGCGTTTCCCAGAAAAAGAGCCATTATTCATTATTTGCTTTTTAACAAATTCTAAAGATATGATTTTAATATTAAATTGATATAGAACAAAGCCTTTTTTCCCTCTTTTGCATACTCCTGTACCAATTCAGGCACTTCCTGCTATTTCAGAGGCCTGTAGGGTTTTGGGGGCTGCTGCCTATCAGGTTCAAGTTAGAATTTGGTGAACTTTTGTATGGGAGGTCACACTCAGCTAATCCTATTTGTAATCAAGACTTTCTTCTTTCTCTGGTCCAGAAAAGGGATATGTTGTCTTTGGAGCAATCGCAATTGCGGTCTATGGCCCGAGGTCAAGCTGTGTGGAGTTATTTAGCGTTTTAAGTATGCTGGTTTGGTTTGTCGTTTGAACCACGCTCACCATGCTTTGATAATCAGCCTGTGGCTTTGTTTCCACGTCAAGGCTGCTTTTGTCGAAGTGTTGTTAAAGGGCTTGTAGAGATGGAGCGATAACTGCTGTTGTTTTGATGTTTGGATTAGGGGTGGAAGAGATAAATGTAAGAGCTAAGGGGCTGTTTTCAGGTCCAGTTGATTTATGTTGTGTTTTTGTTCAAGCCACAGCATAACACCCTGTATTTAAATCTTATCTTTGAAATGTTACTCTTCACCTAATGCAGGAAATTTCACTTTTTCCCGCTATCAAGATGATTAATCCATCTCTGTGTTTGTCCTTGTCTCCCTCTCTGTCTGACTCACTCTGTAGCCCCTGCAGAGCCTTTGCTGTGCAAGTTTGCTGACGGAGGCCAGAAGAAGAGGCAAACCCAGGTGAAGTATCCCCAGAATGGCCGACCGTGGACACGGGAAGGAGAGGTGAGTGTATTCAATCATCAAACAAACATCAACAGTAACCATCGTAAAAGATCCCCTTCAACAGAGTAGAAAAGGCAAATTTGAACACAATAACCATGTCTTTCAATCAGTTTGTCATCAACATAATCCTTTTTACCCTCTGCCACAATAAAAGAAAGCAACATAGGATTTTTACTCAGGCTGAATTATGCCATTTTCGAAAATCTACAGTAGCCTCTCATTTCTCACAGTCAGAATGAGTATACCATGTCTGCTTAGAGGGTTTTTAAGAGGAAACAATTAAGTTAATTGTTATTTTAACTTAGTCAAAACTACGAGTATAGTATATCCACAAACCTCTTCTAAACCTTTCCCTTCTCAGCTTTCTAGCAAAAGCACAACAGTGATCTTATCATAATAATCAGAGAGGTGAGAATGAAATAACACACACAGTACAACAGATTGTACTGCAGCATTTCAACAGCTCAGCGTCGACAGCTGCTTCACAGAAACATTACAGAAGGTCTAAAAGGTCGTCTTTTTCATAAACTTTGAATATCTGACTGATGTTCCCTTTGACATCAGTTTCTTATTCACATTTTATAACCACGTTTAAATAACTTGACAGGCCCCCCTACGGGGTCATTATCAGCTTTCATTTCCAATAACATACTGTAGGCCAAAATAGAGATGCTGCTGACAGTATGAAAGCTGGCATGTATAAAGGTTGTTAAATTTAAAGTACAACGATTCAGAAAAAGCCAAATGGCAAGTTGTTTTTTTCTTTTGTTGAAACTCCCACCTCCAGTCTGTCATCTTCAGACAAAATGAAACCTTGTGCAGCGGATTGAAAGCAGATTGACTGTTGCACAATGCAGGGAGTTCAGAAGTTGTTAGTGTCGATGCCAGAGCTTTAATTTACAGAACAAGGGAAAGTGAATAATAATGTCGCCACCCACGCACCAAGTGCAGTTTGGAACAGTTTCCCAACATTCGCATTACATGGAGGTCGGGAAAGAGCAGAGTGGTGAAGTGAAACGAAATGGAACCAGGCTGAAACAACTGTGCGCTAAGAGAAGAGCCGCCGCAACAAAAACAGGATGCCACAGTATGTGCATGGCCTTCATGTGTGTAGCAGGCACAGATTGCAGTTGTTGTTTTTGTGAAAGCAAAGAATGCCAAATAACATCAGGGCTTAGTTAACATTAGAGGCTCCAGTGCCTTTTTTTATTTTGTTTTTTTGCGATCCTGTTGGCCACCGTCAACATTTGTGAATTGTCAGCTGGTCTTAAAATAAATGCTCAGTGCTTTTGAGTGGGATTCATTTGTCAGTTACCAAGTCCTGACAAGCCCCACTTGGCCTCGCTGAGGAAAAGCATCTCTTCAGGGGTTTATGGATTTGTCTGTGCCAGGTCTCCGAGTCCAGGCCGACTAATAGAGGCATCTGGCCGTGGAGGGGCTTTGAGGGGCCTCACTGCGTCCTCACACTCAGTCAGCTGACCCTAATCTCCCAGAACCTCTCACTCCTAGATGAGTCTGACCTTGGGACTGTGACATGAGCACGTGCTACACATACAATCACTCACACATAATATTTCTGCAGAGAAACACACACAGGATACACATACTACAAACATTTTGTGTCTCTCTGTAATCATCTTTGTGATAATTTATTTGTGCTTTGTGGAAACTCTTTGTAGTCGTTTGATTGACTTTCCAACAAAAGTCTCTGTTGTCATTTTCTGTCTCTTTGTAGCTGTTTTTTGTTTCATTGTAGTAGTCTTTGTGGAGTATTTGTGTCTCTTGGTTGTCGTTTTGTGTCTCTTTTAGTCATTTTATGTCTCTTAGTCATTGTTTTGCATCTCTAAGTAGTCATTTCATTGACTTTCCAACAGAAGTTTCTCTGTAGTCACTTTATGTCTCTTTGTAGTTGTTCTGTGTAGTTTTCTTTGAGGAGGTTTTGTGTCTCTTTGAAGTTTTTGTGTCTCTATAGTAATGTTGTGTCTCTTTGTTGTCTCTAGATGTCTTTGTAGAGGTTTTACATCTCTTTGTAGTTGTTTTCCATCTCTTTGTAGTCGTTTCATTGACTTTCCAACAAGAGATATTACAATAACTTCAAACAGATGCTCGGGTTCCAGGGGCCCCCTGACTCTTTGGGCCCCTGGGCCTGTTCCTGGTAGGTTCATTCAATAATCCATCCTGGAGGATACATTGTGACTGCACACACAGAGAGTTAGATGAGTGGTACATCTCTAAACATGCACTTTCATGCACTAATGCTGGCACAATGCAGCAGTGAGAAATGTTTTTCCAGTCTTTGCTGTTAGATGAAGGAAACTTGGAGGACATGGTGCATCAAGATGCTTCATAGAGCTGATCTCCTCTTACTCTGAAATCTCCTGTTCAAAAAGACAATTCAAGGGATCCAGTGTTGAATACAAATTGATCTGAAGGTGAACACCAGGATTCTTGTGTATGTGTAATGTAGATTTTACCTTTGTTTAAGAGTTGGTATGAAAATGAACCCTGGGCTTTGGAATGATTCATTTTTGCTATTTGATGTCATCAATCTTTGGCACTCATTTGTATTGCTTGAGCAGTTTTATTCCCCCAATCATTGCTTTTAGAGAAAAAAACAACATGGCAGCAGAGTTCAGCATCGGGGCAAACCTTTAACTCATGTGCCAATTTGGAGAGAAGAGACTTGTGTGGAATAAAGAACAAGTCCCAACGACTTGTCTTGGGCTGCAGATGAATTGTCTGGTGAGGGCAGTGATACAGTGAAAGATTAGAGGATTAAAACAACTATTGATGCTTTCTGTTTGTTCCAACATTGCCAAGAGGCAGCTAAGTGGATGAAGATCTGTTTGAAAGTTCACAGTCTCTTTTATTTGCACATGATAGGGTAGTGCAACAGATAAAAACATTCTGAGAGTCACTGAACTGTCACTTAATGATAAACAATTGGCGATATTTAATGGAGTTGAGGAGGGACAGAGAATACTTAGCGAGTAAAATACACTCTTGTAGCTTTGAGTTTCTTCCTATACTGATATACTGCAGAAGAACCTTTTCACTCATATTTAGTGTAGAAATACGTGAGCCCTGGGACTGGTGGCTATTGCTATAGGACAATAACAGAATGGCGTCTGCTTGTTGCTCCATGGCCAGCACTTCCTGCAGTGGAGGTGTAACAATGTGTCGTCGATCGATATTTAAAAATGGTCATGATAAGCAAAAAAACGACAGTTTAACGGTGTAAACAATGCCAACGGTAAAGGTTCTGACAGAGCTAACAGTGTTTACCTGTGGGGCAACCGGAGGGTGTGCGCTTTGCTTCTGTGACGACGATGTTGGTCAGGACGGCAGTATCAGCTGTAATCGCCACATGAGAGCGGTGCAGAGCGGCAGGCGTGAGCTAACCAGCTGGGCACGCTAACATGCACTAACATGCACTCAAAGCATGCGCCCCCAGCCCGGATATATCAACGAAACATTGAGGAGCTCGGATAAAAAACACACACAGACAATAGAATAGATATTTCTCCACTATATCTTTACATGGCAAATAGTTGTTTGCTGCTATATTCATGTTCAGAATGTTAAAAACAGCTCCCTAGACTTATTTACAATTGTCTCCCAAACTGTGAGTTTTTTTGAGCGAGTTGCCGGTTGTCAGTGAAATAAAGTTTGGGCTCGTTTTGACTGATTAGTTCAGTTACTTGACTGACAGTACAGATGTTTGCTGTGACAACATGCGCCAGATGTGTGTGTGTGTGTGTGTGACAGCTCAGACTGATTTCAAATCTAACCAGGTAACTCTCTTTTTCCTCCAGATTGTCTCATTTCTGCTCCTTTGTGCATTCACAAAGCTATTCAAATGGAAAATAGGGAATAACTTCAAACCTTTTGTATTGACTGTGTGTGCATATATATTCCACCTCTGAATACCCCTTCAAGTTGTTAAATGCAAGTGAAGTGAACAGCATTCTTTCCCACATTTGGTTTGGAAAGAGGTGTTTGTGGCATTTGTAGAAAGTTAGTCCATTCAAGACATTTCTTATCATTCCATGTATTCTGAGCGTGTTGAACCAGGGGCTGTAAATCCTCCCTTAATGTCCCTTTTTTGGTTATTTTACTGTAGCTGTGGATATTTTTGAACATTATCATTACAGTTTTAAGTGGTCCACAAGCTCATACCAATTCATGCAGAATGATTTTATTATACATGTGTGGTTTTAACTGGCTCATTTGAGAGTTTTGTACTACTGTGGACATCGTCAATTGTTCTTTATTAAGCAGGTCTTCGTATCCCACTCACTTGTTTATATTGGTGAATATAAGTCAAAGCTTTTGAGTTAATTGTTTATTTTACATCACAAATCATTCTACTTTCCCTCTCTGCTGCCTCCCTCCCTCTCAATTCATTACCTTCATTGGCTTGACCATTCGTCAGAGGCAATATTGCTGTCAGTTTACACCATCAAACAATCATTTACCCCGCAGTATCGTAATAAGAGAGAAACACAAATGATTTAAAAGGAATATGAAGTATTTTAACCTTTCGGTGTATATATTTCTCTTTTTATCTCTTTCTCCAGAGTGGTATGACGTTGACGTATGATCCCTCCGCGATGCAGAATGGGTAGGTGGATGAGTTTCTTCTCAGATTTACAAACGTTGTCTACAACTTTAGATGTCTGCGAATGTTGCTCTTGATGCACGTCCCGTGCGAAAATATTTGTAAAGCACCTGTTTATGAGCCCTTCACAAACTTTCCACCTTGCCACACCAGCAAAGCTGCAAAGATGAACACACATCAGCCACTAATATGCACAGGAGCACTTGCATGCAAATGAGCAGTCCACAAACATGCACACATATCCATATAACAGATACAGGACACGCGGATCATTAACCCACTCACACACACACGCTCTTTGTCTTACGCTGCTGCGCGCTCTTGCCCTTGTTCTCACATCTGTTTGGTGCAGATGGGGTATTTATTTATGCACCTATGCATACAAGCTGTCAGACTTGTAGGTTTTGATTGCAGACGGGGAAGTTGGGCGGTGTTGCAGTGCCGTTGTAAGACTTTCGTCAGCTGAGGCGATCTGCAGTTCTCTCGGGCTGAATGCAGAGAGTGTCTCAGTGTTTCAGGGGAAATTGGAGATCGGTCCTGTCTGCTAGGAATGCTGCTGGTGATGAGATCCCAGGAGACGCTTCCCTTCCAGCTCTACGTTTCTCTTCTCCTCCTCCTGCTCTCCACATTTTAATTCCCTTTACCTTCTTCATACAACCTTTAAACCAGTCCATCTTTTGCTTGTCTGACCTCATCAAAAATGTATTGCAATAGTTTTCGACGACTCTCTCTTCCCCTTCTTCTGCGTGTTGTTGTCTAAGTCCCTTTCTTCTTCTTATTCCTATTCTCTATTTCCAAGCGGATGATTTACTTGACCTCACCTCTGGTGTCTTTGTTTATGTGCGCATGCTCGTGCCTGTGTAAATGCATGCTCACACGTGAGCATCTGTACACTTGCCGTGTTTAAGCCCCCCTTGGCCTCTCTTCCGAGGTCATCGGAGCTCCTTCCGGCGAAGCGCTAAATGACTGTGAAATGCTAATGCAGCTAATTAGAGAGGCTAAAAAGGCAGGGAGGGAAGGGGGTTGAATAAAAAGGGAGGGCCGGGCGGGGTCAAGAGGAGGGCAGAGGCAAAAATAAAGTCAGCCCAAGGAGAGGGGAAGGGTAGGAACTACGAATCAATTACAGGTTTGCGAGTCTTTCAAAGCTTGAGGACGGCTGGTTTCTAGGGTCTGATGCCAATCTGATGTTATTGGAAACACGTGTCCTAACCAACCAGACTGCTTTGGCTTATAGCCTGCCCTCTCTTTTATCAGGGAGACTTTCTCTGGCTCGCTTTTTTCTTAATCTCCTGCCTCCTATCTGCATGGTCTGTTTGCTGTCCTTTTGTTTCTTCGTCCTCTCTCTCTCTCTCCTTTTCCTTGCCCCTGTTCTTACCTCTCTCACTCTGCCTTACTATCTGTCTTCTCTAGCCTCTGCTTCTCCTGCCCACACAGATACACATATATATATATTTTAGCATGCTCCTCCACATTTCTCGGCTGTAAAGTCACTGAGGTCGGCACTAAATCATTCGCTAATTTTTCAGGGCCAACTCTTGACAGTGCGGATAGGTCACACCAGGGATACACAGCGGGGTTTTAAATTCAATCTCGTAGTAATTCGCTGTTCGCAATTACATGTTTTATTGTATTGTTTAAACAGCCGTGCTGGAGTCCCTATTGACAACGTACTGCTCAGGGCTAATAGCCTCCATCAATAACCTTGGATCTGTCCTCTACTTACTATTTCTCTCTCTCAATGCACATCACTCTAATGAAAAATACAATAAACACAATCAGAGAAGCATATTGAATAACCTGACTGCGTTGTTTCATTTGTATTCATCAGTGACAGTAATATAGTATCTCTAATGCAAGCCATACATTAATTGTACAGTCAGAAAGATGGATCCACACTACATGATCAGCAAAGTTCATGTTCAATGTTCCAGTTTTCCAGCTTAGATCCATCCACTACATATCTGTTCAAACTTTTCAATTTCAAGCGTATGGGTCAAAACATGTCAATACATGCAGACATACAGCCTATGGTTGGGGTGATGGTGGCTCATGGGGTGGCAACCACAAGGTTGGTGGTTCGATCCTGGGCTGCCATGTGTCCTGTGCCGATGTGTCCCTGACCACAGAACCCCTAAATGCTCCCTGGGCGCTTCTCAATAGACCACTGCTCCCAATATGCTCGGGGGTCAAATGCAAAAGTTAAATCTCATACATTAATGTATATGACGATTCTAATAAAGTTTAAGTTTTGTGTATTTTTGTAATATGAAGCTATGCTGCACCAAAACTTTGGACTCACTTCCCACTCACATCTGCATACTGGACTCCATTGCAGAATTAAAATTTGCTCTTAAAACCCATCTTTTTAAACTTTAAACTTCACTTTCACTGTAGCAACTGCATCTTCAACTCACTTTAACTCATTGCTGAGCTGCTGTATGCTCTGTTGCGTATTGTATGTTTTGTTGATCTTGTGTGATGTGAGGTGACCTTCATTGCCACGAAAGGGCGCCGTTAAATTAAAAAATCAAACGTATTATTATTAATATTAATATTCTGATTATCGTTATAGTTATTATTATGATGATTATTATTAGTGTTAGTATTATTTTAATGGAGCTGAGCCTTGGCAAGATAAAATATATATATATAATGCTGTAATTAATGAGATTAGTCTTTCTGGAGCTAAGGATCAGTGACGTGTTGTGGAGTAACCATTGAAGCAATACACTTTATATTTTGTAGGTTTCAAAGCACCAAGTAGAACATAATAATCCAACAGGGAGGCTGGATGTCCGTGTAAAGCACAATCATGCTCTGGAGCTTATCGCAGACAGTTGGAAACCAACTGCATCCACAAGGCCAGGACAGCAGTAGTTAAAAAATACCTGAGGGTTTGCATCTCGCAGCTGAGTTCAACACTGCTCGTGCTCTCACTGACCAAACAAATGTTACGTGAAACAGAAAGTGCAATAACAGAGCTGGTGACCACCTCTGCAACCTATTTCCCCTTTGAAATGAGATGTGTGCTCTTGTCAAAGTGGAGTCACACCAATTCATCTATATTTCCCCAAATCCGGCTGGTTACTGAGCCTGGTTGTTCTAGCAATAGATTGGATATTGTATATTCGGTTATGTGTGATACAGATCTTTATGAATGAAACACAGCAATTGTTAATTAATGTCATATTTGGCAGTAGTAGTTTGAAATACCTTAGTAAACCAACAGTGTGTTTATTTTTCAAAACTCTTCTCCCCCAATTAAGCAATGCTTGATCTGCGGTAAATCAGCTTTTTATGCATTCGTGGCTTTGTTAGAGACGGATAAGGGAGGCTTCTCTGTCTCTGCCGCTCTCTTTCTCCCCTCCCTTTCTCCATTATTCAGTCAACGGACACTTTGGGATCGATCGGGCACAGCAACATGGCCTAGCGGATGAAACATGTCCTCTCTAGGTACACAATGATAAATAAAGCACTGCGAGCCACAGCATTCTACCGCTGCATGGTTGAGGGGGCGAAGGGGGGGGAAAAAAGAGATAGGGCAAACAAAGGGAGAGACGTAAACAGAGTACAAAGTGCAGATGTTACAGATGCAGCTTTCTCTACGAAGTGGAATATGCGTAGGTTGGAACATAAAGGGCAATATTGAAATATTTCACCCGCTCACACATTAAGGTGATAATTCATTATCATGCATAGTCGTGGAGCAGACTCCTTTGTAACATGACGTGTGCTCCGGTAAGTGTCAAGTCTCATCCCAAGACGTCTTTGATGGTGTGGCACAGAGTGAAGCTGCAAAATGTATTGTTTCCATGACAGTCTTGATCATGTCTAATCCATTTTGTCAGCGGTGTCTTGAAGTGTTCTGTGTTGAAAACAAGGAGGTACGAAAGGCTCATTTTCAGCTTTGCGTGTGGCTACATCTGAAGGAGCTAAAAAGAGCTGCATGTGCAAGGAAGCCTCTTGATTGACATCGCATTTTTGTACCGTCTGTTAACATGCTCTTGGTTCAGCGTTACCCCGCTTGGAAGTTCGGCAATATCAAAATGTAACCTTTTTCTTGTTTGCGTCGTAGGTTTTACTCGTCGCCGTACAGCATCTCCACCAATCGGATGATTGCACAGACGTCAATCACACCCTTCATCGCTGCTTCCCCCGTCTCTACATATCAGGTGTGTGGACCCTCTCTGAAGTTTTGGTGGGTTAGCCCACGCTTTCAAAATCCTGGTAGGACTCCAGATAAGCAACATAAGGGGATCTTGAAGTTGTGTGTTTAGATTAATAACTCTTTAGCTAAAATGATGATTTCTTTCCAAATTCAGGGTTAAATCTTTCTGGCCAGCCAACAGATTTAACAGAGCATTCAATGTTCAAAGTCAGACACAGCTCCAATAGTCAACAGTCAACAGCTCTGTAGAGATGCATAAAAAAAAAACGGTGGTTGTAAAGGATGAGTAATATTTACCTCATGTAAACCAATCCTATGAAAAGACTAAAACCAACAATGAATTGTATTGTCTGTGTAGACAGAGCCTGAAACAGTGTATTTGCTATATATCATCAATATATGCAATCTCACTGTTGCATTCCATGAACATGGGTACTGTAGTTTATTTTTAGCCAAATCCACATACACCATCCTGCTGCCGTTAATATTTACTGGCACACCAAACAAGCATTATAACGCAGCTGAAATAGTCTCCAACAAATGCAGTATTTTCTCCTGGAAGTGGTGTTCACTAAATATTACAGGGTCCAGCTGTTTAAGTATATATTTGTGACCCTAAAGATTTCTGTCTTAGGAGCGAATGAGGCTTTGTGCCGAGTGCAACATACACGGGAAATCTGAAAGTGCACAAAGAAAAATATAAGTGCCGCCTCATATTACGTTAACTCATTTAATTGGGATCAGTGGTTTTGGAATATGTAATTATTAATTTCAGTTGATCCCATGCACAGCTTGGTCTCTGGTTTCAAAATAAATGTAAAAAAGCTTGTATTAATAACTTGTTCCACTGTTGCCCTGTGTGTAGTCCCTGGACATACAGGTCAAGCCACTGGAGCTTGTCTTTTCTCAGGAAAGACGAACACATAAATAAAATCATCTCTCCCCATTCAAGACAGTTCTTAGCTTAACAATGATAAAACACAGGCTTATATTGCAGCACTCCTCCCATCGATCTTTCATTCTTAGGCACAAATCCTTCTTTTGTCTCTTTCTGTTCCCATGTGTCACATCCTCTCTGTTCCACACGCACAAACCATACCAATTCATGTCAAAGCTGGTTGCCGATGTAGCGGCAGTTCTTCGAGAGATTGACTCAGTACTTGATCCTCAGTTTGTCAAACACATAGACTTTAAAACAAACCCAGTCCTTCCCCCACAGATTTTCTCTAGCAGGAAACACTGCTGTAAACGAGAAAGACAAAAGACACACACCTTCGGCAGAGAAGAATTACACACAGAGACACATTCTGCCTTTTGAGGAAAACACCAAAAGGAATTAACCTACCGGTACCTTGCATTACGTTAACTCCCCATAGACAGGCACAGGTAAGCAAACATACACATGCACTTATATAATTACTATATGCATGCATGTCATATTTTACATGTGACAAAGGGGCCTTTGGGGACTTGTTTGACTTGAAAGGGTTGGGCAGTAGGAGATGAAAGTGGTGATTTGTGGCCAAGACAGGCTTTGATGATGAAACCTCCGCTGTGAAGCAGTAATTATTAGACTCTATTGCTCTCTGTGGTCTTCATATCCTCTTATAATTACAGCATAACATACTGTATAGTGGACCCTCAGTTACGGCTGTAATATTCTTTAGGACACACTGCCGCAGGGACTGAGGCTCTGAAATAGGCTTGTAAAGACTTGAGCTAATGATTCATTTTCTCTCCTCTTCTCTTTGGGTTTCTCATTTTGGCTCCCTTCCTGTCGTGCCGTCGTCCAATTGTCCTTTTTTGTGTTCTCTCTTTTTCAATTCTTTAACCACTTATAACAATCTTTTTTGATCTTCCCCTTCCTCTCATCTCTCCCTGACCTCCCTTTTGCATCCTCCTACTCATCCCCGTCCCCTCCTTCTTTAAGAACTTTCTCTTATTTATTTATATTTCCTTCGTTGTGTCTGATTTAATTGCCGGCACCGTTACCTTTGCTGCATCTTCTCATCTCCTCTCTTCATCTCCACAGGTCCAGAGTACATCATGGATGCCACATCAACAGTATGTTATGCAACCTACAGTAAGTTTTTAGACCAGCTCTATATTTTTGGGGTCTTATCTTATCTCTCCCCAGTGAAGTCGTTTCCTCCATTTTCCAGCACTTTCCACTGTCTGGCTGTAATATTGGCTGCCTCAGGATCTATGAAACAAAAGCTAAAAAGTCATCCATCTTAGAAACCGTTAGGTCTTTTGTGCAATTATGCTCAGATAATTCCTAACAGTATTTAACATCACATATTTTTTTCTCATATTTCAATGTAAATGATGGAGCAAGTCACTAAAAAATTCCATTAAGCCAAATAATAACATAGAAATGACACACAGTTTCCTACAATTGCAGCATGTGAGAGCCAAACCCATATCAGAGCAGGAAAAAGAAACGTAAGCCGTGCATCTGAGTCTTACCCTGCTGAATCAGCCGCTGAATAACCTCCTTAGAGCAACTCGCAGAGCTCAGCGGAACAGAGTCTAAAATCCCTAATAAAAGGTCGCTCCCTGCTGGCTTGAAATGAAACTGCAGATAAAAAGCTGACTTCCACAAGTGTAGTGGAATACATTATACTGATGTTAAAGTAAATATTAACATGTAACTACTGATCACATTTGTACTTTGACACACACACATATTACCCCTCTAGTCATGCATATTGCCTGTTGAGCGTAGGTGTACAATAAACACAGCAAATCTACACTCACTTGCAGATTCTCTTTCGTCTTTTCTTGTATCGACTCACACACAAAAACAACATTGACACAAACCTCAAGGTTTCCTTGCTTTTAGCCAGGGACTGTAGACCGTAGTAACTCCACAGGCTTTGCTCCGAGCTCAAAGGTGAAGCCTATGCTGACGTGTTGTTTGTCTGACATACGATACCATAACATACAACATGAAATTGCTACACTTTTATCCAGATGCAGGACAGAGTCCTCTCTTTGGTTGTCGGTAGAACACATCGTTGCCATGTCTGGCAGGTGAAGGACCTGGTTGATTATTTCTCAGCACAGCAGGTTTAACGAATAAGGAAATATAGATTCATATCGGGACCACACAATAACCCAGAGAGTGCTTCAGATGAACCGTAAACCTTAATCACCTCTTAAACATTTATTCATCAGCAGTTCACAGTTCCACTGGTTCTGCTCGTCTTCAGTGTACATTGGTAATTTTCTATTAACTGTGATTTTTTTTCTTTTAAACTAGCCTGTAAAACATGCATTTGATTTTTATACTCATGTGATTTAATTACATACCTGTCCTGAAAAAAAGGTTCATTTGAAGTATAAATCAATGATTATCCCTGTAAAAAAGTATTTTATAGGGAACATTTCTGTCATTCAAGAAGTGAGGGAGTCAATCTTAAGACACGTGCATTTCAGTGTTAATGGCCACCGTGGCTGGCAACAGATTTCATGTGGACAGCCATGACATCCGATGACACCGTCTCCTCCGGATTTTATTGTTGTAGTTGCAAGCTCCTTACCAATAGATGTGTTTCTGGAAAATAAAGTTGGCTTCTCTTCAAAAAAAAGAAAAAAAAGAAATCAGTCATCCAGATTTATATCTTACCACAAAGTGTAAGAAGTTGTTTTCTTCGAAACATCTGCTGACTATTTTATACCTGTAAAATTCAGTTATGCTCCATTGAAATTGTCAGCTGTTGGCGGGTGGAAGATAGAGGCAGCACAGATATGGTATATCAGGCATGCACTGAGGAATTCCAGCAAATATCACAATAGTTAAATTAGTTCCAAATTCTGTTGTCCTCCTCTCTATAGTTCTCTCTTCCTATCTGCCTTCCTCTTTGTGTCTATCTGCCAACTCCTGAAAAACATTCTGTTGTCATGTCTGATTAAAATGATGTCTGTGAGAGAGGATAATACCCTTCTGTAAATGTGTTTTCAAACAAATGTCCCCGTCTAATTATTTGGCAAGCCGCTTGATAAGACTGCGTAAGACTTGGGGGAGAAGACAGAGAGACATAGAAGAGAGGACGGAATAAGGGACAGGAGGAAGAGAAAATGGATAAATACGAGAACTGTGTGCATTTGACAGAGAGAGGACAGGGGGGAGAAGCAGGCACAGGGAAAGGAGAGGAAAGAAGAGATTACAAAGAATAAATCGAGAACAAAGAAGAGAAAACAACGGCTGCAAAAGCATGTCTGGGCTGTGCGCGCCTGCTCCCTAGCCTTGTCTCGGCATAGTCAAAATCCCTGTTAGACAACAAAGGCGAAGGCTAGTCATTGTATTTCCTGGAACCAGAAGAGCTGGGCAAATTAAAGCTGCGTCAGGGAGAGAGACTGAGAGAGACACAGCGGCTTAATTCTGTTCCTATGGTAGCAGAGGCTTCCTCACTGCTGTGCCTCGGTTTAATGACTAGTAACTTCAATTAATGGTGTGCGCTCATTGACACATTCAGGTTGTTGCACGCAATCACGCCTCTGCTAATCACTCAGTCACTCCATCATACAGTTGTAGATTCCAACATGTTTTGGGAGGGTTTCTATGTGAATCACTGACAAATGCACATGCTTTCACAGATACACAGTGTAGACACACGGTTGCTAAATAAAGGAATTACTGTCATTAAAAGGTTAGAATTATAGAAATAAAAATGAAGAAGTTCCCCAGGAACGAAGGAGGTGCACATGCATGCACTCCTACAACTATTTTTACACACAGACACAAGCACAGGGATACGCTCTCAAATAATTCAGATACACACAGGCACACCTATATGTACACACAGTGAAGCGCCTCAAGGACTGTGTGTTTCCAAGCCTTGGTGCAATGCCAAGATTACTTGAACTCCCTGTCTTTACATCTTAATTAGTGTGAGGA